>NC_139974.1:5754889-6954889 GCF_963993115.1 Abramis brama
TTCATTTCACAGTTTAGGGCGTTGTACACTGAGTCCGAAATTTTCAAATGCGTTTTTTCGTATTTGTCATTCGATGGCCCTGAATTGACCCTTCGCTAAGCCACGCCCAAGGGGAGAAATACCGGGCGTGGATCAAGCAGTGTGGGACGCCCCATTCACAACTAAATGTCGACAAAAACACCTACGTTTGCTCCACGACGTGTGAGCAGTAGCCTGGC
Source organism: Abramis brama (assembly GCF_963993115.1). Taxonomy (NCBI): domain Eukaryota; kingdom Metazoa; phylum Chordata; class Actinopteri; order Cypriniformes; family Leuciscidae; genus Abramis; species Abramis brama. The sequence goes on from NC_139974.1 coordinate 5,755,108, forward strand.
GCGCTAAAAATATAAGCGGGAGAATGTTATCATTGCAAAGTGGTCAGGCTAATGTCTTGTGTTTATTCCACTAGATTTATGGATAAGCTGTTTGATTTATAAGTATTAGATTATTTTCAAATGTCACTTCCTCTGCTGTGCATGAACATAGCTGTTCCTCAATCTGTGTGTCTCCCATTTGAATGGTCCGCGTATGAGGCGACTGCTGCTTGCGCTGGGACCTATAGGCTTTAGCTTCAATTTTTATGAAATTATTCTCTAATCGGTTGCATATTATGTTGTGGATATACCCCTCGAACGCATACTGCAGTCACTTTTGTCTTGCTCTCTCAGATATTTCACCTGTTCGCCAAAAAAAATTACTTATTATCTCCTTAGGAATGTCTGACACCGGTGCATACATACTGTAATAGAGGTGCCAGGCGCGAAAGCTTGTCAGGCGTAGCAACAGTAACTAAGGAGGGCGGGGCTTAGCGAAGGGTCAATTGTCAAAACCCCTCTCAAAATGCTCTCTACAGATGCGAAATACTTTCGATTTGAAATACCCGATTTGATTTTTTTTTATGACAGACGAAAGTTTCAGAGGCAGTGTGTGAACGTGATTGAAATGTGAGGTCGTATTTATTTTTTAAAGTGCAAAATTTTTGAATGAGAATTTCAGACTCGGTGTGCAAGGACATTTTTGTCTTCATTTGAATGAATTTGTGCATTGATCACACTATACTTGGTGTTGTTGTTGTTAGAAGTATTGCAATGGAAGATAATCAGACAATCATTCCTTTTTTCCTCCCCTTACAGAGAACTTCCTGAGCATTATCTTGGCTGTAGTCGGCGTTCTGCTTTTGCTGCTAATCATCGCACTTATAGTTGTGTGCGTCATTCGAAAGTGAGTCTGAATTTTCTTCTGTATTCTCTTATGAATTTGAAAATACAATGAAATACATTTTCAAACAATTTTCTTCTCTTTTAGAAGGAAAAACAAACCTAAGACCAATAGGTCCTCCATCTTTTTGCCCAGAGGGAAACCTTTCCTTCCAGGTAATGCCACCTTCCCAAAATCCAGAGCAGACAATGAGTCCCACGTCTACGCCTCCATTGATGACCCAATGTACGGAAATTATGCGGACAAGAACCAACCAGCAGATGTCGACAACGGAGCCTGGAGCAACGGACATCCGGTGGACGCGTACCGTCCGTTCACGGGACCCTCGGACTCAATCCCGTCGGCTAAGGATTCGTCCGCTGAATATTCGATAGAAGGAAGAGGAGGAGATAGAGATGCATATCAGCCTTTCCTAAACCCGCCCAACACCTTCAATCTCCCGAGGCCTCGTTCGCCACTGGTATCACAGGGTAGCTTAAGATTCGAAGATCGTAGGATGATAGATAACGAGCTGCACACTTTCAAGAGTTTCGGGGATATAAATCCCATTCGCCTGTCTTCCGACGAATCCAGACTACAACCACAAATGGAATCGGACACTGATTCCAATGCTGAGCCGGAATACGAGGAGGCAATTTGAGGATAGAGCCGGATGCGGAGTGGATTCATATGATGATTTTATTGGGGGAGCGGAAAAGCTATTGGCTACAAGCCTAGAAAAATGCGCACACAAAGACAATGTTGTTGTGTAAAATTGATGCTCTCTTTTGCCACCCTAGTGGCCACAGGTGTATTTTGCATGTATAGTTTATTAAAAGTTTGGTTTTAAAGATTTTTTTTTTATGGCCTTTTAACCTGAATGTACAGAATTAAGCCGTTTGAGAGTTGAATCCCTTCATGGAAGTGTGCCATGACTTTCTCTATTGGATAATTGTTTTGTTTTAACTGTGATTGTCTCCAGGCTACAGGTTTCATACATGTTTCTGTTTTTCAGTTCTGTATATTTTCGTTGTGCATTTCTAAAATAAATTCTCAGATATTTTAATAGATGTTCTTCCCTGTTTAGAATGTATATAAAGAGTCAAAATAACCACACACAGACCAGATTAAGACATTTTTCATATTTCCCACAATGGATTTGGGGAAAAATCAGCAAAACTAGATGTTAAAAGGTATTATGCATTTTACATGGTAAAATTATGGAAGCACCATTTTAAAAATTATGTCAGATATTGATAAACTAATAATTATTGTCATGCCTGGCAACTGATAAATGGCTGATATTAAAGTATATAGTTTTCTTAATAAATTAAAAAGAATACAAGTAAATGTAGGCATCAGTTAGAAAAATGTATATTCATTTAATTAAAGCTTACATTTAACATTGTTTATGCCTTTGAGTGAGTGTTTGATGATGCAAGGCAATCTAAATGTAAAAAATTGGCAGAAATGAGCATGCAAAATAAAATATTTAATATTGACTGATAACAAACAAAAAAATCTGTAATATCAGCCAGTAACCAATATTGTGCATCCTAAGGTAAAATGTGATGCATGGATCTGACAATTCAACACTCAATTGTAGGTGAATGCATAAAAAAATCAGCCAAAATATTTAATAAATTATGGGCATATACATTTTCTGCAGAACTTTACATGGGCCTGTTTTACACCAAATGTGGTAAATATTATACACACACATATTGAATAAACATTTTATTGAGATACAAGGATATGTTCAGGTTATATCAGGCTAGACATTAGTTTGTTAGACAATAAACAAGTAACAAAGCTAGCTATCTGAAATAATCATCGTTCTGCTGGATTTTATCAGGTGGCTGGACTTCTTACTAAAAGACCATCTGATTTTGGATTCAATAATGTTTGTTTAGTTAGTGTTTGTTTTTGGCTGGATCTGAACGGAGACTGTCCAAAAATGTGCTTTATTACAGTGTTGTGTTCTTGATCTTTGATTATAGTTCAGCTTTTGTATCTGAACATTTTTATGGAGTAGCTAAAGTGACAATCTTTGGTCTCCTCAAGATAAAAAAATATACAATTACGGAGCAAACACAATGCAAGCAGGATTGTGCAATGGAAAGGACAGCTAAGGTCAAGGGGATCGCCACGCTGGATGATCTCAGACGATGTTGAACTCGCAGACGGAGGCCCGCTCCTCGCGACACCGCTCGTCGAGCCACTTCTCGCCGGAGAGAACGGCGCAGTTCTCCGCGATGCCGCCGTCAGGCTGAGTGAGCTTCCAGTTCTGGTAGCGGATGTTTGAGCCGGTCTGGTCCATCCACACGCCCTCGATTTGCATGTCGTTTACGCCCAGCCAGATTTCAGCGTCTGGTCCGAGGCTCTGGCGCACATAATCTCGGAGAAGCGTGTTTTCGTCGGAGGAGAGCGGAGTGCTGAGGATTCCTCCCTTGGCGATGCAGTCTTCGTTGGCCGTGTGGTAGCGCTTCTTCACGGTGTCCACCAGAAAACACTTGCCGGGGATCTTTATGCCTCTCAGGCAGACTAGAATAAAGAAACAGTATTTGCAATCTTTAAATGGCTCATAATGTAAAAAAGAAAAAGAAAAAAAGTGTGTGTTGTTATTTTTTTAAATAAAAAAGTGAAAGTTAAAACCCAGGACATTTTGAGCTCATTAATTACATACATGACTGGCCATATTTAGATTTTAACACCTGCAACTTGCCCCTCCCTTCCTGATACACGGATTGTGAGACACGCCCACACGCACAGGTCAGCCAATCACAACAGAGGTCATTTACATATATCTTCAGGTGCAGAATAAAACAGGCAGTTTAATAGCAAGGGTGAGTGGGAAACGATCATCTAAGATTAAATTATGACTGACTTTGGTGCTGGAAACCTTTATTTACATAAAATGATACAAAAGTGCTGAATATGGCTTTAAACAAACTTGTTGCTTTGGCTTGGAATGGCAGCTAATAAGAGTGATTTTTGGCTTTTGTTTTTAAATTATTAGCCATATAATCTAATAAAATATGACATATTTGTCTGAACATTTCCTCATAGATCAAAGACTGAATTACATCTGTCTCTATGTTCTCCATGGAAAACACAAGCTGTAAGAATCATCAAAAGCCACATGTGGATCTGGAGGCCATGTGTCTTATGCAAGTGGACAAACTAATCCAAACAATATGCCAGTCTATGGTACAATGTGTTCATTTTTAGTTTTTTACAGTTAAACAGACGAGTCAGGCTGTCTGGATGCTTCAGTAACGCAGATAGAGTCGAGGTGTGTAGCTCTCACCCGTCTGCAGAGCCTGCTGCTCCTTCACCAGATTCAGTTCCTCCACGATGTCTTTGATCTGCTGCTGAAGGTCCTCCAGAGCAACGCTGGCTCGAGCATCCGAGTCTGACAGGGACAATCAACAACCACCCAAAAGCACATGAAAAAATAATAAATGATATTCAGTTATAGTGAAAATTAAGCCTTTTTTAGTTTTACAGTTAATCAGTATCTGTAAGTATAAGTGATAAGTAGAATCATTGAGGATAGTGGGAATTACAAAAAAGAAAGAATTGTAAATAAAAAACAGCAAAATGCATGGATGAATTACAATAATTAATTTGTTTTCTTAATGCAATATATATATATATATATATCTTTATTGATTATTATATTTTATTTTATGTAATGAATTAATTTTACAGAGAGCACATGCATGGGAATTACAAAAATAAAAAGTTAAATTCATGGATGCATTTTAAAAGAATTTGTTTCTTAATGCTATAGTATTTTAATAAAAAGTTTTTATTTTGAATTGATTCATATTTTTATATATTTAATACTTTTTTATTACATTAGTTTATTAATAACATCAAATTTGTTTTTTTAACTAATTTTGAAACTTTACAATTGTATTCGACTTAATTCAAATAAGAAAAATAGTTCATTTAAAGATCAGTAATATCCAAATGTATTAAACATATCAATGCTTATTTTCTTCACACAGCAACTTGCGTTTCAAGTGATGCTCTCTGAACTTTCCCAACATCTATGCAGCTTTCAGCTTGAATAACCACACGAATAAATGATCTAACTGAAGACAGAAATCGTCCTGTCTTACCTTTCTTAGCGCTGGGTTTCTTTCTGGAAGTGTTCTGCTGCTGTGAGGTGTGTGTGAGGAGCAGCAGGACTGCGAGCAGAAGAAGTCTCATGGTGAAGTCTGGAGAGCGAGGACAGATCTCTGCTTCTCAGTCCAGCTCACGCAGGAAAACTGCTGTAATGGAAGCAGCAGTCGCTCTTCATCCTGAGAGGAGCGGAGGAGTGACGTCCTCACACACCCACACCCACACCCACACCTCATAGCACACACACACACACACACACACACACACACACACACACACACACACACACTTGTACATCTATCTTTATGAGGACATTCATTGACACAATACAATCTCTAGCTGCTTACCCTAACCTTACCCATCACAACTAAGTGCCTAACCCGACCCCTGACCCTAAACCGACCCTTATCCCTAAAGCCAAGTCTTGACCCTCAAACAGGCCTTTAGGGGTCTCAGAAAGTGAGGACCGGCCAAAATGTCCTCCCTTTACTCTCTTTGTCCTCACTCCAATGGTCTAAAACTCAAACTGGTCCTCACAAAGATAGTTGTACAAGTACACACACACACACACACCTCACAGATAAATTCACATACACTCACACACACACAGCAAACACACACACACAGCAAACACACACCTCACAGCCCACACCCACACCTCACAGCATAATTATTTTTATACTCTTCAAAACTGTATATTCTCTCTCCCTACACCTAAACACACCCATCACAGAAAACTTTCAAAAAACATCACTTAGTGATTTATAAGCCGTTTTCCTCATGCGGACCAAAAAATGTCCCCCACAAGGACAAGGATTTCGGATGCCATCTTTGTGAGGACATAATGGTGTGTGCTTATTTATATATGTGTGTTTTAAATGTATATTTCAAATTAATTAACAATAATAGAAACTGCCTTACCCGGTTCCTCTCCCCAATATGTTTTTCTCTCATTTAAAAACCCCTGATTTATATAGCAGATTATAAAACTGGATCCCTATTGTAACTTGCACAGAAGAGCCGGTTCTCAGAGCAGAGTCCAGGAGCATTCAAGGTCTCATCAGGACACATTTCCCATCATGCATACTTCTGGTGTATGAGGTTGTTATCTGTGCAGTGATTCCCACTGTTTGTTTTGCATTCAGGCCAGAGACCTGAATGCAAAGTGATTATGGGATGGACTAGATCCAGGCTCACAGCAGCTGTGCTCAGATCTTCCTCCGACGACACGTGGCAGAAGAGACACCAGCTCCAGCTCCACACAAGTCTGTGAAGTCACCATGAAATCAAAATGGAAACTTCTTATTTTTCATGGAATATTGCAGTATTTATTATGGTTTATCAGTGCACATCATTATTTTCTAAATTAATGTGCCTCTTGATCTTGAATCAGAATCACTTCCCCTCCCTCTCGCATCTCTTCTCTTCTCTGATGATGTGGGCGGGGCAACCTGTCACTCACATGAGATCCACCAATAGCAAACCACAACCATCCAATCAATTCCTCACAGACAAAATGAAGCCCCGTCCTACATTTGTTCGTGTTCGAGAAGCCGTTTCATTCGGATATACGTCACAATAGGGAAGAAAAGACTATCACAACTTCCGTTTTCATGCAAACATTATTTTTTCCTAACATCTGCAATTAAAACAAAAATATCCTTCCGCTCTGGGACATAAAAATCACCAGCTCACAACAACTTAAAGGATTCTTTTCTACTCATCTACTAAATTCAGGTATTAAAAAGCCTCAAATGCTTAAATTGCACTCAAACCACTCAGATTTATATAAGGGAAACGAAGAAACATTTAGTCATCTGTTAAAAGCACCATTCAAACCAGCCAGCTGGAAAAATGAACAAATCAAAAACAAAAACAGAAACGTTATATAACCTTGCATTAGAGGATTCTGTGTTAGCTGAAGTTATTAAGCAAGACATGGCAAACGTCATAGGAAACTTAACTCATTTATTTGAAAAACTAACAAACAAAAACAGCTATCCAAGGAATCCCACTTTCTGTCGTTTCTTGCCAAGGCTTTCTTCTTTCTGCAGCAGCTCCATGAGCGGCGCGTGAAGAGTCTTTCCCACTCGCTTCCCGGCCTGCGACACAACACAGCATAACAGTGAATAGACGAGTTCATGCAAGTCAGAGACATGTGAAAGTGTGCAAAAATAAAAGCTCGAGACAGGCTCAGACTGTCCGTTCACTGAACGTCTGATGATATTGCACATATAAACAACACGAGCCGGAGGAAATTCTCTAATATACACACTCCAGTGCACAGGTGCCAAAGTAACCCAATAAAGTCTACTGTATCATATATGACCCTGGTCATTTTTTTAAATTGTAGATTTATTCACAAAGCTGAATACATAAGCTTTCCATTGGCGTATGGTTTGTTATGACAGGACAATATTTGGCTGAGATACAACTATTTGTAAATCTGGAATCTGAGAGTGCAAGAAAAAATCGAAACATTGAGAAAATCTCCTTTAAAGTCCATTTATGTTGGCGATTGTGCTGAATTCACTCACAAAAATAAATGTTTTATATATTTACAGCAGGAAATTTACAAAATATCTTCATGGAACATGATCTTTACTTAATATCCTAATGATTTTTGGCATAAAAGAAAAATGGATAATTTTGACCCAAACAATGTATTGTTGGCTATTGCCACAAATAAACCCGTGCGACTCGAGACTGGTGACGTGATCCAGGGTCACATATATGATAAGCAAATAAATTCAAGCCTTCTTAATGATCAGCATGATAAAAACTTTGCTTAGAAACCTGTTGTAAATTCATCTGATTAATAGTTTATCATTTTTTTGCAAGTAAATGCCTTTTACTAACATTTTTACTAAAAACGTTCCCCTTCAGCTCTTGTCTTTTTGCTGTGAAATCTTTACTGATGTTTATAAAGTAAACAGTATAAAGAATAACTTTTATATTGATAGTAAAATGTTGACTTGATTATCCACACAGCATTTTGTTGGGGGGGTGGAATATATAATATGATCCATCAGGCTTTTGATTAACACTTATCTCTCTCAATTATCATTGTATTGAATTGCATTATGTGTTGCCATCCAAAATAAAAACTACAGAGCTCTGATTATAAACTAAGCCTTTAAATATCATCTTAAAACAACAGATTATTGAAAGATATGAAGGGACAACTGATATTTATCTGGATTTCATGATAGCAGTCCCTGTTATAAAGATCTCATTGATTTAATTTACAAGCATCAGAATTAAATCTTACTTTTTGCCCATATAAACATCAGCAAATGCAATTGCATATTTTTGCTCAGTTTGGGCCTCTGAATAAAACTGACTTTTTGTTCCCTCCATACTCTTACAATATAATATTAAATGAGCCATAAAAGTCTGATGATACTTTTAATGATACATATGCAAACTGTTTTGTACGCTTTTGGTGTATATTTTGTCTAAAGGTTCAATAAACTCTTCTATCTTATTTTGTTTATTATGCCATATGTCAGGCTTTGCAGGGTTAGGGCTTTGAACAAACTCTTCATTCTAAATAGGAGTAAAAGTGATTCCTTAGCAAACACCACTAATTACAAGATCAAGACAGTTTAAAACTGCTGTGGGAAGAAACTAAGCTGACCTCTGTCATCTCAAAGATGCTCTCCGGGTCCAGACTTCCTCTTCCCAGCTTCCTGACGCATGTGACCATTCCTTTGTGTGTGACTGAGATCAGGAGACTGGCCACCGAACAGGCCTTTTCCTGCAGTGTGGCGTCCACCACGTGTCTGTGACCGATCTGAAGGGCACAAACACATACGATTTAAAAAAGTTATACATAAACATAACTGTATATGACCCGAGGAGAGTGGTGCATTATGGGTAACGGCCCAGGCTCTGCTGTACCTTGCACAGGGTAACGATACAAGGCACATTCTCCACATTGATCCGCACGCAATCGTACGGGTCGTCTGACAGCTCGATCTCCTTCCCGCCCTCCTCGTCCTCGGATATGTGCACTCTGGGAATTCTGTTTAGGAGAAGGGATGTGCTTACGTTTCACATCACTACATTGAATCACCATTTTGAATGTTTATGATTAATGCATAAAAACTTTTAATAAAATAATTTGGTCACACTTTATTTTAAGGTGTCATTGTTACAGTGTAATTTATATACTGCACAATACAATACAATCATTATAGTTCTAAGTTGTTTACTAATAATTGTATATTGCATATTTATAGTCTGTTATAGTCTTTCATATTTATAAACATATGTATAATCTGTTCATAGCCTGTACATAGCTTGCACATTCACTACAGTTATAGCTTGTATACTTATATTTATAGTATATTCATAACATACTTTCATACTGTGTACATTTGTAATATATCTACAATATATCTATTTTTTTTTTACATCTATATTCTTGCTAAAGCACTTCTGGATGGATGCAAACTGCATTTCGTTGCTTTGTACTTGTGACGTGCAATGACAATAAAGTTGAATTCTATTCTATTCTATTCTATATAAGTACTGAGTAATATTAATTAACTACATGTACTTACTATAGGCTTAGGGTTTGGTTGAGGGTTAGTTGCATGTAATTATGCATAATTTACTTTTATTACTATATTAAGTACATGTAATATTTGTAACAAGGTCACTGTAAAATAAAGTGTTCCCAATAATTTTAGAGTGGATTTACAGTTGAATGCATTAATCCTTGGAATTTATACGATTTAATGGTTAAACTTTTTAGTACAAATATTTTTATAACAAAAAAAGTCCTGAAATATACTAAATATGGCTTATGGGAGAACTGCTTAAACTGATTAAATATTGTAGAATATAATTAAAAATACAGTGAGGAAAATAAGTATTTGAACACCCTGCTATTTTGCAAGTTCTCCCACTTAGAAATCATGCAGGGGTCTGAAATTGTCATTGTAGGTGCATGTCCACTGTGAGAGACATAATCGAGAAAAAAAAATCCAGAAATCACAATGTATGATTTTTTAACTATTTATTTGTATGATACAGCTGCAAATAAGTATTTGAACACCTGAGAAAATCAATGTTAATATTTGGTACAGTAGCCTTTGTTTGCAATTACAGAGGTCAAACGTTTCCTGTAGTTTTTCACCAGGTTTGCACACACTGCAGGAGGGATTTTGGCCCACTCCTCCACACAGATCTTCTCTAGATCAGTCAGGTTTCTGGGCTGTCGCTGAGAAACACGGAGTTTGAGCTCCCTCCAAAGATTCTCTATTGGGTTTAGGTCTGGAGACTGGCTAGGCCACGCCAGAACCTTGATATGCTTCTTACAGAGCCACTCCTTGGTTATCCTGGCTGTGTGCTTCGGGTCATTGTCATGTTGGAAGACCCAGCCGCGACCCATCTTCAATGCTCTAACTGAGGGAAGGAGGTTGTTCCCCATAATCTCGCAATACATGGCCCCGGTCATCCTCTCGTTAATACAGTGCAGTCGCCCTGTCCCATGTGCAGAAAAACACCCCCAAAGCATGATGCTACCACCCCCATGCTTCACAGTAGGGATGGTGTTCTTGGGATGGTACTCATCATTCTTCTTCCTCCAAACACGTTTAGTGGAATTATGACCAAAAAGTTCTATTTTGGTCTCATCTGACCACATGACTTTCTCCCATGACTCCTCTGGATCATCCAAATGGTCATTGGCAAACTTAAGACGGGCCTTGACATGTGCTGGTTTAAGCAGGGGAACCTTCCGTGCCATGCATGATTTCAAACCATGACGTCTTAGTGTATTACCAACAGTAACCTTGGAAACGGTGGTCCCAGCTCTTTTCAGGTCATTGACCAGCTCCTCCCGTGTAGTTCTGGGCTGATTTCTCACCTTTCTTAGGATCATTGAGACCCCACGAGGTGAGATCTTGCATGGAGCCCCAGTCCGAGGGAGATTGACAGTCATGTTTAGCTTCTTCCATTTTCATTTTGCTCCAACAGTGGACCTTTTTTCACCAAGCTGCTTGGCAATTTCCCCGTAGCCCTTTCCAGCCTTGTGGAGGTGTACAATTTTGTCTCTAGTGTCTTTGGACAGCTCTTTGGTCTTGGCCATGTTAGTAGTTGGATTCTTACTGATTGTATGGGGTGGACAGGTGTCTTTATGCAGCTAACGACCTCAAACAGGTGCATCTAATTTAGGATAATAAATGGAGTGGAGGTGGACATTTTAAAGGCAGACTAACAGGTCTTTGAGGGTCAGAATTATAGCTGATAGACAGGTGTTCAAATACTTATTTGCAGCTGTATCATACAAATAAATAGTTAAAAAATCATATATTGTCATTTCTGGATTTTTTTTTTTTTTTAGATTATGTCTCTCACAGTGGACATGCACCTACGATGACAATTTCAGACCCCTCCATGATTTCTAAGTGGGAGAACTTGCAAAATAGCAGGGTGTTCAAATACTTATTTTCCTCACAGTATTTTTAATTATATTCTACAATATTTAATCAGTTTAAGCAGTTCTCTCATAAGCCATATTTAGTATATTTCAGGACTTTTTTTGTTATAAAAATATTTGTACTAAAAAGTTTAACCATTAAATCGTATAAATTGCAAGGATTAATGCATTCAACTGTAAATCCAGTGGGAGAACTTGCAAAATAGCAGGGTGTTCAAATACTTATTTTCCTCAATGTATACATATTCACTAAAGAAAGGTTTGCTATTCTTATTGTTAACTAATTTTTTTTTTAATTAAATAGAGTTAAAAAACTTGATTTGGGAACCAACCTAAATAAGTTGAAGTACTAAAATTGCTAAAACTGAAATAATAATTATGCTAAATATAAATTTTTAGAAATGACAAAAAAAAAACAAAAAAAAATTAAAACAAATTAAAATTAAATATCATAAGTATAACAACAACAACAAAATCTGACTTTAAAATGACTTTACAGGCCTGGAAACTTTTTTGCTATTGTCACCTAAAACAATTGTTAAATTAAATATAAAGCTGAAATAAAATTAAATATAAATATTAGAATTTAATTAAAAAAAATAAAAAAAATAAATAACAACTGAAAATATAGAAATAAATAAGAAAATATTCTAATAGTATATAATTAATACTAAACTAGCACACTGCCAGTTGTAACATTTCTCGATGAAACCTCACAGTTCTGATGGGAACAGACACACAGTGACTCACCGTGTGTTAAACAGAGCAGCTTTGATTGCGATGGAAATGGCGTCGAACAGGTTTCCGTCACACTGCAGCAGCTGTCGAGACAATCATGCGTTTATATGAAGAATAAACCAACAGCATATAGATGTCTCATGATCTCTCCGGATGCTGTGACTCGGGTTCACTCACCAGCACGTCCACGTACAGCACCCAGCAGCTCTCTCCCGGGCAGATGCAGAGCGAGCGCAGGTCCACGCTGTGCCTGTTGTTGAACACTTTATAGAGGACGTTACTGAGCTCCACCCCCAGCTCCTCCCCCCCACGCCCCTCAAACTCCGGAGTGGCGTTTGCTGAGCTGCAAAAGAAACGTCCAGCAGTTTATACACGTCAGGAAGGAGAGGAAACTGCTGTGACTGCGTCTAATTAGCATGCAGATCATGGGCGTTTTCACTGCTAATTTGCATATTTATACACTGAAGCACCTGCACTACACATACTGTATGTACTAAACTGTCTAATAAACTACGTAGTATACGGTCTTATTAATTGTGCTGCATCTCATTCATTAATCCTTGGAATTTATTTGTTTTAATAGTTAATTTTTTTAATATAAATAAATACATTTAAAACAAAAAAATGTACTGAATATGGCTCATGGGAGAACTAAGCTTGTTTCCACCACAGAATAAAAAATAAAAAAGGTCATTACGAATTTTTATCTTACAGTTTTTCTTCTCAGAATTGCGTGACATAAACTCGCAACTGTGTGAAAAATATTGCGAGATAAAAAGTTGCAATTATCTTTCAAATTGTTTTATTCCATGGCGGAAAAAGCTTCCATAGAGAAATGCTTAAACAGAACTTAGTTTTTTTAAATATTGTAGAGTAGAACTTAATTTCTTTTTAAAAAAATGATATATATATATATATATATATATATATATATATATATATATATATATATATTCACTATAGAAATTGCCATGACTTTTCCAGACCTGGAACCAGTGTTGTTATTGTTGACTAATAATAATAAAAAATATTTTTAAAAAAAGTATTACTTGAAATAAAATAAAATCCCAAATATTGGATGAAAAAAAAAATTTTTTTTTTTTTTTTTAACGTTGCCTTCGGCTACATAACATAACTTTACGATGAAGTACTAAAATTACTAAATCTAAAACTGAAATAATATATTTCTAACCCAAATAGAAATATAAAAAAAACAAAAACTAATACAACAAATGACAAAAGCACATAACAAAACTACTAAAACGTAAAACTAAAATTAAAATGAAAACAATAAAAATTTATATTTGTAAATATAAATTTTATATTAAGTTTTAAATATAATTTATTTATCTTTTAATATTATATTATTTATATGAATAACTCGCATATAAATATTAATTATCTATAGCATATAAATAATAATAATAAAAAAATAAAGCTCCCAATATTCATGTAAACACACACACACACATGTCCTTCATGTTCTATTGTTCTTAATGATTTGTAATGATTTTTAAAAGCCACTGTCTTGGTGGAGCTGGTGGTGATTTACAGTGTTTGCTTGATGTGTTCATCTTTAAACACTCACCAGTCCACAAAGAACTCCAGATAACCTTCATCTGGTACCATGGGTCTGGGTTTCCCAATCTCTGCCTTTACTCCAACGAGAACATCAGTGTGACCCTGTCAAACACACACAACATCACACAACATCACACAAACACTGGTGGTGACAGGTAGTGCACTATATGTTATTATAACAAACTGTTTAATTCAGCTTACAAGACTGATTTTAGCAGAACCATCAGTGTTTGACACCACATCCGTCTCGATCTCCATGTGTCTGTAGTCTTCACATCTCCGTCCGTCCAGTCTCAGGTCATCCTGTCAACAACAGTCAGTTTAACCCTCATGATCTAACAATCAAGATCAGGCTGATGCTTCATGATGTTCCCAAATCTCATTAGAACTGATTATAAACTTCATTTCAGGTGGATAACATACTTCAAACATTTCCCATGACAAATGTAAGTCTTTAGGGGTTTCAGATGTTGTAGTGGTACACTCCTGTCAGCTCTTTATTCACATTTGCTTTATTGTACTGTATACATTTACATTTAAGAGCTGTCAATGGGGGCTGTTTAGGCCAGTGACACATTTAAAGAAGGAAAAATAGAAATTAACCTTAAAGGCTAGAGTCAAAGTTTCTATTATTGTCGTGTTTTTATCTGTTATTGACATATCTAGGACTACAAATAGTCAGTCTCAACACAGCATGAGGTTAAAACCCAACACAGACCACATCAGAATACACGCTTTTTTTCAGATGCCCTATTAATTGAAAAATAAATAAATGCAAATTATATTTTCATTCGTAAGATTTCACTTACTCTAACTCCATGCATAAGATAAACCTTCTCCGCTTCGCTCAGTTGAACTGCTGCCATGTTTCAAACACACGCAGTATATTGTGCGTCATCACAAAGCGCGAGGAGCGGGCAGCGAAGGCGGAGCCTGGCGTTAACCAACCAATCATATGCCAGTCCGGGGAAAAAAATGTGCGTAATGTGTAATCTGATTGGATCAGGAATATGTCAATTCCTCCAGCAGGAACTCAGTCCATTCAACGCACATGTTTTCTGTATTTCGCCAATGTGGTATGTATATTATATTTAAACAAAATTCAACAAAATGATTAATTGTATATCACATATTTTCTGCGCTCTATACAGTTGAATATATATATGATAGGTCAGATTTTTGGTTGTGCTTGTTCAGTTTACTGTAAACATGGCGATCGGTTTATTATGATTATTATTTTGCACTTCTTTGATGCTACACAATCATAATAAACTTTGAGTACTTATAAAACCTTTGTACTGTGGTACCATGGTACAGTGATGGCAATGCAATGGGGTTTTGATGGATATACCAAGACTGGAATTTTCAGTCTTTTTATGCCAATTGTAATCTAATTTCTATTTATTTTATTCTTATTTTATTTTATTTATTTTTAGCTGTCTGATATTATTATTATTGTTATTATTAAGGTAGTTCTTAAACTATCAGTGTTTTCTTTTGCAGGTTGAATAAAACTTATTGTTGAATACTGTGAAACCAATAGAAATAGTTCTTGCTTATCGAAATAAAGGTGAAATAAATATTTGGTGAAATTTTAGAAAAATGTAACTTTTACATTTGATCTTTTAAATTATTGATTTGATTATTTTTATTCTGTGATTTTAGCTATCCAATATTATTATTATTATTATTACTATTAAACTGTCTGTGTTTTCTTTTGAGGTTTGACTAAAAGGAAAAAAACAGGATTAAACTCTTGAGTCTGTCCCAAGAGCCACGATGCTTAGTGATGGAGAAGCTACAGAACTGCTGTCATTTCTCACTCTGGAGACCAGAGCTGATGTCAAAGGTCAGGCCTCGGAATACGTCCTGGGCCTCACAGGGAACCGGGACGGGTGCCGGTACCTGCAGTCCAAACCAGACTTCCTCCAAGCCCTGGTGACTCTAACCAGCGACCCCTCCATCGCCATCGTCAAGGACTGTTTTCACGCCCTGATTAACCTCTCAGCAGACGAGACTCTTCACCAGCCTTTGGTCACAGAGACGGGCTTACTGGCCAAACTGCTGCCGAAACTACTGGACCCGGAGTACGTGTTTGCGGATCGGATCTGCACCATCCTCAGTAACCTGAGCCGACACGAGCGGACGTGCAGAGACGTGTTCAGAGCTCTGCAGGAGCAGGACATCGGACTGGACAGACTGGTGGAAGTCTTCTGCAACCAGGGCTTCAATAAGAAAGCTTCGCTCCACTATCTGGGACCCCTGCTGTCTAACCTCACACAGCTGCCCGAGGCACGGCTCTTCATTCTGGACAGGGACAGGTACACCATCATTACATATCAGATTCACAAAACCATGGTATTATTATAGTATGTGTCGAACAAAACATGATATTACAATGGTACATGTCCAAAAACATGGTGTTATCATAGTACAGGTAAAAGAAAACCATAATACTGTGGAACATGTTCAAAAACATGGTATTATCATGGTAGGAGGAAAAATACATGATATTACCATGATAGTACATGTTAATAAACTTGGTATTATCATGGTAGGTGTAAAAATATATATTCTATTACCATGGTACATTCAGAAACATAGTATTATCATGGTAGGAGTAAAAATACTTGATATTACCATAGTACATGTTTAAAAACATGGTATTACCATAGTAGGAGTAAAAAAAATTATATTACTTTGTACGTTCATAAACATGGTATTATCATGGTAGGAGTAAAACAATAGCCTATATGATACTACCATAGTACATGTTAAAAAAACATGGTAGGAGTAAAAAACTGATATTACCATTTTACAAACATTTCAAAAACATGGTATTACCATGGTAGAAGTAAAAAAAAAACATAATATTAATATAAGTTAAACATGTTAAAAAAATAATATTACCATGGTAGGAGTAAAAAATATATGATATTACCACAGTACATGTTCCAAAACATGGTCTTATCATGATATGTTTTAAAAATGCTTGATATTATCATAGTACATGCCCAAAAATATTGCATTATCATAGTACAGGGGAAAAACTATGATATTACAAATAGTTAATGTCAAAAACATGGTATTATTATAGTACAGGTAAAAAAAAACATATTACCATGGAACATATCCAAAAGCATGGTATTAATAGTAAAAAATACATGAAATAACATGGAATTATCATTGAATGGGTGAAAAAATCATGATATTATCATGGTACATGCAACAAAAACATGATATTATCATGGTAGATCTCCAAAAGCATGGTAAAACAGTGGTAGTAGACAGTATGACGGCGGTGATATATTGTCTGTGGTGTGTTTGTACAGGTGTGTGATTCAGAGACTTCTGCCGTACACACAGTACGAGGAATCGAGCACCAGACGAGGAGGAGTGGTGGGAACGCTCCGAAACTGCTGCTTTGACCACGGTACAGAGCTCGTTTTTTTTATATCATTGAAAGTCAATGCAAAAATCTGTGCATTTAATCATTTTTGTCCTACAGCCCATCATGAGTGGTTGCTTAGTGATGCGGTGGATATTCTACCGTATCTTTTATTACCATTGGCTGGACCAGAGGAGCTCTCCGAGGAGGAGAATGAAGGTGATGCTCTTTAAATCAGATTTAAGCCTTACTTCATATCAAATGTGTTAATAATGTAGAAACTAAAAAGCTTCACTCTCCTTTGATTGCTGTTGCAGCACTCTCGCTTGTCCAGTAGATGGCGTTGTTTACTCATTTTGATGTTTATTATATTTCCAACAACATGTGTGAGGAAAATGGAATGAACAGAGTGGAAATACTGCCATTACAGCAGGAAGTTGTGAATTTGCTAAGTTAGAATCTTAGTTCAAAGTTTGCGGTTTCATAAAAGCTGTTTGAAATGTTTATATGCACCATATTCTCCTCTTAATGCACCATTGCTTTCTGACCAAAATAGCTAATAAGCAGATTGCTAAAAGGAGAGGATCCTTCCTAGTTAATAGGTGACCTTATATGACCTTTCTGAAGTGCTTTCATGGTCTGTATCGCTATTAGCCCAAAATACTCATTTAATTTGCAGTATGTTCGAGTGGCAACTTTTCTTATCACTTATACTTACTATTTTCACTTCAGACAGTGTTTTAGAGGTGACGTGTGTCATTTTTGTGCCACTATTTTAACAGTAAAACAATTACACACACTATTCATATAACTCAGTGTCTGTGTTTACAGGTTTGCCGGTGGACTTGCAGTATCTGCCGGAGGATAAAAAAAGAGAAGAGGATCCTGATATCCGCAAAATGCTCTTAGAAACCCTCATTCTCGTATGAACCACATCTCATATCTCATTTACCTGTCAAATCTATAATTTACCTGTGTTTCAATTATTGACATACACTACGTTCAAATGTTTGGGGTCGGTAAGATTTCTTAGTGTTTTTGAAAGTCTCTTCTGCTCACCAAAGCTGCATTTTTGATCAAAAACACAGTAATATTCTGCAATATTCCTACAATTTAAAATACCTGTTTTCTATGTGAATATACAACCAAATGTAATTTATTCCTGTGATCAAAGCTGTATTTTCATCATCATTACTCCAGTCTTCAGTGTCACATGATCCTTCAGAAATCATTCTAATATGATCATTTGATGCTCAAGAAACATTTATGATTGTTATCAATGTTGAAAATAGTTGTGCTGCTTCATATTTTTGTGGAAATCATGATACATTTTTATTCAGGATTATTTGATGAATAGAAAATTCAAAAGAACAGCATTTATTTTAATTTGTTTTAAAAACGGTAACATTATAAGAGTCATTACTGCCACTTTTAATCAATTTAATGCATCATTGCTGAACTAAAGTATAAATTTATTTTAAAAAAAAAACATACTGACCACAATCTTTTAAACAGTAGTGTAAAATCACTATATTTTTCCTTTTGTATGTTGGTTAGTCTGTTCTGTAGTTCAGTTTGTGAATGATCTGTTTGTGTTCAGCTTACAGCTACTAGATTGGGCCGACAGATCATGAAGGACAAGAACGTTTATCCCATCATGAGGGAGTTTGACAAATGGGAGAAAGATCCGCATGTTATTTCAGCCTGTGAGAAACTCGTCCAGGTATTGTAAATATTACTCTGAAAATATTTAGGCCGCATTGCATGTATCCTTTATGGAAAAACATTGCTTTATTCATTAAGCAATCAGCTCAGTGAAAAAAACTCATTCAAGATTGCATACGAGTTGGTATGTTTTTTGGCTTTTAGTATGATTATGTTAGCCTTCAGTTACCGATAATCTAGTGTGCTCCAAAACAATGACAAAATTCACATTTAGAAGACATAAGCATTCAAAACTTCATCAACTTCAAATCTCTCATTTCCGCCAATATGGATCAATGGTTGTCACTCTGCACTTCAGCTCCTCATCAGATTTTCTGTCCAATCAAATGCACTCTAGAATCTGAAGCTCCACCCCCTACATTATAAATAGACGCTGAAGCTGTGGCTGAAATCAGTCACTTGTTCACACATTTACTATTTTCTACATGCTGAATGGCGCACAGTGCACTATATAGGGGATAAGGAACGATTCAGACAGTGTAAATAATCTTTCCATTGGGGCGAATGAAGTCTGGTTTGATGTTAGTGTCACGCAAACCGCTACAGCTTCTGTTTAGAGACACAAAACACAGATCATGTGATCGAGTCGCCGCAGATCCAGAATTCTGAACAGAATGCTGTATTTTAAAGCGATATGGAGGAGATTAGAAGAAGAAACGGATAGAGATCAGGAGGAAACTGCGGCTTTACTGAACTCAACGGCTCTGGACGAGCTGTGATAGAAACTAAACGCTATTGGCTGTTTTATAAAAGGGGAGGAGCTGTTGAATATGCCCCGCCCCTTATTCCTGTTTCAGTGGGAATTATGTGACCACATTGAATAATGCTGCATGTTTCAAGGCCTTTAAAACCCAATTTTAAAATGGGCCTTTAAAATACATTTTTACATTCTTCACGCGGTGACTGCGGGGGCAGGATAGTCCGGGTTAGGGGGCGACGCCTCCTCACGCCCCCCTGCTGTTGCATCTCTATTGCATCACTTTTGCAAGGTCATTGCATGCAACATTTTCTATGGATGAGGATTGTTGTGCTTTGGAAGACCCCAGACAGTATGCAGATCAATTCCAGTCCTCCAAAACCAGGATTTATGAGTTTGGTCGAAAAAAGCAGGAGACACTAATTTGGTGGAAAAAGCCTGTTCCTTGCACCGTGGCAGGCTTATATTTGGGTACGGCCCCATGGAAAAGATGTCACAGGGTCTCCTATTAAAGCATGATATTCTCCATAACGTCTGGGAGATCCCTTTTGAACTCCGGGCCAGAAGCAGTGGTTCGGCCATTTGCCTCAACCCAACCATTTTAATTAGCGTCAATAAAACAGCTAATATGCCAAGCACAGAACGAGGCTAATATTTATGCAGGATTAATGGGTGCTTTTTCATAATGCAGCAGTTTCTAACTAACACGACTTTAACAGCTATCATGTTACTGAAGTTTTTCCATGTTGTCGGGTTCCCGAAATTGGTGCTTGGGAATGACAGTAAAACTCAAGTGCTGTCTGGCATCTCATTAGCTCTTGTCCTGCGTCATTACCACTTTTCTCTTGATATGCGACTCTGACGGAACGTATTCGGGTCCATTAGGGTTTCATGTGCAATTTTTGTGCGTCTTTGATTAAGGTTTTGATTGGAGACGAGCCGGAGGAGGGAATGGAGAATCTGATGGAGGTGGAGATTCCCAAAGACGTGGAGGAAAAACTGATAGAAATGGACGCCAAAGAGCAGGAACAAATGGAAAAGGACGAGCAGGAACAAATGGAAAAGGACAAACAGGAATCCGAGAAAAACCTCAAATAATCTCCAGAAGGCCTGGAGGGATAAATGGACATCAAACACAATAAACAAATGTTTACTTCTTGAAATGGACTCTATCAAGTTGAATGTTTAACATCGATGAATAAAAGGCTCTGTATAACAATGAACACCTGAGGATCATGATGGACAGAACATGTTGTAATGTCTTTGGTTTGATTATAAATGCACAAACCTGGTTTTGGGATAATATTGTTGGTTTCTATCTGTTCTAAGCTGGTTTATGTAGTTGACTAGCTGGTGGTTAAGATACCAGGTGGAATGACCAGGTCATACCATCCTAAAGGTCTAGCGTGAACCAGCTAGAAAACATGCAGCCACTACGTTCCAAAACACAGATCCCATCTGATCCCAATCAGGTTTTAGCTAGATTTTCCAGCAGCTTTAAAGACATTGAATGTGCATCAGCTGGATCTTGGTGATAATAAAAAAAGACTCATCGCAGTCAGGTGTTCTGACTTGAACATTTTTCCACATTTTTAGACATTTTTGAAATTGCTGTAGGGTGATTTATATGATAAAACTATATTCAAATTTAAACGTATATAGACCTAAAAACTTACATTGACTATAACTTCAATAGTTTGTGGAGTTAAACTAGTACAGTATTTTGAAGCTGGTAATCTGTCATCTACACACGTTCATGTAAAAGACTGAAATCTGGGGCTGTTTAGACACAACTATGATGACAGCAAATTGTAGTTTGCTGCTACCATGTGGATATACACATACAGTTTTAAAAAAACTTAAATGTCTTCTTCTAAATTGAGGAAATTCATTGTACGTGAAATTATCCTTTTGTCAGCTTTTAGTTGCTCACTGGCGGCATCAATTCTGTAGAACTGCTTTGAAACAAGATGTTATGTTTTATACAACTAAAATAGATTTGGCTAGAAGAAAAGTGACCAATATTACAACATGGTAAAACTAGTGAATACAATTAATAGTTGCAATTCTGGTGCGTCAGTAAAGCGTTGCAGCCGTGCTAAAATGCGGTATGACGCTACATAAAAATGGCGATTGCTTTAGTAAGACTTGAGAAATTAGAAAATGCCGGGCAGTCTGGTTGAGGAACGACCACTCCCCGAGAAGACAAAGGACCTTTCTGGAAATTAACATTTGAACTCTCTCTTGTGAACTTAGCATCACCATTTGAGATGTAAGTCTCACCTCAGAATACATCTCTTCCCCCACTCCCTCTCTCTCAAGCTGAGATCACCTGAAATTCACCCAAAAATCTATATGATTTAAATGTGAATTATTATCATACAGTTTTATACATGTTTGGTATCATTTGAAATGTCTCAGTGCGACTGGTATAAAGGTCTCATTCCCAAAGAAGTAAACCAAAAGGTAATAAGGTTTTTAAGAGTTTAGAGATAACTCGCACACAGATGAGGGTGTGTCTTCAGGCGAATGGCCTCCTGCTCCCAAAGGTGTAAACTCAATGCAAATTCCCATTGTTAGCAAATGTTTCCATGTAAATCAACTCCTGTCCCTAGTAAGTCTGGGACGGTGATCGATGCAAATTCCCACTGTGAACTCATGTTTACATTTGAAAAGAGGTTTCTGCCTTGGTCTGAGTGTTTAGGGAGATGCTGAAGAGGCTCGGGGCGATTTGTAACTCAGATCAGCCTGTGATGCTGAGAGCGGCCGAGACTCTCAGCATCATGTACTTTCTAATGTCAGGTTTGCATCTTTTCTCTTTATTCCAGAGCATTTGATGTTTTGTATTTATTATCTTTGAACTGATTATGAAATTGGCATGATACGTTTACCTGACATAATAAATTGTTACATCTGATTTTATTCTGACTGACTCTGCAATTGTTTTCCCAAGTAGATTAAACAGATTCGTATGTTCCCGCAAGTTTTGCGTCAGATTAGTGATGACTAATATTTGGCATCAATTCAAGTGTATGTGTTTTGCAAAGACAAGAAGTGAATTTCCATTTAGAACAGCAAAATGCTGCTTGACCAATCTAAATTTGGGTGTGTATTACCTCTGTTTTAATTTAATGTTACTTTAGATAAGTGTACGTGGGAAACCACGGCATGGCCAATCCAAAGCTATTATGAGAGAAGTAATGTTGGTCAACTTATATCTGCAATAGTGGCCATACCTCTACTGAAGTAAACGTTTAAATGAAATTAAAGTGAATGCAATTCCATGGGGGCTATACCAAAGTATCTTTGATTGTGTAAGTGTGAATGTGACCGATCTCAGGTATATAGCCAGTTACCTCTGTTTGGTGACCAAAACTGATGAGCTTGTGATTGTGAGACCCGCGTTAAAAACAGAAAACATGAGGACCTCTGAGCGACGTAGTTTCCTAATCTAAACGGAATAAAATATACCTAAAGAATAGTCAAGCATTCGCTCACTTTTAATGATGCTCAGATATCATTAAAACCTTTTTTTATTCATGCAGTCGGATGAAATAACGAGGTAATACATATGAGAAAATGTATTTCATTTAATCTTGTTGTGTTGCGTAAAAGGAAAGACAGTAACGCGCAAAGACCTTCACCCGTATTATTGGAAAACCGCCATTGGACCGATAAACGGACTTACACTTTGCTTTTGTTAAAAAAAGGTAGGCTACTAATAGATGTTCTCATGATGACTTCAACTTCCGAGAATCGCGGAAATGTGGAAAAGGTCAATAAGTGCATTTGCTGAACTAAATATAATTTGTAATTAAATGTTTAAATGAAAATCCATTTTAGATAAAAAAAAACAACAACAACATTATTTAAATTTAATTGTAAAGATAAATAGATTAAGAATATGACTGAAAGAAGTCTACATCATTGATGGCATGTTATTGAAAGTCATTTATCTGTAAACCCACAGGTGCCCGAGGCAATATTAATCCTTCTGACAGCCTGGTGAGTTTTAAAGTGGAGATTCAGGTTTGATGAGGCCCTCTGCTGAGCAGGTTGGTGGTATTGAGGCGAGATGTTGAACAGGTGGTAAGAGAATTAACCAGGAAGCCCAGAGAAACCAGATGGATGTACGCCACTGAAAACAGTCTCCTGCGATTCTACAGCAGGCCAGCGCAAACCAGCAAGAATAACACAAATCAGACAAAATATCACTAGTGCTTAAATAAATGTCCACTGGGGTTATCATCCACATTTTGAGGTGTCTCTTTCCATCCTTCATAGAAGAGGTCAAATTTTATATCTTCAAAACACAGGAATATGAAAGACAAAGTCTAACCAGGTTTAAGACTAGACTAAACCAACTAAAAGCCTTGAGGTTGTTATCATGGTCCACAAATGGTGTAAAAAGGAGACGATGACGTGTATCAGCCTACAATAAACCATTTACTTTTAAAACAGTTCACTAAGCTTTGGTAAGTGCAGCTTAAAGGATTATTGTTCAACATTTTATACTCTTTATTCTCTTTCCCGAAAGTTTGTGTATTTGAATTGATCTGGAATGGTGTTACGTTTTCTGTTCTGAGACTACAAGCATTGTTACACTGAAAAAAAATGGCCTTTTTGATTTTACTCAATGTTTTTTACTCAATGTTTACTAAATTAATTTATCTTCATTCAAAACATATATATTTTAGTTGCACTTAATCAATGTTTTTTAGTTATTTCAGTTCAAATACATTGAGTAGATTCATAAGTCTGTGATTTTGAGTAAATGGGAAAGACCTGTTTACATTCAGTTATGTTGTACACTTATAAGACTGTCTGCAACTAGCACAGCACAAGCAGAAAGATGCTTGTTACTGCACTGACATTAGCAACGCTTTATCTCATAGGATGGAGCATCTTTGTACATGCAGTTATCCACATCTTAACCATAAGCTCTACTCTTCAGCACAATGGTAGCCATAAAAACTTCAACATAACTGAAACTCATTAAACATTAACAGGTCTTTCCCTTCACTCAAAAACACATAAAATGTACAAATTTACACTTAATTCCAACATTTACTCTCCTGATCTTATGGCAAGCCGTTTTAGCTTAAATTGTACCCAGCGTTACTCGTCGTAATTGCATTTTTAATAGTAAGAATTCAATTAGAGAGCTCTACAATGTAAACCCTAATGCTCAAAATAATTAATTGGTTTGAGTAGGACAAACTTAAATTAAACTAATTAGTTCAGTCAAATTAACTTTTATGAGTATTTAGCTTTCTTTTTCTTTCAAGTTCACAGAACTGATATATTTTAAGTAAACTGAACTGTTTCATTGTTTTGAGTTTTATGAAATTATTTATTTTAATTTAAACAAACTTAAGTTTAACTGAAACGGCTGGGATGTCTATTTCCCAGCATGCTTTGCCGATGACACTTGAATGGGAGAGTAAATGCTAAAATTAAGTGTAATATAATGTTTGTTTTTTTGTGCAAGATTAATGTTAAGTGGGAGATTGAGTATTGATTAATGTTTTGTTATGCTAATTTAGAATAATTTCTGTTAATGTTGGTTTTAGGATAGTTACCATCATGGTGACAAGTGGTGCATGCGGCTTGATTTGAGAGCAAATAAAATCTTTATATTGTTGCACTCATACAGCAAGTGCTGTATAACATACTATTGTTAGCATGATAACATAATAGTATGTTAGCAAGCTAGCTTGTTAAAACTATAAGTTAATACTAATGAAAGTGTTCACATTGAGATTACATGAAGGTTTTAAGTTAAATATATGAAATAGTGTACTCTGATTTTAATTGTTCTTAACTTGAAATGTTTAAGTACAAACTTAAAATCTGCCAGTTCTGCTTACTTAAACTTTGAATTTCAAACCTTAAAAAAATTGAGGCAATCGATTGCCTTAAATTTTTTGAGTTCTGCTCTCTAATTCAGTTGTTACTAGTAACAATTCAATTGTAGAGCTCCGTAATTAAAAATTAATGGAAGTCAATGGAGACATATGACTAGTAAAAATTAATTTGTATAGCTCTCTAATTGGAATTGTTACTAGTAAGAATTTAATTGTAGAGCTCTCTAATTCAATTATTACTAGTAAAGCAATTACAACGAGTAATGCTGGGTACAATTTAAGCTAAAACGGCTTGCCATAAGACTCTGGATTAGCCTGACGTCGTTATACTCAGATTCTAGTCAGAATAATAGTCGATTCTAGTCAGATTCTAGTCAAACTTCCTGATCTGTTGTGTGCGGGGCTAAATTCGGCTGGCATCCAGGCTAACTCTGGATGAGTAAAGTCAGTAAATTTTAGTCCAATACAATAACATTAACTAGCATTTTTGGGTGCGGGAGAATCCTCTCCGGGTCAAAAAGATGCAAACACAACATGGGGGTTAAAATGAATTGGACTTTCCAATGCTATAGGCTACTCTTTTATAAAAAATAAAAAAAAACATTGATTTATCGTGTTATAATCACGTCATTTACAGACAAATCTATAGCTTACAGTAATTTTGAAACCAGTCTTTGCTAATATAGTCACTGGAAACAATATCCTCCGGTCTTTCAGTAGGCCTACAGCTGCGTGAAGCCGGTTCACCTGAGAAGCAAACTTTGTTATCGGAAAAGAAAAGGATTTCCAAAATCGCCGCGTCTTCCATACGTGGTGACGGGTGATATATTTGCGAATTCTCTCTCGCCTTCTCATGAGTTTTAACCTAAAACTGACACGTTTCATATCATAAACCCCGTTGTCTATAAATCAGGGTAACACCAGTGTTTTTGGAGGGGGAAATAAAGCTCCTGTATCCCAGCAGAATAAAGGCCGATGCCAAATGGCTCCACTTCACGGCGACCTCTGGCAACTGCACCGGTTCACCGACTCGATCCTCCTCTCGCGTTTATTCCCCTCCACAGTTCAGCTTTACTGCCTAATTGGGTTCCTTATACTGACCACAGTGAGAATATCTTTGTGTTTAAACAGCTGTAAACCACAATCGAGCATCTCAGGAGCGCAGTGAACACTTTCAGGGAAATAAGGGGTGTAGGCCTACTCCGTCCCCGATCATCTCATCTAAACGGCCCAGTTTGTAAATCACCAAATTTGATCGTGAAATGTTTAGTGCAGTGGTATAAACCGCACTCTTTCCTGAACGGTCAAGTTCTCCTTTTGTTTGGCCTGCATATTTCTGTCAATGACCGAACAATAATATTTTCATTGCAACCTTGAATACCGCAGTTAAAAGTGCAAAATGTCACGTGTTTGCCTGTTAAAGGAAGATGTCGGGTTCAGTAAAAGCCTGCGTCAACAGCTTTTGTGGCATAATGTTGATCACTACATACACTATTCAAAAGTTGGCTTTAGTATTCAGTTAGATTTAAAAAATAAATGAAAAATTAATACTTTTATTCAGCAAGCATGCATTAATTTGATTACACATTACAAAATACTTCTATAATGCTGTTCTTTTGAACTTTCTATTAATAAAATAATCAACTGTTTTCAACATTGATAATAATCAGAAATGTTTCTTGAGCAGCAAATCATCATATTAGAATGATTTCTGAAGGATCATGTGACACTGAAGACTGGAGTAATGATGCTGAAAATTCAGCTTTGATCACAGGAATACATTTTATTTTAACATATATATTTAAATTTAAAACAGTTAGGCTTATTTTAATTAGTAATTAAAATTTTACTGTATTTTTTATCAAATAAGTGCAGCCTTATGGAACATAAAGGACTTGTTCTAAAAACATCTGAAAAAATATTATTGACTCCAAACTTGAACGGTTGTGAATATTTAATAATAATAATAATAATAATAATAATAATAATAATAAGCTAATGATTATATATATATATATATATATATATATATATATATAGCCTATATATGTTTTATTATTATTATTTTATATAGGCTATTATTATTGTCTTATTATTATTATTACATTTTCACAATATATATATATATATATATATATATATATAACAGATCATAATTAGAGATATATGAGCCTATAGGCCCTACTGTGATAATAATTCTAAAAAATGATTTTACTATAAATATATGTAAAATAATTGCATTTTATTGTTCACCAACAAACGCCATAAATTTTTACCGTTTTCATTCTGTCACATAGACTAAAGTTATTACTTCAGGTTGACATTTGCCATTAACGTGGGAGAAGGAATCAGAAGCACATGTGCATTAGTGCGCGTCACAGTTTAGCGCTTTGTCAACTGAGCATTTCTGCCCATTTTTCCCACGAACTGCCTTTTAAAGACCTGTGATGTTGCGCTACCTGGACTGGGCCGCACGATCCGGGGGTCACGGAGCTCCACCGGTCGATGAAGACTGATGGAGGGGCGTCAACAGCGCTGGGAGTGTCAGCATGGGGGCAAACACGACAGATATTCAAATGATTGAGCCCAGTGGTGCTGTTGCCGCCCGTGACACGTGACACGCTCTCGCGCTTCCGCTGTTAAACGGAACCTGATCCTTCCGCGGGATCCCGGATCCCGGATCCCTTCCAGTCTCGGAACAAAACACAGGCTAATGCAGTCAGTCAAAACCGGGACCGGCCAAGGTCGTCTGAGCCTGTGTCTGAGAAGCAGAAACTAAAGCCGGTCACATTGCGCCTGACCTCGGCCAACTTTCAACGTTTTTTGCACAGAGTAGGCCTACATTTAAGGTAGCCTACTGCACTTTAATATTAATGAATCAATGATATTGACAAAAAACAAGTGAAAAACATGTTTAAATATATAGTTGGCTAACACTTTGTTTTAAGGTGACCTATACATGTTGGCCTAATTACTATTGTAATAACAGTAAATTAGGCTATGCATAATTACAATTAACTAACCCTAAACCAAACGCTAACCATAACTCTATAGTAGCCTAAGTATAGTTAATTAAGATTACTCAGTACTTATTTGAGTAAGTATAACTACATCAACTTAAAATAAAGTGTGACCAAATATAGCCTAAATATCTGAACAGTAGCCTATCCTAAACTTTTAAAAGGTTTTTTGGTTCACTTAAATTACATTTTTATATATTAACTTATTATTAAGTTAACATTAACATATTATTTAAAACATTTTTTTACAGAACAAACAAATGAGAATATTGGCTATTACAAAAAGAAAAAAAAGTTGCATTACAAAACACCAGATGCATTACAGTAATGAGAAACATATAAATAATGTCACAATGCAAAATATGCTTACTTTTCTTTCTTTATTTTGGGTGAAATGTGACCTGGTGAATTGTTTTTGTGACGTTCACTGTTTTTTCCTGTGCCTGAGTTTGAATCTCATCCCCTTGAACATCGACTCTGTGATGCTGACACAGATTTTAAGATGCTTCAAAACGGGAGCGAATCTGTGAACATCTTCTGCTTGAGCGTGAGCTGATGTACACTGACAGATTTAGATTCACATTTGTATCCAAAAGCACTCAAAGGGAACGATCCGGAGCTCACACACAAGCATCTGCCTCCCATTTAGCACGCTGCCTTGAACCGGACCACCTTAAGTGTGATACTGGATTTTAAGAGCTCTCCGGAGGCCTCGACTCGTTTCAGCAAAGCCTCATGGCTCTCTTAAGGTGGCCAGATTGATTGCATTCAATATGAATTGTATTTGGTTCAGACATACATCAGGTTTTACATTTCCACAAAGGTTTACGACCGCAGTAAATTGATATAATTGTTAAGATTTTGCTTGCTCATTTTTTGTGTGTGTGTGTGTGTGTGTGTGTGTGTGTGTGTGTGTGTGTGTGTGTGTGTGTGTGTGTGTGTGTGTGTGTGAAATTGATTGTTTTCAGCTTTTGAGCTGTGGGAGCCGGAGTGTGAGAGAGTGAGGTTTGGCTGTTCCTTCAGCTGGATGTACTTTGGACTAGAAGACGAGAAACACGCTATTAATTGTGACTTGCTTTATTTATTGTGTATTGTAAATTAGGCTAAATGTCTTTTTTGTTTCTTTAAAGGTTAAATACAACATGTGAGCAATGCTGTTGATTACCACAGAAAATAGTTTTGAATCATCCCTCAGGAAACTGAATATGCAGAAATGCTATCAATGGAAGTCTATGAGGCAGAAATGGTTTTTGTGCATATGGTGCGTTTTACAAGAAAATCTTTCTACTTTAAAATTTCATGTTTAATTCAATGCATCTTTGTAATTATTTGTGAAATTCATAAGCAAATCCTACAGCAATCTTTTTCAGTGTTTAAGGTTTAAAACCCCAAATGTGAAGCTTGTTAAATAACTTTCTTGAATTAATCAGCAACACTTTACAATAAGGTTGTATGTGTTAACATTTGGTAACTCAGTAGCTAACATGAACTAACAATAATCAATAGTTTTACATCATTTATTGATCTTGGTTAATGTTGGTTTTTATGTGTACTAATAATTTTCTTTTAACATTATAAGGTGTATATGCTGGTTACATGAACTAACGATGAACAATATAATATTTAAATGAACATTAACAATGAACATTTTTTAAAGCATCTTCGTTAATCCATGCATTCCTAATGCAACTAAAGCCTTAACTAAAGTTCACATATCAAACCTTCTTGTGAAGTGTTATCAAGTATAATATTAAGTAAAACAGTTTATTATTCTGTAAAATTGTCTAGATAATAATAGACAATAACTATTGATAATGACTTGCACAAATAAAGTAGCTAAAGTTGCATTCTAAAAGTGTATTATTGAGGTAGATAGAATAAGTTGACTTGAAACAGAATTAGAGATAGTCTTCCCTATTGTGACATATATCTTGAGTGAAACTGCTTCTCGGACAAGAACAAATGATTGTTTTTGTCCATGGGGAATTGATTGGATGGTTGTGGTTTGCTATTGGTGGATCTCATGTGAGTGACAGGTTGCCCCGCCCTCACTCCAGTAAACACATCATCAGTTATTTTGATTAAAGATTACGTGGCACATGAATAAACAAAAACATTGCACAGATAAATGATTTATAATAAATATTGCAATATTCCATAAATAAATAGTCATTTTTATTTCATTATGACTTTAAACATATCAACTTACTTTAAGTTTGCACGACAGCAATGTACTAAAAACGGAAAGGTTTTTCCTTTTTTACGTTTTTGAAAAGTTCCGCGTACCGACGACAACATTGTAGTAACGATCCGCGAAAACGACTGAAAATGCATGCCAGGCCAGTAGTTGGCGATGTCACTTTTAAAAAGAAACTTTACATGTAATACACATGTGCATGACGTCACCGGTTTCACATATTTGCATTTTTGTAGTTTACACGGTATCGTTTTAAAAGACCTGCACTTTGAAACTCATTTCCCAATTTTTTTTTTGTTTAGAATGTTTCAGACCTTAGATTTCCATTGCAAGTGCACTAATCCTTTTTTAAATTTGTTGTTTCATACGGACATTATTCTAAACATTATTATGAGTGAACTTTTCACCAGTGCCACTGTAATGAAGAGCGCATGTATTTTGTTTGTTTAATGAGAAATGGAGGCTGGAGTTCTGGAATCACCTTTTCCTTCGGAAAACGCTGGATGATGACCTAATGATGGGATAAACTGAAGGAACGGAGAAGCCTGCAGATGAATTCTTGATATGGTGGAGTTGAGACTAATTTTGAGTGAGTTTTGGGAAAATTGGCTCATCCGCAGTGAGGGCGGCCTGTCATTATGCAGTTACATCCACTCATCTGAAGGGATAAACCCTAATCTGAAGATCCTGTGAGGTCACAGAAGGACTTCACAGATGTTCAATCCACCAAAGAAACTCTAAGTCATCATGATCTAATTGGGTCATTATTTCCTCATTGTCCAATAGGAAGTGGGATGATGGCATTAGAACACACACATTGGCAGTGTACACACTTGATCACAACCTGCACACACTGAGTTTGGTTATTTACAATTCACTTCAGTAAAAATAGTAAAAAAAATCCAATAAAAAAAACGTAACACCAAATAGATTAAACATTTAATGGATTAAATCAAAAACAAATTATTATATCGTGTACATGATTTAAATCGCTCACACCAAGGATGATAACTAGTGAAAACGATAAAGGTATAGTTTTAAAAATCGTTAAAATTGTAAAAGAACAGCAGAGTCCACACCACAACTATAACGAACGATATAGATGGAATCACTTTAAAAAGGTTTTTTTTTTTCCAGCTGATTAACGATAAAAACATTTACAGCCAATCAGAATCCATCCTGCTTTTAAGAGCTGGAACATTTAAAGCAGCAGACGACAAAACTGCAGCAAATACTTAAAATAAACAGAATTATATCATTCGCTGGTGTGGATGCTAATATAACTATCGTTAACTATCTTTATAGTTATCGTTATTGGTGTGAACGGGCCTTTAGTAAAACTGTCATGGTTGGTTTTGGGTTTTGTAAATGTTTTGTTTTCAGGTCTTTTATTTTGAAGTCCCTTGTGATCCTGTCATGTGCCTCTTTGTTTCATGTGTTCTGTGTTCTCATTGGTTCATTGTTTGATTGTTCACAGGTGTTCCTTGTTTAGTGATTAGTCCTTGTGTGTATTTGTATATATCCCTCATTTTTCCATTGTCTCCAGTCTTGTGTTGTTCCCTGTACCGCTGTTTTATGTCAAGTTATGTTCAAGTTTAGGGTTCGCATTCATGTGCTCATGCTTATGTTATACTTCTGTCTATTTTCTATCACATTTATAAAACTGCATTTGGGTTCGCTACGCTCGCCTCAGAGGACTACATTACAAAAACAATGGAATTAATTATTATTTAGCTAACATGAACTAACAATGAACAGCTTTTGCTCATTATTAATTAATGAAATAACTAATGTTAACTTATTGTAAAGTGTCACCATTTAATGCAAGACAAATCTGACTGTTTACCACAACATTTGTATTCTTTACTCGGAATTTAGGTGATTGATTTCTCGCCAAAACCTTTAAAAAAAAAATGTATTCAAGAAACAGATGTAAATATACAAACACATTCAGGAGAACATAAAAGAGGTAAAACAAAAGTAAAATAAAAAGATTAAGTACCCTACATTTTCATAGGGAAACAATACTAACAAGAGATAGATAATCAGAAAAAAAAATATATATATATATATGACAGAAAGCTGGTTAAACATGAACATCAGAGCCATTACAAAAGAATCATTCATATAGTTTCAGGAATCTATCACATTTTTTATTGCTAGTTAAATTATAAGATTTAAGCAGTGAGTCTACTTCAACCAAAAAATGTGAGAGAGTAAGAAGTGAGCCCATAAATTTCTGTTTATGGATGAAAAATTTGCCAAACTAAATAAAAAAGTACAAAATATATTCTTTAGATGTGCTGGAGTCAGTGTAATAACAAATAATATCTTTCACATTAAAAGAGTGTGCATGAATGGGGGTTGTATTTAAATGAGAATATACGTTAGACCAAAATTTCTGAACCAATTTACAAGAATAAAATAAGTGTATCAATGTTTCATCCAAGTACCAGAAATATCAATATATTTGGACACTGTTGCATATCTTATGCAGTATTTTAAAGTGGACCTCTTTGGTCTTGTTGGGAATGGGGTAAAAATCACGCTCTTCTCCATCCCAATGGGATCTGCCTCTAGGGCAAATTAGGTCTCTTTTTTGAAAAACCTGGCGGATATGTTTATTATTACATTTCTTATCATAAATACTGATGCCCTCCAATAACAATGCCGACTCCTTCGTATCTTTTTGGTTGTATAATATGTGGCTCTTAACCAGTTGCACTAGACCTGTAGGAATAGCCTTAAGCACAGTATTGTATTCTTTAAAATGAATAGGGAAGTCATGGATAGTCATGACGCGTTCATAAGACAAGATGTTGCCAGAATTGTCAAATAAAGAAAGGATATAAATTAAATCTCTATTAAACCAATTGGGATAAAAGAGAGATTTGTTTCTAACAGTTATATTCGTATTATTCCACAAAAGGGTTTTATGTGGTGAGAAATTGTGGATGTAACACAATTTCCATGCAAGAAGAGCTTGCTGATAAAAATTAGATAGTTTAACCGGGAGTTTATTATACATATAATTACATTTTAAGATAAAAGGCAGGCCTCCAATTTTATTAAAGATGTAATTAGGAATGAAAAACCATATAGAATTTGAATTCATTAGACATCTTCTAATCTAAATGATTTTAAACACATTAATAATGTTGTGAAAATGTAGCACTTCTAGTCCCCCATCACTTCTACAATTGGAAATCACCGCTTTTTTAAGTTTATGAGACCTGTTTTTCCATATAAAGTCAAGGAAAATTTTATTCAACACCTTTAGCAGTGCAGTCATTCACGTATATAGAGAAAGTGATGGATACACGAAGCGAGAGTTCTCGCCAAAACCGTGCGGTGTGCACATGGCCATTATGACATCATCAAGCCCCACCCCTTTACTCACTTTTATCATAAACGGACCCTTTTTTCCCCGTCAGCCCTGTAATTACAGGCCATCTGAAAAGAAATCCGGCTAATGTACAGCAGACAGCCAGTCCTGCCAACCGTCCTCTCCTCAGACTAGCTCTGCGGCTCTCAGGGGGTCTGACCGTCCCCTGCTTAGAAGCTCAAAGCACCCATTAACTTATTTTCTTACCGGCCAGAGAGCCGCGGTCCAACAAACACCACGGTTCATTTTCAACGGTCCGCCTCAGGCCCCGCAGACTGTAATCTGTGATTGACACAGCCGTCCCTCGGCCTGGAAGACAGACAGGCGCTTCTCAACTGGCTTTGCTTCAGCTGGACATCACAAGGTGAACAAAAATATCCTTAAAATCAAATACTGACATGGACTACTATTAGTATAAGTGCTATAATATGCAAAATTATTAACATGACCTGGACTGAAGAGGCCATTTGACCAGTTTGGTTTATAAATTTTGAAGTGTTCTTGAATTTCAATAGTTCATGCTTTCGGCAGCCAATAATTATCAAGACGAAACACAACGTGGTCGATGCAAACCATTTCAACTCTCCTCTCATTCCTGCGATTAATGTAGTTTGGGTCATATTTTCATAAACTTTGTGTAGTTTTATCCATGGTTCCTGAGATTACATTAATGCATTTGTCAGACGTTTATCCGAAATCAATTGGATTCAACTGTTAACTCTGGCATTGCTTGCACAAGAATACAAGAGAGTTGGATGAATAACCCATGATGTCAACAAGATATGAGAAGTGTTTTCTCCTTCCTTAAAAACTTATTTAACATATATTTTCATATTACGAGTTCCTCTTACGTAACTCTACACAATTACTAGGTTATTTGTATTTTATTATTTGAATTTAGCACCGTTTTCCTGCTGTTCGTGACTCAATTTTAGGCTGCAATCCATCGGTTGAGTGCAGCAGGGAAACAAACAAATAGAGCAGGGATGCTATAAAAATGCTTCCGAACCCCTTCACATGGTACATTAAGAATCACAACCTTGCAGGACAAGGGATTTCCACTTAACCCTGTGGGAAGAGGCCAGTTACCCACAATGCATTGTTATATAAAAATACCTTGCTTCATCATCTTGATCAACAAGCCCGGAAAAGAAAAGGCTAACACTTTCCTAATGCTTCCCATCTGAATGTGAGTGATGTACTGTGCAACGGAGAAATGCATGGATTTGCGCTGGAGCAAACCACTTAGGCTAGCTTAAGGATCACGTTGCTCCGTCCCCCTCGTCTCGGCAACAAACACCCCCAGCTTCCTGCAGGGAATGCACTTTCTGAACACTGTCCAGGTAAGGATTTAGGGGCTCAGATTTATGACCCAGACGGGACCCCACAGCTGGGGTGGGGATTAGCCCCGGGCCGGAGCAGGAAGGTTTTTTGGGGAATAAATCAGGGGGTCTTGGATCAGCTGAAGAAGAATATTGGAGAAGAACGGAGGGATGGGAGAAAGATGATAATCACGGAGAGAAGAACAAGTGAGGAAGGAGCCAGTAATATTTTCATTAGCTTTTAGTTTGAATGATCTTTTTAAACTGTGTTATAAAATAAACTAAACATTTGATGAAGAAAATTTGTGATATTCATTATATTCGGGATATTGCATTAAAAAAAAAATCCGCTGGATGGAAACGCCAAGATGTGCATACAATTTTAAAAATGTGCATAAGACTAAGATGTGCTAAGACTTGAGTGGTTTAATTGAGGAGTTTAGTCAAAATTTTCTGATGAGAGACTATCGTTTTATCGTGAACAGATTTAATTTAGGCTTTTATTCACAAATAAACATTGATAAGCGAACATAAACAGAAGCTCAACTGAACCTGCGTAACACAAGAATGAACCTCATTGGTTCTTGCTGAAGCTCAAACGTGCTGCGTATCACGAGAATGAACCTCATTGGCTCTTGCTGAAGCTCAAACGTGCTGCGTAATACGAGAATGAACCTCATTGGTTCTTGCTGAAGCTCAAACGTGCTGCGTAACACGAGAATGAACCTCATTGGCTCTTGCTGAAGCTCAAACGTGCTGCGTAACACGAGAATGAACCTCATTGGCTCTTGCAGAAGCTCAAACGTGCTGCGTAACACGAGAATGAACCTCATTGGCTCTTGCAGAAGCTCAAACGTGCTGCGTAACACGAGAATGAACCTCATTGGCTCTTGCAGAAGCTCAAACGTGCTGCGTAACACGAGAATGAACCTCATTGGCTCTTGCTGAAGCTCAAACGTGCTGCGTAACACGAGAATGAACCTCATTGGCTCTTGCTGAAGCTCAAACGTGCTGCGTAACACGAGAATGAACCTCATTGGCTCTTGCAGAAGCTCAAACGTGCTGCGTAACACGAGAATGAACCTCATTGGCTCTTGCAGAAGCTCAAACGTGCTGCGTAACACGAGAATGAACCTCATTGGTTCTTGCAGAAGCTCAAACGTGCTGCGTAACACGAGAATGAACCTCATTGGTTCTTGCAGAAGCTCAAACGTGCTGCGTAACACGAGAATGAACCTCATTGGCTCTTGCTGAAGCTCAAACGTGCTGCGTAACACGAGAATGAACCTCATTGGTTCTTGCTGAAACTCAAATGTGCTGCGTAACACGAGAATGAACCTCATTGGTTCTTGCAGAAGCTCAAACGTGCTGCGTAACACGAGAATGAACCTCATTGGCTCTTGCTGAAGCTCAAACGTGCTGCGTAACACGAGAATGAACCTCATTGGTTCTTGCAGAAGCTCAAACGTGCTGCGTAACACGAGAATGAACCTCATTGGTTCTTGCAGAAGCTCAAACGTGCTGAACTTTTTGAAGTATCAAAGTAGGAGCTGCATATAAAGGGACCATACTGTCAATAGAGGGATAGAAAGCTCTCAGATTTCATTTAAATATCAGGTTTGGAACAACTTGAGAGTGAGTAAATGATGACAGAATTTTCATCTTTTTGGGTGAACTAAGCCTTTGAAGATTTATAGCAAATATTTCACAATATATTGGTAAAGAATCCATTTGATTATTGTCTGACACTGGTTGATTGTCTAAGGTATAAATTTTCCCCTTACAGTTGAGCTTAGTCTAGAGCCCAGGCTTACAGACCAAGACACACACACACACACACAGAGCTTGTGACAGACAGACACGCTCGATTTCATAAGAGTCCCTGCAGGCGGGCGGGCCGTCATAAGTGAAGCAGCAGGCTGACTGACGGAGTAGAAAACAGGGTAACAGGAGCCGGGCCAGCGCTGGTCATCCGTCTGCTGCTTAACTCGCTCCCCACATCCTGTTTTCAGAGAGATGCCTATGTCAATTTACAGAAGAATTGGTGCCGAAACAGGCCGCGCGAGCCAGGACGTGGGCACTGAGGCATTTTTATCGCCCACTGGCTTATACTTCAACATATCCCCTGACAAACCCACACAGAAGAGTGTTTAAGGTACGATCTAAAAAAAAAAAAGAGTTATTAATCTGTACAACATCCTTAAACCTCCACATGAAAACTCCCAGGAGTGCTGTTTGAGAGAGAACTCTGTGCCAGGGAATCATGGGATACGTGTAATCTCAGCCAGAGCCACAAACGCTATTGTAAATTGTGTTAAACTACTGTATGACTGTATTTAAAACAGCACACAAACCCACGGGGCCGAATGTGACTAAACGCTAATGATGTTCAATTACCGTGGATGGCCTCTCCATCATAATCTGTGTGGAGAATTTCACAAACCTCAAATTACAAGGAAAATTACCCAAGTGCACTCAAACACTACAGGTTATAAAAACAACAGACACCGCATAATATTGTACTCGCATAAAGGGACCGTTCACCCAAAAATGAAAATTCTGCCATAATTTACTTATGTCGTTCCAAACCTTTCTTCTGTGGAACACAAACTAGGATGTTTATTAGTTATTCAGTGAAAGGCAATGCGGTTTTGGAGCTCAAATGTGCCACACAAAAGGAAAAATGTTTATGAATGTCATATATGTACATATATGTTTACATACACACATTTTCGTCAATCCGAATGAATCCAAATCCGATTTCAGATTCTGAAAGTTTTGGTTATATTACTAAACTTTGTATTCCTATTCACATATTCTTTTACATGTGCATTAAATGTATTGCAAAGTCATAAACATTCAAAAAAAAAAATTAAATCAACATACCAAGAAGACTTAAAATGTATGTAAACATGCATATTGCTCATGTTGGCAAATTATTTTTGAATCTGATTGAGAAGAAGTCAGATTCAAGCGTTTACATGCTTCGTTTTTTCCTATTGATCAGATTATTGCAGGTCTACAACCCTTTCAATCTGATTGGATCTATGAAGGCTTTTCGCTCTAAGAGCCATCAATCTGATTGCTAACGAATTATTTGGTTGCTTGTAAAATTAGCTTGTGACTTTTCCCAATACAATGGCAGTGGATAGTGAATCACTTTCAAGCTTCCAAAATCATGCAAAATATCATCCATGTGACAGTCATCCAGTTATGGTGAGAAACAAATTGAAATTTAGGCAGGAATAGGGAAACTTCCATTGTTTTTTTCTTTAACTGGAAGTTCAGTGCTTTTCACAGAAAAAAACATACTACATATTTCCTTGACACGAAGCCTCTCTTAAGCGCAAAGGAGATCTTGACAGATGTATAGATTTTTTTCCCCACAACAAATAACGCCTTCAGAAGACTTGTTGTATGGATGGACTACTTTTTATACTTATTGCATCCTTTTGAGCTTGAAAGTGAGTCACTATTCTCTGTTATCCACTTCTGGGAGGATCATATTTTTGCAAAACATTTACATTCTGTGGAAGAAATAAAGTTATGGTTTGGAACAACATGAGGATGAGTAAAGGATTTTTGGGTGAACTGTCACTTTAAGACCATACATAGTGTTAGAACAAAGTTGGTCAGTAAATGTCACAGGTTTTAAAACCACTAACATTTGTTTAGAAAGGGAAAGTCTTTTTACAGTGATTATTTGATTAGAAAAGGCTCTGAAAAGCCCAAAACTGTCTCATCAACTGAAAAACATCAGCAAGGTCCCTTCAGAATCACAGAAAAACAAACGGACTTGTGCCAGAGTAGGTGAGAAAGTCTCAAGGCACTTCTATTCAAACACACACACACACACACACACACACTTACGGGTCCGTGCGTGTCCAGATAATAAGAGACTGCCGCCGACGGGCCTCTCTTTTCAAAGCTTCCCCTTCCATATCAAATGTGCTGCTTAAAGTAACCAGAGAACAGCCTTTTACTTTTCTCTAAATTAGCTCAGGCAACTCAATTTCGGTGCGGTTTCTCTTCCACCACTGTCTGCACGGCTCGAGTGCCATGATGTCATCGCGGGGTTGTAAGCACATGTGTGGGGAAAATGAAAAAGGTTCCTCTATTTAGCAGTAATTTGTAACAGATCTGAATGAAGGCGGCTGCCAGCAGTTCACAGGGCTGTTTTCCCTCCAATTAAACGCCCGTAAACTCCCAGCGTTCGGCTTTCCGCAGGTGCGGCAAATTGGGGTCAAGGAGGATCAGATCTGGCTGCCCTCTTGGTACTCTTTAGAGGTCTTTAACGTCAGAGACGTGGCCCGTTGGTTAGTGCTCATTGGGTCTGGGTGCTTATTTGGGAAAGTCCGTCTAGAGATAATTCCAGATCTCTTTCTCCCATAATTTCCTGTGCTCGCCCAATTTTTGGAGGTTTGACCATTACCACCTTGTTTTTAAAGTTTTGACTCAAATGAATCAGTTCTATTAACCTGTCTATCCATCCGTCCATCCATCTATCTATCTATCTATCTATCTATCTATCTATCTATCTATCTATCTATCTATCTATCTATCTATCTATCTATCTATCTATCTATCTATCTATCTATCTATCTCCATCCATCCATCCATCCATCCATCCATCTATCTCATCCATCCATCTATCTCCATCCATCCATCTATCATCTCCACCCATCCATCCATCTATCTATTTATCTCATCCATCCATCTATCTCCATCCATCCATCCATCCATCTCCACCCATCCATCCATCTATCCAAATATCCATCCATCTATCTATCTATCTATCTATCTATCTATCTATCTATCTATCTATCTATCTATCTATCTCATCCATCCATCTGTCTCCATCCATCCATCCATCCAACCATCCATCAGTAAAATATAAGTATTTTTTTTATATTCGTTTGACTTTGAAATTGACAAGTTAATTGTATTATTACAATATTCTCTATTACATGTTGCACCAAAAACGTTTATATAAAAATGAGATGCTATGAATGAGGTAGGGAATTTATATATTTTTTACAGTTTTTACACAAATGATTATGTATTATATCAGGATGTAAACAAATTTCATAAAACAGTTGATGCTATTCATGTGCTTAATGGCTTTCTGTGCCAAAATAAGTGCTGAAAACTCATTTTGATTAAATTACTAATAAATACAGGCACTTATTCAGACACTTAGAGTACATAAAATAGTCT
The DNA here is from genome assembly GCF_963993115.1 of Abramis brama. Lineage (NCBI taxonomy): Eukaryota > Metazoa > Chordata > Actinopteri > Cypriniformes > Leuciscidae > Abramis > Abramis brama. The sequence continues at coordinate 5,795,692 of NC_139974.1, forward strand.
AAATATGTCTAAATGTCTTTAAAAATGTCATGTTTAAAACTTTAATCGGTAACATGCCATTTGTAATGATGCAAAGAAGAAAATCCTTTTATTTTTTGAGTCCCAGGAGGAAAAATAAAAGTTGCAAATAGTCTCTTAACAGAATGTGGACACTTCCTTTTGGTTGGGGTAAAAAAAAGAAAAAAAGAACAGGAATGTGTTTCCTTTTTTTGCAGCATCTGCCAAAGTCTTCAAAGCTGAAGAAGGGCTTCATTGTCAGCATGGACAGACTGAAGATCTGTGAGACAACGGTCTGGCCCTGGATGGGATCTGGAGTTACTGTGCTGTAAACGAGCTCGGAGCATCCCAGAATCCCCTCCCCTCCTTCCTAAAGACGACACACTGAAGAACAATCAATGGCAGCATCCTTCCACAGGCTCAGTCCAAGGACACATGCATCACAGCGGCACGGCGAACGCTGGCCCAACTTGAAGGCCATCGAACGAGTGGATCCTTCACAGCGTAGCCAATCCCAAGATTTATTGTGTACCGGAGACAATTATTGACAACAGACAGAATTACACTTTGAAATATACTGGGTTTCAACTTACTCAAATGTCTAATGATACACATGTAAAAAAAAAAAAAAAAAGCAACCCTTTAAAGCAGTTCAAATGTTGATTTTATAGTTAATACTCTTTATGATGTACATAAATGGACCAAAGTGAAGATATTTAGACAGTTTGTGAACCCTGTTTTGTTTAATATAACTTTCAGTTATAAGTCCAGTACAAACATTAGGAAATAAATAAAATGAAATAATAGAAAAAGATAAATTAATAAAATAATAATAAAATATAAAGTAAAAAACAAAACAATAAAATATGAATAAAATAAAGACATTATTAATAAAAAAAAATAAAAAAAGCCTTTTCTACATATTTTTCATATTAATTATCCGGTTTCAATCAGAAAGGTCACATTACAGAAGTATCTATTTGGGTTGTTAAAAGCATTTGAACTTTTAAGGGTCTTTGATTAAAGAAGCGTTTAGTCTATTTCCAGCGTAAATCGAGCCATATATGGAAAGAAGCATCTGTGAAAGCCCGACAACATAAAGAATCCAGTCTGAGTGCTGGCGTGCGGTTAGGAAGAGATTTACACTGGTTTATTTATACATTAACACCGAGCTTTGACTGCGTTGATTTCTCGGATAAACCAGGTTGTATTTCTGCGTCAGGACCAGACCCCTCGGAAAACCACTTGGCTTGGAGTCGCAGGCTTCATCTCCTCACTGTGGTCATGATGAGGCAGAGGAACTCCAAAAAAAGAATGACAAAGTCTCTCAAATGAGATGCTAGGAAAATATTAATGTGCCCTCACTGTGTCAATAATGTGTTTGGCTGCTACCGTTTGGAATGACTCAACGACTGAGATGCAAAAAGAACCGTCCATCCATCTTTGGCTTTGCATGCTGAATGTTCAGGCTCGGATTTCTCAGTCGGTCACGTAAAAGCTTCATCTCTCCTCCCGAAACTCCTGCAACAAAATAGCCTGTCATATTCACGAGCGAAGCCTTACTGACGGGCCAAATGCACTCGCGTGGGTAAGAGTTTGACCCAGACACGACTGAAGCTCACCTGGTAAAGCATTTTATCACTGTTACTGACAATAAAAGCCAGAAGAAATTATATTTTTCAACTGCTGGTGTGCTGCGGCGCAGTTTGCAGATAAGTATTACATTCAAGAGCAGAAACTAGAAACTCCGTTCAAAACCCATTTTCCTTCATAATGCGCTGCATTTCTGGGTGTAACAGGATATTAGATGGGACTTGATTTCATCCATCAGGATTTCATTGCATGGTGAAAAGTGGCAGAAAGTTGAAAAATAAGAGGAATCGATGATGTTAGTCATTATTACAGTTTGTGAATGTAAAATATCTGCAAAGATTTAAAAATCAAAGTGCAGATAAATGGACTTATTGTCTCCTAAACAAAGAATCGATTCTGAACTGCTGAAACGAGTCGTCGGTAATTCCAGTCTCACTTCCTGTTACCTATGTAACAGTGTAACACATTTGCATAATGCCAGCCTATGATCTTCATTGGCTGACGGTGAATAACATCTACTTTGACCCTCAAACACTGCAGTTGTAGCTGAGACTGGAAGAGTTTGGATCATGTTGTCCACATGTTGAGAAGACGCTGTTTTCTGTGCTGTGAATCCACTTTCTGCACTTCAAAAGAATGAGACTCGTGCTGGAAATGATACGGAAAAACCAACGCCATCGTTACTGTTCGCATCACTGTGAATCAAGTGCTGAGGAAGATCCGGAGCTGAGATTCAGATATGGTAATGAGTGTTTTGTTTACAACACGGGCTGAAAGAGGTCGACCAATCACAAGAGACTGGGCTGTCTGACCAATCAGAGCAGAGTAGCTCACAGAAAGGAGGGGTTTAGAGAGACCGAATGTTCGAACAAACCGGTTTCAGACTCTTCGAGAAAAGAGGTGATGTGCAATCTATATTATGAGAAAATTAAACCTTTTTGACCTTTGATGCATGTAAACCTATTGTAGGAGACTCCAAAACAAAATTAGAAACCTTTAAAATAGCATGATAGGGGCAATTTAACACACTTTTGGAGTAACATTCACTGATGAATTGTTCACAATGAGTGTTCAATTTTGATTTCATGTTGACTTAAAGGCTTTGGGATCCAGCATTGGTATCATTTACATGCAGAACTTCACTAACATTGAATGTGAATAATTAGGTTACGAAGCCAGAGGATCAGATGTTTGACATGAGTCACAATGTTCAGCCAGTTTAATAAAACTGACAGACTAGTCTGCTGGTACACTCAATCCTTCTAGTATCCGTCTCCATCCAGGCTACAACTCCATGTAACAAACCTCACTCGCTCTGGGAGACATTCCCTTCTCGTATAATTGGAGTGGGTTATTCTTTAGGTTCGATATCACTGCATTCCCAGCTGACAAAATTCGCTGTTAGAGTTAGTGCAATATGTCCAAATACATGTTGTGTTGTTCTTTTGGAGTATCATCAGCAACCCACAGAAACTAGACCTTTCTCAAAACTTCTGAGCCCTCAATATTCAAGCCGAAACTTCAACTTGTACTTTTATTTTCCAGCCCAATCAAAAGCAGAATCTTCTAAATGAATCAACTTCTCAATATGAAATGATTTATGAGCATTTAAACACTCTGTTTAGGGGTGTTTTAATATATATGGGAACAGGACCCCGCAATAACCTCTTTTCCACAGACATGGTGTTAGTTCTGCAACTCAATCTGGTCATAAACCAGAAAATGTTTTCTGGTAGCCAAGTAAATTTTTCAGCAACACCTCCTCTTCCAAGACTAAACAAAATTATATTGTTTGCATTACAATCAATGAAACCGTCTACAATGGAAACACGGCGTGCGGTAATGCAACATGTTTAGTTGATGGACATCCTGTTCCCATGCATTTGACTTTTTCACTGTCCATCCAATGAAAAATTATTTTGTTTACAAATATCATGTGCAAATTGATTGCGGTGAATTCTTTTTTCATCATATATTTGAATAACTTGACCGTTGCATCAAAAGAGGCTCGTGAATCAAACGACTTTGGATGTTAAAATGTCCTCAAAACTCAAACAAAGACGGTGATGTGAGGTGCATGATTATATGAGCACAGGGTATGTCATCATTTGGCTCTGAAATCAGTGGAAATGCAGGACGTGTAATGAGAAACAGCACCATTTCTGTGAAAAGTAAGAGTAAATACACCTGATTCATTTAAATATCTAATTAGGTTAGATTTGGTAAACATCCTCCTAACCTATTAGTAATCATTTTTTGGTCCAACACTTGATTGTAAGATTTGAAACATGCATTTACTGTAAAGCTGCTATGAAATGATGTGCACGTGACAAATAAACATGAATTGAATTAATAATCTTCAGCATCAGTTTCGATATGGCTGAACTCATGGAAACTTGGGCTGTGTTTAACTACACTTTTAGACACACTCAAACTTCCCCAAGCCATTTTGAAGTGTGTTCAACTTCAAGTGGACGAGGGAGGTTTATTTGGACAGACCCTCAACCCCTCAATTTTAACAGAGGGAGCGAGTCTTCTCAACATGGACACTTCAGGCAGATCCATAGACCACAATGCAACACAACTGTGACGTCACAACAGCACCATAGCAGATTTCAAGTGATCAAGAGCTTAGGCCGTTCCATTACAAGGGTTCCGTTAGTAGTGGGCACTAACGTGAGAAATGAATGAGTGAATGAGATGGAGGGAGTCCTAAAAAAGGCACTGGCTGTGTCTGAAATCGCCCCCTATACCCTTAAATAATGCCCTTTTTAAGGGGACAGCCATTTGTAGTGATGTTCGAAACCGGAATGGACGTTTTCAAGTGCACTCCTTCAATCCCATAATGCACCGCAATAATGAGTGTACAACAGATCTATGCTCAATGGCTAGAGAATGCCCATAATGCACTGCGAGAGTCGCTCGTCGGATTAATTCCTGTGTCTGACCAGAAGATGGCGCTCACAGCTGAATCATCCATCCATCCATTTTCCAAACCGCTGGTCCAATGTGGCTACAGCGTAATATCATACAGGTATAAATTCCTTTTTAATTGATTATTAAATTGTTTAATTAAGGGTTATACATGACAGAGCTATACATCTTTTCATCTTCCTACTGGAGCTGCCAGTTTGCTAAGGTCATCTGTTGGCCTTGTCAGGAAGCAGCTCTGCCAAATATAAATGTATAGTTCATGTTAAAATTAAAATTCATAATTTATTCACACTCATGTTGTTCGTTCATTTCTTCTGTGTAACACAAAAAATAAATGTTTAACAGAGAGTTCCAGCTGTTCATAGGGAAAGTGAATGGGAAAAACACCATAATATATATGCATTTTTTTCTATTAATAATCTGACGGAAGAAATCTCAGGAGTACAATTTAAGTTAGCGTTATTTCATTAAGTGAAAATCTTCAGGCAGGGGTTAACTTATGGGTTCCTCGAGTTAAAACCCATCGGTCTATCTGGAAAACTGGCACAGCTGCTGTTCAGGTGGGCTGATGTGGATTCGGGTCAGAACACTCTTGACGTGGGGCATTCCGAAGAAAAATCCGCTGACAACATCGTTCCTCGCCAGCTCCAAATCCTACGGCTCTCAGCGGCTATCCCAAATTAACTTAGTGAATCAAAGCCTGCGGGAGCTGCAGGACTCCGGCAGGGACTCTAATTTTTTCCACTTATGCTGGAATGTGGCCTTCCAAGTGCCCAAGTCTCTCAACACCAACTATTTGCTGTTTGTTTTGACTGTTTTCCCTGCGGGGAGGGTGAGCAGAGGAGGAAAACGGTTTAGGGAAAAGCAATGGAAACACTCACCGACTGCCAAGACTGCATCCATTTTCTCCTGAAACTATTCAAAATGATGCAATGGGACTGTTATTGGGTTTCACCGACAGGAAAACCACAGGTACACACACACACACACACACGCACAGGCTTGTGGGCGAGACGCACCATGATAGACATCCAGAGCCTCCGAAGGCTTTTTTTTTTACCAGACAGTTTCAATGCCACCGTCTGAAGTCATACTCCAATTATGGAGCGCCGGGATGCAAAATATACGGAACACTTCATGAAACGTCTCTGTGCATAACCTGAATTTAACAAAACCCCATTCACTGTCCACTGTCTAGCAGAGCTTGTAAAAGATCAGGGGGTTTTTCTCACTGTTGGACAGACGCTCTCTGATGTCTCGTCAATGTTGAGTGTCTGACAAGTCCACTAAGAGGTCCCGACCGGAGGAAGTCATTATGAGGTCACCCCCGGTCCTCCTGAGCACTTATGATGTCATCTCACAGACTGGAGGTTTTTCCCGGGAATGCGTCTCGTGCCATTTTGGGGTCTGGAACGAGTCTGTCACGTCACGTTTTTTTTACACCTCAGAATTCTCTTGCCTCATGCAGGTCTGTCAGTCAGACGCCTTATGGCCTCGCTGGCTGTACTTGTACTGCGAATTTGGAGAAAATCCCTTTGCATTGATTAAAAGTAATTTTATGTTTCCTCCTCGTACATAACGTTATAAAAGACCCAGAGGAAAAAGAGCACGGGGATTGACGGCTGCAATCAATTGCGCAGTTTCCACGACTACTGACGCTTTTAATTGATAAATGTGGTTTGGTCGACAGAGAACATTTCAGCAGTGGAAACATATAATGGAGAAGTGTGTTTTATGAGCCCTGGCGTCCCCACCACCACCTCATCAAACAGCTTCCACCTTATTAAACGGACATTTGACCCAAAATATGGAAATTCTGTCATCATTCACTAACCCTCATGTTGTCCCAAACCTGTATGACTTCTGTGGAATGCAAAAGAAGATATTTTAAAGAATGTTACAACTGTTTTTACCCATACAATGAATGTCAGTGGGGTCCAAAACAACACATTTACTTTAATTATATGAACAAAGAGACTTTTTAGTGAACTAACCTTTAACATTTTAGTCAGAGACATTAGCTATGATTGATTTGTGGCAGTTTTTCTTTGTGTAGGAAAGCTGCAGTTATCATTTGTCTGTCCAAATATACATGAAGTGTCGTGTAAGTGAATATGTGAAGGATTATGTTGCGCCTCTTTGGAGTAACAAGTGTATTAACATCCTGAACAAAGCTAAAATCTCTCTGCAAGTCCTTCAAAATCTGGTAAAATTCAAGTCAGACTGAAGGCCTGTTCACACCAAGAACAATAACTATAACCATAAATCATTCTAGCTAGCTGCAATATCACACCCTGAATATAATGAGGAACAATATTGTTGGAATTATTTTCATCTTTTTTTTTTTTTACCTTCCTACTTTTAAGTGCACGCTGCATTTATGTTCAACTTAAAGTCGGCATGAAACAGAAGTCGCAATAATCTTTTCTTCCACATTGTGATGTATATCTGAGTGAAACGGCTTCTGGGACAAGAACAAATGTAGGGCGGGGCTTGATTTTGTCTGTGTGGAATTGATTGGATGGTTGTGGTTTGCTATTGGTGGATCTCTTGTGAGTGACAGGTTGCTCCGCCCACACACCGGTAATATTTTAATTAATGATTATGAGGGTACATAAATTAAAATGAAAAAGATGTGCACGGATAAAACATTTATAATAAATATCGCAATATTCCATTAAAATTTTTTCATTTGATAGTGACTAACTTTTAAAGTGCATGTTAACTTATCCAGGCCGCAGATCGGTGCCAGGGTCCACGTTAGGGGTCAATGTCCGGCTGGTTAGCGCTCAGTTAACCCCTTCTGGTAGATAACTACACCATCTGAGGGCAAAGAGCATCTTTCTCCACTGCTGGTCATGAAGTATCTATGTATTCTTATGAAAGACATCCTCGCTTCCAAAACTATCAGCCAGTTTTCCACAGTTGCTTTACAAAAACTCATCCATGCTTCCTGTTTAGCAACATTAATATATATATATATATATATATATATATATATATTGCCAAGATAGGCATATTTTTCGTGCATCAGGCTTCAGTCTCTTTCCATGAGCACAAGAGTCACGCTCCGCTGAATTACTGCTACCGCATTCATGTTTTTCTAGAGTTGAGGGAAAACCACTGGAGCGCTGACAATGACTATTTCTACAGTTATTTTTAGATATCTGACTTTCCAAAACAGAATGTGCCTGGCGTAGTGGATGCTAATCACATAAATAATATAAAACTTTCCAGGCAAACGCACACGCTGCCCCCACTGGACTGACATGGTGAAAACGTCAACTCTGGTTGAACTGATCCATGGATAAACTCAGCACTGACTGGTCATTCGGTTGGCAATCTGTCATTCACCGCTAAACTAATGCTGAAGCAGCGCAGAAGAAAAGAACAAGCGCTTTTCTGAATAGCTATGTGTGGTATGACAAAATACCACGGTGGTTCATGAACGATTCGGTCATTGCATGAAGAATGAAAGGCTCGGGAAGTAAAATAATCATTCATACCATTACCATCTATGGCTGCATTATGATTTCCCAGTTTACAGGAAGAAGAAACGTTCTTCCAGTAACGTCAACAGAACATTCGTTCAATGTTATCTAGTCTTTAATTACGTTCTAAAACATACGCACAAAAACATTATTTATACATCGTACATGGAATGTTTTTTTCTGAAATGTTTTAATTGGACATTTTATAAATGTTACTACTTGTTTCCGAATGTTCAGAGAACATTCAAAAGTACCATTCCCATAACATTTGAAATATTATAAAATGTAAAGTTTCCTTAAAGCTGCAGTCTGTAGTTTTTCCTCTGTGTCGCCATCTCTGTTCAAAATCTGCAATTGCAGTTATCCGCGGAATTATCAACTTTGCGTGGGTTGTGCCTCGGCATGGCACAGCGCGGATGAATCCAATGTTTTGAGGAGAATGTGCGGCTGTCAGTCACGGCGCAGGTGTTGATACTGGCATTCAGAATCACAGATTCTACTTTTTGGAAGTATGACCAACATAAGAATTTTCACCGGAAAATGTCTTCTGAATAAGTAACATCCACTTTTGTTCTGACCAACTAAGGAAAAAAAAGCATTGCAGTAAATCGCGCCGATTAAATCTAACGATCGCTTATCATATCACGTCAAACCGTGCAAATTATACTTTGTTCTCAAGTTGTTAATGTTAACAACATCAGCACTGCGTGACTATATTTAATGCACTTCCGATATTATCCTCGTTTTCGCATGGGCCGGTTTCAGTCTCTTTTTTTCTGTAGACGCTCTTAAGTCCGAAGTCTTTTGCATTTTACTACAGGTGAATCTCCAGTTGGTGACTGTCATTTGAATCTTTCTGGATCCGCCATCAAATTGATAAGTTTAATTATATCAAGTGCTGTGAGAAAAGGCTATAAATCTCCTCACACTCATAGCCTACTAGCCGAGACACCTTCGTGTACAGATGTGACACAAAGACATGCTCGAATTTCCCACGGAAATCCAGTACCACTGGAATTAAAAACATTATTACAAGCTTACCGTTTTTGAATCGCACTACGGCAAGCAGAGAGTTTTGAACACTGGCTGGTTATGTACTTGCTCAAATTGTAACCCAAAAAAAGTTACGGAATGCAGTTTTAAAGTTCACATAATCAAGAAACAATTTTAAAACATTTAAAAAACTGAACGTTTCGAATGATCAGTGAACATTCAGAAAATGTCCAGTAAAACGTTCTCAGAACATATTTCGTTAGCTGGGATCCTAATTTGGAATGTGATCAAAGATAGTGCATGTGAACGTGTATAGCGACTATATTAAAATATACCATACAGATTTGTTCATTTTGCTGAACGAGATCAAACGAGAGTTGGTAAAGCAATCCGACACTGGTAGATGTAGTGTATCAGACAGGCTATTATTAGCATATAACATGGTTGCACTAATATAAAAGTCAGCCGATGTGCATTCATTGTAATTCAACTATTTTGCAACTACTGTGAATGTGGCTCATTCAGTCAGTATTTTGAGTCATACAAATTCATTTTATTCATAATAGTATTTTATTCTGAAAAAGAAAGGATTTTGGATCTGGATATTACCTCACTAGTGAGAAATTCATGTAGCTTTTAAGTTGTGAAAGTATTTTACTGATAGAATCGTCAGAGCAGCGCTGACAACACCTTTCAACACACTTACCGGTAGAGTGTGTGCGCATTTGAGAGGGAGAGAGAGAGTATATGCTGTCCATACATATTAAAATGTAACTTTGTGGCAAAAAACATGTAAATAACATGTTTTTATCCAATGTTTACTATATTTATTTGCTTGTTCAGTGCCGTTCTGGGTTTTGGTTCTTTTGCTGTTGTAGTCTGAAATAACAAATCATTTGGCGAAGTGATATAGAGCTGTAATGCGGTTAGGATCTCTCTGAAACTACTTTAGCCGCGCGTTTCCCTGAAAATAATTGCACACCTTAGAACGTGTCAACAAATCAGATTCAAGCATTCAACAGCCCCATAGTACAAGATTTATTATTACATGAGAATAATGGAGCCATGCCAACATCAATACTACATCAAATATTAAATGAAGTATTCATGCTTGCGGAGCAATTTTGTGTTGTAGTCTGAGATCATATTATCTAATCTACACTGGAAAGTCTACAAACACGTCATTCCCTGGAGATCCTGGCAAATTAACAAAGGACTGCGACCTCCACACGGAGAGACTCGCAGCCTTGAGACTGACGAGAAGGACCCGCAGGTGGACGGCCTCCACGAAATATGATCTATAACACACACTGGCGTCTGATCAGCAGCGTCTGGGTCTCTCGGCGGAGGAAACGAAACCTATTCCCAGAGTCTCGCTGCATATAATTCAGGAGTCCTGAAAATCACCCTCGCTGACCTGTGGCGAAAAAGAGAAAACAAACTCCAAACGCTCTTCAAGAAACACCATGTTTAATTAAAAGGTAACTGGTCTCTGAAATACAACTGGTAGAGGTTTCAAAAGTCAACAGGTTAAGGTAAAAAAATAATCAAGACGTTAACAGCGGTGGGTGGCGACGGCAGCAAAAAATCTGGATGAAACGCTTCGTAAAGGGGTTTAAAAAAGCATCAGGAGGTGTAAGTGAAGGACAGACGTCTGCAGCTTCGTTTCATGTCTTGTTTCCTTTGGCACGGCCTAACGTCGGACATTTGTTTCATTTCAAATTCAGCTTCCTTGTCCAGGGATTAGCGGTCGGGCTTGATTTGCTGCGGGGCACAGACGGGCCGATGCGGAAACGGGCCTTTCCGAGCGATCACGGTTTTGGGTTTGAAACCAAACCTGTCTCTCTTTTTACAGCGTCAGTTACTCTGAACTCGAGTCCGGTGGGAATCTGCGAGCGGCTGGATGTATTTTCTTCTAACATAAAAAAGGCAAAACATAGCTCAAACACATATTATAATGACATGTTCAATATCAGATCAGGCACATGATTCCTGCCAGCAACATGTCGGCGTCCTCAGAGAGTTGGAACTGCTGTGTAATTTCTGGGTTTGAAAACTGGAGGGTTGTGGCTGTTCTTGTCTCGTTCTCTAGGTGAAGAGACGGACCGTCCCGTCGGCCCCCGAGGAAAACACCCAGGGTTGAGTCGGGTGGAAGGTCACATCGAGGACCCCGAGGTCGTGAGTGATGGTGTGACCCTTCAGAACCTTCACGGGAACAATCAGAGGATTCTGCAGCAAGTCACTGTAGGATAAACACACACACACACACACACACACACATTAGAAGCGTTCGAATAATCATTTTCATGATGTTTGGCTCCAATAACGGTTCTTGAATTTCTGAACTCTTTTCTGCCAATGGACATTTCTTCAACTATGAGAACTTTTATTAACCAGGGGTTGATTTTTATTAAAGCTAACAGATTTTTATTATATGAAGGTCATATTAAAAACATTCTATTTTATATTTGAAACAATTATTTTAGCTACTTTTTAAGCGTCTTATGTAATTAAATTATATTACAACTTTTTAAATGTCCCAGGTACATATTGTATTGTTTTTATTTGTTGAAAAAATGTATTAAATTACATTTTAACACTAAAATGTCTAATTATGAAATGCCTTGTCTACAGATTTTGTATGAAACAATTAAATTACATTTATTAAAAAACAGAGCGATTCCAAGAGGGTCCTCACACCATCGGTGCTCGGGCCCTAATTAATCCCTACATTTTAAACTGTGATACTGAAATGATTTGTTTTTCACTATTCACTCACTTTGTTTAAATTATTTATCAAAAAGGTTTATATAAATTTATTTCCAACCATTCATCATTTGCATCACAAAATTGACTATTAGAACAAAATTCACTAATTTTAGCCCTTACGCTTGTTTTCAGAGACATATTTCAAAAGGAAATGCGGCAAAACAAAATGAATAAAACGGCGCTCATCAAGCCATTTAATTTTAACATACACACTTAAAGGGTTAGTTCACCCAAAAATGAAAATTCTGTCAGTAATCACTCTCCCTCATGTTGTTCCAACCCCGTAAGACTTTCGTTCATCTTCAGAACACAAATTAAGATATTTTTGATGAAATCTGAGAGCTGTCTCACTCCTCCATAGGCTTCTCTGGGATCGAAACTTGCCGGCCCAGAAAGTTAGTAAAGACAATGTTTAAAATAGTCCAAGTGACTATAGTTGCTCAACCATGAGTTTATCAAGCGACGAGAATACTTTTGTTGTACGTCAGAACGTAGGCTCACTATTGGCCGACGCTGGTCATGTGTGATGCTGGCCAATAGTGAGCCTCCGTTCTGACGCACAACCCAGAAGCGCTGCGCTGTTACACTACGTGAACTCACTCAGAGGCACACACAGAAGAAAACGAATAGTTGAATAAAGTCGTTATATTTGTTTGGTTTTTTTGCGCACAAAAAGTATTCTCGTCGCTTGTTAAACTTAAGGTTGAGCCACTGTAGTCACTTGGACTATTTTAAACATTGTCTTTACTAACTTTTCAGGGCCGGCAAGTTTCAATAACAGAGAAGCCTATGGAGGAGTGAGACAGAATCAAAAATATCTTAATTTGTGTTCTGAAGATGAATGAAAGTCTTACGGGGGTTGGAACAACATGAGGGAGAGTAATTACTGACAGAATTTTCATTTTTGGGTGAACTAACCCTTTAACTCTTAAATATTAAAGCTAAAATAAAAAGTAGAATAGAATATGATCTACCTTAATAAAATAGTCATTTTTAGACTAGTCAACTACCTTAGTAAAAAAGTCTATTTTTAGACTCGTCAACCATCCTGTCCCATCCCAACAGAAATAGTTTTTTTTCCCTCTACCAAAATGTGGTGAGAACGGTTGGCCGGTCTGAGGGCCATAAAGGCCATAAAACAGTGAATTCTGGAAATATGGTTTGCTGTATATGCATCAACAGTTTGACTGGGGAAAGTAAGAAGTGGAAAAATAACATGACATCCTGTGTTAGAGTTTAAAGAGATCTATTAAGGCCAGCTGATGAAGGGTTTTCATGCAGATCTGGCTTGCCCTCCACCGTACACGGACCATTAGCTCCTCTCAAAGAGCGTTCCTGACTGTACTTCGGGAATGATAGTCTAGCCCAGCAGAAACACTGGACACAAGCCCGATAGACAGACAGACCGAGAAGAACAGAAACAAGAGAGAACTACACAGAGTTAAGAGAGATCACCACACTACTCTGTTTATGCAGTATGTACTGTATACTAATGTTTCTCTATGCATCAAATAGCTGGGAGACACTAAAGGCGTTTTAACACCTGGCTTGTTTGGAGCATTTGTTTCGGAAGCTGGTGTGTTCTATAGCTCAGTTCGGTTCATTTAGGCACATATGAAAACTGTAATCACGCTCGGATCCACACCTAAACAATCCGAGATCGCCCGAACGAAGTGGTCTCGGCCCGACTGAAAATGAACTCGAACTCCAAACAGAAAGCAACGAACATAATTCATAATAGGAAATGTGTCATGTAAAAAGCAGCAGTATTATAAATAAATATATAATTGATCAGTTGTGTGTGTGTGTCATCTTGATGGATGACGCAGAGGAAACTGACCAATAAGAGGACAGTTTTACTCACATGTGACCTGCATACACACATTCTGGTACGCTCTGAAATGTTGCCTTGTGATATCGAACCATAAAGAAAATGCAAAATACGAAATGATCTACAGGTCTGAAAACGCCCAAAGTGTGCAGTATAGAAACAGAGCTCAGAATACAGTTTCCCACAATGCATTGCCCTTTCCAATTCCAGTGTGAAGAATTTTACAATTTTCTCTCCTCATTATTTGATTGGACTGTGTAAAGATAAAACATTTTATACATACAATTAGATAAAAAGTCAAATAATTTATTCATGTAATTTCATCTGCATAACACTGTAAATTGAACATGAATATAATGAATCTGTTTCACACAGAATTAAGTTAATGCTTAATTCACTGAATTAAGCACGAGATATAATTGAAACAATACATCGTTTTTAATATTTATAATTACATACTGCACAATTTAAATACATTTCATTATACTATATTTATTAATATTTATATTTTTTTAACTAACATTAAATTATTAAAATGTATCATTGAATACTGCATAAAATTGTAAAGTATATTTCATTATTAATATTTATATATTTCAAAAGGTCAGCAGTGCACAAACATTACGTTTTTAGTATTTATCACTCCATACCGCATACAATTGTAATTTAATTATCGATATTTATGTATTTTAAGTAGTTAGCAGTACACATAATACACAGTATGCACTACAGTACACATATAGCTTATGTTAAGAACAGAATACTAGCTTATTAGCCTATGATTTAAAAAAATATATATTAATTGAAACAATATGCATTATTACACGATGAACCTTTCAAACAATATTATGCTTCATTGTCACATGACCTAATTTCAAAGTTTTGGCAGTCCACTAAAACAATTAGCCACAAAATCACATCTGATCTTAATTTCAGTTCATTTGTCACACTGATAAATGGAAACTCGAGTGCATTGCATTGTGGGATACAGCATTCCTGGAAATGCACTCTTTTGAATACTTCACATATTCAGGTATAATATGCATAAAGAAAATTGTCCAGTATATATTCAATTTACTGCAGCAACAGTACGGATAGTTTGGTAGTATTATTTAAACACAGCCATAGAAAGAAGAGAGATTAGAATATTAAAAAAGAAAGTCAAACAAAAGCCGGAGAGGAAGAGGATCAGACTCACTTGTAGACCATCCCGTGACAGACGATCACGCTGCCGTCATCAGAGCCCGACGCGAACAGTGGGTAGCGGTTGTGGTAGGCCACGCTCCTCAGAGCCTTCTTGTGATGCCTGTGCGGACAGAGACACAAGACAGACCCGTCAGCACACGTTACACAGAACCCAGGAGACATTCATTCATCTGACAGCGCCAGCATTAGCAACAATTTCCCTCGAGTCTGACCCAGACTGCCCAAATTATAAAAACCTGCTCGTGCTGACTCACCGGAGAACTTTGTACGGTTTCGTGGACAAGTCCAGATCGAACCAGGCCAGACGACAGTCGTAGCTACCGCAGATCACGTTGTCACCTGTGGAAAATGGGCGAGAGAAGAAACCAATCACATCTGACTTGCAGAAAGTGGTCACTGATGTCACATCACTTTGGGGACATTTAGATTCAGATTAAGCCAGAACAACTTTCCTCTGGTCAACTTCAAACACTCACTTTTATATAATATACTCTAACTGGCTGAGGAATGTGCCAGTTTTCATTCTGAAAGGTTACCGTAAAACGCTAACGTTCATAATCGTTCATCCAGAAATGAATTTCTTCTCGTTTATTCACAGACATCTCATTCCAGACCCATATATCTTGCTTTCTTCACACAAAGTATTTTTAAAAGTCTCCAAGCTGCTATTCTGCATTCATTCAAAGCCTATGCTGGATCTCTAAAGCTCCCAAAAAGACAAAAGAGCGCCACTGACCATATGACCCGAGTCGTCTGAAGTCTTCAGGAACAGAGCGACATTTACATCAGCATTCACTCAAAATCGTTCCCTCTGCTGTGGCTCTCAAATCTTTATGCATTACATTCTTTTATTCCAGTAAGTTGCTAAGGCAAAATTTCTAATTTTATTTTATTTTATTTTCACTTTATTTCAATTAACTTGTGGCTTTAGTTTTAGCTAACAACCCTTATTCAGAGGTGGACAAAGTACACAACGTCCTAACTTGAGTGAAAGTACAGATACTACTGGTCAAATATTACTCCGTTACAAGTAAAAGTTGTAAAGACCGATTCTTACTTAAGTAAAAGTACAGATGTACTTGTTTTTAGAAGTACTTAAGCATCAAAAGTAAAAAGTAAATGTCAATGCATTGTTTTATTATTGTTGCATTGTTGAATGTAATACTTACAGTACCTTATGCCTCTGAATCTATGCCTGCCCTCATATCAATATCACATTTATTTCTAGAACACAGTTCCAGTAGTGGGATTGAATATGAGATTGAATAAGTGCACTCAATAACGTCTACAATGGTTTCGGACACCCAAATGGCTGTTCCCTCAAATAGTGCCCTTGGCTTAGTTTTTTGGTTTTGACGTCAACCCGACTTTCATTTCCAAACCAAAATCATCCCCTGACTGACGTTACTACTTTCTACTCAAGGACCTTGACAGAAATGTAGTGGAGTAAAAAGTATGATATTTGTCTTTCAAATGTAGTGAAGTTAAAGTAAAAAGTTTCCAGAAGAGATAATACTCAAGTAAAGTACAGATACTCAAAAAGTGTACTTAAGTACAGTACTCAAGTAAATGTACTTTGTTACTGTCCACCTCTGCCCTTATTGATGCAAAAAAAAACAAAAAACAAAAAAACAAACAGAAAAGGAAATACAAGTGGTAGTTTCTGGAGAAGTCAATGTGGCTCTTATTAACTGGAAGATCATGTTCTTGACGAACCTCAGGTTTGCAAGCGATTAGTAGCTGATGGCTTCTATCTGTAACATTTAACATGACTATTCTGATGTGCATCAAAGAATACGTAAATGTGCTACCATCTTAGTTTATTCACATGAGTATCTCTCTTACTTCAAGCTTGCATTTTGTGCATTTGATATTAAGTTTCCATCGTTTTCATGCAAATTTTGAATCTAAAAATGCTGGATGGAAGCAAGATGCAAATATAACGTCCAAAATGCAATATCTGATCTAACATGTAGGAACTATGCAGAAACTGAATAAAGTTAGCAAACACTTCACAGTCTTCACTGTATGAATTATAAATTTGATATAGATTAATCCTTAAAAAGCTACAGATGTTATTCAGTCAAGAGCAGCGAGTGATTTTCTCTGTCTTTAGTTCTTTGATTTATATTAAATGACAGACATCACAGCAGCAGCTTTATTAGGCTGCTATCACTAAGATCTGAAGCACATCCTATTTTCTCACAACTCTTTATGGTTATTTAAGATTTTATTTAACTAATTTAAGACAGAGCTTACGAGGATCGACAAAGCTGGCGTTTTGACAGTTTTGTGTGTTCAGGAGATTCACTGACAGCACGTCAGCACAGATTCAAGTTCTTTTTTTGCATCTTATCGTGATTGAATGGCTTGCATGGTTTAATAGCACTTGAACGAATGATAGCGTTATCATATACTGTAGCGCAGCCAAAGGATGACAGAAAAACACGTTGTGTTAAATATTTACACGTTAAACTGAAAAAAGTAAGTATATAAAAAGTAAGAATGTGCATAGGTAAATCTCTTTGCAACAGGAAGTGCATCAAATTGTTCATTGCGCTGACTCTCATTAAAACGACTGGATTTTACTCACAAAATTTTGCCAAGCCATGATAAATATAAACCGCACTCATACCTTGCTCTTTTCATTTGACAGCCCCTGTCTTTAATCGCACAGAAAACAGAAGCTCTGAGATCATCCAAAACTACTACTATTATGTTTTACAGAAGAAAGAAAGTCATACAGTGTTTGAATGAAATGAGGGCGAGTAAATGACGGTGAATGTGAATTAACCCTCTCAGAAACGTCTTGTTACGCACCTGCCGGGTGGACGGACATGCTTGAGATCCATTTGCAGTTGGCCATCAGCTTCTTGGTGAGCTCCTGCTTGATGAGGTTGTAGACTCGCACGTATCGCTGCGTGGCCACGAAGAAGTAGGGCCTGACGGGGTGGAAGGACACGCACTGCACCAGACCCTTGCTCTTGCGGAAGGGGTTCTGCGTCCGCCTTTTGCTCACCTGGTGGATGACCACCTGCAGGTTGCTGCTGTTGTCGGGCATGACACACGCCAGGTAGTCGCCTTTCCCGTGCCACGTCACCTGCCTCACGGCCTTCACAGAGAGACGAGAGAGAAATCGGCAGAGGTCAAAGTCATTCTGTGGTAAATCCGCAGACGATTAATCCAATTATAACCTCAAAGACACGCTGGGACTAAATTTACTGCCGTTATTAACACCGGCTCGGCCTCTGCCAGTCTGCCAACGCGTGTCGCTGCTTTGCTTTTTCCAGTAGTTTTAATTGGACACTAGAGGCGTCTTAAATTTCTTTCCATTTCAGGAAAAAGACGACCACAGGCTTGTGGCTTCTGCCAATAGTTAAAAGCCTCTGGCTGCCGCTCACGTGAGGGACGGACGGACGCTCTCACAGGGGATACACGAAAGAAAGACATTTTCATTTCTATTGTTAACTGGAAAATACTGAACTGAACAGAGGAGAAATTTGCCTGGCTAATGGTTATCGTGATGATGTCATTCCTATGAATATAAGAATGAATGGTAACGCTTTACCATAAGGTCTCTCTGTGTGCGTTTTGATTACCTTGGGGTGTTTGAGGACGAGGCGGTGACCCTGCTCGTGACCTTCGCCCTCTGAGACGGCCCACTGCACAGGCTGGTCCTTGGCTTCCTCTGGCTCCTCATAGGAAGAGATCAGCTGATCCGTGGCGGTGCACAGCAGCCGGTCGCCCAGGCCAGGGTTCAGGAGGAGGATCGTGTCATCACTGCACACACACATCAAGTTAAATCTGATCCGTCTCTCATCTATCCATATGTCCATGTATCTAACTAACCTATCTATCTATCTATCTATCTATCTATCTATCTATCTATCTATCTATCTATCTATCTATCTATCTATCTATCTATCTATCTATCTATCTATCCATCTATCCATCTATCCATCTACTCCTCCATCTAAATCAATCAGTCTATCTTTTATTTCTAATCTATCCATCTATCTGTCTGTCCATCCATCCATCCATCCATATGACAGACCAAACCATTTATCTAACCTACCTAGCTATTTATCTAATTCTATTAAACTAACTAATCAACCAGTCAAAATAATAATGTTTATCTATGCATTGTATCTAACACTATTTATCTAACTTGCCTTCCTATTAACCAACCAACGAATGATTAATATGAATCACTGGCTAAATAATAACAAATACTAATTTATATACTAATAATGTTCCTCCCTAGGAACATTCAGTTTTTGTAAATGTGTTACTCAAATTCTGAAATGAACACTTCTCATAATTGGCCTTTCCTGATGCTGACCAAATTAACTGCAGCTCTAAACCCATCCAAACTAATGCTGCATAACTTCTGCTGTAAAATAATAAACAGCACATAATGAAGGTTACAAATACAGATGAACAACTTTCAGATGCAGAGAAAGAGGAGGCGTGTCTTACTAGCTGACAGCGACCAGACAGACGGCGGGATTGGGATTCCAGGCCACGCCCTTCACGGCTCCGCCCACATCCAGAGTCTTCAGGCAGCGCGCCGTACTGACCTCCCAGAAACGCACCGTACAGTCATCAGAGCCTGAGGTCAAGGGGGCAAACAAACATGCTGATTCATACATACACAAATTTGTTTACTATCTACTGATCTATTCAGCATTCTAGAATGTTTCGGAGTGAAATGCCTTAAGTGTGAATGTGTGGACACAGACGTTCGGGACGCTGACAGCTCTAAGACCCAGTGGTCTCAAGCACAACAAAAGCGTTCTGTCAGCTCGATGGCACTTTGCTCTCATCGGCACACATGGAGGATAACTCATCCTCGCTCTAACGCAACCACTAAGACAAATACAGCAGCGCTTTGGCATGAGTGAACAGTAATAATACAAGATTACTGTAGGTGACAGAGACAAAAAAGTCAGGTTTTTAAAATATATGTGCGCTACTGCTGTTAAGACGGTCATTATTCAAAAAAAGAGCCATTTATGTCCATTGTATACAAACAGTGTGAGTAAAATGACTAATAATGAATAGCTGATTGTATGTGTTAACATGCCCTTTTCAGTTGCACTTTATTTTACAGTACGTGCACTTGCATGTACTAACAGTGTACTTACCAAGACATTACTGGTAATATAAGGTAACTACAAGGGTTAAGGTTAGGTTTAGGGGTAGTACCTAGTTATTACCCAGTTTTTGTAATTACTATAAGTATGAAGTATGTACATGGGGAACAGGGCTGTAAAATAAAGCACTACCCCATTTTCAAAACAAATTTAAAAATCCAGCAAATAAACAACTTGTAATTGAAAAGTTCAATTTAATTTAATCAATGTTAAATTGCTTTTCCAAGAAGCACCATGTCGTTTTATAAACTGAAAAACGTTACCATCCTCAAAGTAATGAAGGCATACAATTATAACACTAAATAAAATATATTTATTTTATGGATGGCATAATGCAATTTATGAACACTTGATGCATTATTTATCTTTAAATTCACTTAAAAATCATCTTATCTAAAGGCAAACGGCTCTGTTTCATTTTGCAGATGGGAAACCCCATCCTCGTATCAGCCACACATCGAAATCTGCCGTAAAATCTCATTTTAACTTTTATACCTGCATGCTTCATAAACGCAGGAAAAACAACACGGGGGAAACGGGCCAGGCCCGGAGGGTGGAGTGTAATAACTCCAAAAGCCATAATCACTTTTTAAGTATTGAGCTGTATGGCGACAGATATAGCAGGAGGGACGGGCTCTGTGGCGGACACCCGCTGGCGGTCAGAGAGGCCTGTCTGGAGCACACACACGCCGATGTGTGTGTGTGATGCAGGGGACACCGAGACTTTCCTGTAGACGCTCAAGTATGGACTCTGACCATAAATAAGATGGAAATGAGGGTAATATTTGCCTTTATGGAGGGGAAAAGCAGCATGAATGTTAAAAGTCCATTTTATAGGACAGTAATGGCGCTTTGAGACTGTAATGTGTCCCAAAGGATGACAGAAATGAGACGTTAAAGTCAACAAGAAACAGCATTTGCAACCCATTTTACTTCAATAATGTGGCATTTCGGAGTGTAACAGAATATTCAAGAAGGAAAAAATAAGTCTATTATAGGACAGGGCTTGAATTTATCAGTATTTGCTCATCAAAAGTGGGAATGGAGCCCGACCTGAATGAAAGCTTGCCAAAACTGTTCACAACTGATTCAAATCGTAAAAGAACCAGAACACGAATTTAGGCAAAACAGTACAATTTTGATTTCATTGTACGGCTATTTTGTGCCTATAAATGGCTGAAAAACGACAAACTTTAATGGTCATGTCGTGAACACTTTTTGATCTTTAAAAGAATCCACTTCCCATAGTTTGTATCCGGAAACACCCCGGTATGACTAGGGTTTCTCACACAGCGTCGTGTGTGTTGTGTAGCGTGTTTTTGGGAGCGTATGGATGTTCCTGTGGCTGAGCAAGGCTCCCGCCAACCACTCTGATCTCTTTTAGCCGCTCCGTTAATTTGTAGTTGTGTTTCTGGACAGAGCCCAAGAGATTCATTTTTATTTTAAACTCCAGCTTTATGAAATGCACCCAATGTTCATGCTGACATTCAATCCCCACATTTCTTCATCAATCTGTTTTTTTTCTCACAGTTACATCTCACTTAGAGCTGGGTGTTCATTACAGAGAGGTGTAAGATTTGTTTTCTTAATTTTTTTTACTTATATTCAGCAAGGTGACATTCAAAAGTGACATTAAAGACATTTATAATTTGCGAATAAAGCAGCGTTTCCATCTCATGTGTTCAAGATAACAAAATTGTAACTTCCTGGGAAATTGGCGCAAAATATCTGTAATAAAAATGGAAATTGCTGCGATCGGGGAAGAAACAGTGTCTCTTTTTCCCTCCATCATAAATGACTTGCGTCTCAGAGCATGCAGACGAAACGCAATGAACGCTGTCATATTCTCATGCGTTCGGGAACACAATTCACGTGAGACGCTTCTGGGAGGTCATTACACACAATCATTCTGATGACAGACTTTGGCTCAGGCATTTCAGAATCATCAAACCAACATTTGAGATGCTGTGCGATGTGATTGGTCCACTGGTTAGTCCAGTTATCCAATCACATCTACTTTGAGTACATGAGTTTTTTTGTTGCACATTGAGGGCTTTATTCTGTAAATGTGTTTTCATTGTAGTTCAGTCTTTTTATCTGATACAAAAATGTCTTCAGCTCAATTGAGTGAATACGTTTTTTAGGGGTATAGAATTTATGTGCATCATGGCATTGATTTCCATCCAGTGTTTTTTTTTAATGCGATATCCCAAAATGTGCATACAAATAGCTATAGAATTAAATAAACTGATAAAACATAGCTATTGATAGTAATACCAAATATTTCTTGAGCAGCAAATCATCATATTAAAATGATTTCTGAAGGATCATGTGACACTGAAGACTGGAGTAATGATGCTGAAAATTCAGGTTTGATCACATGAATAAGTTACATTTGAAATTATATTTAAATAGAAAAAATATATATATATTTTTTTTTAAATGGTGAGAATTAGAGACTTTCCCCACAATTTTTCAACAGTATATAATATATACCATCTAGTCTCAAGTAGTTTTGATTTTACAATGGTTTTAAATAAAAAAATGTAGTGTATTCATTAAGCACACACTCTCACACTAACAACTTCTAAACATTTGAGACCCCTTAAACATGGTAAAATCACTGCCATGTACAACCTCTGATGACCTCTAGTGTTTTTCTTGCTTCATTAATTAAATCATTCAGTTCAAAACACTCATATCCCAAATAAAAGAGTTTCCAGAAAAGGAGGTCCGCATCGATTAAAGCAGAACATGCGGATCACAGCGAGTTCATGGTGTCCTGAGTGACAGTCAAGCTTCAGTTTATAATGTCACCGCTCGTCTTGGTTTTGCCACATCATTAGTGAGGAATGCCCATTTGAGGCTCTCTCGGGCCTTGATCTGAGCTCCGTAAACGTAAATATGCACACAGTCGTGTAACCTCAGGCCGTCCTCACCACATTCTCTCATGCCGTACACTGCAGTCTGACTATAGCGCAAAAACTGTAACTGTAGGTTTCACGTGCTGTAATTGCAGCGTTTTTGGTTTGCAAGACTGTAAACAAAATTCTTGCAAGATTCTCATCATTGATGCATTTCTGAAGTCTTTAGAAAAAAAATGACAGAAATCTTCACATCTTCTAAATTTGGTCTCACCAATGTGGGAATTTCCGCTTGTTAAATCGTCGTTCGGGTGAAAATTGTACGTCTGAACACTTAGTAAGGTACAGTACGAGTTACATGCCAAAGCTGTAAGCAAGTTTAATACTTCGATTTCCATGCAAAAGTCGTCAGAGGTCAGTAAGATACTTTTATTCCACAAGGAAATATTAAATTCAAGACTTTTATATTGTTACAAATTAATTATATTTCAAATAAATGCTGTTCTTTTGAACTTTCAATTCATCAAAGAATTCTGCAAAAAAAACCTGCAATGTTTTCAACATTGATAATAATCAGAAATGTTTCTTGAGCATCAAATCATCATATCAGAATGATTTCTGAAGGATCATGTGACACTGAAGACTGGAGTAATGATGCTGAAAATTCAGGTTTGATCACAGGATTTTTTTTTTTATTGTAATAATGTGTTAGCCTGGAAATCCAGACCTGAATCTGAAAGATTAATGGTCTGGCATCGACTAATGAAAATCGTCCAGCTCGAGGGGCGGCACCAAACATGCATTTGAAAATCTCACTGCACGCAATTGGATAACACTACAACCAATCACAACAAGCCCCATACGCTTAGCTACCAGCGGACTCTTGCCGTATCCGGTCGGCAAAACAGCAAAAACGCCCTTCTTGCAAAGGAACAATTCGAGCACCGTCTTCTGTTCCTCTTTTAGATGAAAAGCGAGGTCTAAATCGTTTATTGTAGCGGCCAAAGCCGTTTCAAACAACTGGTCCATAGCCATCTTGCAATGTTTACTAATGACTTCAACGTCGCAGCGCTGTCGTCATCTGTTTAGCTCGCCTCTGGCCCGCCTATATCAGATAACCCGATGTGATTGGTGCAGCTCGGATCGAGGGGCATATTTAATGAGCATCATTACTAGACACCAGAGTAACTCGCTGAACAAATTCAACTTGTGCTCTCGCGAGAACTCTGGATTACCAGGGTAATAATATGTCACAATATTGATATTTTTATTGTATTTTTGATCAAATAAATGCAACTTTTGTGAGCAGAAGATGACTAAAAAAAACTGAATGTTAGTGTATGGTAATACATTTGATCAAATCACTAACCCTAAAGAACCAACTTCCACTACTAGAATTTGTGATGCTTGACCTAGTAAACACCACTGACAAGAACAAAAACAAATCTGTAGAGAAAATTGCTGGCGCTTCCTGAAATTTGCTGGCATTTGCAACAAATTAGTCCTGTTTTTACAACCACTGGCTGTACAATCTTTTCACAATAAGACTTTCCGACTTGCAAAACCCAAATCAGCAAATGCAAAATTGGAAAACCCCAATGCAGAGAGCGAACAAAGACCAGGGACAAAAGACTCACTAGTGCTTTGTCATCAGCGCCCAACCCATTGATATGGAAGAAATTATCTCTATTAAACACACACACTCACACACACACACACACACACCAAACAAACCAAAGGAAAGTTGGGCCGGCCCAGGGCGAGAAGGGTTGCGATGCTTGGGAGGTTGTCAACTGCCATTTTTTATTGTGGGAAAGGGCATTTTATTACTGCTTTAATATATTTTATAGCTAGACAAAAGAGCAACCCCTCACTGTAGTGGTTTTGCATATGCGCTTTATGAAGTTCTTTGTTATGGACGGCTGAGCAGATATTGCCACTAAACTGCAACCAGCCCCCATCTACACTCTTTCCCCTGCTTATCTGCCTTATTTGAACACCAGCTGCAATGCATTCTGGGAACCCATTGCCATTCCGCGTCTGAAAGGCCAGTATTGTTACCTGGATCACCTCATTCAAATCAGATGGGCAAATTCAACCACATTTTCATACTGTACGAATATCATTTGGTTTCTGTGGATTTGGCCACACCGCTGCCATTGGTCACCCTGAGTGAAATTGACTGCTTGTGTTATTAAAATGATGCTTTCTGCTCGCTTCGTTCGAGTAATTTATATCCCCCTTGAGTTAATAGCAGTCAGATGGCGTCCCTACTGAGGGAATACTCGGGATTATAGCGTGCATTTATGTATCTAAAGGACCTCAAACCTAAAATACGGATAATGATCAACAGACTGCACTCGAGAGAGAGGCCTTTCCTCCATTATGAATGAAATATTTTTATAACGACACAAATTATTCTCACAGAACTGGAATCACATTCGCATTTTCTCCTTATACTGGGGGAAAATCGAGATTTAGAAAGTGTTGTCCAGCATTCAAAATGACAAATAACTCAAAACGGACACAACAACAAATCATGAAGCAGCTAACAATAAACAGGGCTGCCAAAAGCCATAAAAGCACAACTGAAATCCATCTAGAGGGGGGAAAAAGAGAGCCGTCACGTGTGGATGGTGATTGATTTATCCGCGTCGCGGAGCGCCAGTGAATGTGGACATTTGAGGCGCGTCTGTACTCATCCTGGCTCTGCCCGGGACCGCAGGCCCGTCCGAGTCTCTCTCATCTCCGAACGGGTCGCTCGCCTCCCTGCGCCAGAGCTCTGACATCATGGCGGGTGAGTGAGGAATGGTTTCAGCAGCTTGTTAGCTACCGCTGAGGTAAGAGCGCTCAGACAGACTTCACCTCAAATGGTCCAATCACACCTCAGATACAGAGCAGGGGACGCATTTACCATGACAAAAATATTCCTGAATCTATCCTAAATGATTTTACAATCACACACACACGAAAACATACTTATATTCACAATCTAGCCTGGCCTTGAGTGCCATATTGCTTAAAAACATAATATAACATATATAATATAATCTTTTTTAGAGAAAACTATATATATATATATATAAAATATTCATTTATATATATATATATATATATATATATATATATATATATATATAAATAAATTACATAAAATATTCATATATATATATATATATATATATATATATATATATATATATATATATATATATATATATATATATATATATATATATATATATTCATATATATATATATATATATATATATATATATATATATATATATATATATATATATATATGTGCATTGCATAACATATTTATATCAATAGTAACAGATTGTTAAATTACGATAAATGCACACATATACAGTAATTTAATAATAATAATAATAATATAAATTTCATACTAAATTGTAATTATAGAATAGAATTATATATAAGTTTCATTTAAATTATTCATAGAAAATGTCTGTATTAAATACATCTGTGTATATCTATCTATTTATCCATCCATCCATCCATCCATCCATCCATCCATCCGTGTATATATATAGGACAGGAAGATAGATGGGAGAAGAGATGGAGATGAGACTGAACGTTGCAAGCCAAACTGCAAACCTGCATAGACCATTCACGCACCATGGAGCAATGTGTCAGAGTACATGCAGAAACCACTGAGCAACGGCTGCAACAACGTCTTTCGATAATCACAGTTTCAGCTGCAATATCTGCATAACATCAGGGTGAGACAAGACTCACCGGATACAAGCCACTGTCCGCTGGGAGAAACGCTGATGCTTCGGACCAGACTAGTGTGTCCGCGGTACACCTGTCAGACACAAACACACACGTCAGAGAAGAAAAGCAGACAGAGCAAGATCATTCCAGGACACGTTCAGGACTCTATTATTTCACATTAGTCCCATTACCAGCAAACATATTTGGGTGATTTATGACCTTTTTTTGTTCTTCTCTAATCCAGTCCAAAAGAATGACAAACCCTGTTTCATGTCTGCAGTTTTACAGCCACGGCTGTCTGAAAACGCTAAGGTTTCAACAACAAAAATATTCGTCTTCTGATCTTTTTCACCCACGCGGTCCAGTAAGTAATACGGTTTCCTGTTTAAATAAAATCAAAGCTCACTGTCCTGCCATTATAAAGTCTAGTCCAGAAATATCACAAGTTTCTGATCTACAAGCCTTGGGCTGTCATCATCACAATCAGGCTGTAAAAACTGATCCCAGGCCAGCTCAACACTGACGTACCAGAGACTGTGTGGTTGGGAAGGGCTGCAGGTCTTTGGGTTTGGGAAGTTTGGGAATCAGGTCTTCTGGGTTCACATTCACCTGGACAAAGAAAAAAAGAAATCAAAAACTGGTCAATATTGTCGTTAAAGTACCAATACATTTAACGCTTCAAATTCAAGAAATAATGAAGGGAAGAGCTCAGTTTTATCACGTCAATGTAATTGGATTGTGAAATGTTAAGCTGTTATAATTTATAGGTCAACATTTTTAAAACTTCTTTATGCAAAAAAAAAAAAAAAAACTCATTTTGGAAAGGAAGAAATGTATTACTTTTTAATTAAGTTATGAAAAAGTAAACTTTAAAGTGTAATTAATTTACATTTATGCATTTAGCAGACGATAATGTGTAAAGAAGTGCATTTCTGATCACAAAAAAAACAACTTTGTAACAAATTATGAAATTGGAGTTCAGTTATTCACTTTAAATGGCAATGAAAATGACCTATTAATTGTCATTAAAGTGAAATTACTGAACCTAAATATATGAGCTCGATAAAAATGTTCATTTTAGAAGAAAATTTCAGATGGCACTTAGAGGCTTTTGCTTCTGAAGTCTTCATATATAGATATATAAATATATAAAATTTACACCGCTGATTAAATGTTTGGGGTCCATAAGATATTTTTGTTTTTGAAAGTGCATTTATTTGATTGAAAACACAGTAAAAGCTGTAATATTGTGAGATATTATTACTATTTAAATTAACTTTTCTATGTGAATATAAATGTAATTTATTCCTGTGATGGCAAGCTGAATAAAAGTACTCATTTCTTTAAAAATAAATAAATACTGATACCAAACTTTTTAACAGTAAGGCATGTAATTAATATATTTTTTGATTTATAAAAAACTCATAATTTTTCTTGAATTTTTTTTCCACATCAACAACTCAATTCAAACATGTAAATCTCTGAGGAAGATGAATTTTGACTGAATAAAATGTTTTTGTTGTTGGTGATTTCATCATTCATAACTCCGTTTGGTGACATCGATGGTACAGAAACGGCCCAGTTGATTTTTAAATCTGGACTGTGGAGTGTATTTGTACGGGACAGGGTGTAGAGGCGTCTCACCCTCATCTTACGCTGACGGGGACACAGGTACAGGTCGAGGCAGCGCTCGAAGCGCTCGTGGATGAAGCGCGAGTACGCGGGAACGGCCCGTAAGCAGGCGAACTTCTGCGGCAGGAAACTCAACTTCCTGTCCTCGGGGTCCTGCTGCTCCCATGCCAGTCTCTGAACACCACACACACACACACACACAACACAGAACAAACGTTAGGGCAACTCTGACAAAAGCCGGACTAAAGAACAGGTGCAGTCAAAATTGGGGTCAAAATTTGGTTATATATAAAGATTAACTAGCAGAGGGGATGCACGTGTTCCCTGGAGTTAAATATAGCATGTAAAACATACGCAAATGACTTATAGGCAAATTGTACAGGCCTAATGGAGATGGAGTTGGAGCCACAGGTGTGAAATGATCTTGGCATTTAGCCAGAGACATTTTAAAGGAAGAGTTCAATTGGTCTATTTACTCGCACTCATGTTGTGCCAAGCCTGTGTGCGGTCTGCAAAAGACTGATATATGTTTAATAAGAGACATTTTTCCCCTAGTGCATAATTTACATTTATATTTTTATATGCATTATGAATGAATGCATTTCCATTTTGAATAAAGTCTCCGAACGGCAGTCTCAGTTAAATTACTTCGGAAAGCGAGTTTATGCACATAAAATAGATGGAGTGCAAGAGTGAAAGACACTGTAAATTTAATATTTTAATTAATTAATTAATTAATTAATTAATATTAATGATAATTATAAAATTATACATATAAATTTGATGTAGTTTTTAAACATATATATTTTTTTCTATAAATATATTTTAATTAAATATTTTTTCTTGGGCATTAAATTAGAAAGACAAGGCTGCATAAATGTAATAATATTAATAGGTAATAATGAAATACATTAATATTAATTGTATTTATAAAATTATAAATTTTTAAATATATTTTTATCTATAATATATTTTAATTAAATATTGCTTTCTTAAGTGTTAAATTAAACTTAAAACAGCATTAAACAGATGGGTAAAAACTTAAAGTAAACAAATTTAATATTTTAATAGATTAATACATTTAAATTTAAAAAATATTTTAATTGGAAAATATAAATATTAATTTATTCAATATAAATATTAATAATCGTATTTTTATTTGTTTTGTTTAAAAATATATATATTTTCATCTATAAATATATTTGAATTAAATATTGTACGGTAAATTTTGGTTCTAAATTGACCATATTTAAATGAAATCCTACATGTAATGCAAGTAAAATAATATAATATAATATAATATAATATAATACTATAAAATATAAAATATTATATTATTAATGCAATTGAAAAGAAAAATGCTCAGTTATTATCTGAAAATGTTGCACCAGGTTTGATGTCATCGGACGACTTTTATGGTCCGTTTTTTAAGTAGTTGCTGTATGAAAAAGCGCCGTGAACAACAGATGTGCCATATTTAGGTGAGCGCACCTCTTCCTCCGACATAAGGTATTCTGGAGGAGGATTGTATGACTCCTCGTGCCCAGGAAGTTTCATCTTGGGCGCTGGGACGTGCATTTTGTGGCGTCCCAGGATGCTGTTGGGGTCCTCCTTGGCCCACAGGTCGTAGTACTGCGGGGTGGTTTCCTTGGGTCGGCGTGGCTTGATCCAACCCATCTTTATGGCATGGACCAACTTACTGACCTAATAGAGAGAGAGAGAGAGAGAGAGATGGATGCAGTGACGGTACAGTAGAGAGAAAAACACACGCACAGTAACACATCATTGTCGTGATTGAGAGCACATGTGTACGATCATTACTCAAAACACTCGTTGCACACGTCGCCAGTTTTTACTGGTTTACTGCAGGAAACGCATTACATATAGTGACCGGAATCAGCCGGAATATCTAAAGAGGGAATCTTATTTTTACCGAAACGTTTGCAGGTTTGATTTCCAATTTCAGATCCCCATTATGCCGGCGTTTCAGACCTCTTTCCACTTTAAAAACTATGTGGGAATCATTATTGGTAACGCGGCACAGCTGGGAGCAGTTAGCAGACGAAACATGACTATTCTCATGCCGTTTCCTTTTCACAGTAAATATACGCTTTCATCATAAACGTAAAACGTAAGGTGTGATGGGGACAGCCAATCTTACCTTCTCTTTCTCGATAAGCGATGGAATAAAGCTTCGCTTGTCCTGAGGCCTGTTGGTGACGGGGTGAATCATCACTTCGTTGGAGAAGAAGTCGACCGCAGGCTAGAAAAACAAACAAAACATTAAGAATCAGAAAGAGGAGAACTCAAAGTGAAAAAAAACCCCATCAATATTATCCCAAGGGTGTTTAAAGGTGCGGTAACCAATGTTTTACACTTAAAAAAAGGAAATTAAAAGTCATTAAAAAAAAAAAAAAAGCTCAGATGGAGAACAAGAACCCGTCCTGTGCAAACTGCACCTTAACACAGTAAAGCACAGCATGCTAAAACCCCCTCGGTTTTAAAAGCCCCCAAGAGAACTTGAATTTTCTTTGGTCTTTTAGATTTTTTGACATTTATATAAATACGGAGTATAACGATCACAAACTCGAAAGTGAAATTAAAACGCGAACTTATTTATACTTTTTATTTCTATGTTCAATTTGTGGAAAGGTGTTCAATTAGGAGGTCAGAGACGGTCTCAATCAGAAGTTCTGGAAACTCATAACTCATGTACAGTAAGGTCTGAAGAGACTCATGTGAAATCATGCAGGAGAGAAGCCAGTTTGTTTTCTCCTTCAATTGAGTTTGTGGCCAAACATTTTACAGTGCTTGTATATTGCCGTCTTTTAATGTATATGATAATTCACACTCAGAAACTACAACTGAAATGCCATTCCTTACAAGATGATTAGTTAAAACATTTCAAAATGCACCTGCACCTGTCTAAGTATTATCTACTGCTGTATTCTATATCTTTTAAGGGTGTATTATGTAGAATACTTAATACATATGGAAAGTATGTAGTACGCAATTTTATTGGATGCGGTTTTGGCATGTGACACGTTCTCCGTTACGCATACACAGCTGTCAGAATATGACGTATTTTTTCCTGAGTGCAGGACAAAAGTTATCGACGAAGTGAGTTTATTTTCTGACTTTATATTTGTAATACTGGATGTTTATCCTGCTGAGATTATCTCTAAAATTAAACCTGTAAGTCACGGGTGTTTCGCAATCTTTATGTATATTAGTTTGTCATGTGAAACGCACGTGAAAGTGCCTTATCTTGCTAATCGTGGCTTATCTTGCTAATATTGGCCATAGCTCGTTTAACTATGGTTATGCATCTGTATAAGATATTCTATATTTATTATTCTTCAATACCATAATGAGGACGCTGTATAATGTACCTTAAGTTGATTATATGCTCTTATATTCTGTTTACTTGTTTCCTATTCTACTAAACACACTTTGAGAGAGCTGTTGAAATTGTTTAATTGGTAATGTACGGTTTATCACAACAGTATGTGGGCATGTATGTTTAACATTTAGTTATTTATTTCTGTTTGTTTGATTTTTGCAGAAACTACCTCCAATGCATAATTAATAAGTTCATATGGTGAAACCCTGCACATAAATAAAAGGTGGAAGAGATATTATGATTCCTACTCCCTGATCACAGTAATGAAGTGGTTAAGACCATTAAAGAACCGGAATTCAGTGGGACAATCCCCAACATTGAGGATTTCTTAAAAACTCAGTGCAAAAATCTTGTCTCATCTAGTTCTCGTGAACCCAATCTCATGTCTCGTGAGCTAAGTGTCTCGTCACACCCCTAAAATAAATAAATAAATAGTTGTAATATACATACATACACGTATAGTGTATATACACACACACACCCCGAACACAACCAAACAATTTGTATTCTGTTTAATTTGGCAATGTGAAACAGAGAACATCTGGCCTATCAACCAGACACAACAAGTCCCAGTCAGATGACAGGTGGCTTTTTCACGCTCACAGTCTTTAAAGCCTGTCTGAGGTCGACTAACTGATCACAGACAGACCCAAATCTGGAGTGACTCACTTCCTGTTTGTGCCAGAAGAGACGGCGATGCACAGTTAGCACTGATGCTTGTAAAGTGAAGCCGCTAAACGACGGCCTTGACACCATCCAGACTCATTCCCTCCTGCGCTGTTTTTCTTATCACGGCTAATTGTGCTTGTGTTAATGTTTCGCTACTTCATTTGTCGGTGGTGAGCGCAGACTGTGGCTTCATAAATGAGTAATTCGACGAGGTTCATTTTTTCCCCCATCGTGCGCTGGGGTTATTATCTAGAAGCCGTTTTAAGAGGTTTACACAGACCAGACTGCAGATGTTAAGGTGACAAATTCTGTTACTGTCGGATCTGCGTTGAATTCAACACCAACAGAGCGGAAAACCAGACCGAAATACCTCATATTCGTTGAAGTTGACGTCACCGAACTTGCCCTCCTGCAGACGGTGCACGAGGTCCACCTGCTCATCCGACAGACGGATATCAGCGCCGGTCATCTTGTCTTGGACGGTACGCCTAGTAATGACAGGAGAATGAGTGAATAACCAATTATAGAGGTTGAATGACTTGAAATGAATGTTCCAGACGCTCCTCACCAGTAATCGGGATTCTCCATCTTGTCGAGAAACTCATCCAGTTCATCTTTGTTCCTGATTGGCTTAAAGATCTTCTTGCCGTCCAGGTCATATCCGATGTGGGGATAGTCCTTGTACCACTCCATAGGGATGTTGCCGACTGTGTTACGGATGTCCTGTGAATAGACAGAGAGAGTGGTAAAAATCAATAGGGAAACTCATTGAGTTTAGAACACCAGGGGATATTTTACGTTGCTCTAACACCTGCAGAAAAAGATTTGTTACTATTAAAGCAAGTAAAAATGGTATACAGCTTGGTACAGCTATTTCCTGTAAAGCTCCCGTCTACATCAATAGAGAAAAACTAATTATCTCCAAAAGTGTTTGGCAATCACATATCAATATTACATTGAAAATATTGGATTGTTCAAATCACCGTCATAAGATTATTTTATATATATATATATATATATATATTAGGGCTGGGAATCGATAAAAAAAATAATAAAAAAAACGAATTAATTGCACAATTTGCTGTAATTAATTGCAATTAATTGCATTTCCCCCAAGCTTGTAATCATCAATATTTAAACTTAGAATCACATAAAATAGCCCTATATTAAAATAACATTAAACATCAATATATCAATATATTATTCTTTTTCAATAATCAATCAACATAATCAATTTAACAGATTTTTTTTTTTTTTTACTAATTATCGAAATAAAATATAGTCCTACAAAGCTATTATTACCAGAGCATGTGATCAGAGCAGGTAATTTTACCATTGTTGCCCAGCATGGCTATACCAGCTCAGCAAACAGAAGTCTACTACAGAGAAATTTGACGTTATCTGAGCGGACTTTGCTTTTCCAGTGCGTGATCGGTCCATGATTCGAACGTTTGGGCCGTTAACGACAGAGCAGAACCCTGCGCAGTGCAAACACGGAGCAGAACATTGAGCAGAGAGCGCAGCGCGCCGACACACACACACACGGAACGGAAAAGACCCGCTCATGAAAGCTGCGCGAGAATGAAACCTGATCGCCGAACACGGAGGGGCAGGACGGCATATTTTTGGCCTTTTCAATAGCAGCCGCAACAGGAAATCTTTAAAACGAGGCAAAAAAAAAAGTGCTGCGTTAATTGTCTTTTTTTAACGCGTTAAACGTCTCAAATTAATCGCAAAGATTAACACGTTAATTCCCCCAACCCTAATATATATATATAAACTGGAAAGGAGGGAACATTTTCCAGGTTCAGATTTGCAAGCAAATATAATAAAACACAATATATAAAAATTATATTAAACATAATACAATACAGAATTGTATTATTTATTTCCATCTATCCATTCATCCATCCATCTTAAATATTATGATTATATTAATAATATTAAAGAAAAATGGGAAAAAAATGAAAACACAAATAGGGAAGAATTGTAAGCAAATATAAAATAACATTTTATAATTAAAATACATTAGCAAATAAAATACAACAAAATATAAAAGTCGATACAAAATCCAAACCCAAACGAGCTCAGAATATAATTGTGAAAAGCAGTGAAGTCTAATGCAGATGAATAAAAAACAAGTGGGTAAAAGTGGAGTTTTTAATATCTTTACAATAAAGAACTGCAATATTATTATATTGGGATCCAGATATCAATATAACATTGTCCCATCAGTTGCTTCACACCCCTAGTAGACTTGTTTTGCTAGTCTCGTCTCACACCAACCAGTTCTGCTATTGTCTCTACCAGCTTTACTCGCAGTCACAGGGTTAAACCAAGTCAGTCCTGCAGGTGCAGAACATTTTAACTCTCTGTACTCAAGCTCACTAACCCGCCCCACTTTACAGTACGCCACAAGAACGTTACACAACTAGGACTGCTAGCTAATAAACCAAACAGAGCTTTGGTCTGAAAATAGAGATCTCTTTGTCTGGGAAGGACGCACACACAAACACACACTGGTAACGGCAGACAGCTGAAAGTTCTCAGAGGTTGCGAGCGCCACTTTAAAGTGAGGCCTACACCTGTGAGTGATTTCAATAAAAACACCCCTACCATATCCAATTAGGTCCGAGTGGGCAGAACTGTCACGCTTTCACACACACAGCCGACAGCAGCTGTGCAGGCCACGCCCACTCATCTTCAAAGGCTCGCGTCTGATTGGCTGACATTCTGATCGTAATTTAATCTAAATGTCTACGAGACACATTCACTGTAATCTCAGTGTCTGGCCGGGTGAAGTGCTTGTGTTGTCTGGCACGATTGGCATCCTTGCCAGTTTGAAGGAATCAGTGCCAAGATGGGGGAAAAAAAAGAACGACAGAAGCAAAGACTTGCTAATCTGATACTTCCTCTGCGGAGGCGTTACAGATCGTCACTGGATCTTCACACAGTTTCAAAGATGAAAAAATGAGGGACCCTTAAAGTGCTTCTAGCACTGAGACTAGCATTTTGGTCATTTAAACCGGGTAAAATCAACCAAAACCAGCCAACTTTCAAAACATTGCTTCACATTAGTTTGAGCTTCCCATCTTGACAGTTTGTACCCTAATGTTGTAAGTTAAAGGGATGGTTCAGAGTAAAATCAACCTAGGGTCCTTTGCACCATGACCTTGAGCCAACTAAGCTTTTTTTCCCTTGGTCGAACATTATTAAAGTTAGAGCTTATTTAGAGATATCAGCCGAATGGCTTAGTGCAGGCGCTAATGGAACCTAGGCTCGTAAATTACCCCACTAATAATGCCCAGAATGGTACCAAACTTCTACAGTAGTACAAATAGGTTCTGTACTCATAAAACGAGACATTGGAAAGTTTGTAAGTACATCAGGAGTTTATTTAAATAACACTTGCCTGACGGCTAATGCTACCGCTAACTCGGACATCGACGTCACTTCAGTGATTTGGGAAAAGCACATAAAAATCCTGGCAAAAAGCGATGCATAAGGATGTAGAACAATATAGTATCCGAGAACAATATAGGTAAGGTAAGGTCATTTATTTATAAAGCACAATTAAAAACAACGGGTAGTTGACCAATGTGCTGTACAATTTGTAAAAACATGCAAAAAGCAAATGTACAAAACATTTATACAATATTATGCGAATATCAAACTACTCTCATAAAACAATCAACTAACTCAGCTATTTGGTTTAGACAGGAAAGCCAGTGAAAAAAGATGTGTTTTTAAAAAAGATTTAAAAGATACCACTGTGGAGGCAGTTCTAATATAGTACAACTACGTAATATGCTTACACAATCTTTAATACATTTGAAATATTTAAAAAAGGGTGAAGATCATCACTTTTGGTCACTACTGTATTTAACAGAAAAAAAAATCAGCAGTAAATAATGTAGGGTTGAACCTGAATGTATTAACTGCGCTTTACAACAAATTAGACCTGAATATAATTATAAGTTATATTTATATTCGAGGCATAGATTGCCTTAATTATGTCAGCAGAAAAAATATGAAGAGCAGTTTATTTAAACCTCATTCACATGGACACCTGTTCCCGGATAACATCACTGCTCATTTGCATTGAACTTCTCAAGAGCTCGGCTTTATGCAAATGAGCAGTGACGTGATCAGGATTTCCAACAGTCGTTGTCTCTCACAATGTCGGAAATCGCATTTTCTTTGCAGCAAAATGGTGGGTTGAGTTATGAATCGGGCACAATAAGCTCAATAAAATTCATTTGGGATTTCATGACTAGGCTACAGTTTGCAGATTAGATTTCAGAATAAAAAGGTCAACAGGGTCAATCTGGGCTCTCTAAGTGGGACGGTCCAAGAGAACTGGACACGGAAAAACATCAGACGCACAGCTCACCTGCTTTCAATCGAGCGACTGAACGCTGCCTTTATTAAGTGTCAGTCAGTCCACAGCCTGAAAATCTGCCCCTTTTACCACACGCTCTTATCAACTTCCTGTTCAGACTGCGGTGGGGACGGCGAGGGGAGATCAACTGCTGATTGTGTGTGTGTGTGTGCGCGCTTCGAGGGAAGACGGTCAGAAACCTCACTGCTGGCAGCCTGCACCTCTACGCCTGATATTTCCACACCACATCATTAAACTCCCAGAGACAAGTGGAAAAAATTCCCTCTTCGTAAACCACCTGAGAAATCAGACTGTCAATCCTGAAATATATGCGCAGAGCTTTAGAGGACAGTCTTCGTGACATTTATCAGCGTTGAAAAAAAGTCACTGGCTGAATCTCAATTCACATACTTCACCTACGCACTGAAAGTACATACTTCACTCCTGATGGGAAGTACATACTTTAGAGTATGCTGTGCAACAGAAGGGCAGTCCTGGGATTTAATTCAACATCATAAAAGTGTGTCTTTATTCCATCAACTCCATATTCATAACTATGTGCTTCTGCATGCAGTGTTACCATCTAATCATTAGCATCTGACTCATTTCATTACCTCAAACTCCAATACTCCGCTTTTAAGGTTCATACACTTAAAAACCTGCTTCAGGAGCATTTTACTGTACCTCTTATGTGGTTATGAAGTGGTTGTGAGAAATAATATACAATGCTCAGCCAAATAAAAAAAAGGCGCTGTTTGGATTTAAACAGACAAATAGTTGAAGAGTCAATGATTGGATCATTATTGCAGTGATTATTATGTTTCTAGCATGTTATATGTTTGCCAACAGTTCTTCTAACCCTAATTGATGGAGTGTGTAGCTTTCTTTTCTTAAACAACCATGTAGGAAAGGAAGACACATCAGGGCTATATTCAGGATAACAATGTCAAGATTCATCAGGCTCAGATTGTGAAAGAATGGTTGTGAGGAGCTTGAATAATCATTTCCAGATCTTAAATTCATTGAAAGTCTTTGGGATGTGCTGGAGGAGACTTTACAGAGAGCTGGACTCTAGCATTGTCAATACAAGATCTTGACCAAACATTGATGCACCTCTTCTTGATGGAAATAACACCACAACATTTACTTCCATCAAGAAGTGCATACATTTTTGGTCAAGATCTTGTATTAACAATGCAAGCACTCTGCAAAGTCTCCTCCAGCACACCTTATATATAAATCCCATATAAAATACTATCAATATACATAAAAGCAGGCCAACAAAAAGGAGAGCCTTAAAGGTGCTCTAAGCGATGTTGGGTGACGTCACTTCTTGTTGACGTTCAAAGTATTGTCAAACAAAATGAGGCCAGCTCAACCATCCCTCCTCCTCATCCCATCCTCTCCCCCTCCCTTCCGTGCTTCCTTCTTTTCCCTCTTCTTTGCTATTTGTTCATCGGAACGTCGTCTTTGGTCGTGTGTCGGCCATGTCAAAATTCAAGAGAATATAATTCTAACGTTAGTCATTGTCTAGGACATCTCTCCTCTAGCTAAAGTCCCTCTTCATGCTTCTCTCTCCTCCACTCCACACACCCCCATTCATGTGCACGCGCACTAACCCCCCAACCCCCACCCCCAAATCATTCTTGTCGGTTATTGGCTGGAACACTGTTTGTTATGTTTCGTGGTCCAGTCTGGGCCAGTTTGTTTTTGTTGTCGTTTGTGGAGCCTGGGCTGTTTACAGAGACCATTTTTACAGTGTGTTCAGGGGACAGGCAGCTAGCGGATAGTGAGGAGATGTTTGCTGTAGGGGTGGGGTAAAAAATCGATTCTTAGATGCATCTTGATGCGGACGTGTGGACGATTCTGAATCGATTCACAAATGTCAAAAATCGATTTTCAAAAAAAATAAAATTCTTTTCTAATAACGTAATATTGACGGAACGCAAAAGGCGGAACTCTAAAGCGGACGTGCAGTGCGCGAACAGTCAGTGGCGTGCACATAACAGACGCATGATGGCTGAGCGCCAAATTCGAACGGCACCCTCTTCGTTAAAAGCTAACGTATGGAAAATTGGCAATTTCATTGTTACCTATTTAGTATTTTTTGTATGAGAGCTGCTTTCTGTATTGTTTAGTTTTCAAATCAATATACTGTAAACTGATCTGTTACACGTATGTTATAATGCCCTGCAATATGTGCAATGCCAGTCACAAAAAGTTACATTTTGACTGTGCTCTCTGCAGATGTTCATTCACTTTTTTTGTATAAGCTGTTTTTGATTGTGGTATACAGCAAACATTTCAAGTCATAACTCTTTATTATTTAGTTGTGTATAAGAGCGGCTTTGTATGTTACTAATTATTCAGAATATGCGTATGTCCACAAGCATTATATGAGAGCTGCTGGTACATAATTCTATATTTTTGAACGAAAACTGTGTGATTTTGCTACAGCAAAATGTTTTTTGTCTGAAGGATTATATTGCTCATTGGAAATAACAAGAGGATGTTGGTTAGAAGTCTATTATTAAATGCTATAGATTCAGAATATGCTGAAGTTTGTATTAATTTACTAATTAATTTAAGTATGCTGCTAGTACAGGCACACATTTATTTTCCTGTTGGTTCATTGCAATGTTGGGACATATGCTGGCAAATGTAACCTTACAGTTGACTTGCCAAATCACTTCCATTTGTTTCATTAATAAAATTAATATAGGAAGTATTGGAAGTAAGTTCGTTATGGGTCATCATAAATACTTTGCTTTAAAAGTACCAAGTAAAAAAAATAAATAAATCGTTAATCGATAATCGTTACCCCCTGAATCGGAATCGAATCGAATCGTGAGGTGCCTAGAGATTCCCACCCCTAGTTTGCTGTATGTGACAAAAAATGTTTCAGCCTAATAAACGCATGGCATCGCTTAGAGCACCTGTATGTAAAAAAAAAAAAAAAGACAAAAAAAAAGACAAAAAAAAAAAGGAAGTGCAGATTGTGATGAGGTAATGTTTTCTTCTTTACGATGTCTCTGCTAGGATGCCTCACCCATGAAACGGATTCTTTACAGGACAACATCAAACAGAGCAGGTCCACCTCTCACAGAGGTGCCCCTTGATTTCACACGTTTCACAGGCCACAGAGTGAACATGACCCCCTAGATTTTCACGAGGGACACTCGTAAAGGGGCCTGAGAGACCCTGGAGAGCCGGAGAATTAGGCCACACTGAGAGCCACAAACCTCACTGAGAAGCAGAGCTCACTAAACCGCCTGCAATGAGGGAAATGCACCAGTGTGTTGTGTAGCGCTGATGCAAACCTGAATGCTGTGTGTTGTGTAGTTCGATTTAATAAAACTGCTCTGCTACTAAAGCATTACTGCTGGCAACAGATCATGGGTTTGATTCCCAAGAAATGTACTTTAGGTGATTCAAACTTATTTGACATTTCTCTATTTTACTAATGTATAAAATACCAACCATAAGATGATGTAAAATACACATTAATCAGTGTAAATCTCAGCATGTACTAATACATTATTAAAATCAAAAGTTGTATGTGTTAACATTAGTTAATGCACTGTAAACATTAACATTTTTATTACTAATAACTACCATTAACGGGTTAATAAATGCTGTAAAAATTGTTTGTTCATTGTTACAGAGTTAGATTTTAGTATTTTGTTTTTTAACTTTAATGGTTTAGTAATTTCTTTGCATTTGTCATTTTTGTATACAAAATGTTTTTATTCATTTTTATTTCAGTTTTAGTTATTTAAGTATTGGTACATCAAGAAATATTACAGATTTAATTTTAGTTAGCGGTAATATCCCTGAGGAAGACTTGAAACATTGCAGAAGAGTCATTTGCACTACGTTTATGGTGCTTTTCTTGTTCTTTTTGGAGCAGCAGCACATTCATTTCCATGAACATTTCCTTTAAGGCAGCTCAGCAACAGTGAGTTTGGTGTCAGTCAGCGTGCAGACGCAGGTTGCTGAGAGCTCCAGCGGTGAATGATTGAACGCGTCTGATCATTAAACGGACGACTCTAGCAGGTGGCCTGCTTTTGGAAAGGACGCGGCTCTCTGTGGGGTTCCTCGGGTTCACAGGCCAAAGAGGCATCGGCCCGTCAAGACGCGTGGTGGCAGTTGCATGACAGGTTAATCCATCAAAACAGGTCAGGAGTCCTCAAATACCCCAATAATAACAGGGTAAAAGAGGCAGTTCTCTCCGTGATATCCGTAATCCGCTCGGCCAGAGCTGTGGGTAAAAATAAAGTTGGTGGTGCTCTCAGAGGAGCTGAAGGAAAATCCGCAGGTCTGTCTTTCAGGAGTATCGCTCACATTTTCCGCTCCTCGACACAGTTGACCTTTGCCTCACGGTGGCGGAATTCCTTGGCTGCGGGAACATCCTTGGAAATGCAGCATGGAATTTGCGAAAGTTGTGACTTCATCTTTCGTAATGAGGTCAAATCAAGAGATCGAAATAATATGGCAAAACAAACAGTATTCAAAATAATTCCGCAAGAACGGTTTGTTTGAATAAAGGAGAGTGTGTATTTTAACTAGTGTGTAGTTTACCTCATGCAGAGGTAAACCAGAACAGATACGCTGTGTTATAACCTAATGAAAAGTGATGGTGTATTTTCCAAGACTTACAAAACAGATCCTTGTGGTCTAAGAGGTGTGATAGTGCATAAATGTGCCGTGGAATGAATGGAAATGAGGCTGAGGCTGAAGAGTTCCTGATACTTTTGCTGATAGGAATAGTAAAAAGACAGGATTATGAGGGGGAAAAGAAGGGAAGGTGTTAGGGAAGTGGGACAAAAGACACAGCTGAACAACACAGCTAGTCCAAGGCTTCATTGAGACTGAAAGAATCTGAATCAACACCGGGTTATCAGGACTGAAGTCCTCCAAACACTAGGGTGATGCTAGGATGTTATGGTTAGAGATGTGAATAACTAAAATACTTTCAAAATCAACCAGCCATAACATATTGGCCAAAAACATCTGAAAATCAGGCTTATGGAACATCCTTGAATCTCAATGTCGTCTTAATTTTACCGCTGTATTCCCGAGAGGTTTGGTCTGTCTGACAGGTCATTACGTCATGAGGGAACCCACCGCTTCTTCAGCTCGAATGAAGAAAACAGAAAAAAAAAAAAAGAAGATGACTCATAGTCACTTTTCTCGACCTGAAGCCGTCTAGACAGAAGGAAAGAGCAGACGGCTCAATGCTACCAAATGCATCAAAGTGTTCAATGCCCATTTCCAGCAGACGGCTCCAAGCCGCAGAGAATTGCCTCCTGACACAAAACAGAAAAGATCTCTAACAGGAGCAAAACACACTGGAATAATGACACGGGACACGGCGTCTTTCCGCAGAATGGAAATTATACGCTTGCTGAGAATGCTACGTCACCGTGCGCCGCGCTGCCAAAG
The DNA here is from genome assembly GCF_963993115.1 of Abramis brama. Lineage (NCBI taxonomy): Eukaryota > Metazoa > Chordata > Actinopteri > Cypriniformes > Leuciscidae > Abramis > Abramis brama. The sequence goes on from NC_139974.1 coordinate 5,837,801, forward strand.
TGAGCCAGGCCTACGCTCGGATTGGTGTTTGAAGTCGGACAGAATGGGCTCATGGGACAAAGTTGCATCCTCCCAGTGTCAGTAAGAGTGATTCAGGTCAGGCTTGCGTGTGTGAGTCAGGATGAGCCGTAATCCATCGTGGCAGAAGACCGAGCTGCTTGATGAAGGTGCAGAATCGCAGCTACAGCAACTCATTCATTTTTCTTCTGCTCTACTCTTCTTTCCGCATTTCTCCTTCGCTCAAAGCCAGAGCGCAAACCATCCCACCAGCGTGCTGTCATTTGGGAGCACTGAATGGAAGTTGTTTTTGGAGCGGGAACCGCATGCCTGGAAGTGAAGCATTCCCGCTCGGCTGCCTGACCGAATCCTGGAAGTGCGAGGGAAAATATATATACGTATTCTCGAAAAGAGTTAAAAAAAAAAGGAGTCTGCTTTCATTTGCAATACTATGTCACACTATGTGCCCAAAAACATCTGCAGCTCATCGTTTACGCAACTGTTTGGGGCCAGTCTGGCTGGCAGAAAATCACGAGTTATCACCCATGTTTTAGTCCCAGGTTACATTAAATAATTGAATAAATAAAAGAATAAAGTACATAAATACATAGAAAATAAAACACTAACTTAAAATAAAAGAAAGTAAATGAATGATTTAAAAAATAAGCAAATTTCTTTTGACAAAATACATAACTGAATGAATAATAAATAAAAAAAAATAAAAAAAAAAGAGTAAATTAAATCAAAAACTTCAATAAAAGTTAATGAATGATTAAAAAAAAGTAAAACAAAAGAATAGGTCAAAAATAAAATAAATCAACAGATAAATGAAAAGTAAATGAATGAATAAAACAATAAATATTAGGGCTGGGTATTGACACAAATTTCACAATTTGATTCGATTTCAATTCACAAGCTTGCAATTCGATTCGATTTCGATTCCGATTCGATTCAATATGGATTATTTTGGATATCTGGTACAATACATGGCAAATTTTCTCAAAGAAAACAAAACTCTTAACTAATGCTGTAAACTATGGGAGTCAGTTGTAGCCTACAGGCTTCATTAGCTATAATATTGAAGGTACAAATTAACTGATTTGTATACAAACACTTAAATTACACTTATTTATTTTTATAATAATAAAGTTATATGAAATCTAAACATTTAAATGGTGGCTTTAAAAATAGAAGAACATTAAAAATTATAATGAATATGTAATATGGTGCATATATTTAGCAAAATGCTCCTCTCTAGAGTTAATTTTTCTAGCTGACTAAGACGTTTATGGTCACTGGATATGGTTTTTCTGAGGTAAATGTGACGTTACATGACATTGTTTACACGCTGATTTACTGACGTCTTTCCATGGTTGAAACGCTGATTGAGCGATTCCATGTCACATGATACGGATTTCGATAAGTTGTACTCTACCTTTTAACATACTTTCAGATGCTCATTCATGTTTATTTCACGCTGAAACTGGTATTATTAAGGCGGAAGAGAAGATCATGTGCGCGCTGCTTCTTCTCTAGAGCTGAGCTGAGCCAGAGCGATCTCACAGCGCCTAAACGGTATGTTTTTGAATTTCGTAAGAAAATGGATGTAATTTGAAATCTGAGACTTTGTTTCATAGCAATAGTAACAAAGCACAAAGATTATTGCGATTTATTGGATGGGATGTGCGCTACATGTTACATTCATTCATCAGCTGAAAACAGGATGACTAATCGATTCTTGGGATTTAAGAACTGATATCGGTTCGTAAAAATGAGAATCGATTAAAATCGAGAAATCGATATTTTTTACCCAGCCCTAATAAATATTAATAATGATAAATAATTATGTTAAGAAATAATGAATGAATAATTAAATGACTGAATAAAAGAACAATAAAATAAATATATAAATGGACAAGAGAATAAGGTAAATGAATAAATAAAAAAAGTACACATGGAAAAATAATAAATAAAATACACAATTAAAAAATGTAATACATTAATAAATATAATAAAAACCTCAATAGATAAGAGTAAACAACTAATGAAATGAGTAAATAAAATAAATAAATGGATAAAAAAATAAAAGTAAAATGAATATAACGAATGAATAGAATATAAAAATAAAAATACATAGAAATAAAATTAAGTAAACAAATAAACTGAATGAATGAGTCAATAAATGAGCAAGCAGATTTTACTCTGCGCACACAAGTGTCCTCCACAGCACAGCAGGTTTTGTAATAACGGATACGCCGCGGTCAGACTCCGCTGGATGATCGTCTGTAGCAGCACAGACAGATCAAGACCAGCACATCTGCTTTATTTCTCAAAACACTTCTTCGCTTTCATGGATCTCATCTACGGAGAGTCAAAACGTCACGTCGACATCCAAAGATGTTCCTGTCGACGGATGCCAAACAAACAACACATTTACAGCGAAGCGAAGACTCTGAAGTGACTGACTCGGTGGCAGCCAGGTTTTCTCATGACGGCTAGTGAAAGTAATCATCCAGAGTGAATCAACACGTTATAAGGGGCGGTTATTAAAAACATCTATATATTAGATCCAGACTCTGATAATGCCTTAAACAGCTGAAGGAGGCTTACGGATGTGGCGTATTGACTGCAGGGTTTGCGGTCGGAGTCCCTGGTCCCTGTACAAGCAGAGAGGGTCTATTAGGAAAGTGTGTTTGATACTTCAGACGTTTATGGATGTGTCTGGTTGACCAGGCCGATATTGGGTGATACAGCACCTGTACGTCTCGCACCAAAACCACGTTTGTCAGATGGATGGCAGTGAAAGTCCAGAGGGACGACGAGACCCTTGTTTTAACTCAGAGACTGACTGACCACCAACACTGACAGACACAATCTTGAAAAACAAGAAGATTCGGAAAAAAACTCATAAGAAAAAGCTTGGCTTTCTATGAGATTATTCTCAGATGTTACGATTTCATTCCTGAAAGCAGAAATCGCAGGTTTGTTTTTATTTTAACGTGGCACGAAAACATTGCATGAACAATGCTGATGACAACAGATGAACTTTGTAATTTCTGCACCATTAGTGGCACCAAACTGCAACAATAATGAGCGTTTTAAGCCATTTTCTGCTATTGGGAGACAAAAAACAAGTAGTCCTGTTCCACAGTCATGCAACAATGACAGATAGCAGCATTAACAGGTTGCAATACCTTTAATGCAAAGCCTTCCTGTGGCTCAAACAGTAGAGCATGACCATCACAATGGTCATTGGTTTGATTCCCAAGGAAATGCATGATTTGAAAAAAAAAAAAAAGCATAGCTTGAATGCAATGTAAGTCGCTTTGGATCAAACATCTGCCAAACGCATACATTTAAAAGGGGCTATATGCAACTTTTTCCCCAAAATAAACGTAACAATAGCCTTTTTATTTTACCATTTATGACTCAAACATCTCCTGATGAGCATACTGACACCTTGTCCGCTCACAGTGGGTGCACCTATAAGCCTGTATCCTATTTTTCCTATTTTCTGTCGGGTCGGATTTTTCCCGCGCTGTCTGCGGATGTGACGTCAAGCGTGTTCATGTTAAACGTTTCAGATCACTCTGCCACCACCGCTAGTCAGCAAGTAGCCTACACTCGCAAGCAGTGCAATGGAGAAACTTACTCTTATCAGTGTAAGAGAACACTTATCTCAAACAATATATGTATTTGACTGTTCTTACCTCTGTAAACATAATGTTGACCTCCTTGCAGCAGATGACTTGTGAAGTGTGCACGTACGAGAGCGAGCAGAAAGGAAGAGCAGTTCTGTTTTTTGGCCACAGGTGTCAGTCGCGAGTTTAAATTTCAGAAAAACGCATATAGCCTCTTTAAATGTAAATGCATACTTAACCGAAACTGCGATTAGTCCATAATCAAAATTTGTTGGTAGAAAATTGGCTTTTTTGATTTCCTTCACATAATTGCAACACACTTAGAGATATAAAGATGTAAAGGGTTCGGTGAGCATGAGGGAGACTCAGATTTGAATCGTGGCCAAACACCATTCAGCTCAGGGGAATCCAACAAACAGAAACGCTGTAAAAAGAGCATTTTACATCTTCTATGCACAGATCTGACTCTCCTTTGCAAATCAGCAGGGCCTCTGTGGTGAAACACCTGTACATTTCTGCTGTTTGCTTTGCTCTCGCCTCTAAAAACTGGTGCATTTATAACATCGATCAATCTGTAAAATTCTCCAGGGAGCTTTTAGAAAATCTAGCTTGAAATTGAAAAAGTGGCCATTTCAAATCCAATGATGCGTTTAGGTGCATTAAGTAACTTGATTTATGAATTCATGCTGGCACTGAATATTTTCCAGTAGCAGCGTTGATTTGATGGAGGGCGTTAAACGCCGGGTGACGCTCACTCTCGATGGGCAGGCACGGCATCAGGAAGGAGAACTGCTTAAGACCGGGATTTATGGAAGCGGTTCCACGGCTTACCCGCTCGGCACGGGCCACTGAGCGACAAGCCATTTGCAGACGGAGCAGCCTGCGTCTCCTCCCCACAAATGCAGGTTTGCATTTCCCTCTAATGGGATCATTTATAATCCCAGTAAACTCAAACTCCGCAGTGGAACGCTGCCACCTCCACACTTTCCATGAGGTCCATCCAAACAGGGCCATGCGTCTGCAGCAGGAATGCGTGCAGACGTGTTAGCGCACCGCATCCCTGTGCACGCGAATGTGGGTGAGTGGCAGCTGCGCGCAGGCCATTAGGATGCCGCTAACATCCACCGCTAACAGCTCGCTGGAAAAATCGAAATTGGAAAATGATCATGGAATAATACCCAAACCCAAGCATCCTGCGTAAGGGAATATGAGAAAGTGAGCGAGGCCCAAAAGAGCTCTCCAAAACACAGCACTTTTCACATTTGCTGCTCACTTCATTTTGAGTTGTAAAAAAAGCATATTAAATCGTCAATAAAAGCAAGCACCCTCGAAAATAAAAACAGAAAAAGATGTGGAACTACTGATGAAGTACAAACACTCATACAAACATTTAAAGATTCATTAGTGCACTGTCCCGAGTAAGATTTTGGGGCTCCTGCATTCTGCTACACAACGCCACTTTCAGCCATTCAGTCAGCTCCTTTGTCACTCAGAAATGGGTCAAAACACAGAATTAATATGGGCTACGTAGCCAATTCACATTGATTTTACTCTTGACACTAGACTTGGACTACTAAAAGGTCCCAATATGTGAGCACAAAACAGAACTGAACAACAAATCTGGTCAAAAGCAAAGAGCAGCAGGTCTTGACAAACATAGCTCAGTCCAGAAACGTGTCGGTGGACGTGTATAAAATGCACGTGTGTGGACTGCTCTCAATTAGATCTTCCGGCCTTCATATTACAATGGAAGAAACAAACTCAAGAGTCTCTGTAGTTTCGGCCTGTTTATAAGCTTTACGCACAGTAAATGTACCCGAGAGAAAACACGTCATAAAAAAGAACAGGCGCTTTAACAACGGAAAAGTCACAATAAGAGCAATTTCGACATTAGTACAAAGGCCTCGGCTGGTCTAATTGCTTTTATTTTTTCCCCTTCATATAACCCCGCCTTCTCTTTTGAATAAATTAACTGAAGTCCTCACCGCGGTGACCTCAGCAGTTTCGTGAGCCAGATCACGTCTGGCTTAGATTAAGCGGTGTGTGCTGGTCTGAAAGCGATACAGCGGCTCTTTTCCAGGACGTGAACCCGTCCAGACAAATCCACACACAAGCTTACGGATCCGAGCAGCCCATCGCAGTCTGGTGCACCTTGGGTGTTTAACCAAACACCAAAAACTCTGCGGCCTGAGAGGAGCAGAGCCCAGAAAGCGTTTTTCTCCAGACGGGGGGGCTGGATTAGATGTCGCAGAGCACCAGAGGAGGTCAGTGGGAGCTAATGGCAGTCAGATGCGATGCCGTTCCTCGTCTTAAAGCAGGCCGGGCCCCGCGTGACGGCGAGATAACGAGCGTTGTCATTCGTTACCCCAGAGGTCGATCTTTATGAGGTAGCGAGACATTCCATCTCTTCTGTGGTCTCGCTCGACCCTAATGAAAGTCGTCACGTTATGACCCGGTTCCTGTAATGACTCGTCCCGGGATATACGGACTGCCGCGGTGAGGTTTTCTTTTAATGACTGAAAGGTCGCAGCTGGAGTCTGGAAAGAAATATCGCCGTGTCATTGCGGTCGTGACTGTGACACTAAAAGATATTAATATTTCATGCAATGAGCATCTTTCTCTATTGCGTACAACGATAAATGCACTTTTTTCCTGCTAAATATAGGCTTAAAAACCTTTGCATCAGGTGCAGAGCAAAAACATGTCAAACAAAAGATTGGCAGGATTGCAATATGATTATATTGGCACCGCTTTAAGCAATGAAAGCACTTGAAGGCTACAGCTAATCATTTAGATGGTTGATTTCAATGATAAAACAATTTATAGAGAGTGAACTCACGATTCATAAACATTCACAAAAGCCTCCATGTACTATATCACATTGCTGTATCACGTTATATTTCTAATACGTCACTCACTTCACACTTTGACTTCTAAACAAATTTCTTAGAAGCAATCTATAAATGCCATGCAAATGGGTTTGAACAAAATGATTAGTTCGCATAAGAAGCAAGCACATGCACAATATTGGAGACTTCAAAATGGAGACTTTCATAGTGAAGGGCTTGCTCGCCTCTTAACGAAGACACAATCTTTGCAGACGTGCAACTGATACTTTTCAGTCTGGGGAGAGAATACGTCTGACTAGTGACTGGTAAAGCCATTCTACTTCAAAATTGGTTTCAAGGAGGGAAAAAAACATCTTTAAGGTTTTATTCTAATTACCCTGAAAAAAAGAAGAGGAAAAGTCTATTCAGAACAGGATAATCGTACATGTTTCGACATGCGGAAAACATTATTTCAATACAATTGTGTTAAAAACTAAACTAGTGATTTACTGCTGCTAGTTAAACCAGGTCAAAATTCCCTTTTACAAGATTAAATTAAAGAGTGCTCTCCCACTCAAAGGAATATAAATCTCTTCACTCACAGCAGCCATTAACAAAACCGTTTTCATTAATGAAAACATGAAACACAAAGGCTCCATGCCCCAACAGACTGGGAACGTTTTCCATCTTAAATTTAAAGAGAAAGCAAGTTTCAGGTGTTAAGTGTTACGTTCCTGTTCTTCATGACGATGGGTTTCAAATGGCTGTTTCAGGGAATAAATGAATGAATAAATTCTCCTTAAAAAGGAAAAGAGTGTATAGTCTAGCTTGAAATGTAGGTATCAACGCTATTAATAATAAATAACAGATTAAAATGTCCCAAAAATGAGACCTAAAAGTACAGAAACAAAGGTTTGAGAGGATCCGCCCCTCTTGCGGGTTTGACCACGAGCAAACGCCGGAAATCAGATATCCTGTCTGGCCTTTAACTCGCATCGCTTATTAATGAGGCTGCGGTTCAAAGAGACTAAACACGAGACGGCATTAATATGGATTTACCACGTCCTCAAAACGTCTTTTTCATCATCTCCATCTCAAGCCATCATTTCCAGAGAAATGGTACGAAAGCCACATCATTACGCCGCCAGACTAGTCTTGAGCTAATGTCAAAAATATGAAATCTAGAGAAAATGAAGGGGGGGGAATGACAAGCCACCATTCATATCTTAATATTTTCCAGAGGGTAAATAGGAGTTGAAATTATAATGACATCAAGGAGTGCCCTTAAAATCTATAAAAAGGTTGCGTTGTACAGAAATGCATTTCGTTTTTTTTTTTTTACCTTGTGCCTCTATTCACCATTACAACAAAAAGAAAACATTAGGATGAGAAAAGACCTGTGAACTTGTCTAACCCATGTGCTTTACTTTCTGTTCTGGGAGAACGAGCACGGTGTTCCTGTGTGATTGTCCTTCAATGAAACCTATAAGGATAGTAAAGTCAATATTTGAACATTTAAACAATGTTTTGGGAACAATATTTTTAATGACTACCAGCTATAAAGTAACAAAACCGTGACAGAACTTATAACAGGTTCAGACAACTTTTCCAAGCTTCCACAGTAAAACCATGCAAGGTCATATAAATTTCCTCAAAATTATCCTCAAAAAGATCCAGTATATCCTTCCCTCAAAAACCAACATGACTAAAATCCGTTTCTCAGAGGGCTTATCTTCATTTCATCATAAACTGATTGCTGGTAAGGACTGAGAGAGGAACAGGTGCTACAATCTGAGTAATAGCCCCGCTGGATGATGTTATGTTGCAATTTCCCTCCCGTGACTAAACAAGTCCAGCCAGACAAAACCGCAATGTGTTTAAGTATGAGACGACCAACTCATCTTCATGGACAACAGGGTCCATCAAGCTACTGGAGTCACTGACTCAGAGCGGATGAAAAGTGCACACTCACTGCAAAGGACCGGCCCTGAGAAGGTCCTACTCCGACACATTGGTCCCTGAAAACCAACCACTGATATAAGTTGATGACTAGAGAGTTCAAGGGGAGGAGGCAGAAAGGGTAGAAGAATAACCCACACTTTATAGATCTCCAGCGGAAAGCCCCGGAGTGTTAGAGTCCCTCTAGGACGCAATATAACTGCAAATGAAGTGGAAGAAAGCAGTGAGGGAAAAATAAAGATAGAAGGTGTCAAAGGAAAGCTAGCAAGCAAATAAGGCAAGAAACAAAAAAAGGAATGAAGGAAGAAAAGGAAAGCTTGCAAGCAAATAAGGCAAGAAAGAAAAAAGGAATGAAGGAAGAAAAGAAAAAGAAAGTAAGAAATAAAGTAGGAAATATTTAAAATCAGTAATGGAAACAAATAAAAACAAAGAATGGAAAAGAAAAATTAAACGATCTCACAGAAAGAAGCAAGGAAGCAAGAAAGGAAACGAATGGAACGAAAGCAAGTGATTTTAAAAAAAATCAAGGAATTAAGGAAGAAAGGAATAAGCTAGCAAGTAGGATTTATTAAAGAAAGAGAAAGAAAGAAATCAAGCAAACGAGCAATCTTCAAGTAAGCAAGCAGAAGAAAAATGAAAGACAAAAAGTTAGATAGGAAGTAAGCAAACGAGAATGAAAGCAAGGAAGAACGATTTAAAACCACTAAAGCAGGCTAGAAAAAAAGAAAGGCTATTATTAACTGGGAGTTAAAAAAAACTGATGTTGATAGCTGTATAGAACCACTTTGCTCCCTGCCTGAGCCGCCAGCTGGGATATTTGCATAAGCAGTAAAAGAGAAGGATGGACAGAGTGAGTGAGAGAGAGAGAGAGAGAGAGAGAGAGAGAGAGAGAGAGAGAGAGAGAGAGAGAGAGAGAGAGAGAGAGAGAGAGAGAGAGAGAGAGAGAGAGAGAGAGAGTGTGAGGGAGGAATCATACCAGACACTCCCACAACCTATAAAGCACAACCATACTGAAACACTCAGTGAAACCACACGTGGGTCTCTGTTCAGGGGGGAGAGCCAGCGCTGCACAGGGACAGAGAGCCGGAGAAGGAGTGAGCATGTGTGTTTGAGGAAGCAAAACGGTGATTTCAGCTCAAGTAGAGAAGCGCTTATGGGATGTGAGTGAGTACAAACAACAAGTTCAACCCTTCAGGATCAATTCTCAAAGTCTGACTGTTAAGAAAAACTAAATTCAAAGGGTCTGTAGTGGCAGAGCAATGTAATACCAGAGCGCAACTGTGCCAGAGGACTATCCGGAGAGCAAACAAGTGCAGGACTGGTTCCAAAGCTAAAAACCCCATGCATTACGAACTCTAGAGTCTTACAAGAAGCAGTCGAGATTAGTGTGGAGAGGTTTGGAAATTTCAGCACCTGCTGACAATGTCTTTCACGATGGTGCGACAGGCTCCCAGCCGATACCTGTACTCGGAGATCTCAATGATGTCGGAGGACGATGAAAACGGAAGCGAGAGCTCAGGCTCAGACGACCGCTCGTTTCGCTTGGACGCCTCAGGGTACGACGTTAAAGTTGGAAGAAAGAGAAAACCTGGAGTAAGTGGAGGCGGACGGATGATTGGGCCACCAGCCATTTCCGCCAGCTTTATAGGTCCGTTGCCCGAGGGCCGTCAACGCAACGCAGCCAACGCACGGGAGCGGGACCGCACCAATAGCGTCAATACGGCCTTCACCGCATTGAGGACTCTCATCCCCACAGAGCCCGCCGACCGGAAGCTGTCAAAGATCGAGACCTTACGGTTGGCATCCAGTTACATATCTCACCTGGGAAACGTTCTCCTGGTGGGTGAAGCATGCGGAGACGGCCAGCCGTGCCACAGCGGAGGGCCCTCGACCTCGAACTACTACCACCACCACGGCTCACCCAGCCGGGACTCGGAGAACTCGCAGCCCAAACAGATCTGCACGTTTTGCCTCAGCAACCAGAGGAAAATGGTGAGTAAGACGCATGCAGGTGTTCTCCGTTAAGGTTGTGCAATGATCTGGACATGTTCAAGTCCACAAACAAGCTGAAGAAATACTGACAGAGGTGTGAAATACAGCTGAACCTCAGGGAGGGACAAGAACGTGTCTGATTTATTCTTTGCTAGTAAGGTCACTGAGGGCAATGACTTGAGGCAAGGTTAGTCAGGATACAGTTGAGATACAGTGAACACTATCAAAATAAATCCTTATGTCCAATGTTAGAGAATAAAGGCTGTTTAACTAACAAGAGTGAAAGTAAATAATCTTTTTTGAAAGCCCAATGAAAATGTGTTTTTTTTTACAATATCTTTCAAAACAAGTAGATGCAAGGGTTTGTTTCTTTTCTGCAAAGTATTTCTGTAAATCTAGCTAACCAAAACAAAACAGTTAAAACACACGTAAATCATACTCCTTACTTCTAAAACTGGCACTGCAAAAACTTATAAGACTACAGAAAGCTGATAAGGTATAATTTGGTACATGTTTTCCGAAGCATGAGCAACTAGTGGTTTTAAACAGTCAGTCATGAATGTTCCTACAACAGCCAACTAACTCTTTTAGCGAATCTGCGTCATAATTCCAGCCTCCCCAAGATAACGTTTGACACTGAAAACCATCCTCAGCTCTCTGAAGCTGAGTTATGACTTCATCCACATGTCCTTTTCCATCAAGAGCGATATCTCTGTTACAGAGTGCGCTGCTACCATGACCTCATAGACAGATGCAGTGAAAGATCGGATTAAATGTACCCCGATGGAAAATATCCAATCAACAAAGAGACTGTCAGGTAATATACAAACACATCATCCATCTCTTCCCGCGGCGAGCGTGACTGCACTGACCTTGGCCCGTTGAGCCAACACCGCAGCACATTAAAAATAAAACTGTAAATCACACTCTGGCTGTGAGGAATACAATGACACCAAACCAAAAACAGGGGGAAAACTGTAATTTAAACTTGCATGGCGAAGAACTGTCAGAGGTTGAAATATAACACACGCTCAAGACAATTACACTCCGCCATGACACAAGAGCATTTTTGGTCAGGGTATCTCACCACCGCAAAGTGTGTTTAATCCTTCCAGAAGCCATTGAGTTAAATTTTCTTTTTCTGGATCTTTTAAAAGTAAAGTCTGTAGCGAAGGAAATAAACAATAAAAGAATAGCAACAATAGCAGGAATCTATTCCACAGTGGAGACTCGGCACCGCACGGGTGAATTACAACGAACCTAGTTTGGGCCATTCATGACAAATGAGCAAATGGGAGGCATAAATATGCAAATGTAAATGGTGCGTGATCTATATATCAAGCCATGAGAATCTAGGGAACATCTGCAGCAGGGTATTTTTCCCCAAGTAGCCGTGCACCAACCTCAGAGTTTCACTCAAACATCCTGTGTTGTTCTTAGTCTCTTCCTTGTTGCCCAATTAATATCTCTGTCAAGCACGATACGCAACCTTGCTTTCAACATCGTAAATCTTTCGGAGAAGGATTATCACAGATTTAACACAGTGGTCTTTGCACATAGGCCTGCAGTTGAGAGAGCCAATACCAATTTCTCAAATGCAACATCAATTTGAGCTTACGGTCATTAAAATATGAAGATTTAGATGGATTTATCTTGAGACAAGAAAACCACTAAGTACAAAAAAGTGAAGAAGAAAGTGCCTGTGAATCCCTAAAAACTGATTAGTAGTTCTGATAGACCAATTTATATTGGCCAGAATTGATTTAATCGGCTGCTATTTAATCATTTTCTGCAACAAAATATCTCAGTTGCACTAAAGTATCAACTAAAACAAGGCTTGTGTGTCCAATTCATGTAGTCAGTGGCTAAATATCGGCTATATATTGGACATCGGCCACTGTTGCTCTCTAGAAAACAGTTAACCACAAATTAGCAACTCAATGAGCATCAGTAAGTATCCAAATCTAATCCTTAAATGTTTGATATTGTACAAACCACACCGTATATAAAGAGACTGACACAAATGCACACAACATAGCCGTTCCTTTTACTTGCTAAACTGTTTATGGTTAAACTGTTGTTGAAAATCATATAGAAACCACACGGTTATGAACAACAACAGGCCAAAGGCCAACACTCCCATTTCAGGCAGTAACCTTAATCCGTACAAAACGAAATGATAGATCTTTATAAGTCCAACCGAGAAGTACGCCCATGTCTTCGGGATTCCAGTGGCAGGCAGATATTTGAAACAGACCGGGCCTTGCCTTTGTAGTGCACTTTCAGAAGTGGGTCTGTGTGCTCCAAAACCACACTCGTCTCTTTTACCCCTACTTAGTGCTCATTACGCCGTGAAAGTATAACTCAGCCAAAACGCACAGCTTTATTGTTTCTAAAGAAAGAGAAAGACGAAATAAAGAACACACACACACACCAGGGGAAAGATGTAAAGGTATAACTGAATTCAAATGTTCGGGTTTTCGCCAAAGTTAAGCGTCTGTAAGCTGACACAGAACAGACAGCTGCGTCGAGATTCTCCAGCGAACGGGCGAAACAGACTTTTAAATCAAACACAGACAGTCGTGCGGCAGAAAACTGCTACTATTGTCTGCTAAGACGCTCAAGACTCAAACAGATTTGTGTCTATATAAAAATGATAGATTTTACCCTAACATTTTCCAGATTTTGATTCATCTGGCATTTTTATCTGCATTTATTTTCATTTTGGACTACATCTCAATATTTGCACATGCACACTGCCTCACGCACTAACTAGTATTGTCTACATCTCTACATGCACAGGGCTCTACCACAAACATGACAGAGTGAGAACTTTACCATTTTTGTATTGTTTTGACATCTTCTAGCCCATTAGGCTAATCCACACTAGTGTGATTGCATAACAAGACTAAACTATTACTCAGAAAATTGGGGCAGATGGGACGTCTTCCTCACAGTCATGGCGTCTGCTGAGATGGTAACCAAATAAGAAGTAACATGGGTAATATTTTCTGGATAATTATCAAGACTTCTCTCATTGCCAGCATATGGAAGAGTTTAGAGTCTCTAACGGGAGCCCGAACATTTGACACAATATGAAATTATTAGAAGTATTAGCAGCACACACTAAAGAGCCAACATTTTTTCCTCCGTAAAATGCCATTTTATTCGAATGAATCCTGAACGATTTGGCCAAAAGCGGGATCTTATAAAACCGCCAAATGTGAATACTTCAATACCTTCTGGAAAGTGAAGCCACATGAATTAAAGTTGGGCTGGAATTGGGTCATCCTTTACCACAGGTGGGGCGGTACGCTTCATAACCATAAACGAAGGGAAACTAGTGTTTTCGTTTGTGGGCAGCAGCAAAAAGGTCTGTGCAAATACTCCGGAACACTATAAAAACAATCAAAAGCGTGTAAATGGCGCATTCAAAGGGTGCAAAACTCATATATTGGGATTAACTCAAACAGAAGACTGGTTTTAATAATCTACCAGGTCCTGTCACCACAGAGAGGCTAGAGTTACACGACTAAACACATGCATGCACACACACCGTCTCGTTATGATCTTTAGCAAGCTGTCAACGTTACCCGTCAACCTAAGGTGAAGCCAAATATTTGTGTTAAGAGCCCCGTAGATGCTTGAAGGGGGGGGGAAAAAAAGAAGAGGTGAACACCAATTTATTGATATAAAGATATTTGAGAATTTGCCGTGATTTGTTTCCTGCCTCAAAGTACTTGGAAATAATGTGTTTATAAAGGACTTCAGACCAAGGGGAGCGAGCGATCAATCTGGGCATTTGGACGTAAGCTCCAGCAATAATAATTTCTTTACGGCGTGTTAGACAGGATATGAAAAGCAAATGTAGGCAAAATCCTATTAGTTTGGCCGTAAGTGATCCCTGGAGTCAGAACGCTGGTGACTTTAAAGTGGCACTGAACTTAAAGGAGGGGATGGGAAGAAAAAAAAATAGGAGCGAGAAAAAAAAAAAAGGAAAGAAAGAAAAGAAAGGAAAACGTTGAGGGTCAGGGTTATTTTCAAATGGGATTCTGTCTGACTTCATCAGTTAAGGTTGAGTGTTTTGACTAGAAACTCCGCCTACATCAGATGGGGGCCGCAGGAACGATGGCATTCCATCTGCTCCTGTTCTAAGCAAAGCAAACTGGGAAATGTGAGCCAGGTGTGTGTGCGCGTGCTACCGCAAACGGAAAGGTGATAGGAGAAAAACAGCAGGCACATTAATGCCAAACCAACGGCCTGCAGGGAGAACGATGACATGAACCCTCAAGAGTCAACAACTCTGAAAAAAAATAAATTTTTAGATAAATGATTGACCTAAATGAAATTAACAAATGACAACAAAAAAGTAGTTGCACCTGACATTTCTTAACTAATGGATTGTTTTCTTTCATTGCAGAGCAAAGACAGAGAGAGGAAATCAGCCCTGAGGAGTTAAGCCACGACGTGAATGGATTTACAAAACATTAGCATCACCAGTGTACATAAACTGTTGACTGCAAATGCAATGTTATGGTGTGTATATATGCAAATATCAATTCATATTTAATTATTTGTAAATCGCCTTTGGACTGGAGCATTTTTATTGGAGAAAAAAAAAAAAAAACATGACTGGAAAAAGACCAGACTGCAGCAACTTGATTACGCAAGAGCTGAACATCCCGCTACGGACTTCATCCACTTCCACCTTTTCCATGCTTTTACACACCAAGCTACACCAAATGTTTATCTTTGACCACAGGGAGTTGAGGTAAAGCTATTTGCCAAAGACTATCCAAAGAACAGGACTGCATTCACAAGGTTGCAAACGATCACAGAGAAGACACAGCGTACGGAGCCCAACTTTGCAAAGCAAAACAATGACAGAACACCCTGCTATATTAAGGATTCTCGGATTGTGCTCATATCGAGGGCATGAATGGATGCAAACTGATATGTGACACGATATTTCTGACAAAAACACGAAAAGACACTTAGCCTGGCTATGAAAACACAATAAAGTCAATAAATGCAGTATATACTGTATGTCTAATATGGGAAATTACATATATTCTTCATTGTTTAAATTAAAAATTACTGAATGAACAAACGGAGTGAAAACCACCTGCATTTCTTTCTAGCACGATTCAACATGTCACGAAGATGTTCGAATATCTTTGCCATCAAGCAGTTCTGTAATTAATTAAGACCAACACATCAATGCAGCTATAAAAACAGAGTCCCTCCAGATAAAGATCAACACTTTCATTTTATCATCTCTGTAGATCATCTCTCATCACGCGTCCTCGAAGTCTAAATATTTAATTTCACATTCTCTTTCTGGTTTTAATCTGAACGTAGTTTATTCTTCCTAAGGTTGAGAAATGCAAACACATATAGAGTCACTCATATTGTCTTATATTTCACAAACTCAAAGACACGATACTTCAGATTTTTACGGTATTTACAGTTGTTTATGATCTATAGCAGTGGTTCTCAACCTTTCTGACTCCAGGACTCTCTATTGTCCACAACAATATTCAAAGGCCCTGTGATATTTCCAGGTTTTCATGATCTAAGGATAAATATTTGTACAAATATTTTTTACTCAATTTCTATCAGATAAAATTAGAACTAGAAAAGCACTATATTCATTTTATTATTATTATCAGTTCTTAATTCTTAAGAAGAATTTCCAGGTCTTGAAATCACACTTTAAAATGACATATCTTGATTTTTTGTGTGGTTTTGGCCTATTTTAAATGCTTGTTTTGTCCCAATACCCCCTTATACATGCATGCATACATACACATGTACATGCATATGCATATCTGTATATATATTTAACAATCAAAATTTAATTGGTTGAGAACTCCTAGTCTATAGTCACTGTTGGTCTTTAAGAACTAAGAAACACAATATAAACCTTATAGGATCATGGATATTTATCACATTCCATCATGCTGATTTGCTTAAAGGCAGAAGTTGGTAAATAGGAATTAGACAAAGTAGGATCAGTGTTCGTTTATTTCACTGCGTGGTCCTAAAGTAGGCGTTTTACCTGGATAACTTATTTATTTGGATTGCCGCCAAATAATGATGCCAAAAACAAAATAAAATTGTAAATCAATACCTTCCAAAAAATGCCAAGTCATTATAACAGTCGCTACGCCGCTGTTCCTAGTGGTGTTGGTTGGATCTTGTGTGTCAGAGGACAGAAGGAAGTGTGAGGTGAAACAGACGACCGAACTGAGGTGGACGGCACAGAAAGCGAGGCCTGTCAGACGGACAGCTGTTGCGTGTGGTGGCGCAGATGGGATTCACAGGTAAAGCTTTTGGCAGCGGTCCTGGCAGCGTCCACCCCTGACAGCGCCAAAAAAGGGTGAGAGGA
Source organism: Abramis brama (assembly GCF_963993115.1). NCBI lineage: Eukaryota > Metazoa > Chordata > Actinopteri > Cypriniformes > Leuciscidae > Abramis > Abramis brama. The sequence continues at coordinate 5,854,609 of NC_139974.1, forward strand.
AGTTCGGACAAATTTTGTCTTGGTCTTGAGAGTTTTGACTCGCATATCACCTTCTACACCTTCCAAAACCTGCTCGGCAAACTAATATCATATCATCTCTCATCTCGGGTAACTAAAACGACTCTCTGCTTTGTTAAACTAATCTAAAAAAAAAGCTCTATTTTAATCTTTTGACATTGTGTTAATATAATAATAATTGCATTCCTGTGATTGTTTTTGTAGTTAATGCCTAAAACATTCAGCTTCTTCTTAAGGGGGGAAAAAATATATGTTAATACACAAAAGAGCAGCTCATGGGTGATATTTCATACTGAGCTTCAATGATATTTCAATTCGACCATTGCAAAAACAGCTAATTATTTAACTTTTGTTAAACGCCCCATCTGGATTTCATTTCTAAATAAATCTGCCGTTAAGAAGTTTCTCCACGATTGGCGCAAGAACCGCAAAACTTTGCGATGAGACGCACAACCTCTGGAGTGTCATTTATTGAAGAGCTGAGAGGAGATTGTTTTTCAACTACATTATCGATTGTTTTCAGTTTAAAAGTAAAATCAAACTAGTTTGTTGTCAATGAAGCGGTACGTGATCTTTTCTGATGAGGCTGTGGAGGTACGCAAGACGAAAGAAAAGCATTGGGCGGCATCCCGCTGAGTCTTACCCCTCTGTTCACCCCGGTCTGTCATTCTGTCATCCCCTCATATCTCACCAGCCAGCGCACACAGAACAGCTCCATATCCACACACATGAACCCGGTTACCTGTGTGTCTGACGCAGGCCTCGCATCCAGCTACTACAGACATCAGCACTCAGACAGAAGAACGACGACGACTAAGGAAGTATTCAGCATCGACAACGCATTCAAATGCACTTGTCTGATTCTAAAAATGAAAAACCATTCTAGTCGCTCATGGAAATTCAATTGCAGTAGAGCTCAAAATGTCACAGACTACAAACAGAGGACCGACTAAAGAATAAAATCAACTATGGCCACCTATATGGAAAAGATATTAAACTTAAACAATAAAATGAGTAACCTGAAATGTGTAAAAAATTTATTATTTCTAGTCGCAGTGGTCAACCGACATGCCCAATACTGATACACATTAAATAATATCATAAAATACATAAATCTTTTATTTAATCCCATGAAAATGCAGATCCTGTTGTAAATAATAGTGAAAATCGCTTTTTAAAGCTGTTCCATTAGCCCTTAGTATATTTTGCCTCGTATTATATCACATCATATCATATTATATCATTAAATGTATATCTCAAAATAAATATATTTTATATTTAATACACGTCATTTGATATAGATATATATATATATATATTAAAAAAATACAAAAAATATATAATGGCAGCAAATGTGAATTACATAGATCCGTGAACAAGAAATAAATGCTTATTTTACACCATTTACTCAATTCACAGAAAAAAGATGAAAATCAAAACTGTTTATTCATTGGCGAGACTGTCTGTATATTTTGGAACGGACACAGTGGGAACTATGAACCGCGTTCTCCAACGTACACCAGTACAAATAATCATAAAATGATCAGTTATCGGCCGATTAATCTGCTTTACTCATCAGTCACTGCTTAGAAGTGTCTGAATTATGTTGTTGCACAGCCAGTATCCAAAAACTTGTCTGAAGGGATGTTTCCTACAACCAAACAATGAAAGCATCATTTTGCACATTTTCTTTACATCATTTTTATCATTCAATCATGCCGATATTTAGCTATTGCAAGTTTAATATGATGAAATGTACCACTTTTGTAAAGCAAGTATAATATATGTTGAGCTTTTCTGTTCGGCATTTAAGTTTTTTTTTTAGTTGGGTTGCTTAGGGTGTTCTCACACTTGTAGTTTGGTTCTCTTGGTCGAAAAAAGAAAGAATACTACATTTAGTCCAGGTTCACTTAGCATCGACACTGTCATTTTTAACACCGAACCTAAAGAGAAGAAAAAAGCCTTTTTTTCCCCGTAAATTGTATAAAAATTGGATTTTGATTTATCGGCCAATATATCGGTCATCGGCTTTCAAATATAAATAATTATTGGTTATCGTTATATTTTGCGATGGAACTTACCGAACATCCAAAATTGGACAAAATGTACTCGTTAATGTGCTTAGCCTACGTATGATGGTATTTTGACCAGTTGAGAACTCGTGAAGAGCTTATAAAATGTGTAAAGGAATCAAAACGGCGGCAGGAATTCCTCACGTAAGAAGATCTGCTGTGAGGAGATGCGTTTCCAACGCCTGTACGAACTGTAATGGTAATGTAGCTCTCATGACAAGAAGAACCAGGTGTGCTTGAGCATTAGGTCGCATTTTGTGACATCACATCCTGTTTTTGGCTTGTTTAGATGTCTTTGGTCCGTGTTGCATTCATATTTCATTCATGAACCGCACCCGAGATCGTTTGGAAGTCGCTCTGTTAGTGTGTCGCTCATTTGAACAAGTGTGAACGCTGCCATCCGAACCCTGATCCGCACCAAAAAAGTGGACCGAGACCGCTGAAAAGAAGACACTTTCTTGCACTTTAACAGAGCAATCGTACCAGAGTTTTAGTCAAACCAAACCTGCAAAGTGTGAACACACCCTAATATTCATTAATATCAATTTGACTGATATCAATTTGACTGATATCAATTTGACTGATATCAATTTGACTGATATCAATTTGACTGATATCAATTTGACTGATATCAATTTGACTGATATCAATTTGACTCCACGCTATTGAATGAGAACAAAACTTGGGCTGGACTGTTTTCAGCAGAGCTGCTTTAAAGCTGAATTGATTTTGTTTCATAACTGATGAACTTTGCAACATTGACACTGTTACTGAACTGAATTGAATCAACACCGAACAAAATTTAGCTGAATAACACCACTATTGTCTTCTGTAGAGCTGCTTTACAGTTTTATAGAATTTAATTTGTTTCATAATTGTCGACGTTAACACTTATAGAAACTAAATGAACCAACACTGAACTAAGGGAGCGTTTACACGACACCATTTTCAACTAAAAACTTTATGCGTTTTGACCGTTCATTTACACGAAAGTGCTGTTTTGGGGGCCTGAAAACGGAAATGTTTGAAAACGATACCATTAATCATCTCCGTGTAAACTACAAAAACCTGAATTTGTGGAAACAGTGATGTCATGCACATGAGTAGTGCACGTTCAGACTATAGACATGTAGTGTTTCTTTACAAAGTGACATCGCCATCTACTGGCCTGGCAGCAGAATACAGCGTTTTTAATCGTTTCCGCAGATCCGTGAGAACTGTCGTCTGTGCAGAACTTTTCAAAAGCACAAAAAAGGAAAAACTTTCTAAATTGAGCTGAATAATAACACTATTGTCTTCAGCAGAACTGCTTTATAGGCAAAACTGTTTCATAAATGATGAATTTTGCAACATTAGTGTAATTTTTCTGTTGGAGTTGCTTTGAAACAATCAGTACAGTATACTAAAGCACTTGAATAAATGTGACTTAACTTGATATGAGCATATTTAAACTCTACACTATTAATCTATGCATTTAGCAGATGCCTTAATCCAAAGCCACTTACAAAACAGAGAAAAAACGATAGTGTTTCACTAATGTCAAGGCACAAATTGGAAGCAACAGCATATGAAACCTGAAAACACATTGTCCCCCTCATTACCGTCCTAAACAGTTTAAAAACAGAGCAGGCCGATGACCAGAGCAGACGCAGTTCTTTCCATGAAAGGCTGGACGTGGGGGTAATAATCCAGCCTCCCCCGGGTCCCGCGAGACCGTCTGGAGGATGGCTAACAGATGACAGCTGCACGGTTCTCGTCTGTTCAGCATCAGAGCGCTTCACCCGGCGAGGACGGTGCCATGCTGTCGGCCGGAAGAACGGATCCCCTTCACCTGACAGTTCTGCAGAGCCCACTTTTAATATCCCAACTCCTAATACAGCACCAAAGGCCATAAAAATAAATCCCGTCATTATTTCTAATATAGCGAAACCGCAAAGGAGGTCGTCAAAAGGTCAAGCGCTCATTACTTACGGCAAAAAAAAACAAAAAAACCCCATCCTGCACCACACCGCCCCGATAAATAAATAATCTGCAGATCTTCGCACACGGGGCTTTAACCTTGGAGGACGCATGTGGAAAGTTTGCGTTCTGGCAACGTAGGTTTCAAATGGGTTTCCCACCTGGAGCATCCGGTACATCATTCAGAAAGTCATTATTTATTGAAAATTAAATATCTAATGAGGCCCTGAAGCTTTTCCTGCACAACGACTCTGGTCGTATAACAGAAGAGAAAGCCATCGAATCAAAGCCACAAGAGCGAAGCGCTTGACTTTTCCTTTATATCATTAACCGAAACATCCCACTGAGTGTTTTTTCCTTCCACTGTCCTACAAGTTATGATGAGCAGTTATGGCTGCAAAAGCATATTTTGGTTTTAAAATTTGAGGGCAAGCCTGGAGAAAGTCTGACTGAAGACATCTACGTCAGAAACAGAGGAGAGACGCTGAACGCGGAGGTGGTAACGGGCCATATTTCTTTTTTCCTTTATTATTTTTCCACCTTCGTTGTACAAAAACATGCATCAAATACCTATAACACAACGTGGAAAAAACGCCTCTGTAAAATAAGAGATACAAGCTCTGTTCCAAAACCTAGTGTGTTTCCTACATAGGGAGCATGTTAAGGCATCATTTACTGTAAAGGAATCGTTTACACAAATATAAACATCCAGTCATCAGTCACTCACCCTAATATCATTTACAACATGTAGGACTTTTTTCTTCTTCTGCGTAACAAAGATTTCTCAAAGATTTAACATGTTGAAATAAAATTGTGATATATCAATATGACAATAAAATAATGATAAAAAATTATTATAATTATTATTAAAAATAATGATGACTACGACTACATAAAAAAATATTAAAATAGAAAAAAACAAGCATTTTATAATAATGCATTATTATTATCAAACTTTTATTTTACAGAACAACTGTAAAATTACTTAATATTTATGGATTCTTAATTTCTTAATTTTCAACCATCAAACTTTTATTTTGACAGAAAACTCACAAAAAAAGGAAGTCATATGCGTGAGTAAATGATGAGAGAATCAAAGAAATACATCAAAAAGAAAATGAGAAATGTTGCCTTGCAACTTTTGCAACTTGCCTTGTTCTTTTGATATTTTATTTATTTCAAAAAATGAAAATGTTTTTACAATTACAAAATGTAATAGCCCTGGCATATTTTTCTTTTTTTTTCTTTTTAAGAGTGATTAGTGTACTGCACCATACGTTTGTTTTTTGTTACAAATCACAAGGTTACTGCCTTACGTAGAGCGATCCAAATCAATCTCTTGTGATGTTTCGTTTAGGATGCTGTCAGTACAATGTAGGCAGCCAACTAGGTTTTGAACAGTTGTAGTCGTGGGATTTTCAAATGAAGTCTAGCTCGTCTCCTTCCTGTATCTGAGGTAAACATTCAAGTGCATGCGTTCTCCATATCTCCATTCACGTCCTCACAGAGACCGAGGCAGCCCCCGCTGGCAGTTGGTTTCAATCAGGTCTTCTGGCAGGATGCATGCTGGGCCAACTGGGAGTTGTGCTGAAGACCGGATGAAAAGGAAGTCCTAAAAACTGTGGAACGACAGGTGGCTACTTTGGCTGCTCTCGAAGAAGAAGGAGGGAAAAAAAAAGGCCAGCTTTCCAACGCCTACCCCCCACCTCCACACACCTGCAAGAGACCGCAGCCTGGGGTCCCGTTTGCTCCGTCTGACCGGCACGCGATTTATCCGAGCGCCTCCTCCCCGTCTGACCCTCCACCCCCGGCCCTCTGGATCAACATTCCCCTCTGACTAAGAAAAACACATCCCCGCTTCTCCTTAAATAGACTATTAAAAAGAAATTTCCTGCTGACAGCGGCGTGTCAGGCCAAGATTCCACATAATTTACCGGCGATCTGTCAATTTTATCAGCCTATTGATTTCAGTGGAGCGCGCTGGGCTGAAAGAAGACCTTTGTGTCCTTGGACAAGAACACTTTGGAAATCACTTCATCCTCAGAAGACAACTGAGACGTTTCAATCCATCCCAGAGTTTTTGGACAGCAGCCCGGAGGAGTGCTGCGCGTTTGCTGATCGATATCATTTTCATCTATTCTCTGACAACTTACAACACTATGGCCAAAAACATACTCTACACTAATGGTGCATTTGAAGAAAAACTGGCACACTGTGGCAGCAACAATTTCAGTACTAAAGAGGGCGACAGAGTTACCTTCAGGTAGCTAGTTACTAACATTAAAACAATATTATGGGTTCAGTGAAAATTAAGCTCAATTGAGCTTTCAGTCCAGGAGTATTTTACACATTCATTTTTTTCTCAATGGGATTAAAAAAAAAAAGTGTGTTAAAGCAACACTAAATAACTTTTCCTCTTCGGTCCCCCTATAGGTTGTAAGCGGAATTGTCCATTACCGCTGTCGTAAATAATTTCGCCGCCCGCTTTGGAATGAACGACGTCCACAGACAAGGTAGAGTATGTTGCATGATTTTATGAAAGTATGATGTATTGCGACATCAGAAACGAAGAAAATCAAAATAATGACTATTGTAACGCTTGCCGTAAAGCAAGTCAAATTTGTAGTTTTGAAAAAGTCAAAAAGTATTTGAAAATCAAAGCAAAAAGACAAAGTTCAAGACTGAGCATGTACTTAAAAAAACTCATTACACATAGGGGTGTAACGGTACACGTATTCATACTGAAAATTTGTATTTGGTATGGCACGCATGTGTACCGTACGAATAGTAGTGTTTTAACCACTACAAGTGCGGAAATTCTCTCTGTGCGGAACGTAATTTTAAACTCTGAGTTTCCACCCAAGGACAGCACAATATCCTTTATATCGATATACTTTGGTGTTGCGAACACATCTGGGAAATAACGAAGAACAGAGAGTAAGTGCACGATCCAAGTTGTCTTAAACATGAGACGTGCTTTACATTTAGCGCTTCAAATTAAATCACAAACCTTGCCCTACTGTCAGAGGCGCGCGTTATTTAATGCGTTTGAGACGCATGTTACAAGGATAAGGATAAGGATTATCCTAACAGCAAACGAGTCTACTTTTACCTTCTCCGAGTTCAGCGAACATGTGCACGTCATATAGTCGGAGCGGATTCGAATGGGAGTGCAATAATTCTAACCTTATTCTAAAATATTTTGATAACACTTCACTAATTTTTCATGCAAACTCACTTTAATCTCCTACTAGACTCGCATCATCTTTTCCCTATCAATTCCAGTCCTATTTCTACTGTACATAGTGACAAAAAGCCCAAAAATAATTAATAAATGTGTACAAATATGAATTAATCAATAATAAAATGGAGAAATATGATAAAACCTAAGATATTGCGCAATCCTCTGCTCTAGGTAGTGGCTTTGAGACGCTTCTCCCCTCTCGAACACACACAGGAATACATTCGTTCAGTTTACGGCTCCAAATAGCTTACACGTTTGCTTGACTCCTGCCAGAGGGAGGAATTATTGGCCTGACTCTGATCTGGAAGGTACGGCGTGGGTGTGAGGACTGTGTGGGGACCAATGGCTCCCGGTGGGATACAGCCCTTAAATCCCCCCTTTACCTTGCTGTATTGCATGTGCAACAGAACACCACCCACATTCACTCGAGTCTAATTTGATAAATCTAAAGAGCGGCTCGATCCAATGGATCCGGGAGAACAAAACCGCTCTTTGTATTTTAATAGTGCAGACGTTTTTGTAAAAATCCATGCCCGTGTCTGCTGAAGCACAAAACATATTAATCATTCTCTTCCCTGAAACGCTGAACCCAATGGCGTGCTGGGGGGAAAGACAAAGAGAAGCATAGAAACTACATGAACAACAGACGCTGGCGGTGCTTTTAACAAGATTTGAGAGCAGAATAGGAGCAGGGTGCAAGACAACACCTCGGGCCAACAAGGCACGGACACTGGAAAAGTTCAAAGGTCTATGGGACGAGCTAATGCACTGTACTTCCAACACTTTAGACGTTGACTTCCATTAAGGAGGTTTTGGTGAAAATGGTACTGAGAAATTAGGAATGCACAATTTCAAAAAAAAAAAAAAAAATTAAATTAATGAAATTGTGATTTTTCGGTCAAAAATTGTGACTGTGATGTAAAATATAATTTATAAAAAAATTCCAGGTTTGCTGTGCTTATTTGTAGGTCCGCACAATCATATATCAATATGGCAATAAAAATTATTGCAATAATAATGGATATCAATTTCTATCTAATGATAATACTTCTTATTATTAAATAAACATTTTCTTTTTGTAATTACTATTGTAATATTTCACTGTAAAAGAGTATTTTAGAAAAAATATTTTTATTTTACATTACAACTGTAAATTATAATATTAATATTTCTCATATCTTACTTCTCAAAAGCTAACCTTACCCTAACCATCAGATTTTTATTTTGATTTGGCAGCCCTTAAAGGTTTTCTTTTATTGATAAGCGCTTCTCATTACAAGTATAGGAAGACGCCTGGCACATGATGCGGGAACGAGCCGCTCTGGGATGCTGCAAACACCAGCGAAACGCAACGCCGCACTTTACCCTGAAAATGCAGCGCATACATTCATTTAATTAAACTGAAGACTTTACGATTCGATGACACTAAGCAATATCGCGATCAGTTTTATTTTGGTTAATCATGCAGCCCTACTGGAAATACTACTTGTCTCGGAAATCGTTTTAAGTAACTTTTTTACTTTGTGGGTTCATTTTGAAAGCTGTTATGGTAGAAAGCAAGCAAGGAAAGTGAATGATGGGAAAGTGCACCAAGCAGGGTTCTCATTTCACTTGGCGTATGGCAAGCAGACCAAGACATAGAAGCAGTAAGAGATGCCGAATGCTCTGCAGAACGCTGAGGGTCAAAGGTTGTGCTGAGTTCAGGCTTCAAATGGTGTTGGTCTGCCAAGGATGAATGGATACAAACCCCGGTTCCTGTTTCATAAATTGATGTGAATTTGCTGCTGGAACGGAGAGCCAGGACCCCCCCCCCCCCCCCCCCCCCCACGTCCGCTTGGAATGGAGAACTTTGTGAAAGAAACATCGTACAAGAGAAGCGCGTTGACGGCTTTGATTACTTTTAGGCATCCAGGACAGCAACCTGTGGACAGCGCCAATCTCCAAATGTACATTCAAGCCGAGGATACAGTATTCAGCGACGAGGGGAAAGAGGTAATGATGGCCTCAGATGAAAATCTCTTCCTCCACCGAGTGTCTTGAAACATTTCAGTGCCCATCAATTTGGGATTGGTTGGTTAATTGGCATTTTAACGCCACGCCAGCTTCCTTGGCTATTTTCATCATGGCCAGTTGAAATGCTTTAAAAGAGCAACTACATATGGTTTTTGAAGTTTTCTTTGGATACTATAAAACAGATTCAGGGTTAATTTCTTCAAAAGTTTCAATTTCTAAAATAATATAAAAGAGAACTTAAACCCATCAAAGTGGGAACCTTCAATGGAAAGAGAAAAGGGAACGAAAGTAACATCGGGAAAGGTAAACCGCTTCCCCCCAACTGAGCAGCATTGGGTCGTAATCATGCTGTGCTGCAACTTATAGATCCAGAGATACATGGAAAGGCTGTCAATCCTAGTAAGGATGGGGTTGGGAAATGGGGTTTCTTCCCTAAATTACCCTCTAAGAGCCCAGAACTGCTAAAATTCAAGCTTTTTTTCCCTGCCATCAGATTGACCGCAATCATTTGAGATCCCATCTGGAACTCATCAGGCAGGCGTTTGGAAATGGGCCCAATCATGAAATTAAACTTTGGGATTACCAAAATTTAGAGAGCAAAGCAAATAAAATTCACCTCGAGATATGTGCTCCGTGTCTCGGTTTTCTGAGGAGTGGGTGGCACAGATCCCCGGAGGGGGAGGCTGGGTTCCCTCTTAACTCTCGAGCAATCTGGACACCTGACCACTCGGCATTACAGGTTGTGTTTGTTTTACTTTGTACGGGAAAGCAAACAGGGCTCTTTTCTTCAGACAGCGTGGGCCGAAAACTTTCTCAAATCTCCGGGTGGAAATGACAAAGCCAGTCCTTACCTTCCTGAGTGAGATTCGACCACCTGAAGAAACTCTCTACACCGCAAAACCTCCTGAACATGTAATTACTCTGACATCATTTGGGACCGGAGGAAATCGCTAACTAGATCCATCAAATGCTCACCCATGTCCCTCAGCTACAGCAAGAGTCTCGCATTATAAATCCAACCACATATGCAAATATATCCGGCCCTAAATAAAACCTCCCAATTAAAACAAAACAGTTGCCACGCAACCACTGAGGTCAGAAAAAGGTTTTAAACGTGCCTGATTCTACATAGTTGCAAAGGATGTAAAGTTTCCTGCGCTCATGACAGCTCCTCAGTGGGTCACTGGACCGGAATCTGGAATCAGTCAGTCGATGTGATTAGCAGACGTGACCTCGATCCGCTACCTGTCACTAGAGCTTTACGTTAGAGCCCGGAGAGAGGGCCATTCTGAAAAACCTCAAAAGAGAATCACTCATCCATGGCTTACCGCACACTGGAAATAAGATTTCAGCCGTGTGCCTGCCGGGCAGACAGCGGAAACAGCGCTGTGCGCACAGTGCAAACTGACTTTCTGAAAAGGCAAATTTAGCACTATGATTATTAAAAATATTTAATTAATATACTAATATTAAAAGCAGGGTTGTACCACATTCAGTTGAATTGAAAATGACTTTTACATTTTATTTAAAAAAAATTACAAAGTGGATGCAGAATTGCATTTTCAATTTGAATGTAACGTACAATTAAAATTCTTTTCACAAGCAGATATTCACAAATATTCTTTTGACAGACAGCTAGATGGATGTAATTTTGTATGGAGATGCATGGATGGGTGGAGTCACTGCAAAAATTGTAGTTTATATCACAGACATGGATGGATAGATATTTAAAACTCAACTTCATGTGGGATGTATCAATGCAGACACCTTTTGTTGTTCACCGCTTTTAGATGTAGTTCAAGTAGTTCATCTCTTTCAAATCACTCCTGCTAAAATAGTAAAGCTAGACCAACATCTAGATAAACACATTAGTCAACCTATTAGTCAGACTCAACAAATTAAAACAGATTTAATTAAACTGTTTGAGTGTTCATTTTAAAGTTTCAAACCTAATGCTGAACCCAAAACAGTCGATACCAAACTAACGAACCAATCCGGTTCATCCATGATCAGAAAAATTAAAAGCACATCAGGTTGAATGACATCACTATACAGGTCAATCTGGATTTAAATCACAAATCTCCCATCAAATTACTCACTTTACCGCCTGTTGTAAACTTAAAACACACACACACACACACCTTTCTAGGCTACTGTGCAGGTCTCAGTCTTTGAGAGCGGTAGCTGTTGGCCGGCAGGAAGCTGAAGCTGCGGCCGGGAGCCAGAGCCCCTTTTCCCCTTAATTCCACAATGTGTCTTCATTCATCTCAAAGAGCACATGGAAAAGCCATTGCGGGGGAAAAGCCCCTTCCTGCCGGCTCGGTCTCGGACAGACGCTGCACTCTCGCGTATTCCCTCTCCACTCGGCTAACAGGAAATAGCCCTTTATTACAAAGGGGGGACATGAGGATGAAAAACGGGGGATTTAGAAGTCTGGAGTTTTATTTGTAGACAACTTGTGTTGAGAGCAGCGAAGGGACGGAGAGGCAACCCAATCTGCCGTCCCCAGACAAGGGGGGGCCTAATTTAGCGTACGCCAAATGGCCGCGGGACCACCGCCGATATGTGAGGCGCACGCAGAGATGCATGACAACACCGCTGAGATCAGGCCCACAAACTCCTTCAAAGAGGGATGCCTGAGGGGTAAAAGACAAGACTGACAAGCTAATGAGATTCACACCTTCTCATCTCCATGTGAGACTACCGAACTGAGCACAAAATGAGAAAATGAGTAGAAAATTATAATAGAGAAGCCACCGTGTTTAAGACAGCAAGAAACTGTGCTAGCAATGCATTCATATCTGATGCAGAGCAGTGCAGTGGGAAACAATGTCTACTTTATCTAGTGGGATAAGAGAAAGGTCCGGGATTATAGAACATAGTTTTTGGACAACTAGTTTTAAGACTATTAGACTATTATACAACTAGACTGTTTGTATTGATCATGGATGTTGGCTAGTATGTTCATCTCCATTTAGCTTTGATGTTTTTGGCTGCAGTGACTTAAAGAGGATGAAGTTCTAGAACTACATTTAAAAGTCAACTTTACAGAGAGGATTTCACCATACGGACAGCGTTTTAGTGTGCTAATAGTCCAATGGCATCTGGTACGACGCATCAAAATTAAAAATGATTGGCACATCATGATGCGGCAAGTTTTTTTGTATAGCAATTTTCACAATGATTAGCAGCTTCAAAGCAGCTTAATGACATTCAGCACGACAGTAGCTATGCTATAAATTTGTGAATTTAACTTAAGCAGAAATTTGGAATATCATGTAAAACATTTGCAAATAAAGCAGTTTCCATCCCAAGTGCTCAAGGGAACAAAATTTCCTGTGAAACAGGCGTAAAATATCAAGTTTGGTGCAACTAGACGAGCCACTGTGGCTCTTTTTTCCAACATCCTGATGTTTGAGAATGCAATTTATGCGGTATATGTGCTTCCATCAAGGTATACATGCATAGGCTTATGTTGGTATCAGATTTTTTTTTTAAATCCGCCTCAATTGAGCAAACAATGTTTTTTTATGTGCATCTTGGCATTTCATTCCAGTTTTTTTTTTTTTTTGCGATATCCCAAAATAAAAAAATAAAAAGTGGAAACATAGCTAGTGATAAATTTACTGATGAAAATGTTTGCTGAACATGCAAAAAATAAAATTTTAATTGTCATTAAAAAAACATACTGTTGAAGAAATTATGAGAATTTAATATTTACTAATGCTTTTGAATTTTAAGAACTTTTAAATATTTGGTAATAATTTGGTATGTTACGGTTTGACCGCTTCTGTAAATTTGCAGATTGCAAAATAAAAGTGATTTTTGTTGACTAGAACTATAAAACAGCTAAAGGGTAAAAATGGACTAAAATAAATATTGCATGACAAAATACTGACTTCATTCAAAAGACACTTTTGTCAAAATGTGAAAACATAAAACTTTTTAGTTCTTTACAATAACTGATAAACGCTCCACGATAACACAAAAAGACATGTACGAAGAAAGTAAATAAGCTCAACTTTGATTTAATGCTGTCATTAAACTAAAAGAACTAGAGGAAGCCTCCAAAGACAGCGGAAATGTAAAAAATTTAAGTACTTTCACAAACTAAATAATGACAGCACTCATCGTTTCTGATGCGTTCTGAACGACTACGAAGGGGGGCATTAAAAAGTCAAATCGGGTATCTACCCAAGAACAATAACACTTCTGCAAAACATTCCTGGTCGGAAGCAGATTGCCAAGAACAGTTTTGGATAGCTGCTGTGTTTAGGTTGTACGGCCTGGCAAATTATCCAGACCGCATCGTGCCAAGGTTCAACGGTTTTCAATGATGCATGTAAATTAAAGAGCTGAAAAGGAATTCTTTAATGGTCCTAGATGTAAATATGAGACGTTGCAGAGCTCCTTACTGCAGAGATGCTTCACGGTCTCCCTTAGAGAAAGCCAACGGAGACATTACAGAAATGCGGTAACGTCTTACAGGCGTAAGGGAACGTATCAAATACTGCGGTTCAGACACTTCCAGCCCAAGGAACAGGACTAAAATCTTTTTCCTTTACATGAAACATTACACAACTAACCATATTCCCCTCCACGGAACAATGAAGTAATCATGCCTGTGCAAACGTTGCACAAAGAGCCGCCGCTAGATTTAAATTGAGAATGAGATTTTTCTTACTGAAATCATAAAGATATCCTACTTGTCATTCAGTCATTTCCATTTCCAGATTTCCATTATTGCTGCTTCAACTTTAGATTAAAGTTTACACTATAACTTTGCCATCAGCTGGCATTAACTAGACAATAATATCTGAATAAAACTAAATCTAATGTGATAACACAAGAGAGGCAAAAATGGACATTTTCCCATCATTTTGGGTTCTGCGAAGATGATGGTATTTCACACAGTGTGCTCACAAAGACTCAAAAATAGTCAAATTATACATTTGTTATGCATCCAAATAAAAGTCAAAAGAGTTGAAAGTCAAATGGCCATCTGGAAACAAATGATAGGAGGACAGCATGCAAAGGACACATCGCAACAGATGCAGGTGCACCAACAACACCTGGACACACTGGTGATATCCAGACTCGCTGAACTGGAAAATGCAATTTATTAATGGAAATAAGAGTTGAGCGCAAACACTCTTCCATGGATTTTCCGCCACCTGAAAGGGATTGGGGTCCAACAGTCTGAGAGCACTAGTGAAAATGAATCAGTTTTGCATTCTTTTCTATTTGAATACAACATCTTTGTTGATGTTATAAGTTGCATAACAATTTGAGTGAAAAGTTGCATTGAAACATCTAAAAACCCGATAAATCTAAATCCAAATTTGTATATAATCTGAGAACCCAAAAGTCTCAAAGCCATGTCCCAAACACTCAATTATAATGACGTTCTCATTATAATATTATGTAGTCTATATGACAGACTTGCGCTGCACTTGTTGCCTTTAGATGTATTTTCCTTTTAAAAGTGATTCCAATCATATTTCAAGCAAGTCAAAACCATCATGGCGAACAGTGCGCATCTGAAGTGTGTCAGCTAAAGGAAATAATACCTTATTTATCGGCTATAACATATCGGTCAAATGTTCTTATCGTGCCAATAACGAAAACATTTAAAATGAACATATATCGGCCGATTCCGATATGGTGGCCGATATATTGTTCATCCCTACTTTAAAATATATTGAAATATTTTTTTTTTAAATCGAAAACTTTGTTTATTTCCATGCCAAGAACAATAACAAAAAAAGTTTCAATACACCCACTTTTCAACAAAAAAAGTGTTTCCATGGTAACCATAGTTCCCACAAAAATGATATTATTACTAATGTACTTCCATAAAAATGGATATAAGATCTCTTGCAAACAGTGTAAAAAACATTCAGGATATTGGTTTCATTTTAAGTTTAAATGGCTGTAATGGCCAATATCACAGTACCAAAGCTTTAACTTTGTTATTTTACTATAAAATGCATTTACCATGGTGCATTTTTATAGGGCAGTGTTTTCTTTAGATCACAGAAAGCTATGGAAAAATAGCTATCAAACCAAATCAGACTGAGTTTTTTTATTAGATGATTGTTCTTGTTGCAGATGACGGACAGATTCTTACCTCCTCATCGGACGTGTCGTGCTCGTACTCGTCCACCTGTGAGGAAACCTTGAGGCCGCTGTCTCTGTCGGACACAACACGCTCTTCTCCACCCTCCTTCCCAGCGGCTTTCTTCTTCTTCTTCTTCTTCTTCTCCTTTGAATTTTGGCCAGAACTCTGTAGAAAAAATTAAACCACGTTAGTTGTTACCGAAACCTTAGCTTATGTACTCAAATACGAACAATTGTTTTCTATAAACAGGACTATAAATAAAATACTTAATTTATACATGTTTTCTATAAAATTGACTTTAAAAACTAAGTATATAAAAGAAAATCCCATATTTTGTCCACCCCAATCAAGGTTTTCTTCTTCCCCATACTAACTAAATTCACATTTGTAATGTGAAAAATGTGAAAACTATTTTAATCTGACAAAATCTAATGATCAAGATCAAAATCTCAATACTTTAATCAATAACTGTTAACTGTATCTTACTGATATTAATATATTTATACACCAAATAGTAGTATCTGTTGTACTCTCTTTACTTTAGGCAGATTTAAATTTAAAAAAATGGTAAATTACACTAATTTACATTTAAAAATGACTGAACAAGAATCAAGAAAAAATTGCATTAAAAAGCAAAAAAAACAAAAAAAAAACAAAAAAAAACAACAACACACTAGGTCTGTAACTAGTAGCAGTGCAAAGAAACACTATTTTATAGTGTCCAAAACCAAACCCGGTAACACTTTATTTTATATCATTTTTACATATGTTACATGTAATTACTGTAGTAATAACTATAAATGATGCATAATTACATGCAATTAACCCTCAACCAAACCCTCATCCTAATCCTAACCCTATAGTAAGTACATGTAGGCCTAGTTAATTATTATTACTCAGTACTTAAATGTATAATTACACTGTACTACTGACACCTTAAAATAAAGTGTAACCCCAAACCCTAACCTAAATTATATAGTAAGAACATGTTTTTATTATGTGCATAATTACGCTGTAACAAGGGCACCTTCAATTTTAAGGTGTCATTGTTACAGTGCAATTATATTTTTAAGTACTGAGTAATATATTAAGTAACTACATGTACTTACTATAGGGTTAGGGTAGGATTAGAATTTGGTTGAGAGTTAGTTGCATGTAATTATGCATAATTTACTGTTATTACTATGGTAAGTACATGTAACAAGTAACAAGGACACTGTAAAATAAAGTTACAAAAAATGCAGTACTCATGTAACTAACCAAGGTAACATACTGTAACAAGCACTAGTTATTGGCAAAGCAATGGTGTGCAACTAGTATGTGCAGCGCATTGTGCTTAGTCATTAAAAACTAATGCAAAAATTGTGCAAAACCGTTTTTAAAACACTCAAAAACACACTTCAGTACAGCATTTCCCAAAGACCCTGTTTTTTACGGCAGCATGACAGTCTACATGCTTCAGATATGCAGTTTATTTCAGTTCGCGCACAAACTTCCTGTGGGTGATTTACACGTGTGCCATTGAAAAGCAGTCACCAGAACCTCACATCCTGGCCGAGACGCCGGGACCTCGGGATGAAAGCTCCCAGTACCGCATGTTATTTACCACAGCCCATCAGTCACGAGAAGGCCAAACGGACTGAACATCTCCTAACAGTGTCGAGAGGAAGAGCAGCTTTGAGCCGCCGCGTCTCCCTCGAGCCCGAGATGGGGCAGGTGAGCAACCTGTGCTGATTTACGGCTCCTTAACGTCCCGCTATCTCTTGGACTGCAGAGCTAAGTGAAACACTTCCTCCCTGAAGCCCAGTTAAATCCACATCAAGACGCTCGAGCCCTGCGTTCCTGAATGCCTCGTGCAGCCCGGGGGACGGCCCATTTTTCCGCTAGCACTGAAGATCTAAAAACAAGCTGAAACAGAGTTTAGGAGAGGAAGAGTTGGGGGAATGACACCGGTTGTTCTGAGTCATTAAACCGCAGGCCAAATCAGGACGTGACCTGTTAGGATAAGCAGCCATATCGAAAATTCACAGTGAATTTGCTGCCAATTCAAAATTGTGAATATCATGAGGACTTCAGTTTCACTGTGCCAGTTGATTCTTCCTTGCATTGAGTATAAAAGCATTAAAACAGATGTTTTCTCTGATTTCAACAAACACCACTGAAGTTTGTTCACAAATCAATTCAAACCATGAACTAATTCATCGATTCGCTTACACCCCCTGAAAGTGATCATGGAAGTAATTGAGTGTTTTAATAAGAATACTGTATATGCACGTAAAAATGAGCCATTTATGACTATGCTTTGTTATATTGATGTATATAAATGAAAATGATTCAATCTTATTCTTCCCTGTGTTCATGTAACGAAAAACACCCTCAAAACATGCACTCAAAAGTTTTCATATACCATTCAAAAGTTTGGGGTCAGTAATATATATATATATATATATATATATATATATATATATATATATATATATATATATATATATATAGGACATTTATTTAGCAAAGATGCATTAAATCAGGGATGCATCGATATAAAAATTGTCCGATAACCAATAATTCTTTATATTTGAAAGCCAATAACCGATATATTGGCCATTTGGCTGATAAATCTAAATCCAAATGTTTATAATTTTTGAGAGCCTGATTACAAAAACAAAAGTCTCATCATTACAATGTTCTCATTATAGTTTTATGTAGACTACAGATTTTGCGCTGCACGTTGCAAACTGTGTTTTCCAAACTGTAAGTTATTCCAATCATATTTCAAGCAAATTGAAAACCATCATGGCGAACAGTGCGCATCTGAAGCGTCTCGGCTGAAGGACATAATTCATTATTTGTCGGCTTTAATATATCAGCTATACTGGTAGCCGATATATCATGCATCTCTACATTAAATTGATGAAATTTTGCAGTACAGACATATATAATGATTTCCATTTCAAATAAATGCTGATCTTTTGAACTTTCTATTCATCAAAGAATCCTGAATAAAAATGTATCACGGTTTCCACAAAAATATGAAGCAGCAGCACGACTGTTTTCATCATTGATTAATAATCAGAAATGTTTCTTGAGCATCAAATCGTCATATCAGAATGATTTCTGAAGGATCATGTGACACTGAAGACTGGAGTAATGAAGCTGAAAATTCAGCTTTGATCACAGGAATCAAACAACATTTTACAATATATTCACATAGAAAACAGTTGTTTTAAATTGTAATACTATTTCTCAATTTTACTTTTTTTTTTTCTGTATTTTTGATCAAATAAATGCAACCTTAGTGAGCAGAAGAGACTTCTCTCTTACAACGTTAGTGTTTATTTACATATATATTTTTACTGGGTAATATAACATGTGTGCATATAAATTAAACTATCAAATAGTCTTGCATGTGCACATTTGGTTATTAATTTATTAAAATAGTCTGGAAAACATGCTTTAACGAGATATTACTTTTTTAAATTCTGAATCTAATTGGCAATAGTTGAAATAAGTAAAAAAATAAGTAAAACATACAATTAAAAAAGTATTTTCAGGCCCTTTCAGAACAATCACAGGAAGAGATGAAGCTGAAAATGTAGACATTATTTAGCTATACCTCAACCCAGGCACATTTTGCCAAACATGCACAGGGATACTTCACACATGAAATGAACACACTAGTTTCTTACTGCAAGAGTCCGGTAATAAAAGAAGGATGTGGGGGCAGAGAAATCAGCTTTTGACAGATGATTTGACCAGATGATGTTCGAGTAGAGCTCACGGTGTGGATTCAGATTAAAAACAAGCTCTTCAGGACGTCTGGCGGCCCGTGGCCTAACGCCAGAGCAACCGCAAAACCCATGTGGGCTGAAGATGTTGCAGACCAAAAGCATGACGACAAGCACTCAAGACTCGAAAGTTACAAAAACCCGAACGCACTCTCACACACAAACTATATTACATTATATATTAAAAGAAATGAATACTTATTTCATTATATTTCATCTTGTATATACTTCTAGTTGCTTTTATTCAGCTAGGAAGGACACATTAAATTGATCAAAAGTGACAGTAAATTTCTATATAGTTTTGTTCTATTCAGTAAAAAAGATTTCTATATAAAAAATCCTTGGGAAAAAAAGTATCAGGGTTTCAACAAAAAATATGAACTGTTCTCAACATTGAGAATCATAAATATTTCTCAAGTCATCATATCAGAATGATTTCTGAAGGATCATGTGACACTGAAGACTGGAGTAATGATGCTGAAAATTGATCACAGGAATAAATTTCATTTTAATATATATTCAGATAGAAAAACATTATTTAAAATTGTAATACGTCACAATATTTCTGGTTTATTGTATTTTTGATCAAAAAATAAAGTCATATTATAATATTTAGGCTATACATATATAATAGTTTACAACGGTTGTGTTAAAGCAATATATTAACATACATTATCTATCCATCTATCTATCTATCTATCTATCTATATTTTACTGGATACTACAATATTTGTGCATTATTACAATTATTAAAATATATTGCTTAAGCAATGTATTGTAATATTACTCCAATGAATGCATGAATCAGACAAAGAAACGAACACACTGACAGGCTTTTGGACCGCATCTCGCATCCGTTTCGAACCTGCACGCACACATTCAGTGTGTGTAACGCCGCACACCAACGTTTGCACAATAACGTGTTTTTAATGTGTGTTGGCGGACTGTCCCGGGTTCCGCTCCGAAGGCCTCGAGTCACTCATTATTTCGTTTGCTTCCTCTGAACTGTGGTTGAGTTATAGAGTGAGTGAGTTACGGATGGAACAATCCGACGCCACTCATCAACATTCACGCTGATACTTAATTAAGACCGTGGCTACTCAATTAAAGCGTCCCGTCTGGCCCGTCACGTGTGTCGGCGATGGAAGCGGACCAGCCGTGTCTGCAACGCGTGCTGTGTGTGGGCGTGCGTTAGAGAAAGAGCGAGTCTGACGGTAAGATGAGACCCTCTGGTCTTTCCCTCCCCCGTCCCGGTGCGAGCGTGAATCAGACACACGGCTGCAGGAAATCTCGCAGGAATCGTAACGTCTCCGGCAGCCGCGTTAACTTCAGCCTGGTGTGCATCAGTCAGAGTCTTGATCCATCTCTCAGAAGACCCTCAACAAAAGAGCGCAGGGAAAAAAACACAAGCCGGGGAAGCGGATTAAAAAGTTGAGACAGGAACAATACGTCCCACGGCCTCCGCTGCAACGCCAGACAGAGATTTCAAAGCTGCAAATTTGATCGTGTCCCGCGGTAATGTCAGACACATCCGCTGGTGCGCAACACTTTGGCCCTGAAGCTCACACTGCTGATCCTGACGAATGAGAGCAGAAAGAAATGCTGCTCACATGTGAAGAGGCCTAATGTACACCAGTGATGGACCATAAGACCAGCATCATCTTCAGCGAGTGCTGTTAACCATGAACACTTGGCTTAGCTCTTTCTGGGCCTGCACTAACAGTCTTGTCAACGGACACTGAATAATGTTTATAAATCATTTTAGAAAGTTAGTTTTGGCACAAGACGTATAAGAGCTGTTGGCTCGCGTGGGCTTAGGGTCGGGTCTCACTTTCCCATCAACATTGATTGCTCTATAAAAATAGATTATTCTATAACAATAAAGGGGAAAAGCCCAATAAATAAATAAATAAATACAATTTTACATATACTTGATATGCACACATGTTCTAATATGCTGATTTGGTTCTCAAGAAACATTTATTTTATTATTAAAGGTGCTATAAGCGATGTCACACGTTTTTTAGGCCAAAACATTTTTTTTCACATACCGCAAACACCTCAGTATTCGCTAGCTGCCTGTCCCCTGAACACACTGTAAAAAAAGCGGTCTCTGCAGACAGCCCACGCTCCACAAACTGCAGCAAAAACAAACTGAGCAACAAACAGAGCGACACGCAGCACGAAACATAACAAACTGTTCCAGCCAATAACCAACGAATGATTTGGGGTGGGGTTTGAGGGGTTAGTGCGCGGATGAGGAGAAGGGAGGGTCTAGCTAGCCTCCGTTTTGTTTGATAATAATTCAAACATCAACAAGTGACGCCAACCGAGATCGCTTATAGCACCTTTAATGTTAAGCACAGTTGTGCTGCTTAATACTTTTGAGGAAAGTGTTTTTTTTTCCAGGATTCTTTGATTAATAGAAAGTCAAAAGAACAGAATTTATTATAAATAGAACTTTTTTGAAAATATTTATTAATTTCAAAAATGTCTTTACTGTCTTTATCAATTTAATGTGTTTTTTAAATCTTACGTACCCCAAACTTTTTAATGGCAGTGTATCATGATCATGACAAAGCAGCTAAAACTGTTTTCAACATTGATGATAATAAGAAATTATCTTAGAACGATTTCTGAAGGATCATGTGACACTGAAGACTGGAGTAATGATGCAACAAATTCAGCTTTGCATCACAGGAATAAATTATATTTTAAAATATATCACAACAGAAACCAGTTAATTTAAACTGTAATAATATTTCACAGTATTACTGTTTTTACTGTATTTTTGATCAAATAAATGCAGCCTTGGTGAGATTAAGAGGCTACTTTCAAAAACATTAATGTTTCCAAACTTTTGACCAGTAGTGTATAATTTATAATATTCATATACATTGTGTAAAAACACTGATATTGATATCTGATACAAGTTTTGCATTGGTCAGTATGTGATATGGCAGGGCCGATGGCTGATGAATTGCGGATACACATACTATGGTAAACGAGATACTGAAAAAAACACTGAATTTAAAACAACAACAGTAACATACTAACAACAACGAATACCACTTAACATTTACTCAATATAACCTATTCATTGAAAACTAAGGTAACACTTTATTTTACAGTGTCCTTGTTACATATGTTACATGTACTTACCATAGTAATAACAGTAAATTATGCATAATTACATGCAACTAGTCAAGTCAAGTCAAGTTTATTATTTATATAGCGCTTTTCACAATACAGATTGTATCAAAGCAGCTTCACTGTATTAAATTAAAATAATACATCAATGTTTGTTTCTAGTGGAAACGTCCACGTTTGGTAATGCTGATCAATAGTATTGTTGATTGATTCATTAAATTAAATATCCCCAAATATCCCCAACTGAGCGAGCCAAAGGCAACAGTGGCAAGGAACCGAAAAACTCCATCAGGTGACCTAATGGAGAAAAGAAACCTTGGGAGAACCCAGGCTCAGTCGGGGGCCTGTTCTCCTCTGGCGTTTATGAACTAGAGGCCGGATTTAACTGTAAGATTAAAAGTATTATATGAATGCCTGACTGAAGAGATGCGTCTTTAATCTAGTTTTAAACTGGGAGAGCGAGTCTGAGCAACCATAGTTCGAATTACAGGGGGTACTGGGGGGTACTATACCCCCCAATGAAGACCCCCCCAAAGGGACAGAAATATCAGTTTTGGGGGGGTCAGATAATTCTTCTGATATTGTGAAAAAATATAATTACAGTTACAATACAAGTCAACTCCTATTTTCACTGTAGGAACATTTTAATGTAAAGCGATTTCAGACACCCCTATTGTGGACCGTACCATTTTTAACCACCGTGGCTAGAAGCAGCGGAGATAGAGAACGACTTCAACTTCTCGAGCAAGTGTCAACGAATGACAAACGCTAGTTTCATAAAGTAGCATTCTTTTCAACATTCCTTATTTGTATATTCAAAAATATTTAAAATAATCTAATTTAATACAGTTATAATTTTTCAATGTAAATTATTTAATTTTATTGGTAACAGTAGGCTGTTTATTGTCTTATTATTTCAATTGAATATATTTATCAAATTTAAGAATTTGAAATGAAAGATGGAGCATACATTTAATAAAATTAGGGGAAAATGCCCTTTATAAAAGGTACAAAAAATTATTCTGAGTGTTTTCAAACAGTGATGTAATGAAACATTGACAATTTAAGCTTGAAGGGAGTAAAGCTTCTGTTTAGGCTATTAAGGAAATGTAATTTTGCCAAAAGAAGAACTTTTATTTTAAATAAATGTTCATTTTAAATCAGCCAACTTCAGTGTGATATGTTACTATCATGCTTAACACTGAGAATTTGAATAATTGTAATGTGATGATCAGATGCAGATATCTAAATCAAAGAATATAGGCGGTTTGCGGGTGGATTATTTATTTTTAACAGTGGATTCGGGTGACTCAAACTGCACCAGATTAATGAATTTATCTTTAAAATCGACAAAATTTTCTGACCCCCCTAGAGGTACCAGGCTCCACCCACAAAAAAAATGTGGGAAACACATTAGGCTATATGATGATCTACAAAAAAATAAACATTTAATTATCTTATTATTAAAATACATTATTATGATTTTACCACCTCCGTCTCATTTTGAGCCAGGAAAAACCCTGAAATAGGCAATAGGCTTCTTGTAAAGGTATTACTTTTACTAGTAATTATGGTATTTCAGTGCACTTAACTTATAACTTTTGGGAGTTGATCAAAACTTCTCTTTTGGATATATAATAACAATGAGATATTCTGTAGCCTACTGATTATCAGTCTGTCGCATGTTTAGACCTTGTATGTGTGTTGCACAACGCATGTTGCACTTGGCGATCACGGTGGGGATTGATATGGTAGTGGACCATGATGGTCATAGAAGAAGTGAAGGCGCAGTACCCCCCAATTATGGTGGGGTAATTCGCACTCTGTGAGCAACTAACCCTCAACCAAACCCTAACCCTATAGTAAGTACATGTAGTTAATTAATATTACTCAGTACTTAAATGTATAATTACATTGTAACAATGACACTTTAAAATAAAGTGTAACCAAAACTAATTGTGTTCTTCTATCGAATACAACGGCTGAGGGAGTGAAGGCAAATTTAAAACGCTCTCTCTTCTGACTGCTGTAATCAATCTCCCAAACTAAAATGTAAGACAGAATATACAGTCGACAAGGTTGCTGGTAGATTTGTAACTGACATTTCTTTTTTTAACTTTGTAGATTCTGAGCTTTGTAACCCTAACAAATCATGATCTAGAACACATGTCCTTTAACTGGCGATGCACACCAGCAATGTTTTAACGTTTTGAGACGCAGATTTCACAAAAACGTGTCATTTATAAAGCATAACATGAAACTCGAGTTCTCTAGGGGAGTGATGTCATCGTGATTGACAGCTGTCGAGTTCGGAGTTCACCAGCGGACTGAGGCAGCATTTTCACTGCTACAGATAAATATTGACTTTCTTCTGTGCCAGACACCTGCCATTTACCAAGATCACATGATTCTCTGTCCATGACTCCAGATCAATGCACACAGAATGACAGTTTGACAATCTACTTCCTTCTCTCAGACGTCCACTGATGCAGAAGCAGAGGGTTTGTGAAGAGCTGGCATTCACACTATCAGTGATGCAGCATTAGGGGGCGCTAGAGAGTGAGGATCAGAGGTAGAACTGAAAGATATACAGCAGCCCAAAAATATTTGGACAATTCAAAATGTTTCAATGTCATTGCATTAGATAATAAAGCATCAAATCAAGTGTCAGTATCTGAGCTCAAAAGCAGCAAGATCTTTTCTCAAAGCTGACTTCGCTTTTCCTATCTCAGGTCCGACATCTACAGAGTTGCACAATAAATTTTTCTTAATTTTCACAACACTATGTTTTATCAAATCCAAAAAAAGTTATTTTTATAAAATAATTTACATTTTTAGAAATGTCTTCTGTGAGCACTTGACTGAATCCTGTTGATGTTAATGCTCTAAATGAAAATAGATAAATACAACTACTAATTAACTAACTAAATCAATCAATCTCTATATGCTTGAACTTTTTTTTTATTATTATTATTTTATTATCCCTCATTGTCTAGCCTGTAGTCCAGAAAATTGACAAAACAATTTTTTAAATAACACAAAATAGCTAAAAAAAATATTTTGTATTTTAATTTGTTTCCTCAGTCTTGGAAAACCAGTATAGTGGATTTGAAGTGTATGAATTAATTTTAAAGGTGATTTCATGACCTGGAAAATGTCATAATGGATATGATTTTTTTTTAAATATTTTATAAGACATAAATGGCTATTTCTGCATAAAAAAGTATCCTTTAATCACAGAAAACTGGAAATGATATGTAAATTGATTGATCATTTAAAGTGTGAACCCTGAAATACATTCAGTATTTTAAATGAATTCATAATTACTTTTCTGTAATAACAGCTGCTTTTCAGAAGCAAAAAATAACAGCTAGAAATATCTTGGTTTACATTGAGGGCTTTGAATATTGTCATGGACAAAGAAGGCCTCGACGTCAAAACAACTGAGAACCAAAGTTCTAGACGATGTTTGAAAAGTTGTATTTTTAGCACTTCTCGTGTTCTCGCCTCCTTATAATTAATTGCTTTTTAAATATTTAGATAAAAGCATCTGCTAAATGAATAAATGCAAATATTAGCGTGTTTTTAAGCAAGCTGCTTTGATATCGCGTTACACAATGCAATGACATGCAGACATTTGTCTGACTGAAGTGTCCAAATATTCTTTGGAGTCACTGCACTATATTCCAAAACACTGTCTGGAAATGTGACACTCCATATGACAGAAAGTCAGCTGAATGCAATACATTTGGCAATAACAAATACAGTTCTAATGGAAATCCCATCTGTATAAGAGCTGCAAACGCAGTAAAGCACAGAAAACTAGAGGTTCTTAGACTTTCATGCCACACCATGTCTGATCAAAACAGATCATGCAACTAACGCCTACAGTCACCATAATATTCCCTCTCAGTCTGTTTTCTGCACTGAACTCTTTAACGTTTTTGGGATCCACATGTAAATCTGACAGACTCTGGATCCCTGACTGCGTTTCTAGAAGTCCATAACTTATTGATAAACTAACATGATAAATATAAAAGTATTTAAAGCAACAATAGTTCACCCAAAAATGAAAATTATCTGGTAGCACTTTATTTTACAGTCCTGTTCCCCATGTACATACTATGTATTTTATAGTTATTACAATAACTGGGTAATATCTAGGTACTAACCCTGAACCTACACCTAAACCTATGTAGTTACCCAGTACTTTCTTATGCAAGTAAACTGCAAGTACAGTAAAATAAAGTGCAACCAATCATTTTCATTTTTGGGGGAACTATTCCTTTTAAACAGGTAACAATAGGTAACATATATATATATATATATATATATATATATATATGGACTGAAATCAAATAAAACCAAAGGCCTACATCAGTCATACATCGCTCTTAGGACCACACGTCTCGTGACAAGTTTGACGCCATGGAAATAATAATGTGATGTGTTGTAACATAACTGTTGCATTGAAACTTTTGCTGAGAGCTCAGTTAGAATATTTTAAACTTACATGTGAAAACAGACACGAAAGGCGAGCCCGAGGATATCACACAGGCAATTTGCTAACTGCACAAGAAGGTGATGGTGCTGGTGAAGGAGGACCCGTTCACACCTGCTATTAAGATGTGTTTTGGTCGGTCGGATCACAAGTGGACAACGCTAAATACAGGTGTAAACGGGGTCTAAACCGCTTTGAGCTTGTCCACTTTCGACCGCTTCCAGAGGAAGTTGAAAACTCATTCGACTGGATTGCGTTCGTAGTGTAAACGCTCATGTGGTCGAATAGCCACAAAAGACCGTCTACTCTCCGCCAACTGAACTAATGCGTGAACATTATGAGAAGAGCTCGAGCCAGACGGGCTTTAAACTTTGTCGGCTGGAGACTTAAGTTTGGTTTGAAGATGAAAAACGTACCAAGCACAATGTTCTCCCACCATTCCTGATTTCTAACACACACTCACAGCGTTCGGCTGGTCTTCAGCTGTCAGGGCAGAAACTAAAGCTGATGCTCTCCGTGTGTTTTTCCGTCATCTCCGGTCACGTTCATATGTAAATTGTGCAAGTTTATTTTGTCCATTGTATTGAAAGATCTGAAGAAACCCATATATTTACCCGCCTATAGACCCTCCCCTCAAAGAAATCAGGACAGAAGTGGTTGAAAGTGGACAAAAGAGACGGATTAAACACCAGGAGTAAATGGGAAAGTGTCTCCCTCGTCTACTTGTGATCCGATCGACCAAAACGCATCTCAATACCAGGCGTAAACAGAGCCTGAGTCTCAAAACACAAATCTTTACGGACATTGTCTGCTGGCATAAGGTATTTATTCAATCGCACTTTAACAAGTAATCTGAACAGCCTAGTTCATGTGCAATATTCAGTGTTAAATGTTATGTTGGTGTTTGAAATTGAGCTGCTTTGTTTATCATTGTTGTCTGATTGTGCGGACCTCTTATAGGCTGCTATTAGCTATATATTTTTATTATAAAATAACAAGAATATTAACAATGTTATTGTGTTGTCGTACGTATTATTATTATTAGGTCTATCATCAATGTTTTATGTTAATGTAATATGCAAAGAAAATGAAATGTGGAAGAACAACGATGCTGTTTTCAGCATGCTCAAACATCTGTTCAAGAAATGCTCTTTTGTGAATATAGGTTTATCACACTGAGATTCAATATTGACGTGGGCTGTAGTTTTGTAGTCTGTTTTTAAAGCGTCTACAATGAGGAGTAGCCTAATCCTTATTTTATGAGCGTGTTGGCGATGTGCCGAATATATGCTGTGATGTTAACGTGAAACTTGGGTGGGAAATTTGATAATAATAATAATAATTTAATACATTATGGGAAAACGAGACAAATATTGTCTTGATATCTCAACTGTTGTCTATCGGCACAATATTGTGCATGAAGACGATCATAGACTTTAAAAGGAAAACGCAAAATATCTTGCTTTTATGCACCTAAAACGTTGCAGATTTGGGCTAAAGAATAATAATAAACAAGTTTATAGTCTACATACAAGTCTGATATTATGTGTGATTACATGCACAAGCCTAAAAATAAGTATTGTGATTTGTATGGACCAGTAAGGAGTCTTTCACCTAACCCTTGACTCAAGACCCTTTATACCATCACACAGAGTTCTGTACAATATCAATAATGATTTATTTTTTTATTTTTAGGGTGTTTAGTTGAGTTTAGGGTGGATTTCAGCTCTTTAAAGGCAGAAGAGATGTAACTTTAAATTGCAGGGCACCAGAAAAAACACATTTTCCGTGTCATATGATATTATGCTGGTTCATATTACCTGAGGTTTGGTCACATCTTTGGCAGACAACCGATCGTCTCCATCACAGCTGGCGGCTTTATCTTCCCCGACATCAGAGCTCTTTTCTTCATCACCATCCTCCTCTTCCTCATCATCATCCTCCTCATCTTCATCATCACTGTCACTGCCTGATTCTTCAAGTCCGGAGAAGACGCTCTCTTCACTGTCTGACAGATCAGCCTGATCTTCATCACCATCATCTAGATGAACATCTTTCCCGCCATCCTTATCAAAGATGGGCAGCTGAGAAAAAACATAAAAGTTTCAGTGTAAGTGTGAAAGTATCAGCAGACCATCACAAATGCAAACTCATTACTGCATAACCCTATACAAATATACCTACTTTTACTTTTGTAATGAAAATCATACATGGATCAAAAGGTTTTCAATGACATGAGAAATATATATTCAGTCATGTGCTTCCAAACTTTAATAATATACTATTGTTATACCATATAACATAAAATATCACACCGTAGGTAGAAAGTATAAGCAGTAAACAGAGTAGACAAATAAACAGGGTAAACAAACTACAAGAGAAAGCGTTAAACGTACTCCGTGAAGTGTCTATTGGTAGTCATTATTAAATGTATTATTATTGCCAGTTGTATTATTATTCTCTATTTCATTTAGTCAGAACGCTGCAATTTAACCTCGCGCTACATAAACACGCGTGTTATCATATAACGCGTTATATATAACTACTGTCTGACTGCTTTAAAACAACACTATATCAATATAGCATTAAATCATACCTGGTCGTCTTCATTCTCTTCTATATTTCTTTTTTTATTCTTTAATTTAGTCATGGTGCCGCTGTGAGTTGGACGCATGCTGAAACTGCGACCATGTGGGTTTGAATCAGTGACGTCAAAGGTCAAACCATGACGCGTTTGTTTTATTTCTCATTCGTTTTATATAAAACGTTTTAAAATATCATTAGTTTTGTATTTCCTTCCAACTGATCGTTTTTTAAAAATAAAATGCTTTCGATTTGATTGCGTTTAATTAAAACCATGTCTGAGGCAAAAGGTTAAAGTTCACCATTGAACACGTGCACATTTAAAACCTTTAATTTGTCAAATTAATTATTTTTAGCGCATTAAAACTAATAGAAAGAGAAGTATATTTGTTTTTCTTTATGCGTTCAGTATTTATTTATTTTCTAAATTAGTGTGATATTTTAAACAGGCGTCGCAATTGCGTCATTATAGCGCGACGCTTATCAGCGCCCCTTGTTTTCTACGCAGTTTCGTCGCGATGTGTATTTAATGGAAATTTCCACTCCTTCTGAACCATCATAAACACCTATTCAGATTAAATTATGTTAAATATCGCTCTTTAAACGGGATCCGGACACTCTGAGGGGGAAAGATAATCAAATTCGTGTGTTTAAAGAGCGCAGTCTGTGTTCGTTCAGTAACACTTTTAGTTT
The DNA here is from genome assembly GCF_963993115.1 of Abramis brama. Taxonomy (NCBI): domain Eukaryota; kingdom Metazoa; phylum Chordata; class Actinopteri; order Cypriniformes; family Leuciscidae; genus Abramis; species Abramis brama. The sequence continues at coordinate 5,884,748 of NC_139974.1, forward strand.
GTAACTCTGCTCTTCTTCATCAGTGACTCAGTATAGAGATTTAATCGTCGTCAGAAATCATCACTAAACTGTCTCTGATGGAGTATCACAGTGTGGGCCCTGGAGGGGTGATAGTCTCGGGCAACAACGTACCTGCGTTTCTGACCAAACTCTGGACGCTGGTGGAGGATCCGGACACAGACCCGTTAATCTGCTGGAGTCCTGTGAGTTCTGGTTTTGGGTTTCAGGTGGTTTGGGGAAGGTTTACAGCTCTGGATTATAGTTAGATTGTTTTGAAATGAGCAAATTTAGGCCTAAACCAGTACGTCTTAAAATAACCTCTGATATGGAGGCGCTGGATCCTGAATTTACTTTTGTTTTGCCTTCTATTTATAAGTGGCCCTGATGATACTTGGGCTAAATTGGCTTGAGACAGTTTACAGATCCGTCTTTTAGTTTAGATTCAATCGTCATGAGCCAGTTTAGACTCTTAAAAGGTATAACGCATTGCTTTAATTGTATTTGTATCCTGTCTAAATCTGGAGTATTATAAGTGGATTTGCCTGGTGTTTTTTTAATTTATTTTTAGGCTGACTGTCAGGACAGACTACAGATCTTTAGGTCACCGTTTTAATCTCAGAATCTTTTGACATTTTGTAGCTCTGTCATTGATTTGTTTGTTTACTAAACTCTTAGGCCAAGTTTCACAGGCATGGCTTAGAGTAAGCCAGGATTAGGCCTTAGTTTGTTTAGAAGTAGCTTTAATAAACGTAAATAATATTACTGGTGTGCATCTTGAGACAAAACAACGGCACTGACATATTTTAAAGATATGTCAGTGCAAGTTGCTTATCAGTTAAAACAGCTCAAACGTGTTGTAGTCTGGGAGTAGGCTTAAAGGGATAGTTCACCCAAAAATGAAAATTCTGCCATTAATTACTCACCCTAAAATCATTTTTAACACAGAAGACTTTTGTTCATCTTTGGAACACAAATGAAGATCTTTTTGATGAAATCTGAGAGATTTCTATTCCTCCATTGACAGCCACGCAACTACCACTTTGACGTTTCAAAAAGTTCATAAAGTGATCTTAAAACTAAATCCATATGATTTGAGTGGTTTAGTCCAAATTTTCTTATGGAAGCTCAAACGTGCTGCGTAACACGAGAATGAACCTCATTGGCTCTTGCAGAAGCTCAAACGTGCTGCGTTACACGAGAATGAACCTCATTGGTTCTTGCAGAAGCTCAAACGTGCTGCGGAACACGAGAATGAACCTCATTGGTTCTTGCTGAAGCTCAAACGTGCTGCGGAACACGAGAATGAACCTCATTGGTTCTTGCTGAAGCTCAAACGTGCTGCGTAACACGAAAATGAACCTCATTGGTTCTTGCTGAAGCTCAAACGTGCTGCGTTACACGAGAATGAACCTCATTGGTTCTTGCTGAAGCTCAAACGTGCTGCGTTACACGAGAATGAACCTCATTGGTTCTTGCTGAAGCTCAAACGTGCTGCGTTACACGAGAATGAACCTCATTGGTTCTTGCTGAAGCTCAAACGTGCTGCGTTACACGAGAATGAACCTCATTGGTTCTTGCTGAAGCTCAAACGTGCTGCGTTACACGAGAATGAACCTCATTGGTTCTTGCTGAAGCTCAAACGTGCTGCGTTACACGAGAATGAACCTCATTGGTTCTTGCTGAAGCTCAAACGTGCTGCGTAACACGAGAATGAACATGAGAATGAACCTCATTGGTTCTTGCTGAAGCTCAAACGTGCTGCGTAACACGAGAATGAACCTCATTGGTTCTTGCTGAAGCTCAAACGTGCTGCGTTACACGAGAATGAACCTCATTGGTTCTTGCTGAAGCTCAAACGTGCTGCGTAACACGAGAATGAACCTCATTGGTTCTTGCTGAAGCTCAAACGTGCTGCGGAACACTAGAATGAACCTCATTGGTTCTTGCAGAAGCTCAAACGTGCTCCGTAACATGAGAATGAACCTCATTGGTTCTTGCTGAAGCTCAAACGTGCTGCGTAACACGAGAATGAACCTCATTGGTTCTTGCTGAAGCTCAATCATGCTGCGTAACACTAGAATGAAGCTCATTGGTTCTTGCAGAAGCTCAAACGTGCTCCGTAACATGAGAATGAACCTCATTGGTTCTTGCTGAAGCTCAAACGTGCTGCGTAACATGAGAATGAACCTCATTGGTTCTTGCTGAAGCTCAATCATGCTGCGTAACACTAGAATGAAGCTCATTGGTTCTTGCAGAAGCTCAAACGTGCTCCGTAACATGAGAATGAACCTCATTGGTTCTTGCTGAAGCTCAAACGTGCTGCGTAACACGAGAATGAACCTCATTGGTTCTTGCTGAAGCTCAATCATGCTGCGTAATACTAGAATGAACCTCATTGGTTCTTGCTGAAGCTCAAACATGCTGCGTAACACGAGAATTAAGCTCATTGGTTCTTGCAGAAGCTCAAACGTGCTGCGTAACACGAGAATGAACCTCATTGGTTCTTGCTGAAGCTCAAACGTGCTGCGGAACACGAGAATGAACCTCATTGGTTCTTGCTGAAGCTCAAACGTGCTGCGTAACACGAGAATGAACCTCATTGGTTCTTGCTGAAGCTCAAACGTGCTGCGTAACACGAGAATGAACCTCATTGGTTCTTGCTGAAGCTCAAACGTGCTGCTTTACACGAGAATGAACCTCATTGGTTCTTGCTGAAGCTCAAACGTGCTGCGTTACACGAGAATGAACCTCATTGGTTCTTGCTGAAGCTCAAACGTGCTGCGTTACACGAGAATGAACCTCATTGGTTCTTGCTGAAGCTCAAACGTGCTGCGTTACACGAGAATGAACCTCATTGGTTCTTGCTGAAGCTCAAACGTGCTGCGTAACACGAGAATGAACATGAGAATGAACCTCATTGGTTCTTGCTGAAGCTCAAACGTGCTGCGTAACACGGGAATGAACCTCATTGGTTCTTGCTGAAGCTCAAACGTGCTGCGTTACACGAGAATGAACCTCATTGGTTCTTGCTGAAGCTCAAACGTGCTGCGGAACACGAGAATGAACCTCATTGGTTCTTGCTGAAGCTCAAACGTGCTGCGTAACACGAGAATGAACCTCATTGGTTCTTGCTGAAGCTCAAACGTGCTGCGGAACACTAGAATGAACCTCATTGGTTCTTGCAGAAGCTCAAACGTGCTCCGTAACATGAGAATGAACCTCATTGGTTCTTGCTGAAGCTCAAACGTGCTGCGGAACACGAGAATGAACCTCATTGGTTCTTGCTGAAGCTCAAACGTGCTGCGTAACACGAGAATGAACCTCATTGGTTCTTGCTGAAGCTCAAACGTGCTGCGGAACACTAGAATGAACCTCATTGGTTCTTGCTGAAGCTCAAACGTGCTGCGTAACACGAGAATGAACCTCATTGGTTCTTGCTGAAGCTCAATCATGCTGCGTAACACTAGAATGAAGCTCATTGGTTCTTGCAGAAGCTCAAACGTGCTCCGTAACATGAGAATGAACCTCATTGGTTCTTGCTGAAGCTCAAACGTGCTGCGTAACACGAGAATGAACCTCACTGGTTCTTGCTGAAGCTCAATCATGCTGCGTAATACTAGAATGAACCTCATTGGTTCTTGCTGAAGCTCAAACATGCTGCGTAACACGAGAATTAAGCTCATTGGTTCTTGCTGAAGCTCAATCATGCTGCGTAACACTAGAATGAAGCTCATTGGTTCTTGCTGAAACTCAAACGTGCTGCGTAACACGAGAATGAAGCTCATTGGTTCTTGCAGAAGCTCAAACGTGCTGCGTAACACGAGAATGAACCTCATTGGTTCTTGCTGAAACTCAAACGTGCTGCGTAACACGAGAATGAACCTCATTGGTTCTTGCTGAAACTCAAACGTGCTGTTTAACACGAGAATGAACCTCATTGGTTCTTGCTGAAGCTCAAACGTGCTGCGTAACACGAGAATGAACATGAGAACGAACCTCATTGGTTCTTGCTGAAGCTCAAACGTGCTGCGTAACACGAGAATGAACCTCATTGGTTCTTGCTGAAGCTCAAACGTGCTGCGTAACACGAGAATGAACCTCATTGGTTCTTGCTGAAGCTCAAACGTGCTGCGTAACACGAGAATGAACATGAGAACGAACCTCATTGGTTCTTGCTGAAGCTCAAACGTGCTGCGTAACACGAGAATGAACCTCATTGGTTCTTGCTGAAGCTCAAACGTGCTGCGTAACACGAGAATGAACAAGAATGAACCTCATTGGTTCTTGCTGAAGCTCAAACGTGCTGCGTAACATGAGAATGAACCTCATTGGTTCTTGCTGAAGTTCAAACGTGCTGCGTAACACGAGAATGAACCTCATTGGTTCTTGCTGAAACTCAAACGTGCTGCGTAACATGAGAATAAACCTCATTGGTTCTTGCTGAAACTCAAACGTGCTGCGTAACACGAGAATGAACCTCATTGGTTCTTGCTGAAGCTCAAACGTGCTGCGTAACACGAGAATGAACATGAGAACGAACCTCATTGGTTCTTGCTGAAGCTCAAACGTGCTGCGTAACACGAGAATGAACCTCATTGGTTCTTGCTGAAGCTCAAACGTGCTGCGTTACACGAGAATGAACCTCATTGGTTCTTGCTGAAGCTCAAACGTGCTGCGTAACACGAGAATGAACCTCATTGGTTCTTGCTGAAGCTCAAACGTGCTGCGTAACACGAGAATGAACCTCATTGGTTCTTGCTGAAGCTCAAACGTGCTGCGTAACACGAGAATGAACCTCATTGGTTCTTGCTGAAGCTCAAACGTGCTGCGTTACACGAGAATGAACCTCATTGGTTCTTGCTGAAGCTCAAACGTGCTGCGTAACACGAGAATGAACCTCATTGGTTCTTGCTGAAGCTCAAACGTGCTGCGTAACACGAGAATGAACCTCATTGGTTCTTGCTGAAGCTCAAACGTGCTGCGTAACACGAGAATGAACATGAGAACGAACCTCATTGGTTCTTGCTGAAGCTCAAACGTGCTGCGTAACACGAGAATGAACCTCATTGGCTCTTGCTGAAGCTCAAACGTGCTGTTTAACACGAGAATGAACATGAAAATGAACCTCATTGGTTCTTGCTGAAACTCAAACGTGCTGCGTAACACAAGAATGAACCTCATTGGTTCTTGCTGAAGCTCAAACGTGCTGCGTAACACGAGAATGAACCTCATTGGTTCTTGCTGATGCTCAAACGTGCTGCGTAACACGAGAATGAACCTCATTGGTTCTTGCTGAAGCTCAAACGTGCTGTTTAACACGAGAATGAACCCGAGAATGAACCTCATTGGTTCTTGCTGAAGCTCAAACGTACTGCGTAACACGAGAATGAACCTCATTGGTTCTTGCTGAAGCTCAAACGTGCTGTTTGACACGAGGATGAACCTCATTGGTTCTTACTGAAACTCAAACGTGCTGCGTATCACGAGAATGAACCTCATTGGTTCTCACATGTCAAGCAAACATGCTTGAGCTTCCGTTTACCACAACTGATGTGTGAGAGCACGCGTGTCTTAAACAAAAACGTCCATTGCCATAACAACGTCAGCTGTCCTGAGGCTTCCTACACTGTAAACTAAAGACAGTAACGAACAATGACATCGATTTTACCAAATCAATCTGAGCACGATGATGAAACACTGGAAGAATTCAAACCCGAACCTCCATCGCAAGGACGACTCGAGTAGGACTCAGTGTTTCTCAGTGATGCACTTCTCAGTTTGAGGTACATTATGAGATGTTGCAACTGTATTTCCTCACCATCAGCATTAACAAGTGCATGTCCATCAACAAACCAATTATTTTACTTATAGGCCTACTTATTTATTTACGAGTATTTTTCTAATTTTTTGCGGTGAACATGTGGAAACTGTATCAATAACAGTGGATACATTAGACGAGCTCTAGCGTGAATGACTGATGTAACATAAACATTGGTGAAACAAATCTTTCTCCATGCTTAATCTTTCCTCAAAGTAGAGAGAACGACAGACAATCTGCATTAATAGACACAGTTATAGGTAATAGTGGCCCACAACTGATTAGCAGCAGTATTTCAGTAAGACAGTGAGACCTATTATAAAACTCAAAACTAAGTATTTTGAACACCATCTTTCAAGAGCAAGCGGTTTACGAATCCTACATTGAACTCTGAGATTTGAGAAGCAGTCGTCAGTGAAATAAAGGGAACACAGCAAAAGTTTAGGATTCTACTGCTGTGATATCGTGGTAAAGATGAATTTTAACCACTGATTCTTCACATGCTCGTCCTTGGTCCAGTGTCCACAGGAATCAGCTGCAGGTTTGAGGGCGTTCAAGTTTTCCCTGGTGTCTGCGTGCACAATATGCTAATGTGTCGTCTTGACGTTATGACTCGTTTGAAAAACAATAAATTTTTTTGACTCCGAGTCGACTCCTACTTTTGAAAGACAATAACTTTATATACGGTGCACTTTCAGATTTAAAACTTTGCAGGATGTTTTCATTCACTTAGAGCTGTTACACACTATATGAAAGGTCATTTTCAAAAATCCATAATAGAGGTCCTTTAAGATCTCTTTATGAACTTTTTGAAGCATCAAAGTGGTAGATTGATTTCATCAAAACGATCTTCATTTGTGTTCCGAAGATGAACGAAAGTCTTACGGGGTTCGAACATCATGAGGATGAGTAAATAATGTCAGAATTTACATTTTTGGGTGAACTATCCCTTTAAACCTTGTCTGTGAAACAGGGAGCCACTGTTTTAATCATTTCTGATGTGTTTTCAGAACGGCACCAGCTTTCATGTGTTCGACCAAGGAAGGTTTTCCAAAGAGGTTTTGCCGAAATACTTTAAGCACAACAACATGGCCAGTTTTGTTCGCCAGCTCAATATGTGTAAGTATACGAGCAGCCCGACAACAGAATCGTTCTGTTTAATCCTTTGTACATTTTGACAACATAATAGACCTAATCGACCAACCCAGATGATGTCATTATGCTCTGCACCTTAGACAATATGTATGATGTTTCATACATAATAATTAGTTTTACATCCTGAATGTTTAGAATAAATGTTTAGGTTGATATAAACACTCTAAACTTTTGTGTGCAGTCAACATGAAAGGTTTTGATTTGTTATGTTCAAAGTCAATATATTCTGTCAAGTCAATTTATTTTGTATTGTCATTTTCAGCTGTTTAGAATCATTGTATTATTGGTAATAATAATACATTTTATTCATAGAGCACTTTTCACATTTTAACTGTTTTGTTTTCTAGATGTCTCATTAATTTGTAAGCAGAAAACATTTAAATAGGACCTATTATGCCCCTTTTTCCAAGACATAATATAAGTCTCAGGTGTCCCCAGAATGTGTCTGCGAAGTTTCAGCTCAAAATAACCCACAGATCATTATAAAATGTTGTAAGTCCCCATTTTTTGATTGAAGTGAAAACATACTGTTTTCGTGCATGTAGCTTTAAATGCAAATGAGCTGCTTCTCCCCTCCCCACTTTCCAGAAAAGGGCGGAGCCTGTACAACTCGTGCCTCTGTCCGGATACTCTGCCAAAAACTAACAAAACATTGGTTATCATCTCAGTCGTGTGACATTGCAGTTCTTTGTCATCATTAAAGACTATTATTTGCATTTTAAAGCCATATCAGTTTAAACTTCTGATAAATGGTTTTCTGAGCGCACACATCTGAAGCGCACGCACAGAAAGCTGCCTGTCAGACAGCGTGTTGCGTGAGTATTAAACCAAGTTCCCCTTTAAGTCTTTTTGCACTTAAACTGTCAAATACACACAAGTTTGTCAAAAATACACAAAGTTCACTTAAACACAGTCGGTTATGTCCGTATATTGTGTGTGTATATTAGTTCTGTGTTAATATGAACCAAACGATAAAAAAACAAAAACAGAAGATCACTCACTGCTCTTGGCTGAATAACTTTAGTAGCTTTATTAAGAATACATTTCTTACTTGAATGCTGCTGTTAAATGCTCTGGCGAGGAGATAAACATGGCAGACTGTGTACAGCTCACTGAGGGGAGGAGCTAAGCTAATAGGGCAGATTCTGTGGGCGGGGCCTAAGCATATGTTATGTCACATTGGAGCATATTTCTGAACGGCTCATTTTGAGACACTGTTTCAGATTTATGTGGAAAATAACAAACGGAGTGGATGGATTTTTACCACAATACGGTGGTTGTGTACACACACTGCAGACACACACATATGTTCATAAACAATATGAAAGTGCATTTTGCCTAATAGGTCCCTTTCAACATGACAGAATGTGTGCTTATAACACACACGTTAATGTCTTTCTTGTAGATGGTTTTCGGAAAGTTGTCCACATCGAACAGGGAGGGCTGGTAAAACCGGAGAAAGACGACACTGAATTCCAGCATCCGTATTTCATCCGCGGACAGGAGAATCTGCTGGAGAATATCAAGAGGAAGGTAACAACGGTAAGTAGGAACTTCTCTTATTTATTTGGGGAAATCTGCTCTTGCTGAAACATCTGAACCTCTTCGATATGCATGTTTGTGAGATATGCGTCTCAGTGACCTTGAGTTTCGAATGGTCTCCAGGTTTTTATAATTAGTTGTTATTTCTGAGGTTTTTTTAAAATCCAAAGCAGCTTACACTCAGACTGAAGTTCATTTAGGACACGGTTCTGATGTCAGACCAGTAATGCGCTATTAATTGGTCTGGGTTCTTGGGGGATTCCCTGCTGCTCGTGTTTCACTTATAAATGAATATTTACCAGAATTATATTCTCCCACAGGGAAATTCTTAATAAAGTTGGATTACAAATGAACTTTTCTTACTGAGCAGAGGCTTTTCCAACATCACGTGTAGTTTGTAATGTAGATGTGCTGCTGGCAGAGACGGCTTTCTTCTGCTGTTTTCTCTCTTTTTTCTGTCATGTACACTTGATTGATTTGACTGATATTTTTGCCATTTTCTGGCTTTTAATAAAGCTTTTTCAAACTAGGGTCCAGAATTAGTTTGAAAATATTTAAAATGTTGTTGTTGTTGTTTTTTTACACGTCAAATTTAACGTGTTATCTTTAAACATATTTTATGGATTTTTTTTTATATATATGATCTAAATTTGATCCTATTCTTCTTATTTATAAACACTGGTCAGAAATGATTTAATCGAATTTATGATTAATCCAGAATTGGATTAATCATAAATCAGTTCATTGTATTCGTTGACAACCCTAGTTTGTAACAGTCAGAAATAAAACACAAATCTCCATATAGTTTTCTGTATCATATCCCATAATATAACATAATAACTTTGTATCATCACATCGTGTCTTAAACTATGTAGCTGCCTTTGCACTCTCATTGTTTTTTTCCGGATCCTTGCCATTTAAAATAGTGAAAAATATGTAAATAAAAAGCTATAGTTTAAATAGTCACTGTTTAGCCTGTGCTAACTATATGTCCCATTTACTGTAGATACTGTATATATACTATTACTGAGGAATATACAGACCCTTTCCAAAAAATTAGAATATCATGGAAAAGTTTATTTATTTCCATAATTCCATTCAAAACGTTAAACTTCCATAGATTATAGATTCAGGGCTCACAACTTAAACAATTTCAAGTATTTAATTGTTTATTTGAACATAATTTGGGCTTCCAGCTCATAAAACCCACGAAAACAGGATTTCAAAAAATTAGAATATTACATGAAATCACACAGTAATTACACAGTGATACCATGGTCATTGAACCAGGTTTTGGTTATTTTGGCAGTGTGGGCAGGTGCAAATCCTGCTGGAGAATGAAGGAAGCATGAAGTGCTCTGAAAATATCCTGGTAGACGGCTGCGTTGGCTCTGGATTTAATAAAGCACAGTGGACCAAAGTCCTCTTTTCTGATGAGAGCAAATTTTGCATCTCATTTGGAAACCAAGGTCCCAGAGTCTGGAGGAAGAATGGAGAGGCACACAATCCAAGATGCTTGAAGTCCAGTGTGAAGTTTCCACAGTCTGTGTTGGGGAGCCATGTCATTGGCTGGTGTTGGTCCACTGTGCTGTCCACTCAACGCAGCCGTCTACCAGGACATTTTCAGAGCACTTCATGCCTCCTTCAGCAGACAAGCTTTATGGAGATGCTTCCTTCATTCTCCAGCAGGATTTGCACCTGCCCACACTGCCAAAATAACCAAAACCTGGTTCAAAGACCATGGTATCACTGTGTAATTACTGTGTGATTTCATGTAATATTCTAATTTTTTGAAATCCTGTTTTCATGGGTTTTATGAGCTGGAAGCCCAAATTATGTACAAATAAACAACTAAATACTTGAAATCGTTTAAGTTGTGGGCCCTGAATCTATAATCTATGGAAGTTTAACGTTTTGAATGGAATTATGGAAATAAATAAACTTTTCCATGATATTCTAATTTTTTTAGAAAGGGTCTGTATATAGAACAAGTAATTACATCAAGTTTAGATGTGTTAAATGAAATTTTCTTTCAGGAAATCTGAAGCTCATTTCATGAAATCAGATATTTTTTGTGCAAATTTTTGAGAAAATGGAAAGCAGGAATTACCAAACCATTTAAAAAAACACTTCAGTTCTGTCTGGAAATCTGCGGTTTGGGTTTTTCCAGTTCTCGATGTGCCGAGTCTGGTGATGGGTAACCAAATCAAGTGAAAGTGTTTTTGCTCGCGATGATTTCCATGTGCTCCGGGTTTCCTCGGTGTCCCTGTTTCCCGTTGGCTCGGTGACAGATTGTGATAATCAGCAGGTCTGAGAGGAAGCCAGCTGGAGACGTGTGGATTAGAGGCCTGAGGTTCTGGGGCACTTAATCTGGCGTCACTCTGATGCTCGATCGCCGCCACTTTCCAGCCCTCCCGATTTATAGTCTTTCCTCTCCCGCTCTGTCCAAATGTCCAGCTCAGGGCGGAAATCAAACCGTTAGCACATGCTTTCCACTACGTGAGGGTTCAGAAACGGGTCATGACAGACTCCTCTCACCCCTCCAATCACATGCAGTGCATATCTCCATCTTTGACATTTTCATTGTGTCCATCTGCAGGTGTCGAATATTAAACACGAGGACATCAAGTACAACTCTGACGACGTGTCTAAAATGATCACAGATGTCCAGCTCATGAAGGGCAAGCAGGAGTCGATGGACTCCAAAATCAGCACCCTCAAACAGTAAGTCACGCAGCACGTAACGCTACCGGTCAAAAGTTTGGAATAATTACGTTGTTTTTTTAAAATGTTTTTGAAAGGGTCGATTCTGCTCACCAAGACTGCATTTATTTGATCAAAAATACTGTAAAAACAGTAATTTTGTAAAATATTATTACAATTTATTAAAGGGGTGGTTGATTATGATTTCACTTTTCTAACTTTAGTTAGTGTGTAATGTTGCTGTTTGAGCATAAACAACATCTGCAAAGTTACAACGCTCAAAGTTCAAAGCAAAGGGAGAGATTTGCTTTTAAAGAAATCGCTTTTTAAGGGCTACAACAAACGGCTGGTAGGGACTACACAAGCTTCCTCCCGGGTTAGTGACATCACCAGCCCTAAAATTTACATAAACCCCGCCCCCAGAACACGATTTATAGATTATCATGACAGAATATACTAATCAATGACTGGAAGATATCTACACATAAGCAACATAAATTCATCAACTAACCATTCAGAAATGTTGCTTCTACATGTTGTCACTTCTTCTCGAGTCTCTCCATCATTGTCTGACTCCGGTTTTACTCCGGTTTGTACATAAAAGGCTAAAAGTTTTGAAATTTTCAGTGCATGTCTGTGTGAGGGAAAAGCACACAAGCTGTAGAAGCTCCGCCCCCTGTGCCGGGAGCAGCAGCTCATTTGCATTTAAAGGGACAGACACAAAAACGGTGCGTTGTTGCTCACCCTCAAAAAGTGACAATTTTAACATGCTATACAAAAATATCTGTGGGGTATTTTGAGCTAAAACTTCACATACACACTCTGGGGACATCAGAGACTTATTTTACACCTTGTGAAAAGGGCATTATACCACCCCTTTAAAAAAATTGTATTATGTATTCAGCAAGGACACATTCAATTGATCAAAAGTGACAGTCAAGACATTTATAATGTTACAAAAGATTCTATTTCAAATAAATGCTGTTCTTTTTAACTTTCTATTCATCAATGAATGTATTCTTGAATCAGCATATTATAATTATTTCTGAAGGATCATGTGACACTGAAGACTGGAGTAATGATGATCACAGTAATAAATTACAGTTTACAATATTCAAATAGAAAACAATATTCCTGTTTTTATTGTATTTTTCATCAAATAAATGAAGCCTTGATGAGCCAAAGAGACTTTTTTTTCTTCAAAAACAAAAAAAAATCTAAATTATTCCAAACTTTTAACAGGTAGAGCAGGTTTGGCAAAACGTATGATTTCCACTTCCTCTTTCTCTTCTGGTTTAGTTTAGTATCTAAACTGACTTCAAAGGGATAGTTCACCCAAAAATGAAAATTGTCATCATTTTTCTTCTGCTGAACACAAAAGATGATGTCAGAAATGTCATAAACCACACCGTTGATAGTAGCCATTGACTTCCATAGGATTTTTTTTCCATACTATGAAAGTCAATGTTTGCTTACCCATAGTCTTCAAAATATCATCTTTTGTGTTCAGCAGAAGAAAGAAACTCATACAGGCATCTACTGAACTATCCCTTTAATGAAGTGCGTGTTTGACTGATGTAGCAGTTGGCTTGTTGACAGCCAAGCGGTTAGTGCTCATCCAGTGTTGCGCTTGGTTGACATCAATAGCTGTTCAAAGTGTACCGCTTAGGACGTGAATGAGGGTTAATCTCTGCCGGGTTTGTGGCCACTCATTAATGCTTCACCTTTTTCAACCCTGTTAGTCATGGCTCGAAAACGGCCAGGCGTCCTCACGCCAGTGTGACGTGGCTCGGCAGCTGCTCTGAGCTTTTCCAAAGGCATTTTGTCCCTTTCACTCACACAGCTGGACGGGTCTCTAGGGTTTCGGTCACGTGTTTGTGCGGTCAGCTGGTACACGCAGGCTAAATATTACTGATGATTTCAGCATGAAAGCATCACCCCTGCAATAATGAGTCCTCTGAATTGGTTACAAATTTCTGAAATCCGACAAATTATCTTAAATTTTTTTAATAAACATCAATCAAAAATTTTATAACGTCAGTCTATCTCATGTTCCAGGACCTTGAGTAGGTTTAAAAAAAATAAATATTGATTGTACGGCTGCTGAAGATGTTAACATGTCAAGTTAAGGGAATTTAATGTTAAAAATATTTAAATTAATTTATTATTTATTATATTTATTTAAAATAATATTTTTTGTGTTGTATTTGTGTAAACTAAAGGCTAGTTTATTCATAAATAGAGCTGCATGATTGAGAATCATGATTTTTTTTTTTATAATTATTTTATTTGTTTGCTTAAAAGAGAGATCACAATTCTGAAATCACATAAAAAAATAAATTTCATGTTAAAATAACATGAAATTTATTAGAGGTTCTGGAAAAAATGTTAATTGGTGCAGTCTATTTAAAATATTTAATCAATTTGAAGGAATTAATTGATTCAATGACTCGCTTATAAAGACTTGACGAATCAGCATTTTTAAACAAATAAGTTGAACAAATGATTCAATGACTTGTTGCCACCTACTGGTGTAATGATGTAACTGATACAATCTTGATTTGAAGCGTCAAGTTACTTTCAAAAGGTGTTTTACTCTATTTTGATTGCTACCGTAGACATCAGGGTTTATATCCAAACTAAACTTTTATCACAGTACTTGTGTGACAATCTGAATATTTGTCAAACAGAAATAATGAGACTGGTTTGTGAAGCTGTTTCATATCTATATATGATAATGTTCTGGTGTGATTTTGTCAATGTTTTAATAGACACTGTCATTTTGGAATAAGATCACGTGGATGTTTGACTCAAGATTGCGATCTTTTAGTGATTAATCATGCAGCTCTATTCAGAAATCAAGTTATTATTGAAGTTCAGTGGGAAATATCAAACAATGAAATATAGCGTTCATAATGCGTTTATTGCTAAATTCAATTATTTCAGAATTTTAAGATGTACAATTACTCACGTTTAACTTTAAAAATATATATTTATATTGTTGTATTCTTTTCTGAAAGTCTGTTATGGCATGCAGGATGTTTTGAAGGAAATTGCCTCCAGTTTGTGTCTCTTTCTGAGTAAATGGAGAGAGGTCTAAATCCTCCTGCTTACAGGAATCCACACCTGCCCCTGTTAACCCCCGTCCCATCTGCTGAGGGGTGAGCGGGGGGGCAGGACACATGATCGGAGGAGGGACTCTTAAAGAGCTGTTTTACAGACGCAGCTGAGTCCTCTCGTAATCTCCATATAAGAGACCCGTCCGCAGGGAGTCCACGGCCCTCTGATGTCCCAGAGATGAGTCACATCATCTGTGCCTCATTTTCCTCATATTTTACACTGGAAAAATTAGATTTACTTTGAAACCATTTTCATTCAGAAATTGCTCCCAAATACTTTCACAAATAATTTGAAAAACTGAAAGCAACACATTGAATTAAATGTGAAATTTTGAAGTAGAAAGACTGAAATAGTATTTTCTTATAAAACATTTTATTTACAACTTATACTCAAACACTGTTTGTGCCTTTTACGTAATATATCAACTTTTTATATTTCTTAAATGGATAGTTTACTTAGTGAAATCTAAGCATTGTTCAATTAGTTTATAATGCATTCCAATAAATGGATTTATTATATCATGAGATGTAAAATCATATGCATAAATATTTATATTTAGCTTTTATCATGTGTATATTTCTATTTGCACTATTTATAATTTGTCATTTATAATTTGTACGATAACTTATTTATATATATTTATTTATAATATAAATATATTTGGATATATTTTGATTTGATAGTAGTGATTTGAAGTTGTAGTTTAAATATAGTTTAGTTATTGATTTACATTTTTAATTTTTCACTTTTTTTTTTTTTGTTGCCATGATTATAGCTGTGTTATCTGGTATTATGCTAAATTATAAACCATCAAACAAACGGGTAAAGTTTCCTATATGTGACCCTGGGTCACATAGGTCCATTTTTTAAAAAAATTGAGATTTATACATCATCTAAAAGCTGATTAAATAAGCTTTCCATTGGCGTATGGTTTGTTATGATAGGACAATATTTGGTCGAGATACAACCTTTTGTAAATCTGGAATCTGAGGGTGCAAAAAAATCTAAACATTGAGAAAATCTCCTTGTGCTGCATTCACTCACAAAAATAAATGTTTTATATATTTACGGTAGGAAATTTACTGAATTTCTTCATGGAACATGATCTTTACTTAATATCCTAATGATTTTTGGCATAAAAGGAAAATTGATAATTTTGACCTATACAATGTATTATTGGCTATTGCCACAAATATACACATGCTACTTATGACTGGTTTTGTGATCCAGGGTCACATATTTTGCGCTTCCTAAGCAGATGAGCGCAGCTGTGCTGATGGAAGGCCCGTACATAGACCACAGGTTTTTATTTTTAGCTTTTGTGTCTTAAAAAAAAAAAATTGTTCATGATTTCAAATGTCCCCTTTATTCATAGGAGTTCTCTGGCTTTGTTGTGTTATTTTTCTATTTACACCAGTGTGATGTACAGTATAGCCTGTGCGTTTGTTCCTCTGCTGGTCTGTGTTCAAGCCGTGTGTCTGTGGCCATACTGGACTCGTGAGCGCACTTAAAATGGCATTTTATCAGTGTCCGGGGAGCCGAGTTTAAGAGAAGCAGGCCTTGCTCAATCACCCTAAAAAAAACACCAGTCAGTGACATTTACAAAGATTAGTGCTCTCGTTCCTCGTGAATGAAACATCAGAACATGAATGAAAATTTCACATTTGAACTGTAAAACTTGATTAAACCTGGTCTGTCTGTGTCCCGCAGTGAGAATGAGGCGCTCTGGAGGGAAGTTGCCACTCTGAGACAGAAACACTCTCAACAGCAGAAAGTCGTCAATAAGGTAAACTCAGATGAACTTTTTCCTGCTTCCAGAGTGACGCATACTTTTGTTCCTCAAAGTATTTGAACCTTCTGCTTTTGCAGTTCATTCCAGCCTCACATAAGCATCCCAAATTTAGATGTGAAATGGTCATTTTACAAACACTTTTAAAATTGTTTGGTAGTCTATTTGTGTCTTATAGTCTTTTATTTACAATATGGAAATATTTAAAGCGTAACTCTCGCCAAAATGCAACCTAGGGTCTTTTTGTTAATCAACCCGAGGCAAACTTTCTTTTAAAAGCATAATTAGAATGGAAACGCCACTTTTAAGTTTGACCGTATTTTCGTTTTAGGTTAAATACCTTGTGAATGGGAGTGCTTGGGGCACTTTTATGATAGCATCTAAAATCGCTGTTTTTAAAACACTAAGAAGGCTCGACACAACATGAAACTTTGCTCGAAGTATCACCAGGGGCTCTACACATGAACTCCAGCATTGACAACATTGTTTGTGTACACAGAGTTTACTTAAAAGAAAGATTTTGAACAACTCACTGTGTTTACGTCCGCCGGCATTTTGTCAGTCAAAAATAGTCGATCTCCGTAACAGGGAGGAGAGTAAAGATGGAAAGCTCCTAAAGATCAGTTCCATATAAATTCAAGGATAATTTGTTGTTTTGTCGTTAGTGAAAATCAATATTGACCTTGTATTTGAAAAAGGATCCTCATATAAGAAGCAATACTAAAATTCAGAGTCAGTTCATTCAGATTCGGAGATCGACTATTTTTGACTGTCAAAATGCCGGCAAACACAGCTACAGTGAGTTCAAAATCTTTCTTTTTAGTAAACTCTGTGTACACAAACAATGTTCTCAATGCTGGAGTTCATGTGTAGAGCCCCTGGTGATACTTTGAGCAAAGTTTCATGTTGTGTCGGGCCTTCTTAGCATCAAAAATCTGTATTTTTAAAGCACTATCATAAAAGTCCCATGCACTTTCATTCACAAGGCATTTAACCTAAAACTTAAATACGGTCAAACTTAAAAGTGGCGTTTCCATTCTAATTATGCTTTTAAACGAAAGTTTGCCTCGGGTAGATTAACAAAAAGAGCCTAGGTTGCATTTTGGCGAGAGTTACCCTTTAATGTCAGTTAAAACATGTCAAGCTGTATTTCTTTCTTTGTGTCTACAGCTCATTCAGTTCCTGATCACACTTGCGCGGTCGAACAGAGTCCTGGGAGTGAAACGAAAGATGCAAGTCCACCTCAATTTAAAACACTCAGACTGATCCACATTTATATCTGTCACTGTCTTCCTATTTAAAGAGGACCTATTATGCTTTTTTTACATTTTTCAACCTCTTTTAGTGTGTAATGTTGCTGTTTGAGCTTGAAAAAGGTCTGCAATGTTCCAAAGCAAAAAGTCACTTCAAAGGTAATTATGTATATCAGTGTGACACTGTTTCTGAACTCCCTGAAACGCCTCCGTTGAAGTCTTGAGTTTTCTTCTGGGAACGAACACATCACAAAATTCCTCGTTTAAATAATTCCCATCCAAGGCATGTGCTGTAAAGTGGACGAGGCCTGGTTGAGTTAGTTAGTAACTTGAAACTTAAGGTTATGATAAGGGGCGTAACATTTCCAAAGTACGCTCGAAGTGGTGGACCAATCACAACGCACTGGTCCAGCCGACCAATCAGAGCACATCCTGCTTTTCAGAAGGAGGGGCCTCATAGAGACAGGAACTAAACAGAGCGTTACTGACAGACTGGGAAGAGAGGAGCTGCAACAATGGAAAATATGGGAAAAAAATGTTTTTTAAACATTCAAGCATGAAAACCTATTCTAATAGAGACCAAAAACAAAATCAAGACTTTCAAAAAGGGCATAATAGGTCCTCTTTACCTATAGTATTGCAGTATGTGAAATTTTTGAATTTATAAGATATTCACCCCTTGTCTCTTGCCTCTTTATTTTTTGGGAGGTATTTTTCTCTCTTTCTTTCCTTCGTTCTGTTTGGTCACAGGCCCCTGATGTTGAATGATGGCAGCTCCACACACTCTATGCCCAAATACTCTCGGCAATACTCGCTCGAGTCGTCTCCTGCCATCTCTGTGAGTACTGCGTGCTTCGGTCTCAAACCGGGAGCTGAATTTACCAATGATGACCAGATGTTGTTGAGTGTAATGTGTGTTTTCTTGTCCGCAGCCCTCCAGCACAGCTTTCACAGGAACGGGTGTTTACACCTCAGAATCGCCTGTGAAGACAGGGCCAATCATCTCTGACATCACTGAACTGGCGCAGTCCAACCCTGTGGCCACGGAGGAGTGGATTGAAGACAGGCAAGTTTGAGATTCTCTCATAGGGCCAATGAGTTAATCTCGCAAAACTGGTCAAGAAATTTATTTTAAACATTTTATTTTGTTTTCAAAAACTATTGTATCACTTTTTTTTTTTTAGAAGTACTGTAATGCAAATCACAGTTGTAAGTAATGGTAATTATGGTCATTAAATTTTCAAAAATAATGTCACAATCCATAACATCTTAATGTTCCTGAAATACACCTTTTCTTTATGCAAACTACAATTTCAAATGACCCTTTTTGCCTCTATATCGAACTCTTAAATATGTATGTTATCTGTGATTGCCTAACCTCATCAGAGTATGGTTGCATAGATTCATTGAAAAGAAAGAGAATTTATGAAAATGCACTAATGAAAGTCTCATGCTATTATTATAACAAGTCTCCTCTCTTTTTCATCACAGAACAAGCCCATTGGTCCATATCAAGGAGGAGCCGTCTAGCCCCGCCCACAGTCCTGAGGTGGAGGAGTGTCCTGTTGAAGTGGAAGTGGGGGCGGGATTGGGTGTACCTGTGGACACGCCCCTTTCCCCCACAACCTTCATCAATTCCATCCTTCAGGAGAACGAGCCCATCAGCGCCCCGACCCCGCCTCCCAACGAGCAGAAGTGTTTGAGCGTGGCCTGCTTCGACAAGTGAGCTTTACCAACATGTTTACATCAGCTCAGAAGAGACAAACCACTGCTTCTCGGCTCAGTTTGAGTTGATAGACTTCCCTTGCTGAGTACCAGTTTATTCCCCTAGCCGGCTTTCTTAGTGTGATCCTATAATGGCTTCAGCTGGGATTGATCACTCAAAAGTGAAAGTTCTGTCATCATTCGCTCACCTTCAGGCTGCTTCTGTGGAGCACAAAGACGTTGCTGTCTTCAATAGTCAAAGTGGATGGTGGCCTCTCTTTATGGCACTTTCATAATACATGTGAGAGTCAAAAGTTTGTTGGCAGTTTCTTCTTTTCTTTGTTCTTCTGCAGTGACTTCTTTTTTCCGACTGTATGCAAACAAAAATTCTCACATTTATCATAAAACTTAATCATGTAAATAAAATCACAAATGAGATTTGAAACCGAAGGCAAGGTTTTATGTGTTCGCACAAAATGAGCGCATTGCTCCAAAAGACTTGAAATATATTGAATTAATTGAATGGCCTACATTGACACTTTATGGTGTTTTTATGTCCTTAAACTATGGTCACCATCCACTTTCACTGTATGGAAGAGAGCGTCCCATGCGTTCTGCCTTGCGTTAAAAAAAGGCAGGTTTTAATGACATGGGTGAGTATTTAATGACAGGATTTTCACTTCTAGATAAACTCTTTCCACATCAAAAATGTATTTAATTTTTTTAATGGGCAAAATCAGAAAAGTTAAACTAATGAGCGGCTGCTTTTTTAAAGAGTCCCGCAGAAGGTTTGCTCTTAACTAACTGTTCAGCCGGACTTATTTGTGGCATTTGGCTGCTCGCTTTAGCCTGGCAGACTGGCATAGTGACTAATACTAATACTTTTCCAGATATTCATGTGAGCCAGCACATTTCCAAATGACAATTCATCTTCTGACACATAATTTGAGGGCCCTCATTTATTTTATAAGTAATTAAAGTGGAGGCGAATGTATACTTTATTGATTTTTGATTTTTTTTGCAGATGAATGAAACCCATAACCTGACAGCACTATCTAGCATGAACGAAATGCCCAAATTATGCTATTGGGTTCCCTTGAAGACTAAACCTAAAGGTTTCATGCGGCTCCACATGAACTGAGTTTGATTTGCTCTAAGTTGCTGTACAAATCTAATGTAATCAGTCTAATTTAAGTCATTATTTGAAAATTAGGACTAATCTGTGCTTAACTGGTTTTGGCAACTATATTGGTTCACCTTCACACAGATTGGCTTGAAGATCTAAGACTAGAGCTTATTAAAAGATATTATTTTTTTCAAACGAGTTTGAGCTTTGTCCAAGAACATTCATTGAGGAAATATTTTTAATAATGCAGTTTTACAACCTCAGCCAACCTGTATAACCATTCGGCAGTGTCTGGTGGCTTCGAAACACCTGGACTCATAAAAACCCAATTCAGAAGATGTGTAATTCATCTCCGCCTGCATTGGCTCCAGTTCCCGCTCCAGCTAAAGCGGCCCGTTTTTGACTGTGGCAGAGGCCCGTTGATGTGTGTAGCGCCCCTTGCTGTCTCCAGTACCATGTTGTGCTTCTGTCTTTTCAGTTATCCTCAGATGTCTGAGATCTCTCGCCTTTTCTCCAGCTTCTCCACCTCAGCTCTCCACCTCAGGCCTCCTCCCGGGTCAGCATTACAGACGGCCGAGCCGTCCCCAGAACGTCTGACGCTGTGCTTGATCCAATAGATGCTAACCGCACTTAGCTTGTACTATCAGAGCTCTGGTTGCCATAAACATTAGCTCATTTCTGCCCCATTATACTTGAGACACGCTGAATGCTGATTGGTCGGTTGGTGGGCTCAGGTGTGTTAGAGGTCGTAGAGAGCGTGAATAGGGTGTTCGGGGTCTCCTGAGCTTAATTTGATAAGCGTAACGGAATGAAAGTGTGTCATGGCATTTGAGCGAAGACGCATGTTTTGTGCTCCCATTGAAACTACCCAATCACCCTTTGACCCCTGTTCCCTTCCTACCTCTGATTGGAAACTAATGTGATGAGGTCAGCAGCTTTCTCTATGACAACATCATCATCATCACCACAGTTTTGATCTTTCTGGGGACCGGCCTGTCTCCTGTTCTCATTGGAGTGTGTTCAAATGCTTCCTGTTATTGCTGAAATGAATTTGCTGATTTTTATCTGCTGCTTTTTTAAAAAGTAATCATTAAATGAGATTTGTTTGGGCTTTGGCGAGTGGAATTGTCTGCTTTTTGTGCAGCATTTGAGACATTTTCTTTGTTTCCTCTTTCTTTCAGGACAGAACTGAGTGAACATCTAGAGACCATTGACTATGGATTAGAGAACCTTCAGCAGATCCTCAATGCTCAGTCCATCAACTTCGACACCTCGCCTCTCTTTGACGTAAATATTGTTTTGAATATAATTTTAACAATTATCAAAAAGTGTGGGGTCAGTTAGATTTGTGTGTGTGTGTGTATGTATATATATATATATATATATATATATATATATATATATATATATATATATATATATATATATATATATATATATATATGTGTGTATATATATATATATATATATATATATGTGTGTGTATATAGCAATTCATTTTATTAGTTATATATTACTGTATGTCAGCACTGTATTCTTGATGTTGTTCTTGATCAGTTTGTTGTGTTTCACAGATTTTCACATCATCATCATCATCTTCTGCTGATGTGGATCTGGACAGCCTGGCTTGTGTACGTTTGATTTCTTTCTTTTTTTTTGTAAGGTGCTCACAGAATGAACAGAATGTAAAGACTTTGAACAAACCCGTCTGATCTGTTTAACAGAAAAAATATTTGCTGTGGTTTCAAACATCAGATAGCTAGAAGTACAGATGTGTAACTGCAGATTCATGCCTTTCCACACAGTTAACTTTCACTTTAGAAAAATAAATATATATATATATATATATATATATATATATATATATATATATATATATATATATATATATATAAATATATATAAATATAAATATATATAAATATAAATATAAATATATATAAATATAAATATATATATATATATATATATATATATATATATATATATATATATATATATATATATATATATATACATACAGACATATACAGACATTGAGAGTATAGCATATGCAGATGTTCATCTCGGGTCCCTAGAAAGACTTTTCTCTAAAATGACCAACCCCTGTTAACATTTAATCTGCAGAAATCTGAAAAATTGCTAGTCTTTTAATGTTGTATCTGCGGTCTCTTTACAGATCCAGGATCTTCTGTCACCTGAACCAGTGAAAGAACCCGAATCTAGTGCAGACACTGAAAATTCAGGTATTCTGGATGTATTACATTTTGAAGGGGTCATGACATGAGATATCAAATTTGTCTTGATCTTTTGACATATAAGAGGTCTTTGTACCATTAAAACATCATAGCGTAAAGTGTAATAAAATAATTTATTTAATCAAGCTCCAAAAATGGCTCGTTTTGATATTGGATGACGTGATATCACACGAGCAAATAAATTCGCATATGACTGATGCCTCCAGAGCAAGACATCGATGAATAGTTTAACATCATAGGCCCCGCCCACTGGCGTTCATTTGCTGAACGGTTGACATTTGCCTGCACTGGATGTGAGCATCGCGTCAAAAGCAGAAAGAAGCCATTCTAATCACTGACGCTGTCTACACTGATACTAGGGGTGTAACGATACCCTAATTTCACGATTCGATACATATCACGATACTGAACTCACGATACGATATTATTGCGATACTCCAAGACATATAATAAAAGGTTAAGAAAAAATGTACTGTTGATTAAATGCTAAATTTGATAACATTGTGGGTGTAAATGAATAGGCTTGGACAATGGTGACACCAGAATAAATATATTCATGATTCTGAACCTGAAAATACAGAATTATTTTAGACAAATATGCTTGCGCTCTGTCACTGGCTAGATATATTTCAAATAATGTAGGCCACTTTTTACTGGTAACATAAGCATTATCAGGACCCACTAATATTCCCCCATTATTATACATTATATTCAACATAATATATTGTAGTTTAATGTAGTACTGACTGAAAACTTCCATTTTTTCTCACAGGGTAATTTTTATTTTGGGTGAACTATCCACGATACATATTGTTGCATTTTTGTATTGCGATATATTGTGACACCCCTAACTGATACAGTACACAGATGCGTGTTCAGTTTCTGACATCACACACTGGAGTCTGTCAATAACAGGACAAATGGAAGAGTTAAAGAACATTTGCGTTGATGTGTCTAGTTTAAACTGCTCGTTTGCGTCTCTGTACAGACTTCAGAAGGATCCCTGCATCGGAATCAAGTGGTTGGTTTATATTAATGGCGTCCTGTATCGCGTCACGTTATATGTTTGTTCGGAGCATTTGACTGTGAATTTGTTTTGTAAACGAGGCACAGTGTAATGGAGATTTCGCGAAGCAACTTTTGTTGACCGAGATGAAGCTGTATTGGTTCTGACAGTAGCCTCGTCACAAATCAAATCATCAAGTAAACGATCATAATGCTTTGTCTGTAAATGACAGTTTTATACAGATAATGTTTTCAAAACACTTACTCGTGTGTAATAGCGAGTGGGCGTTGATACTGTTTCCTATACAATGGCATTAGCTAATCATAAGTCAGAATGAGGGTTGAAAATAATTGTTTTTCCACACACACACACACACACACACACACACACACACACACACACGTGTGTGTATATGTATGTATGCATGTGTTTATTTTGTGTTCAAAAAATCTTACTGACATTATAAGTGACACTCAGGGAACATATTAAAATAATAAAATTTAAACACAAAGACAGATATTTTGTGGTGTGAAGGGTTGTGGTGCCACTAGCATGATCAACTGAAATTGCAAAAATAAATGTCCTTTCAGGCAAGCAACTGGTCCAGTACACAGCTCAGCCCGTGATTCTTCCCGACCCGGTCACGACTGAGACCTGCGACACCGACCTGCCCATCCTTCTGGAGCTGGAGGACGACTCGTATTTCGGCTCCGAACCATCCGAAGACCCCACCATCTCCCTCCTCGACTTCCAGTCCTCCGTACCTGAAGACCCCAAACTATCATAGAGAGAGATGCTTTTATAAAGGGATTTATGTCTGTGTGGGTTTTTTAAATTTGATTCTCTACATTTTATTTTATTTTTGGTCTTTTATTTAACACGTCAGGGCTAGTCATCTGAATATTACTCTGGTATTTCCCTTCACTTTTAGCCTGGGGAAAAAAAGTCTCTAAAAGCAATAGAGAAAATTCAGTATTCCTTCTGTCATGGAGTCAACGTTAATATCTAAATATGCTTTTATTTGTCGGCTCAGTAGTTTCCTTGTTATTCCAGCAGCGAGAGAACCTCAAACTAAATGTGTAGTGCTAAATATAATGTATTGAACACACTTCCTCCTTCTATTTGTCCAGATTGGATTTGATTTGCAACAATACGCAGAGATCTATACTAAGCGGCTCTCTTGCAGTTCGTCACGACTGCAAAACTTCCAAAAACTTGTTGTAAATGCAGTTTCCTGCTTGTCATTAGTTGATCTAATTATGTTGCAGTGACCCCAGATTGTAGTATTCGATGTCTGGTTCTCATCCCGTTAAGTACGCCAAATTTGAAATCTCCAGATTTTATTTGCGTTTTTCATCTCATGGGTATTAAGGCTAAAAAAAAAATATTAAGAAATGTCACACTAGTCACCCAAGTTCTGTAGCCAGAAAATGAGGTCCGTCTAATCAGACAAACATGCAACAAGCATCAACGGTTACGTAAATTTGTCCATCATCCCACCAACTTCTTTCAAAGCCATAGCTGTTACTCATCATACAGTGTCTGATCCTGGTTAGTGATGATGGGTATGTATTATGATGATACCGGTTAAAGGTGCATATTTAGTGTCGGAAGAGATTTTAATGAGATCATCTTTTGCTGTTGAAAGTTCTAATTAGACAGCCAGTGATGCCGTTTATAGGACGTATGTTTGAATATATAGTTTGGATTCTGTATTGATGTGTTTGTTCTGACGAAACAAACGCATTCAAACACAGTCGACAGGACTGAATTACACGATAGGTGTATTATATAATGACAGTTCATTTTTTGCATTGATAACATGTCTATGCGCGCCCAGTGTACAATACATATTACCTGGGTTTGTATCTGATGATCTGATTTAAAGAATTTGTGCAATAATTCAACTCTTAACCAGCTTCAACACACACTGCTTTCTTTTAATCTCTTTTTTGTTTGTTTGTTTTTGTTTGCTTTGCTAAAGGAAGTAGAGAATATTATAGGAGCATCTTGTGAAGATCTTGGCTGGGCTTATTCCACCTAAACAAAAAAATATATAGGAAAAAGTTTTTGCATTCTGATGTTATTTTTTATGACACGCTCGTTTTCTCATTAATTCCAAAAAGTAACAAATCACTTACAATTCCATTTCATGCAAATATTTTTAAATGAAGTTTAAAATGACAAAAACTGGCATATGAATTACACTTTTTAAGTGTAACTTTTCCATTTAAACCATTAATGGTTTCAAGAAAAAAAAAAAGGCTTCATTTGATTTATGCAAAATATATATTAAACTATAAAATATATTTTTTTTCTTGTGATTTTGGTTAAAAAGTTACCCAGACCATTTCGTGAGATTCACCTATGTAAATTGGAAACCAAAATACAGACTTAAAATGGTATTTTTTGGTGTGGTTTGTACTCATGCTATGACCTATAGACTTCTATCGTTCATCATTATTTTTGGATGGTCGGCGCAGTAGAGGAACTGGGAGAGGAATGTCAATTGTTGGTGATGCTCATCATTTTCAGTCACATTTTAGTCACTGGATGACTGTCGTAGCCAGAGAGACATTGATACTAGGCATAAATTATTTTATTACGCATGTGAACAACACTTTGTGTATTGGTATGTTTCAAATAAAATGTTTTTGAAAGTATTTGGAAGTAGATTGGGTTTTATTTGCCTTGCTAGATCCTGCTAAAACCAGCTATTGATTGGAGCTGGTTTTTCATGGTTTCTAGTTGGTATTAGCTGATCTAGATCGGCTTTCATCTGCTGGACCTGGTAGACCACCTTGGATAACCTGGTTTGGATTGGTTTGTTTGGTAGACCACCACCAGCTGTTTCAAACTGGTATGTTCGTGGAGTTCTTCATAACGTTGTGCGTTTCTCAGGTAAAATGACAAATATTTGAATTTGATGTTCAAAATAGATGTTCAATTTAATGTAAAGATTATCTTCAAATGACATACATTCAGCAATATACAATTTGTGACATTCGTAAAGAATAGTGCTCAAACATCTAGGCAAGAAAATACAGTAGCGACATTATAGGGGGGAAAACTTTCATTAAATTTACACTGCGCATTTAATCTGAAAATACGTTTTAAATCGTGACTTCTCGTTCAAAGTTTGATTTTTGTTTCTGCACACCAATGAATAAAATACTTACAGGGCACTTTTATAAACAGGCACAATAAAAAGTTAAGTTACAGTATCCTCTGAATGTTTAAATAGTCAAAAATAAAACAAACGGACACACACACAAAGGAGAGCTAAAGTCTAGCGGGCGGGTTCACGGTTCCTCTGCCAGGCGTACTGGTCCGTACACTGAAATCTGTAGCGCAGAAACCTCACTCGCGGCTTCATGTGGAAGTCAGCAGGTATCTTCCAGTTCCACATTTTCTGCACCTTTCAGAAAGTGCAGAGATCAGTTCAGAGGTCAGAGGTCAAGCTAGCAGGACTGTCATTTACTGGCTGAAAATTGTGCAGCTTTTGATTTAAAGGGACAATTCATCCGAAAATGAAAATTCTGTCATTAATTACTCACCCTCATGTCGTTACAAACCCGCAAGACTTTCGTTCATCTTCAGAACACAAATGAAGATTGTTTTGATGAAATCTGAGAGATTTCTGTCATTAGCTATGTTTCCATCCACACTTTTTTATCCAAATTAAGTGATATCGAATGAAAAATGCCTTATGGAAACAGTAAAATTCGATTGAATTTCATGAATTTCATTTCGGTCTCATTGGATTTTATCTTGATCGATATACAGCTTATGCGATAAACGCTGATGGAAACGTTATTTGCCGAATAAATAATGAATTGCAATTAAGTTTTAGGTCATTTTATGGTTGCAACCCGCAACTCGTTGATTTCTTATTATAGCTTGATATGTTGCTATCAGCTGGCACATAAGCACTATTACAACTTGTGCAATATTGATCATTTGTTGGTAGATGGCCCGATCCATTTTGTCTAGCAAAACTTTGTTCGCAAATGTTTGCTTGAATGTTGTGCGATTCAGTGCGAAAATGAATGGAAACACCTTAAAATGTCTCAAATCAATTCGATATACCAATTTGATCGCAAAACAGCATGTGACGTCATTACACACAGGTTTTTATTCGCTTTAAAGCCGTTGGATGGAAACACTTTCACCAGCTTTATTCGCATGAGTTTTACCGAACTTCAGATAATTCGATTGACAAGTGGATGGAAACTTAGCTATTGACAGCTACGCAACTACCAGTTTGACGCTTCAAAAACTTCATAAAGAGATCGTAAAACGAATCCATATTAATCGAGCAGTTTAGTCAAAATTTTCTGTCAAGACTCGACCGTTTTATATGATGAACAGATTGAATTTAGGCTTTTATTCACATATAAACATTCATCAACTCACACATCATTTATGATAAACAGAAGCTCAAGCATGTTCGCTTGACGTGTGAGAACCAATGAGGTTCATTCTCGTGTTATGCAGCACGTTTGAGCTTCAGCAAGAACCAATGAGATTCATTCTCGTGTTACGCAGCACGTTTGAGCTTCAGCAAGAACCAATGAGATTTATTCTCGTGTTACGCAGCACGTTTGAGCTTCAGCAAGAACCAATGAGGTTCATTCTCGTGTTACGCAGCACGTTTGAGCTTCAGCAAGAACCAATGAGGTTCATTCTCGTGTTACGCAGCACGTTTGAGCTTCAGCAAGAACCAATGAGGTTCATTCTCGTGTTACGCAGCACGTTTGAGCTTCAGCAAGAACCAATGAGATTTATTCTCGTGTTACGCAGCACGTTTGAGCTTCAGCAAGAACCAATGAGGTTCATTCTCGTGTTACGCAGCACGTTTGAGCTTCAGCAAGAACCAATGAGGTTCATTCTCGTGTTACGCAGCACGTTTGAGCTTCAGCAAGAACCAATGAGATTTATTCTCGTGTTACGCAGCACGTTTGAGCTTCAGCAAGAACCAATGAGGTTCATTCTCGTGTTACGCAGCACGTTTGAGCTTCAGCAAGAACCAATGAGGTTCATTCTCGTGTTACGCAGCACGTTTGAGCTTCAGCAAGAACCAATGAGATTCATTCTCGTGTTACGCAGCACGTTTGAGCTTCAGCAAGAACCAGTGAGGTTCATTCTCGTGTTACGCAGCACGTTTGAGCTTCAGCAAGAACCAGTGAGGTTCATTCTCGTGTTACGCAGCACGTTTGAGCTTCAGCAAGAACCAATGAGATTCATTCTCGTGTTACGCAGCACGTTTGAGCTTCAGCAAGAACCAATGAGGTTCATTCTCGTGTTACGCAGCACGTTTGAGCTTCAGCAAGAACCAATGAGGTTCATTCTCGTGTTACGCAGCACGTTTGAGCTTCAGCAAGAACCAATGAGGTTCATTCTCGTGTTACGCAGCACGTTTGAGCTTCAGCAAGAACCAATGAGGTTCATTCTCGTGTTACGCAGCACGTTTGAGCTTCAGCAAGAACCAATGAGGTTTGTTCTCACTTCTCAAACAGGTTCAATTGAGCTTCTGTTTATGTTCGCTGATCAGTGGATCATTCTGTTCATCATATAAAGCGATCGTGTCTCCTCAGAAAATTTGGACTTCATATGGATTAGTTTTACATCCTCTTTATGAACTTTTTGAAGTGTAAAACTGGTAGCGTAGCAATGGGACAGAAATCTCTCAGATTTCATTTAAATATATTCAGTTGTGTTTTAAAGATGAAAATCGTATGGGTTTGGAACGACATGAGGGTGAGTATTTAATGACAGAATCTTCATTTTTGGGTGAACTATCCCTTTAAGCTTTTGGTGTGGTGTCCAAACTCATTGAGCGTCTTTCATGAAACACGAGGACAACGGATATCTGTGCAAATACTCTGTAAACCTACTCTTGCGTATATTATTGGCACAAAAATTGCACAGAGAGTGGTTTGCATCCTATTAGTGTGTAATAGTATACTATATATAAAATAGCATATGTGCTATTTTGTGGAAACTGGCATTTCTTTTAGAAACCTTAAAAAAAATACATTTAATGTTAATTTTGATCAATTTTATGCATCCTTGCTAAATAAGAACATTTTACTGAGCCCAAACTTTTGAACAGTAGTGTACCTTAAAATAATTCCTTATTGACAAACATCTGTATCGTTTATGATGAAGGTTCAAACATAATATTTCTGAGATGATTTGGACCATTTGTTTTATTATGCTTCTGCTGAATATGCAAAGTGCATTGATATTTCAGCATGAAACGGTGTGTGTGGAGAGTTTCAGACCCACCTTCAGGACCCTGACCAGATGTGTGGTACTGTTCACCTGCTGATACTGGACAGAACAAGCAAAACAGAGAAAAGAGAAGAGCTGTTGAGCATCTGTTCACCATCACAGCATCTCCATCAGACATGAATTTATTCACAAGGTTATGGATGATAAGTTTCCATGACAGTTTTGGCATGGCGGTGGAGGTGAAAGCAAGATACGGATTATCATCAGAATCATAATTCATGTGACTGAGGTGAACTCCATTGAAGCTTACCAGCTGGCTGTGTCTGTTCCGTAGCACCAGGTTGGCCTGTTAGAGGAGAACAAACCATGTGACATTTGGAGATGCTCAGATCAAAACAACTGATTTGATGAATTCACCCTGTTAACATGCAGTTTAGCAGGTAAAGCAGGTTTAGAGATGTAGTGTGATTTAAAAACACATTTGACATGAAGAATCTATTTTGTGGGGCTAGATATTTTATCGCAGTTCAGTAATTAATCCAAGCAAACAATAAATATTAAAATAAACCTAATTTATACAAAATATATATATAATTTAATCATTTATAATTTATCATATAAATATGTTTATGGTATATACTATGTTTACCATGGTATATTTTGGTATATTTTCATAAGGGCAGCCTACCTGGATAGTCAGTATATATACATATATATATATATATATATCAACAATACAGTAAAAACAGAAATCTTGTGAAATATTACATTTTAAAATAATTTTCTACTTCACTATATTTCAAAATGTAATTTATTCCTGTGATCAAAGCTGAATTTTCAGCATCATTACTCCAGTCTTCAGTGTCACATGATCCTTCAGAAATCATTTTAATGTGATGATTTGCCGCTTGATTATTATTGGTTCTCAATTATTAATAATGGTTCTTATTGTTATCATTCTTGAAAACATTTTGTGGAAACATTTTTTCAGGTTTCTTTTATGAATAGAAAGTTCAAAAGAACAGCATTAATTTGAAATACAAATCCGTTGTAACATTATAAAATGTAATGCACTGATTTAATGCACCCTTGTTGATCACAAATATTAATGTTATGATTGTGTATAATATGCAATTTGCAGATATGTTATAAACTTCTTTGGACTCCCAAGAGTCCCTTGAGGTTCAGCTGAAAAAAAAGTTTTTCCTTGTAGTTTGTGTTGTAGTTGTGTGTCACTCACCTGTGCCCATGGCGTCTGTCTGTGAGGAAACCCCTGTGAATGGATCCCCTGTGACTGGAGTTGAGTTTAAGAAAGGTTTGGTTCATTTTGATTTTTTAATAATGTTTTAAAACAATTTCTGCTTTGTAAGCGAACCCTTGCAAAAAACTGACCATGGTAATCATAGTTTCCACCAAAATCCCATTGTTATTGTACTGCAAAATCACACAGAATTCCCTTCAAACTGGCCTTCGGTGTCTTTCTGTCATTCTCTGCAGAAACTATGTTTACCATGGTATATTTTTTATAAGGGCAGCTTACCTGGATAGTCAGTCCACCTGATGAGACAGATGTTTTCAAACGTAATTTACCTGGTAAGTCTGTCTGAACCATGCTACTATGTGTCTCTGAGGCATCTGAAAGTTTGACAAGAACATTGATATGCCAGAGGAATCATACAGAGATTGTTAATGAAGCTCATTATTACATTTACACTATTTAACATACCCTTATACTGTATGTAAGTGCATTAAACGATTTTAATGTACAACGTGAAGACACAGAAACACCTGATGCGGAGTGCATTCAAATCGTTTAATTCACAGTTAGCCGTGGATTATCCCGCTTATACCATGGTCATTTACCAGCATTGACAAGTTAAAACTGTTATTGATTGTTTGCAGTGCAATATTTGACAGTCAGTTGCGGCTCGTCAGATCTAGCATTCTGCCTGCTTTGAATCAGACGCATCGATAAAAGTAGCTAGTGCAGAAAGATTAAATGTATTTGAAAGAATTACAGCATCATCTGAATTAAAAATCCAGAGAGAAAGAGGGAGAAAGATGTGCGTGTGAATTACCTGCGTCTGTGCAGTGTCTCACTCAACTTAAAATGAAACTGAAAGTTTAATACTTCAAAAACAGTGAAGTTACCCCCTTGTTGTGTGTGTGTGTGTGTGTTAAACTAAAGGTAACTCACCTGTGAATCCAGTCCCAGTTGCATGAACAGAATCTGCTTTTCAGAAACACACACTACACATGAAACCCTGCCCTGATAGACTGACATGTGTCTGGATGAGCTGAGGAAACGTGGTTACCTGTGTAATTCAGCATGCCGTCAGTCACAGCTAGGTGTCCCTGCCCTGAATAACAGGAAATAGCATGTTGTAAATATTTACTACTTAAAGTACTCATTTGCATGTTGTTTACTCACCTGTCACGTCTGTTTGAGCCTGTCCTTCAGTCACCGGATCACCCGCCACACCTGATCACAGCGACAGCTCCGTTATTACACACCAATGCTGCTTTTACAATCACTCATGGTGGATTTATTCAATATGTTTGGTTAAATTTTAAAGATAATACCTGCCATATCCGTCTGCGCACTTCCACCGGTGACACCTTCAAGTCCTTTGAGAGGGCGAAACAAAGTTTATTTATATAGCATATTTCATACACAATGAAAATTTAAAGTGCTTTACATAAAAATACTATAAAAAGAATCATACAACAATCTGTGGAAGACAAATTTGAATTAAAAAGTTGAAATTCTGACTTATAAAGTCGTCATTATTATTAGTCATAACTTCTTATATCATAATTTCAACTTTAATCTCATATGACAGTAATAATTGACTTAGTATGTCATAAATTTGACTTCTTATCTCATAATTTTGACCTTTTCTCATATTATTGGCTTTCCCATAATCATAATTTAGTATTTCATAATTTCGTTTTAGTAGGCTATGTCAAAATTATAACTTAGTATGTCATCATTTTGACTTTTTAATCTCATAAGTATGTCATTATTTCGATTTGTCATAATTTTGACTTTTTAATATCATAAGATCTGTCATAATTTGTACAAATCTTTTTTTACATATATTTTTTTCAATTTTAATGTCATAATTTCGCCTTTTTATTATGATCTAAAAAGGCATGATTTTTTTTTTTTTTTCGTCTGATGGGCTTTCATAACAATCACTGTAGATGCATAAGAAATACAATAAAAAATGAAAAATAATAAAAAGCAAAGAAGTAAAAAGAGAGATGCATTAAAATGAAGAAATCAATTTTATGATTTAACCTATAAACATATTAATAAGGATGTTTTCTTACCAGTCGTGTCAGCGTAAGGGCTGAGGGTGTGATCAACTAGATCAAGTGCGCCAACTGAAAATAAGAAAAATAGCATTTCTAAAGATGCTAACTAGATTAATATTTGCGCAAAGGTGATTGATGTGATGCCACTGACCTGCATCTGGATGTGAGCTGACGGCATGCTGGTCTCCTGTACAGACAAGTAAGTTATTATTACTTATTAGCTCTGCTTCAAAACTTAGAGAGCTGCATTGCTGTCTAGATCAACCGCTGCTGACTAGAAACACTCAACTCACAATGTTATGAGTTTGGTGTTAGCATGATGCTAAGCTAATGACACAAGCCTAATTAGTATAAAAACGCTTAAATATTTGTCTGTTTTGATTAGATTAAACTATTTTATAAATAACTTTAAGTATTCATTGTAATAAACTTTGTATGGTATTTATGGTATAATTTATGTTAAACATATCTTTATGTCAATTTCACCATTTTGGATGGGTTTTATTAATCTCTTCTCTACAAACACCTTAGATAATAATTTTAGTAAAACCATAAAATAATACTGCCTACTTTTTGGAACAACCCACTAGGTTTTGGAACAATTCATTTTAGCGAAAACGCCACAGGTTAGTATGGAGAACATTTTAACTGATACCACACTTCCCCAGTTAGGACAATTAAAACAAATAATTAATGAGGCTTTATCTAATTAAGTAGTCTATGCACTCATTTACATCCATTTCTAGAACAGAAATATGAACATTGGATAAAGCAAGTTTTAAAATTCTTGTTTCATTTTTTTTGACATAAGAGTTAAAGATTTTTACAGAGAATCTCTCTTTTTATCCCTTCATAAATTAGAAAATATTGTCAACAGCCTTAAAAAATCACCATATTTTAGGTGTAATAAAATATTAATAAATAAATAAAAAGGACATGTCATTTTTAGCAAAATCTTAATATTGACCAGTGCATGAAAAAAACAATGGTTTTGCCTGTAGGGTTTTGACTTAATTTGTTCATTAACAGTTGTGTATGGATGAAATAGTTTGTTACAAAATTAGTTATATTAAATATTGGCTACATTAAAGACACCATAAAGTGTTGTAGCATAGTTTTGCAATCAACATATCAAAAAGCATGTCCTTTTTTAAATAGCTTTAGTTACATCAAATGATCCATGATTCTTACATTTTAAATAATTTCGTCAACTTTAATATTTAACTAGCATATAGATATTGATATTGTTAGGGTTACAGACGTGCACCAAAAGCCACAAATCTTTGATTGGGATTTTCTGGCGGCTTTAAACCTGCCGTGAGAAATATTTTCCGTGTTGAGCGCACAGGCATTTGGTAAACCCATGCAACCCCACTGGTTATAGACCGACTAGCCAAGAGAAGACGCATAAAAATTGAATTATGGCTAACAAATCAATAGAGTTTCAGTGATGTCATGGAGCCGGCTGATATAGTACCAGCTGTGTGATGCATCTCCGTCGCAGCCTCATGATGGCCTGTTCCGCCTGTCGGGAAAGATTCACATTGATTCCAGGATATTACTCTGTCAATAACATGATGTTGTGATTGTGTGTTGATTGATTAGTTGTGTGTTTTATTGCTAGACACATACTGACGTCGAGATGAACGGCTGGAGGGTCACCTGTGAACGAATCCAGACACACACTGCAGTTCTCTCTCTTTTAGATGTTTTAAATGCTTTTATAGAGATATGAACGTACCTTTCTGTATGTCTATAGGTTTGTGCCGACCGTTTCCGTTTCCTGTAATGCAGAAATAAACGATGTGTCAAAATAATGTCGTATGATCATATCCCTGCTGGACAAACCAGGTTGTCAATGTCAACCATCTCAACCAGCTTGGACCAGCTAGAAACCATGCAAAAGTAGCATTCATTTTCCAGAAAGGAAAGGTGAGTTGACATGTTGACTCGAGCTTACCGTTCGTATCGGGTGAATCTGCACCATTATTATCGGCCCCACCTTCTGAGGAGAACAAGACCACAGAGGAACATCATGTCTCATGTCTATATTGAAAATACACTTTACAATAAGGTTCCTTTTATTAACATTAGTTACCTACTTTAGTTAATATTAATAAGATTAATAAATGCTGTGGAAGTATTTTTCATTGCTAGTTTAAGTTTTCAACATTTGCTAATACATTTTTTAAATCAAAGTTGTATCTGTTAAAATTAGTTCTTGCTCTACTAACATGAACTATTGCATTTTTGTTAACTAACATTGACAAAGATTAATAAATGCAATATATTGCTCATAGTTTGTTTAAATTATGTTAGTTAATGCATAAAGACCTTAGTGTAAAGTGTTAGCAAAATAGGTGTCGTACCTGAATAGTCTGTGAAGGAATGACCCAGATGTGACATCGTGTCAAAGACAACTGATGAATCTGTAAAAATCAGTCTGGTTTTAGATTCAACACACTTTGGCCTGGTTCCACAGACAGGGCTTAGATTCAGCCAGGATTAGGCCTTAAGTTTAATTAGGAGATTTAAGTCGCTTTTATAAATGTGCCTTAGAAAGAAACATTACTGGTGTGCATCTCGAGACAAAACAATAGCACTGACATATTTTAAGATATATCAGTGCAAGTTGCTTTCAGTTAAAACAGCTCAAACTTGCATTTAAGTCTGGGACTAGGCTTAAACCTCGTCTGTGAAACCGGGGGTTTCTGTTTTAGTGTTTCAAGTCGCTCTTCACCAGACCATGCAGGATTGTTGTTCAACATCAGTTTACCTGTTGTGTCGGCCGGTGATTTTGATTGGGCTCCATTATCAGACGTGCCTGAAGACACAAGTGATTATTTAACCACATATTGACCTGCACTGGGGCCCGGATATACCCCAGATATACCCCAGATACCCCGGATATACCCCAGATACCCCGGATATACCCCAGATACCCCGGATATACCCCAGATACCCCGGATATAACCCAGATACCCCGGATATACCCCAGATACCCCGGATATACCACAGATACCCCGGATATACCACAGATACCCCAGCCACGGCCCTGTCTGTTAACACACTATGAATCTAATGCTAGTAAACAGACAAATACTTCACTTACTGATTGAGTGGGTATAATCACCATTCCCATTGTCAGCAGAGACATAATCTGATATACACAACAAGAGACGGTTAACAAGGTAAATTATTGCTTTACTAGACATGTTGACGTGACTATTTAAAGATGATTTTTCTTTTATTCACACTATTTGGTTTAATGATTTTATAGCATTTTTTATAAATAGATTTTTTATCTATCTATCTATCTATCTATCTATCTATACCTCTCTATCTATCTATCTATCTATCTATCTATACCTCAATCTATCTATCTATACCTCTCAATATCTATCTATCTATCTATCTATCTATACCTCTCAATATATCTATCTATCTAGTGTTCTATCATCTGTCTGTCTGCCTTTCTATCTATCTATCTATCTATCTATCTATCTATCTATCTATCTATCTATCTTATCTATCTATCTATCTATCTATCTATACCTCTCAATCTATCTATCTATCTATCTATCTATCTATCTATCTATCTATCTATCTATCTATCTATCTATCTTATCTATACCTCTCTATCTATCTATCTATCTATCTGTCTATCTGTCTGTCTGTCTGTCTGTCTGTCTGTCTGTCTGTCTGTCTGTCTGTCTGTCTACTCTCCTACACTCATTCAGTAAGTTGAGTTATGATTTCAGTGATCAGTCTGTGTAATCCATACAGATGCATGAAACCCCAGTGACCTCTCGTGACACTAAAAACGTCTCTGAAAGTTGTCATTACACCCCCTTTGGAGCCCGTGTCAAGACTGTGAGTCTGACAGAGTTTATTAGACGTGTGCTGGGATAATCCCATGGCTACTGGGGTAAAAGCACTCTGAATTTACAGGACCTAAAGGAGGCCAGAGCGGCAGCCAGCAGCCATTACCTGGAGGAGCGTCTAGAACCGGGCCGCCACTGGACGGGTGCCCTGGACTCAGGCCAGCGGCTGGAACGGAGAGCGAGTGAGAGAGAAAAGACAGCTTTGATTCACACCAGTCATCTTTCAGTAAATTATTAGGTAGAACACAGAAACTGGCTGGTTTATTCTGTCAGTGCAGCCCATAATTAGTACAGCGTGACGGCTGGACGGATTGGAGGAAGGCTCTCAGCGCCGTATGTGAGCCGTTTCACAGCATGGGCATAAATGTAAATCATGTAAATTTAACTAGTGCGGGACGTCCTGTTTATTACAAGGCCAATGAGATCAGCAGAAAGCAATTCTGGTGTCCGCAGCCCAAAAGCCATAAACATCAAGCCTCTCTGGTTATAAAAAATGGACAACGTGAAGTGGACGCTTACCTGCCGAATCCACCTGAAATGCGAGTCCCATGTGATCTGTTGAGACAGCGTCAGTTACTAGGCATGTGGGCGGAACGTCTGGAGGAGTGTCTAAGAGGTCTAAAAGCGTACCTAGACCGTCTGTTTGGGTGTCTGGACCAAAGCTCTCTCCTATTCCACCTGTAGAGGGAGACATTCTGAGTCCAAACTGAGAAACAGCATTCAATATTCCCTCCACTAATTAATCAGAATGAAGGAATGCTCACCCATTAAGCCAACAAGGAAGTCATGGCTTGATTGGTCTATTATGCCTGCAATGAAAAGTTTCTGCTATATTCAGTTTGTTCTGATGCTCACATTATTGACTGACTGATAGATTCAACTCGGTAAGTGACAAAATAAAATTTATTTTTGTAGGCCTGAAGAGTTGAACTGATGTTTACCTGTAATTTCCAGATGGGGGCTTGTGCCAAATGAATCAAAACCACCTGAGATGTACACAAAACAAAAGATGCACATGTGAGGACTAAAATCACAACTGAAAACAGTGTAAGTATCTTGGGAATTAATGGTCCTTCCATGTTCAGGTTTTAAATCATGTTTTTTATACCTGTTCCTTGAATCTGAGTTGTGCCTGGCATGAAATGATCCAAACCTGCATCAAAAACAGCAAAGATATTGCTATTTTTATTATCTGTTTCATGTTGTATGTAATGTCAGTCCATAAAGAGCATTGTTTCCTCACCTGTGAATCCTGTTTCTCCTCCATTCAGGAGCTGTTTGTGCCCATTACCTGTGAGAGGAACCCGATTAACGTGACTAAATCGCTCATTCTGTTTAATATGGTGCACAATATTGTGTATTATTATAACACACAATAATACTCACCGTTAGATTCTATCTCTGGGATTTCTGAATTTACAAGACAAAAAGGATACAGTATGACATCAGTTATCATTTACCAGAAAACATTTGTTTTCCTCAGGTAAGCGGTGTATGTAAAACTGTGACGTTTTTCACCTGGAGACTCGATTTGAGATCCGTCATGAGCCGTTTCCCCTGATGCAAGAAGACAAGATCTGTTCTCGTATAAGTGTGTACAGCATTTAAGAATTAAGAAATGACCTCCATGATGTACAGTAGAGAGATCCTGTTATACACATACCATTTTCATATTGTGGAGAGAATCCCTCTGACCCTGAACACATGAACAGAGCATTATTATAACTTTTGCTTATATCATTTTAAAGAGGCCATATTATGCCCTTTTACAAAGTTTTTAAAGTTTTCATGCTTGAATTATAATTATTATTTTTTATACATTGTACATTATTGCAGCTCCTCTCTTCCCAGTCTGTCAGTAACGCTCTGTTTAGTTCCTGTCTCTATGAAGCCCCTCCTTCTGAAAAGCACAATGTGCTCTGATTGGTCGGCTGGATCAGTGTGTTGTGATTGGTCAAACGCTTTGAGCGTGTTTGGTAAATGCCCCGCCCCTTATCATAACTGTGAACACACTACTAACTATCTCAATCAGGCCCCGCACCTTTATTTTGCGTATGTCATGGGTGGGAATTATTTAAATGAGGAATATTGTGATGTGTTCGTTCCCGGAAGAAAACTCAAGAATGGAGGCGTTTCAGGGAGTTTAGAAACAGTGACACTGAGAAGGTTGAAAATGTAAAAAAGCATAACATGTGCTCTTTCATGAGGAGGTCACCATGTAAGTCTTACATTTGATGGTTTTGATTTAAATACCTTCAGGCTGTGATTGGACCTCGGAGGAAACGACACCCACACCACCTGACGTCTGCCCTGCTGATGGTCGGTCAAACGTGTGGCTGGATGACATTGTTGACCCATGACCTGCTGCTATGTGGCCTGATGACCCTTGACCTGATGGCACTGTGAGATTGACAAAGATATCACATTATGTGGTGCGATTAACCCCCACTTTTTTAAAAAGATTAACCCCCACTTTTTCATGCACTAGAATATTCAGAACATTTCTTGCAGACTCTATGTATAATGCATTATAAAGGTATTTATAATACATTATAATGCATTATATAAATGTAACCAAAATGAAAATGCGTTATAATATCTGCAGATTCCTTGCTACATCTGAAATTGGTTGATTCTCATGTGTTTTAATGAATTTCACTTTGTGGTTACAATTCATGAGATCACACAATTATGCAAGGCATAATTAATGCATTAAAAATATTTACATAATGCATTATACATGAAGGCTTCAAGTAAAGTTTTAGAGAATAATCCAATATTATTAGGCCTTTGGATATATTGTGACTTGGTGTGCATAATATAAACAAATGATAAAATATAATATAAACCCTGATTGCCAATATAAACAGATCGATCTCTTACCAACAGAAATGGACACTGAATGGACTCCCCCGTCTGTGCCTGAAACGCATTCAATGTATTAGTAAGTTTCTAAATTCTTTGAAATATCTTATTTTGAACAATCATTTAAAGGTTTCTGAATGTAATTACCAGGGACTTTTGATCCTGAACCTCCATTAGCACCCGTTCCTCCAGCTCCTACACCTGAGAACAGGTTCCCTGGTTACTCGTCATGTTACACACTACTGCTCAAAAGCTTGAGGTCAGTACGATTTTAATTATTTTTTAAAGAAATTAATACTTTTATCTAGAAAGGCATTTTTTATTTTGACAAAAGTGACAGTAAAGACATTGATAATGTTACAAAAGATTTCAAATAAACTGTGTTCTTTTGAACTTTCTACTCATTGATTAGTTTCCACAAAAATATGAAGCAGCACGACTGTTTTCAACATTGATAATCGGAAATGTTTCTTGAGCATCAAATCATCATATTAGAATGATTTCTGAAGGATCATGTGACACTGAAGACTGGAGTAATGATGCTGAAAATTCAGCTTTGATCACAGGAATAAATTACATTTCACTATATATTCACATAGAAAACAGTAACAATAATATTTCGCAATATTTCTGATTTTACTGTATTTTGGAGCCTTGATGAGCATAAAAGTCTTCTTTTAAATACATAAATATCTTGACCTCAAACTTTTGAGCAGTAGTGTATATTAATTATATGTGTAATTATATTATAAACACTTTTATTATATAAAATGTAATATTTGTATTGAATATAGTGCATAATATGGCATTTAGTATTAAAGTATTGTTCGTTTTTATGCAATACCATAAGAATGTGTAATTTTACTTGCTATATGTTTGTTTTTCAGGTCAAAATCAGTGATCGGGTACCTGAAGGAACTATCTCTGATTTGGACCCCTCTTGTCCATCGTAACTTGCACCTGTAAGTGAAATAAATACGGTGATTAGGAAAACTTGTCAGGGTAAAAACAAAGGAAAGCATGTTTACCGCAGGCGAATACCGTACCATGAGAACTTGATCCAGGCGGGCGAGAGTAACCGTCTCTACCGTTACTTCCTGTAACCCACACAGACGCATTACTGAGAGGCCATTCTTTCTACAGTAATAAAACACTGTCGTCCGTCTGAAAAAGGCTTCAGTAATCCAATGACAAGCAGTTAAATGAACAACAAAACATTATTATTCTGAGTGATGCTGGTTACCGTTTGCTCCATCTGAAGCTGCTGATGTGCTGCTTGATGCTGGAATGACAAAAACACTTTTACTTTCTTATTGGACATGGAAGAGAAGATATCAAAGTTATATCAAAGTATCAACCTTACTGTCATTTTTAGCACATTCAATGGATAAAAACAAAACAGTTTCTTCAGAAAACAACACGAGGTCATGAGGAAATGCCACAGTAAATATGGACAATGAATACTCTCAATAGTACCACAAGGTATACAGAACTTTGGCTAACGTTCTGGTAAGGTTCTCTCAAAGTTACGAACGAACATTCTTCCAGTAACATGATTAATGATACATAATGAACTTTTTTTTTCTTCTGATTTTTAAATGTTTAGAGAACATTCAAAAGTAACATTCCC
This sequence comes from Abramis brama, assembly GCF_963993115.1. Classification (NCBI taxonomy): domain Eukaryota; kingdom Metazoa; phylum Chordata; class Actinopteri; order Cypriniformes; family Leuciscidae; genus Abramis; species Abramis brama. The sequence continues at coordinate 5,926,159 of NC_139974.1, forward strand.
ATAATGTTTGCAAATTGAAATGTTCCCATAAAGTGCGTTCACATGACCAAGAAAAAACTTTTTTTAAACAAATTGAATGTCCAGAAATAGCGTTTTCATAATGTAATGAGCGAAGCGTGTTTTTATAAAGCTGGGGTGTTTTCTACACAGGGTCAGTCTGTGTTGCTCTTCTAAAGTAGGACTTGTGTGAAAGTTTTGCCCCTGATAGATCAGGTTCACACTTACAGACTTGGCCAGTTTGAGTGCCACCATTGAGTTTCTGACCTGGGAAACAAGAGCAAAGGTTTTTGTCAAAAGATGTATTGGACTTCAGGAACAGAAAAGCGAGGCCTGAAAAGTGGCCATTTAACTTCCAACAAATTCACCTTTCACCAGAGGCCATGAGAGGCTAATGCACTCCGAACAGGTTTTAAAGAACTTGTTTTTGCGTTATCGAGTAGACTTTCCTTACCATTTGGGGATTCGCCCGCGACGCCGCTGCCAGGAGTCATACCTTGGAGAAAAACAGCCTTTCAGTCTAAACAAGGCCCCGAAACATCAGTCCCACAAACATGCCCTCTCACTGCGCTAGGCCCGTGCACCTGAGGCGGCTGATGATGTTTCATCTTTCCACGTTTATTAATAAATCGAGCAATGCCGTTCAGCCACTGTGGCAAAATCTCCACATACCTGATCCCTAAACCAGATTAAGTACCGATTGGCTTTGCTTTCTGAGTAGGGTGCACCCAGTGAACTATTTTCCAGTGCTGAGAGGTTCAGTGTTCTCTGCCTCCAGCTCTAAAGAGGATTAGCTTCACCTTACCCAAGCCTTTGGGTGCTGCAGTGGCCTGCTGCGATCCGGCTCCTTTGGGAAAGAGGGAGAGGAACAAGAAACATATTCTTAAGACTCCCAGAGATCATTTCTCACAGGTCAATCAATCAGTTTCGGCCAGGTGGCCCTCTGGAAGAACAAAAACTCTCTTTTTACATGCGCATCTCGTGTAAACCAGTTATATACATTTTAAGTTGCTTTTATAGGCTTTTATGAGCATTTTAGATATGATTTTAGTTTCTTTTTGTTGCGTCTAAAACCTCCAAATCTTTGTCAATTTTTAGTCTTTATTCACATTTGTAATTTATACTACTGGAATATTTGGGGTCTGTAAGATTTCTGTTTCAAATAAAATGCTGTTCTTTTGAACTTTGAATTCATCAAAGAAAACGTTTCGCTACTATTTTCGACATTGATAATAATCAGAAATGTTTCTTGAGCGGCAAATCATCATATTAGAATGATTTCTGAAGGATCATGTGACACTGAAGACTGGAGTAATGATGCTGACAATTCAGCTTTGCAATAATATATGTAATAATATTTCACAAAATGACTGTTTTTAGTGTATTTTTTGATCAAATAAATGCAGCCTTGGTGAGCAGAAGAGACTCTTTAAAAAAAACTTACAGACCCCAAACTTTTAAACGGTAGTGTATCTTAATTACCTTACAAAAAGTACTGTGGTACCTTGGTTGTATCAGATGGTTATACTATGGTATTCCAATGAAATTCAATGGAAAAACTTTGTAAATACTATGTAAATATTACATATTTTGGTAATACTATGGTATTAACATGAAACCACAAGGTTGTTCAAAGAATAGCATACTTTCCAAAAAACAACTACATGGTTTTACCATGCTATGATGTCCAGTTTAATATATACCATGATACTACTTTAATGATACTGTATGATTACCATATTTATACAACATGGTACTTTAAAATCATAATGAACGAGGTATGACAACTAGTCCAAAAGCACATTATACAAGAAATAATACCATTGTACTTTTTTGTAAGTGTAATTTTTGATGTGATTATGGCAGAACCCCAAATGTACATAGCTCAGCCTCATTAAGAAAGACTGACTTTTAAAGCAAATTATGACTCATTATGTGATTATTAAAGATGACTGAGGTTTTGCACAATGGTGGTAAGTTGTGAACTTGTCACCCACCCTTCATATGCTGACCTTTGGAGTCATCATCATCTGTAAAGAAAAGGGAAAATCGATACAGTTTATAACAACCGCTCCTTTGTTTTGCCCTTCTCCTCTTTCTGTCCTGAATCCCTCACAGATCTGCTGACTGTTATCAGAATATTACACGAGTCCACTGAGTTTAGGATTCACATTCATCTATTGTCAGTTAAAGGCTCTTTTATTTTCTCCTAGAAACTGTTGCTTTACTCACTTTAATGGTGTTAAAAACTGGGTTTATGAAGCTTAACGTATTTAAAAAAACGATTCAAGAAACTATTTATCATGAACGTTATAGTATTAACTTCTCATTTTGTCCTTTTGCAGGATCATGTCGTATCAAATTGCCCACAATATGAGCTTTCTGATGTGGTACGATCAGCTCTCCTCGGGACATTTTAATTCTTTTACTATCTAAAAGACCATCATCTCCTACCATCTTCCTCCTCAGACAGTTCTTCTTCACCCTCTTCAGCCTCAAAGTCATTTTCCTCGGGCTCCTTATCTGTCCGGAGAGATCGTGTAAATACGTGTGGCCGCTGTATGCTAAACACAAGAGTGTGTCATTAAATGAAGCCCTCTGGGAGAAGAGCTCGTACCTTCAACAGGAGCCGTTGATATGGTGGACACCAGAAACACAACAGCCACTGAAGCAATTACAAGATTTCTGTGAAAGCAAAACGATAAGAGTCCAGAATGAGCAAACGTGAAGCACAATGACCCCCCAAAACTAAGTTAGAAGCTGTTTAGGGTATAGATCATGCAATTTATCAATGCATATTCTCAATAACAGCTGTGAAAATGGCCAACTATTCTCTTGAGAAATGTATGTTTTTAATATTATTTTAACTTGGAAAGTAAATTCAGTGCTTGGGTGTTTTTTTTTAATACAAGTATGGCTTAAAAGCAATACTTAGCACTGAGTTTACAACAAGATACATATTTTTATGCTAAAGTATTGTAATATTCAGAAAGCACAGCTGTAATTGGACAGTATATCACTTAATGAGACTCCCAACATCAAAATAGCACAGACTCTAAACTATAACCAGATATAAGTCATATGCAAATGTCATTGAAATACAAAATTATTAAATACAAATCCTACATAAAACATGCTTTTGTGGTGCTTGCAACACCGAGGTCATGGGTTTGATACCAAGGGAATGCGAGAATTGATCCATATACCTTGAATGTAAAGTCACTTTAGATAAAAGCATCTGCCAAATGAATGAATGTCCTCATACAAGCACCTTAATAAAAAAAATCCACAGCTCCTCTCTGCTATATATTACTAATTAGCTATCAATTGTTCCACTATAATCAATGAAGTCAATTTAAGAGTCAGACCGGTTCTTATAAATCAAATGCCATTGACTTACCGTGACAGCATCTTTAGCACAGGTTTATGTGGGAAACTGTGCAGCAGACATAAAGCAACCAGCAAACGTGCTTTTGACTTCCTTATGCTTGACTGGGCACCAAAATACATTTTATACCCTTCCAGCCCCCCATCTTGTTAAGGGGCAGGACTTGATGTCTAACCCCAACCCGTGCCATTCAAACTACTCCCTCTGAAGAATGAAACCACAGGTGAGTCCTGCAACGTTTTTAAATTCATAATTCATTTTCAGATCAGGTCTGCAGTCTTCAAGCATTAAAACGCAGAAATGCTGATGAATATGTACTGTACATTGGCTGATGACTAATGATGCCAAAGATTAAGATAAGAAGGTCTTTATTTATGGCATGTCCCATCATCCTCTTGGGCCGGCAGTGGGATCAGTAAGGCGGATCAGCCAGTGGAGGGCACAGCCAGCCTACACAACACCACAGCAACCACAGGGTCTTACTGGGTTTCTCTCATCTGAGCATGATGACCTGAGTTTAAGATCAGAGGTTTCCAGGTGGTTCTTTGTGATTTAGCACTTACAAAAAATATGATCCCTTTCACTCAAAAAAAAAAAAAAAAAATGGGTGAGTTTATGATTAAGTGTTTGCACTCAGTCAAAGGTTTGGAATAATGTTTTTGAAAGATCTCTTATTCTCACCATGGCTGCATTTATTTAATCAAAAATACGGTAAAAATTACAGTAATATTGTGAAATATTTCAAAATAACTGCTTTCTATCTGAATATATATTAAAATGTAATTTATTCCTGTAATGAAAAGCTGATTTTTTTTTTTAGCATCATTACTCCAGTCTTCAGTGTCACATGATCCCTCAGAAATCATTCTAATATGATGATTTAATGCTCGAGAAACATTTCTGATTTTTATCAATGTTGAAAACAGTTGTGCTGCTACATATTTTTGTGGAAATTGTTTACATATATACCAAGAAATATTGTTTCAGCATTGATAATAATAAGAAATTGAGCAGCAAATCAACATTTTAGAATGATTGATCTTGAATTCTAAATTATGTTTCAGTCTGCTCAAATACTTTTTATAAGGATGTACAGCTTTTGGTCTCTTTTGCCTGCTGAAAATGTGCTTTGCTGGTTTAGCTGGTCAGTTATTTGATCTCCCAGCTCGACCAGCTGACAAGTGTCCAAAACCTCTAAAAAAAAACCTTCAAACCTGACTGACCAGTTTTATTGCCAGCTATGACTAGCAAACCACTTTTGTCTGGTTTTATGCATGTAGCCTATCTATAAATTTGAGACCAGTGGTTGCCAGATATTTCAGGAAAGAAAAGAATGGGAAAGCTAGTAAACTGGAATGGCTTGTGATGTGTTAATGGATTAGCATGGCCTGTTCAAGTGCTGTGGTATTCGTATATGTTGCATAAGCTAATGCTCCTGTCCCATAGCAGTAACTGAATCGCTGGCAGCTCACGGGAAGATTGCATTCCTGTACAGCGAGCCAGTTCACATCAAGCCCGTTTTACAATGTAACGAACACCAGCAGGCCTTGAAATGCATTTCTGTGATAAACTCGTCCTGATGAGCTAAATGGACGTGTGTCGTAGCAAAGCTAATGAGCTCTTGGGCTAAACAAGCTTTCTTTGTTGCATTGTGAAATGTGATCTATGTGTGTGTATTCTGACCCTGAATCCACATAACGTAATGTTGCATGTGCTTTCTGAAGAGGTTGCGAAACACATAATTGAGATGGGGGAAATAATGCTAAATGCAAATAATAAGATAAAACTAAGCTAATCTAACTAACCTTAAATAGTTAGGATAGCAAAAATAAATAGGTTTTTCAACATTTAAAGCAGAACATTGTTCTTGTTGACATCAAAGGCCTTGTAAACTTCTTAATCTAATAAATGCAATTCTGTTGTTGGTAATGCATTTACAAAATTATCTATTCAGCAGAATAATAATGTACGGTAAACACATGTACAATGTATAATACAACAGTAAGGCAACAGTAACTCATTACAACTGAGGTCTACAGAAGAGCATCTCACAACACGTTCAGCCTTGAAGCACATGGACTACACCAGCAGAAGACACACTGTAACACTCCTGTCAGATAAGATCAGCAAACTGAGGCTATGTTCACACAGACTCAACAAAATCAGACAATAGAAGATTGGAAAAAACGTTGCCTGGTCTGACGAGTCTTGATTTCTGCTGCAAAATTGGCATAAACAACATGAAAGCATGGATCATCCTGCCTGTATCAGTGGTTCAGGCTGGTTCTGGTGGTGTAATGGTGTGATTGATATTTTCTTGACACACTTTGGGTCTCTTAGTACCAGTTGAGCATCATTTTAATGCCACAGTCTGAGTATTGTTGCTGAAAATGTCCTTACCTTTATGACCACAGTGTATCATCTTCTGATGGCTTCTTCCAGCAGGATTACACACCATGTCACAAAGCTCAAATCATCTCACAGTGGTATCTTGAACATGACTATAAGTTCACTAAACTCAAACTCCACAGTCACCAGATCTCAATCCAGTAGAGCGGCTTTGGGATGTGGAGGAACAGGAGATTCACACCATGGATGTGCAGACGACAAATCTGCATGATATCATGACAAGATGGGCCAAAATCTCTGAGGAATGTTTACAGCACCTTGTTGAATCTCTGCCATGAAGAATTAAGGCAGTCCTGAAGGCAAAAGGGGTACAACCTGGTACTAGCAAGGTGTACCTAATAAAGTGGTCGGTGAGTGTGTATTTTCAATGCTAAACTTGCATATTGTTGGGCCAATGCAGCAGATTCAACTTGTATGGTGGGTCGTCACATGAAATGAGGACCACTGTAAATGTTAACAATTACTGGTAAAAAAAAAGTCCACCTGCTGGTACAGTATCTGTCAAAGTAGCAGTGTGGAATGAAAAGACATACTGACAGCAGTATTATTAAACATCTGCTGGTCTTGCTGGCAGATGTGGGCAGATTTCTCTTCACCAGTTTCGTGTCCTGTGGCTTCCTTCATTCCTGCAGGCCTGCCTGCGCTCAGACAAAAGCTCTCTGTTCGGTGCTTGAAACCGTAGCGCTCTCGGAGCCAACCTTGGGTGACGAGATTAGAAGCGCAGTCCTGGATCGGTCCAGCTTGACCGATGGGGTCAGGCGGTACAGCGGCTCAAGACATATGGAAAAGGACGGACCACCACAGTTGTAGCCTATATGGCAAAAATATATTTATTTCTTGCTAAAGTATGTAAAAAAAAACACTTTTATTTTAGAATCGATTAATCGCGATTAACAGCACAATTTTTTTTTAAATCTTGATTTTAAAATATTTCAAAAGAGATCAAATATTTCAGAAAAAATCAGCAAGATATATATATTATATAAATATATTTTTAATTCATTCTGATAAATTTTTTTTTAGTGTATTGGTGTGTAACATACATATATATATATATATATATATATATATATATACACACACACACAAATAGACTTATAATAAATAGATTTTCTATATTTATGTAAATTTTCATTAATTATATCGTATATTATATTAATTTTGATCAATACCATGTATATATATATATATATATACACACACACACACACACACGTATACATATATAAATATAAATAGATTATATATATATATACATATAGTTTTTATTTTTTACAGTATTTAAATATCAATAAAATTTTATATTAACATATAATTAAAAAGTATATTTCTAGATTGAGTATATCAAAAATGTTAAATTGCATATTTACATAAATATATATTTTTAATAAGTATTTAAAAAAATATATGACAAATATAAATATAGCCTACTTTCCTGATTGACAATTTTTTTTGCATAAAATTTACAAATATTTTCCTATTTTTAAAAAAAAAATGCATTAACTTCAACACAAAGATCCTCAGAGACCGCAGCAGATCACAGGAGAGCATGTAGGAAGCAAGAGGTGAGTTGCACTGTGGTCCAGTACAAACACACAGATTAAACCACACACACACATACAGACCTGTTTTCTCATACAGATTCCTGTTCTGTTCTCAAATTTCAGCTTCATCCAGAGCTCTGTTAGGAGTTTTTGTCTCACTGGTCACGAGCCACCTCTGATCGTACTGAAGGAGCCAATCTGTTTAGAAACCCGATCGGTCTGAAATGACTGCGGCACTGGAGTTTTGGGTCCCTGAACCGCTCTGTAATTAATCACCGTGGGCCAAATCTAATATGTCGTACAGCAGGACAGAGGAATAGTGTGGACAGGTGGATGTTAAACTTAATCAGAGGGTCAGACTAGTTCTCATTTCCTGCCCAGGTTCTCGAATTAATGTTTGCAACGGATATTAAACAACTACAGAATGATTTTTGCATTGCCAAGTGTTATATTGGGCCTATTTCATTTACTTTCTAGTTGGTTTCAGTTTTTGTCTGTACCAGCTCTATATTTCATAGGTGAGTGATATGAAAGCTTTGTGTGTGAAACAGACCCACATTTACATCTTTATGGAAGATCTTCAAAAAGTTATTTTATTATCCGTCCTGTATTTTTGAACTGGCACATCATGTTGCATCAGTGACACTGAACCTGATGCAATGTATTGATGACCTAAAATATATTGCACAAGTCGCACTATGATACTTGTAAGGCAAGACACCACAAGTGAATAAGACTATGTTTTCATACTTCCCCAGTTGATTTATCAGAGTGCATTAAAGGGGCTATATAATTCAGAAACCTTGTTTTTGGCGACACTGGTGGCCGTTAAGTGAACTGCAGCCGCAACTCGCACACGCGCACATGTAACGCACAAGAGACTGATCGTGATTCAAGGCCTGAAATACTCACGGAAGTTATTTTTTGTTATTTGCTTAGAAGTAAAATAATAAAATAAAACAATAAAAATGACAGCGGTGAGAAAGCAGCAGTTAAGAAAGCATCTGATCATAGTGATGTGGATATGTTTGCACCAGCTCTACAATTCACCGGCATCGTGTTGACAGATGAGGTAGGCCTAATTAAAATTACACTATTATGATTTTTATTATAAGGTATATTGGAGACTTGCCTATACTACATAGTTGTACTACACTGTGCGACTATAGTTTGAATTAATCTCTTTTCTTTGCATGATGGCACATTGACATTACAGAATGTCTATTTCTGCATTATCCTGAACATTATCATTTGTTTCATGTGTTAATAGAAGAGAGGCTTTCGGGAGCGCGCTTAACCGTCACACATCCTTTTGATTTTCCCGGCAAAAACGTCCCCAGTCTTTCACATTAAAAATCAGTCTACAGGCTTTTATAGACTTAAGAAGTCAGGAAAGGTCTCGTTTTTAAGATTTGTTACAAGCTGTTCACACATTTGGCAATAAAAAGCGATTAATACATGAAAATTCTTACATAGACAATTGTTTTGTAATACAAGTTTTTTGTTTAAATAATGTTTTTTTTATTTATTATTTGTTTAAATATGTTGTTTAAATATGCAAATGAACCGTTATCTAATAAATATGCCTTCATTTGCATAAAATTCCAGAACAGAAATCTTAACATTGGATAAAGATGGTGCAAAATTCTTGTTTCATTCAATTGCCATATTCACTCTTAAAAACCTATAGGTTTTTCCTGAGAGGATTTTGGATTTCTTTTTTATCCTTTCATTCTTATCCTGGATTTCTTTTTCTGGGTCTTGCCTTAAGGTGATTTCAAAGTGTTATTGAAAAGAATTGCGTAAAAATGTTTGCGTTTCATAGACAATCACAGGATGTGTGCTTTTGGAATGACAGGATTTTCCTTTGTGGCTGAACTTTTCTTTTAAGAATGACTGACAAAGAAATGAATCGAATAAGTGAAAATGAAAGAGTGTGTGGACAGAACTTATCAAACATGAGTCTTGACCTCAGGAAAACCAAACACGGTGTTGAAATCTTGAATTGCCACTCAATGGATTGTCAACAGAAGCTGATAAATGAGTTCAGATAACGAACACTCATATGAATATGTCTTTTTGGAGTTTGATAGGGTTTTCATCTAGCAGCTAGTTTTGGATATTAGTCAAACAGCAATGCGCTTGATTCTTATATTACACGCAAGAACCGTCAGCTGAGTGCGTCGCTGTTCAACAGGGCCTGTTTTTCAGTAAAAGGTAGGCCTTTTCTCACAGATATCAAGCCACCAGATCAGAGTAGATGTTTAAACCCTCTTACGCCTTAAATTAAAGTCTAATATTTCTCAAGGCTTCTCGCGTCCTTCCGCCCCCCTTCGAAGCTGTCGGGAAAGTGGGCCGCGGGGGAAACTAATGCACTGCGAGGGTCAAGCTTCACTTGCCGTCTCCATTTTGAAAGCCAGCCTTTGGTTTCATCGGCCTCCCGTAAGTTTGAGAAGGCCCGTTACAGGGGTGACGGGAACATTTGCACACAGAGCCCGTGAGTCACGCTCGGACAGGCGGCCCGCGAGCGCTTTGTCCTGAGCTGTTTGGTGGCTTTTGTCTGGGGTACACCTTCCTCTTCCTCCTCATCCTCGCGTTTGTTCACCCTCGGGCCAGGTTTAGACCACCGAGATGTAATGTGAGATTGTGTCGTGCTCCAAAGAGCCTGTGGAGACGCACGTGGAAACTTAACTCTTTCTCTGTGTAAGGGTCAAGGAATCTAGTGTGCTGGTTAAATCTGAAAAAAATTAAGACATCAGAGCTTAGATAAGACTTTCTTTCTTTGACTAAAACCGCTGAAATATGACACATTCATAGGGCCATTCACACGATCTGGCCATTCACACGTGCAAACTCTACTTGCTTTGCTGAAATGTTGAAGAACGCAACGAAGACATTTCAGATTATTTTTTCATTTAATTCTCTAATTATAATTTAAACTCTCTTAATATGAAATTTCATTTATTTGTGTACTGATGTTCAGCTGTTATATGTTATTGTCAACTTATTTTCGGATCATCAAAGCTCGGTAAACACTGGTCACAGACAAGGAGATGTAGGCTACCTTTAATTTCATCAAACTTATTGCTCACAAAAAACCCCCCCACAAATCATGTTTTCAAACCATCTCATGTTTGATTTTGATGTGACATAAAGTGGTGATATCTAAGAGTACATTTACATGACAATGATGTACTATATCATATCATTTCTTTGCGTAATTTACATACCGACGACAGCGTTGTCACAGATCCGCGAAAACTACTAATAACGCTGCATTATGCTAACAGGCCAGTAGTTGGCGATATCACTTTGTAAAAAAAAACCCATTACGCACCTAAATAGACCGAACACATAATACACATACGTATGACGTTCACAAATTCGCGTTTTTGCAGTCCACATGGAGACGATGACGGTATCGGTTTCAAAAACGTGCATTTTGAAACCCGTTTTCAAAAGTGTGCATTTTCAGGCTCCCAAAAAGCCATTGTCGTGTAAACGAATAACTAAAGCACATAAAAAGCTTTTCGTTTTTTTTATAAAAATAAGTTGCCTTTAATTGTAGTTGAAAACGGTGTCCTGTCAATGTGGGTGAGTTGTTTACTTACTTTTTATTTCGTCTTCCATTGACACCATCGTTTATTCATTCATATTCATGAAAACGAGAGGTGGGATTTATCGTTTATCATATCCACTCATATCCAATCATATCCAATCATAGCGCATGGAGGCATTGCCTCCTCTCACGTGACAATATATATATATATATATATATATATATATAAAAATGTATAATATAATTGTATAATATAGCCTATATAATATTTTTGGTTGCATTTTATTTTACAGTTCGTGTACTTACAGTGTACTGAGTCTGACCTAAGAAAGTACTGGGTAATATAAGGTAACTACATGGTTAGGTTTAGGGGTAGGTTCAGTGTTATTGCCTAGTTATTACCCAGTTATTTTAATTACTATAAAAAGTACATAGTATGTACATGGGGAACATGACTGTAAAATAAAGTGCTACCGCATTTTTTTATATTTATAGAAGAGCAAATATATAAACAATTTGGTTTAATTTGAAAGACAAAAACAAGTGACCTAAAACCAGAATATTGATGTGTTTAAGAAAAAAAAAGCCTTCATTCAGTTAATCAGGTGAAACACCACCTTTATTTGATAATAAAGTGTTTTTTGTCCATCAGAATGAATTAGTAAATCATTGTTTGTCTGTAAAATTTTGACATTTTACTAATAAAATAAAATTGTTATACATTTATTCTATAGTATTAATTGGATTGTCTCGGGCACTGAAATATTTTTTTATTTTATTTCTGTTCTCATGACTACATTTAGTTGAAAATTGAGTAATTAAATAAAAAACAGGATAAGATATGCATGTGCTTGTGGTTTAGTTTACAGTACACACACAGACACACACACACACACACACACACACACACACACACACACACACACACACACACACAAAAGTCTCCATGGTCACTTGGTTTTCTGACAACCCAGTCTTTATTAGATTTGCTCCCTGTGTACATATTAAAACGACTTTAAATCTATACAAAATTATTTTTTAACAGTTTTCAGAACAATCTGTGCTCTTACATTGCTAGTTTATTAGTATTCCTCCACAGAGACATAGACATCAGAGATTCTGTACAGTCTTAAATCTTTTTTTTTGGGGGGGGGGGCAGAAAATATCTCATTCTGTGCGATTTCAGGCCGGCGTTCATCTGAGAGTCAAGAAAAGAAGGTTGTCGTTGTAGCAGCTGCAGTCTTTCAGTCAGTGACACCATGTGGACAAACCAAAGGAGCCAGGACAGGTTTGATGGTTCGAGCAACATTTCTCCAGACCCGAATCGTTTGGTCTCGGGAGCTTTCTCAAAAATTCCTTCAGTTAGTTCTACTCTCTAGGTTTAATGCGTCACTTTCAAATGAAATATATTTAGACTCTACGCAAACAGACAAACACATGAGGTTCGAAATTCCAGACCCTCATTGTTCTTCATGCATTTCATGCATCTAACATTGGTAAAATGAATATATCAAACGTTCTAGAATTAGGACAAAGTAAAAAAAAAAAAAAGGAATGTACACCAAACAGCCGAATAATTTAATCTGCATCCCAGAACCCTTAGAAAGGAACCTTCACCATATGAGAGAGAAAGACAGAGAGAGGACGAGAGGGACGTGTCAATGTGTTTTAATGGGACGTGAAACTCTGGTTATCATGACTGTCTCAGTTGATTCTTTTACGTCTCTCCAGGAAAATCTGCAATGAGAAAGAAAAGCAATCATATAGTGAATATATCTTTTTTTTAATGAAATTATTATTTGTTATAATTTGTTTTTCAACAGCCTATGTAGACAGCATTTGAAGGCATCATGTGCACTATACATTTTTGGGCCGAATTCTTAATAGTTCATGTAAGTAAATCAATGAGGTCATGAATGTTCTTGTTCTTGTGTTTTTCTGGCAGTAACACTCCAAGACTCCAGGGGGCGATAATGTAACTTCAAATCTGCGTTGGATATGTTTCAGGCCTACTTCAGGTAGCTATCAATCCTCTTTTTGATTGAAAAATGATAATGATGCGATTTAAAATATGGTATATCGTGAGTTTACTCATCATATATAGAAAATTCTTTATCCAGAAATGTAAATGGGCAACACACCTACTTTTACTCATTTGAAAATGAAAGGTCTCTCTACCTTCATACATTAACAGAAAAGAGAAATAATGAAAAAGTTACTGTAAAGCCTTAAATCTATACATTGATAGATGTATAATGCACAAATTGCTTATCAAGATCCTATTTACCCTTTATTTTTATTTTGTTTGTCTTAATATTTGATTTGATATAGGATCAACTATATCTTCTAGTATGTTATAGTATGTTATAATTGCCTTTAATTGTATGTTCATTGTCCAACAGATTGCAATAAAACATTTTTGAAAAAAGCGATTTATCATTCAAGACGGCGGATGAAGAGCCCATCCTTTCAGTAAAAAAGAGCCAATCACCTTTTGAAAGAGGTAATGCTTGATTATTTACTCATTTCACTTATTTGCATGGACAGTATTTTAGCATATTTGAATAATTTATGATACCATGTTGTCAGATTGTATTGCTGATTTGAAATATGATTTAATATCTTTATAAACAGTTCGATTTCTTGTGCTTATCAGTGTAGAGGCTATTTTTGTAGTTAGCTTAGCAACATGTTAAACTCCATACTGAAAAGTGTCCATTATCTCATTGAAAAGATGATTTAATCCAACATTTTTATGTTTATAAGAGTATTTACAAAGCAGCATGCTTATTCCAAACTCTATTAGAATAAAATGTTAGCTGTTTAATATTCATGAGTGACCATTACAAATGTTTCTGAATGTAGAGCGTTTCAAATCAGCCAAATCAGACATTTATAAAGTAAGGCTTATGTAAACACTACACTACATTAATATGAGGTATCATGACTTTATATCTCATATATTGTGACTGCATATATCACAATGTGACTATATTTTCAGTTGCTACTTTATCTCACAATGTGACTAATATCTATATCTCTCAATTATGACTATATCTCACAATTGTGACTTTAAATTTCAAAATATTTGCTTTTTATATTGCACAAATTGACTGTATATCCCGCCTGTACTGTATATAAAGGCTTTATATCTCACAGTGAGCCTTTTTATCATCTTTCATCAGTCACTTGTGAGGTTTCATGACTTTTAATAGAAGTATATGAAGTAAGGCCTATGTAAACACTACATAGGTTTGAACCGAGCTTTTAATACGTGATCACATGATACCTGTTACAATGTCTTTGTAGAGTCCTGGTTGCTAGGAGCTTGGCATAGGGGTTTTGCTGCCATCATCTGATCCTTAGGAAAGGCAGGAGAGGACATTAGCATGTGTAAAGTGGAAGTGTTTTAAGCAGACGCCTCTTCACAGCATCATTACCTTGTGTTGTGTCATCAAGATGATCTGGTTCATCTTGTGTTTTAGAAGCAGCATCTGTAAACAGGACCAAATTGTCTACGTTTATTATTACATGTATGCATTGGGCAGACACTTTTATCCAAAGTAACTTGTATTGTAAATGTGTTTTTATAGTTCATGTATGTTAGTTATGTTGTTAGTGCCAGTCTTATATATCTATACTCCTACTGAATGTCAACATCTGTCTTATTTGTGTCTCCTCAGGAATTTTGGGAGGAAGAAATCTCAAAAGAAAATTGGCTTACCCGTGGCATCTTCAACCCCGACTTCATCATCATGGGTATCAGTGTCATCGTCATCTAAACATGCAAAGGAATTGAGCTTTTTCCCATTCAGAGAGTAGTGACCATCTAACAGGTAACAGCTACTTTTACAGTTTATCATTATAAAATATTTGACATAATTTGGGGAAGTTGCAAGCCAAAGTTTAATATTAGGTTCAAAAGCAATAGTAATAATGTTAACCTTAGCAAACGACATAACTAAACCCACAATGAAGTGCTTTAGACCCATGAGACGTACCGTCTAAAACGGCATGGCTGTCTGGATCAGTGATTTCATCAGTGTGTTCCTCTAGAGTTGGCAAAAAAATTAAAGAAACATGCATTTAATACTTTATAAATAATAACGGCATCATGTGACTCTTACATACTTAGTTAATAAACATATTTACCGTGGGATGTCGTAGTATCTGTTGAGTCATTGTCAGGTTCATCTAGAAGAAGAACAAGATTCAGGTTCATCATGTCTTACACACGTGGCTTTAGTGAGAAGTCATTTGTTTGTCCGTGCTGAAATCACAAATGCTGTGCGATGCAACTTTGTTCTCCTTTCAGAAGTAGCAGTGTATTCTGGCTAGCAACGTACAGTAAAACTCACATATATTTAATGATTTTACATTGCTTAACCAGTGCCTGATTCTTTCTTGAGGCTTTATATGTTTCCCTGTCAGCTGTTTTTCTAGTGAACTTGTGAAGAAAAGAAGAAAACTCCTCAGATTTACATGGGGTAGACGGGATTTATCACTTGTTGTGTTGTGCATCACATCTGGTTCTCAGTTAGCACTGAAATATGATGCTAATGTTCATTCTTCACATAACATGTGAACAGTGAATGCTGTGGTTGGCTTACCGTGGGAATCAGCAGAATCATGTGTCTCTATTGATGCATCATCAGGAGAATCTGTAGGTTTAGACATTTATATATTACACTTTCCTAACTTTGTTCTGTAACAGTGACTAGTTTAATCTATAGACGCCGTTTTCTTTATTTCTTTTTATTTCACAGTGTGACTTTATATCTCACAATATGACTTGGTATGTCACAGTTGTGACTTCATCTTCAATTGACTTTATATCTCACAATTAAGACTTTATATCTTCAATTATGACTTTATATCTCACAATTATAACTATCTTACAATATGACTTAATTAATCACAATATGACTTATATCTCACAAAATGACTTTAAATCTTCAATTATGACTTTATACCTCACAGTTATGACTATTTTCAATTATGACTATATTTTCAATTATGACTTTATATCTTCAATTATGACATTATATCTCATAGTTATGACTTTATATCTCACAATTATGACTTTATATCTTGCAATTATGACTTTATATCTTCAATTATGACATATCTCATAATTATGACTTTATATCTCACAATTATGACTTTATATCTTGCAATTATGACATTATATCTTCAATTATGACATTATATCTTCAATTATGACATTATATCTCATAATTATGACTTTATATCTCACAATTATGACTTTATATCTTGCAATTATGACTTTATATCTTGCAATTATGACTTCATATCTTGCAATTGTCTTTATATCTCACTATGTGACTTTAAAATCGTGACTTTATATCACACATAATGATTGTATACCATGCAATTATGGTTTTATATCATAACTTTAAATTTCTCAGTTGTGTCTTCATACCGCACAATGTGACTTTATTTCTTATTTTAAACTTTATCTGATATAGTTTTCACTGTGAGGTGGAAATGGGCCTGCATATATGTCAGTTAATACCTTGCTTCTTTTTTTCCACACTGGAGTCATTGTCTTCATCGGTGTCTGAGGGCATAAACGCATCAATCAGTCAATAGATATAGTGGTTTGATGACTGTAAAACAGAAAGGATGAAATGTTCACCTTCCCCTCCTGTTTCTGAGCTGTCCGCGTCGCTCTTGCTGTCACTGTCAGAGCTTTCTGTGTCTGTGGACTCTGTGCTGCTCTTGTCTTTGTCCTGGTCTTTATCTTTGCTGTCCGAGTCTGAGTCCGAGTCTGAGTCTGAGTCCACGCTGGAGTTGTCAGAATCTGGTTTGTCTTCCTGCTTGTCTTCTGTCTTTTCCTCCCGCTCGCTCTCGTCAGACTGACTGGCTGTGGCGTCTTCTTTCGAGGCGGCGTCCTCCTTCTCCTGTTCGTCTGGTTTGGATTCATCTTCTTTATCTTTTCCCTCGTCGCTGTCCTTGTCATCGGTCTCCTGCTTTTCTTGGGCGTCCTTCTCGCTGTCTCCATCGTCTTGCGTGTCTTTGGGGTCGCTGGTGTCCTTGTCTTTGTCCTCAGCGCTGTCTTTATCAGGGGAATCTGCCGTGTCCTGGTCCTGAGTGTCGCCGTCAGAGTCCGGGTCTTTCTCCTTCTTCTCTGCGCTGTCTGTGTCTTTCAGATCTGGATCCTGGTCTTTAGAGTCGTCTGAATCTTTCACCTCATCCGAGTCGCCGTCTGTGTCGCCTTTCTCTGGCGTCTCAGAGGTTTCTCGGCCCTCGTCTTCTGAGTCTTTGCTGGAGTCTTTGCTGGAGTCTTTGCTGGAGTCTTTCTCGTCTTTCTCGTCGCTCTTTTCATCTGTGTCTCTGTCTGTTTTGTCTTTGTCAGAATCTGGGTGTAAAAAGTTCATTTTTGTTAATATAGATCATCTAACTGACATTAATTATTATAATTACAGACAAATAACTTCATGAACCAGTGAAGCCTAAACTTACAAAAAAGTACAATGGTTAGTTGATTGTATCAGATCAAGAATAACATGGTACTACCTTACCTATTACCATGGTAATACCATTGTAAATTGATAAATATCACCAACGTACTATTCATGCACTATTTACATAACAATCCAAGGCACATATTGAATGTCAAAAAACATGGTATTACCATGGTACACATGAAAAAATACATGGATTTACCAGGGTACCAGGTACAATAAATGTTCATTAACAAGTATTTTATTTACTATGATAGGCATCATAAAATTCAAAAATTTTGTTTTGAAGCAATAAATATTTTGTCACGTCATGCTGGATAGCCTCGCCCTCACTTATTTAATCACAATTAAATATCAAATATGTTCTGACAAGGGTTATTATATTTATTATATTTAACTAAAACTAAAATAAACTTTCTGGTTTTAGTTATTAAAATTGTAGTTATAGTTATATTAGTTATAGTGTAGTTATAGTGTAGCTAAATTAGCATATATATATATATAAAACTACAAAATATTAATAAAAACTATAATAGTACTTCAATGATACTAAAATAACACTGGTTCTGACTGGTTTTGAGTACTTGACACTGGAAACTTGTTGCATTGGACCTTGTTAGTGTTTCTTTTAAGGACTTTTTTAAGCGCAATAATCATCTTTTGTTTGGTTATGAAGTATAGAAGTGACACAGATGTTCTTTTGTGTATTTTAAGCTCACCATCAGAGTCCTGCTGCTCATCTGTGTCTGAAGAGTCTTTCTCAGATGAATCATCGGTACCTTCTGCATCAGAGCAAATACAATATAAACATCTCTAACGTCAGGCTGAATCACACTTTCATTCCTTCAGTAAATCAAAACTATTGTGAAACATGTTTTCAAAATTGGTAACTGAAATAAAGCTGAAATAAATAAAAAAATATTAGATGAAAAAACTACTAAAACTTATACTGAAATAAAAATAAATTAAAGCTAAATAGAAATATTTAAATTATATATGTATATGCATATATACATATATATATATATATTAAACAAAAGCACATGACAAAATTACTCAAATTTAAACTAAAATTAAAATAAAAATAAATAACAATTGTTTGCATTACAAGTGTTGTTGCATTACAACACTGTTTGAATTAAAATGGTGATTTCTGCACCTGTAGAGGTTTTGTCTGCATCATCAGACTCGTTCTTCTCCACACTAGCAGAATCCGCGTCTGAAAGCACAGAGCATGCCAAGATTGTTTCAGTAACAATGTATCATTTCGCTGTGAGAAAAGAGTGACTGTGTCAAGTAGGACGTGTTCCTGGAACATCTTTAGTTGGTGCTTGAACAATGTTCATGGCAACAAAACATAGTCCTCCTCCTCCTCCTCCTTCTCCTCCTCCTCCTCCTCCTCCTCCTCCTCCTCCTCCTCACTGTATAACCATTAACTACCGCCAGAGGGAATGACGGAACATGAACATCAACTACAGGAACATGTTCTGCATGAGGAAACTCTATACCTGTGTCCACTGAACCAGGGGCCAGCTTCTCATCGGAGTCTGTTTCATAGTGAGACAGGAAATCAGTATTTTCATTACACACACACACACACACACACACACACACACACACACTGGAATATAAGAGTTTTAATTCTCCATTGTTTGGAAGTGCTTGTTTTCAGAACTGACATGTTGTTCTCTCGAAAAAGTTATTTTGAAACTTTTTTTTATCATTCCAAAACTATGATATTATTTTTCAATGGAACAGAAATTGATCAATTAAAGTTTCTTTAAAAATGATTCTTTTGTGTTCCATGAAAGAAATAACAGGTGAATAAATAATAGTGTTTTTGAAGTTTTCATCTAATATTTACATTTTATTTTCAATATTCAGATTTATTTCAATTACTTTATTTATTTTATTTATTTAGTTTTAGTAAAAAAAAAAATAATGCCAAAAATCTTTTTTTAGTCAGTTATGGGCGAGTTATTAATGTACCGTTTCATAATCACATGAGTTGACTCTGTCTCTGTTTGTTTACCTGCTGATTCCTTTTCCATTGAATCTGTATCAACATGATCTGCATCTGAAATATTATACGACACATTTAGATTGACTTAACACCATCTAATACAATATAGTCTGTCTCATTTCACACGATCTCTCCTACCTGTGCTGTCCTCGGCTGATGCTTTCTCAATGGTCTCATCTGCAGCAATAATAATAAAGGAAAGTATTTTGCACACATGTAGATTCTGTATATTATGAAAGACTGATTTGTGTTTCACCGACCTGAATCGCCCGTCTTCTGCTGCGATGCGTCGGTTTCTGTAGTAGTTTCTGTATCTGTGTCTTTGTCCACGTCACTATCTGTTGTGTCTGATAAAGACATTTAGAAATATTTGTTTTTGCATCTTACACCTGCTATTGTTATGAATTATATATCTGAATGGAATGTCTATGTGTTTTAATTGCGTATCCTTTACTTATGGTAATACCATGTTCCTCTTTTAAGGGAAATAATACAATGTTGTGTTTTTCTAAGGAAGTGAGGGATGCATTTTGATATTTGACCAAAACAACACATTGCGTTGTTGTTGTGTGTTCAGGAAAGTTGTACCTATTGAGTCTGGGCCGCTGGTGGCTTCATCCAGGCTTGTGTCACCTGGAATCAGTCGAGCTGTTAGTTTGAGCAATGCTTCCCTCAAGTGCATCTCAAACAGAGTAAAGGATTTGCTAACTCTTTATTTTGATACAAGTAACTTTGCAACTTATTCTACTAACACCTTACAGTCTACTAATACTATAATGAGAGTTAGTTGACACGTAGTTGCCTTTGCTGGGTAGTAACTGATTACATGTAATCTGGATTATAGATATATTTTACAAAAATGTGACTTTATTGATTATATGACTACATGTTATTCTCACAATGTTAGTAAATGATTCATAATTCATTGATTCTCCTTAGGCTACTACTACTTTTTTATCTTTTACATTTTCCTTTCTATAAAAGTCTATGCTTATCTACGTTCAGAAGCTCTTCCAGGTTTGTGGAATCGCACACACAGACCAGACACTATGGTCATGTGACTATCACTGAAAACTGAGACGCACAGCATTTGATCACTGGATTTATAGAAATCATTTCACTTTTAACCATTTAACCATGTATTAATGTCTTCAGAAGGCTTTTGTCTTTCAAACACATTAAAATATTTCATATTTCACATATTTCACATGCAATGCAGGGATTCTTCAACCTTTTTTTTTTTTAAGCTGGACCTGTTTGACTTAATATATTCACTCAAAGTACCTCCTGAGTTAACAAGTTAGGTCAATAAAAAATCAAGTCAATAATAATAATAATATAATTAAATTAAGTTCACTGTTCTTTGATGTTGGGTAATCATCAAAATAAAGTATAACCAAAGATGTGAGAAGTGAAGTCTTACTGTTCGTGTCTGGTGTGTCAGGAGCTCCATCGGCCTCTTTATAAAGGGAGAAAATTAGTAGAAAAGAAAATTATAAAGGCATCGAGTTATTTTATTCATCTTGTTCCTAGTGTCATTAAAAGTGTTTTTCATTCCTTAAAATGATTGCTAATGTGTTAACATACAAGTATAGGCCTGTATAATTCAACATCAGAATGACTCAGTACAAGAACTGAATCAATTAAAAGAGTGTATCCTGGTTCACAGCATCAACAGAGATTACACATCTCCATCCTTTTCATTAATCATTGATTTCAATGTGAGTCATAACTAAACACTTCTGTTGTGTTTTCTGTCCTGTTGCCATGGCATTATTCAGTTGTGACACTTTTGGACAGCAAACATAAATGATTGTTTTAATTCATTTAATCTTTTCCCGTTGACTGACTTTGTCCTGCTTTTCCAACTAATACCAACTCTTCTAGTTCACTGATGTTGAACAGACAGCGGTTAAACATTAATCCGTGTGTATTG
The DNA here is from genome assembly GCF_963993115.1 of Abramis brama. Taxonomy (NCBI): domain Eukaryota; kingdom Metazoa; phylum Chordata; class Actinopteri; order Cypriniformes; family Leuciscidae; genus Abramis; species Abramis brama. The sequence goes on from NC_139974.1 coordinate 5,947,503, forward strand.
TGTTATCACACTCATTCATGTGTTATCTTGATATCAGTGCTTTCTGTTGGCACTTGTGAAAGCTGTGTGCTTCAGCGCTCAGGTCATGCGTTCTTTCTCTCTTTTATGTGCTTTATGTCTAGACGCTCGATACCAGAAACCAACCTAGTTTTTCGGTGGTGTCAGACGAGTCGCTGGGACCTGAAACACACAGAAGTTTTGGTGTCATTTTGAAGTGTGGTGTCATGTTTGTTACCTGTTTGGAAAGAGTTTCTTACCTCCATGTTTCTCTGATGAATCTTTCCCATCTGTAGTTCCTGCAAAAGAAAGTTACATTTGAGCGTCTGTCTAGTTAAAGATGACTTTGCTTTTATATCATTTTAATATTTCTTTATAGCTTCAGTATATTTTTACTCAGTTTAAGTACATCAACTAAAACTGACTTATTTCAGTTTGTTGCTAAAGCAACATTTCTAATATTCATTTAACGTTTTTTAAGATATTAAGTTTTGGTATTTTTTTGTGCGTTTGCCACTTTTATTCGTTTTCTCAAATTTCTATTTAGATTTATTTAATTTTTTAGTAATATACTTCAACTTATTTTAGTTCAGTTAGTTACCAGTGCAACATTTCTAATTTTTGTTTACATTTATAACGTTTTTCATCTAATATTAATATTTTATTTCAGCTTTATTTTAATTAATGAAAATGTTGTTTCGATTTTTTTATTAATATGTTTTAATTATATTTTAATAGTTTTAGTTAAAGTCCCCTGTGGTGAAAATCAAGTTTTTAATGTTGTTTGTATGTCTATGTGGTGTTTTTAATATGCTTTAAGACAAACCATGTGTAAATTCATAAGTCGACAGAATTTCTGAGTATTTTCTCCTTAAAACTGCAGTGAACCAAAGACAGCCTCAAAAACACGCTTTGAAATCGCTGGTGTTTCTGACGTCACAAATGACCTTGTAACCAATCAGATCAACGTGTGATCGGCAACGATCTCTGAGCTGATGCGAGCGAGTGTGTGGAGGCGGGGCTAATTTGCATATTAATAGAACCACGTATACTAGATGAGGCAAGGGTGTAGAGTTACATTCAAGCTATTTTAAGGCATGAATAAAACATTTTTTCAAGGAAAACCTGTTTAAATATGTAATTTTGGTGTTTGGAGTTTTAAGGGATAACATTATTGACTACTGGGGGACTTTAACCATAACAACACTACCATCCGTCTAAATATCGATGTTCATGTAAGTGGATTTTTCTGCAGTTTATGTAAAATGTTTATAGCAAGACTTATAGCCAGACCAACCTGAGTCTCCATTTACAGGGACTGGAGTCGGAAGAGCTTCAGTAAACTGACCTGAGAAGAGAGGAAAAACATGTTTGTCAGATGATCTGGAAAACCTTCTGCGGTCCATTGATTCATGATTTATAGATCAAATTCATTGCGACCTACCAATGAAGATGTCTGACAGGGCCGCAGCCAACTCTGAGATTATAACAGAATAAAACACACAATCAGTGACATAAACCAGATCATATTCGTTCAGAACCAGATACTTCCTCTTTTTAACTCTTAAACTGACTTTTAATTGCAAGTGTTGCTGAAATCTCTTCTGAAACTCTAAAGGAGACACATGATGTGAGATTCCTGGGGATTGTGATTTCATCCCATTTCTATCTTGGAGTAACAACTGATGTTACTTTGAGTTTTCCATCTGTAATGTCTTTCTTGAACAATTGTAGTGGTACAAAGCAGATCATTGTTCTTACACAGCTCATGCATTCAGGGGCAATACGTAACTTAAAATGTGAAATCATAATTATGAAGGGCGATGTGCATACAATAAATACTCTTACCGTCATTATCGGTCCCATCTGTATCAAAGCAAAAGACAAACAGTTAGTTAGTGGTGTGAGTGCATTGAGCTATAAGACTGGCTGTCCTATAGAGGCCCAGGCTAAATGTACCGGGACAGGTGAACAAAACTCTTTTGTGTCCTGTGAAGGGCTCTGATTACACTCTCATTATAGGGAGGCAGAAAATGCTTCATGTTACTTAGAAAGAAGAGCTGATACACGTCACTAATAATAATTTAGGGATTCTGTGTTATCTGGTACGGTATATATGTGACAGATGTAACGATGTCAGATTCCTTACCGTTTATTGGTGCAGAAATAGAGACACCCACTAATGCAAAGATCAACGGGACAACCAGCGTCCTTTATAACAAGAGGAGAGAAAACTAAATCATGTGAGTGTTCACAAAAACATCTCATCTAAAATAAATAATCTAAAATTAAAAGAATATATATGTATATATATATATGTGTGTGTGTATTACAATCATTAACAATTTCAAAAAACAAATTAATAAACAAAGTTAATACATCTTTTTAGGAAACAAAAACACAACACTGATTAAAATCGAGGACCATCTTTGATGCACATCATTTTTATCACACAATTGAACATCTCAGTAAAACATGTACATTTAAAATCATAGAAAGATAGATTCTGCCCTGATAAACTGTGGATAATAATTGGTCTAAATGTTTGGCGTGATCTCTTTTGTTTATAACCTGTGAGTTAGTAAAGATCCATGCAGATACAGACATTAGCCTAGTTAGAAATCAGTGCACTGCTGAGTTCACTAGTTAACCTTCATCAGTATCAATTACTCCCATTGTTTTTGCGGACTTTTGCATCTCTGTAAATACTCTGAAATACTCTGAACAAAAACATTAAGTCAGGCCAGGGCTGCGTTTCTCAAAAAACACTGTGAGCGAAGTAAATCATCTCTCGATCTACTCAGGCTTACGATGCTTTTGGGAGACCTAGCCAAGGTTGCTGAGAGTAAAGGAGACGCTTGTACTCACCGGGACAGCATTGCAATAGGACAGGAGTGCAGTGTGAGATTGACGCAGGTGATCAGGTCTAAAGCCTGAATGGAGCAGCTCTCAGATCTTTTATACCCTCTGAGGGGGTTGAGCTAAAGCCTGAGGCGTTACACGAGAACCTCTAAAGCTCCTCTCATTAGAGCAGGGTTATGAAGGCAGGCCGTCCTGCTATTGTTTGTGTTTTCAAACAGCCTTTGTAAATAGTGTAGCTTCTGTGTCCCAGTCCTGGTGTCTCTGTCTCGACGGGTCTCGCCGCTCCTTTGTGATTCGCTCCAGACATTTGATTTAGTTGATTTGAGGAGTTCTTCTCAGGAACGAAACAAAGAGGAGCTGGGCAGGACATGCGGATGGTGTTTGCGTCAGAACTTTCTTTCTTCTGTATGGCACAGAATGATCTGTTCTGCAGTGTTTTTAATATACTTATTTGCATTTAAACAACAATTGCTGATTTTCACATAAGACCAGTTTCACATTAAACTCAGCGTTTAAGGCCCGATATACTCACGGCAAAGTTCTTTTTCGTTCTTCCGTAAAATGAAGTTCGAAATACGTGACCAGCAAAATACTGTTAGCGAACAAATGACACCGCCCGCACTGCTGAGAGTGGCGTTTAGATGTGATAGATGTGTAAATAGATGCATAGATAGATATGTTTAGATATGTAAATAAGTGCTGCGCGCTCAATAAAAAAAATAAACACAATAAAATTGAGAAAGCAGCAAACATTTTAATAAAACATAAGAAAAGCATCTGAGCATATGATGTGGATGTGGATGTGTTTGCACAAGCTCTGCAATTCCAGCGCTATCTCACGACCAATTCGTACGACAATTCGTGATAAAAAGGTGGCTAATTTTGTACAATTTGTCTAAACCCACGTGATGGGTAGGTTTAGGGGCGGGGTCAGGGGTAGGTCATTCGTATGAATTCATACGAATTGGGCAATTCGTAAAATATGTACGATTTAGCAAAAATCTTACTAATTCGTACGAATTAGCCACCTCGTAGAATTCGTACGAATTCCCGTGAGATCAGGCTGGCAATTCAGCACTCCAGTACGTCACATTTATTTATGTAGCACTTTATACAGTACATTGTTTAAAATCAAGCAGCTTTACCACATTAAACGTACAACAGTGTCAGTATCATATTTCATCAGAAGAACTTCATTTTCTACTATAAAGCAACTCCTCCAGTGTGTTTATGATTTTACTCACAGACGTCTGACCTCGACGAACTCAACAGAAGAAATGAACCGGAAAAGATTTCAGCGTGACAGAAGGCGGAGCCTCCGCGCACACCTACGTATTACATAATCGTCCCGGACCTATGGTAGAACAAAGGTGTTTATCAGCCGGAGCGAACTTTTCCGGAAAGTTTGCTTTCTCCCAAAACAAACTCACATTTGTTCGAAAAGACGTCACATCAATTCGTTCTTCGATTTCGCTTGAAGTATATCGGGGACAACAATGTACTAAACATGGATAAAGTTTATCGCGTACAGGCGACAGTGTTGTCAAAATGATCCCTGTTCACGCGAATCCGCGAAAACGATTAAAAACGCTGTGTTCTGCTGCCAGGCCAGTAGATGGCGATGTCACTTTGCAAAGAAACGCTACGCGCTTATAGACTGAACATGTAATACGCATGCGCATGACGTCACCATTTTTACAAATTCGCATTATTGTATTTAACATATACTAACAAGTTAGCTTGCACTTTGAAACCCGTTTTCACAAGTTTGCGTTTTCAGGTCCTCAAAACTCTGTTGCTGTGTAAATGAACGGCCAAAATGCATTTAAAGTTTTCTGTTTTTAGAAATCAGTTTGGTTCCAACCCTGCTCCTATAAGGCTGATTAGCTTGATTATAACGTGATTAGCTGGATCAGGTGAGTTTAATAAGGGTCTAAACTCAGCTGGACTGTGGCGCTCCAGGAACTCAGTTTAACACCCCTAAGGTGTTGTGGGGTTTACAGCGTCTGTCTAGGTCAGGAATGGGCAACTTCGGTCCTAGAGGGCCACAGTCCTGCATATGTTAGCTCTAATACACCCGAGCAAGCTAATCAGTGTCTTCAGGATCACTAGAGTTTTCTCAGGTTTGAAGCTAAACTCTGCAGGACTGAAGATCCCCATCCCTTATCTAGGTTGGTTATACCTTTTGGTTTCTACTTTAGCTGAAACCTCTAACAAGTTACAAAACACATGAACTCATAATTACGGAGCCCCTGAAGGGACATGGTGAAGAAGGAAAATATGATATGGGAGTCAATGCTTTTGTGTTCTCTCTCAGAATGGCTGCATTTTCATGAGAAACTTTGCATTCGCTTTCGAGTAAACGCAAAGTTTCTCGGAAAGAACGCAAAAGCATTGACTTATTATTTTTCCTCCCATATCATAGTGTTCGTCTTTACCATGTCCCTTGGGGCTCTGCACATAATCATAGCCATGTGACTTGTGTTTTTCATTGCAATCTCATTGCATTGTTTTTTTCTCCCCAATATTTTTTGCATTTTCTTTAATATTCTTCAATATTAGTAATCTTAATTTAAATAAATAAAAAAACAATTGAATTTAACAAATTATTTTTTAAATATTTTTTTATTATTTTTAAGCTTGGTATAATAAATTATTTTTTTATTTTATTTGTTAAGCTATCAGTAGTCTTAATTTAAATTAAATAATTTAAATAACATTTAAATAAATAATTTTAACTAGTTTATTGAATGTATTTATTAAGCTATTTATTTATTTCTTATATGCTTATTTGCATAGCCTGTAAGGTCACCTTAATATTAAAATAACAATTTTAATAAATTATTTATTATTATAATTTTATTATTATAGCAATTTACTATTATTTGTTTATTTGCTTGCTTGCTTAGTCTTATTATTGTGGCATTTTATATTTTTATTGATTTACCATCATTTTGTCTGTTTGTTTATACTTTTATTTTTTTTCATTTATTTATTTTTCGGAGTAGTCTTGGATCACATGTAAATGAATGTTCCTAATGTGGTTTAAAGAACGAGTCCACATGCAGTAAACCTGTGTCTCTCCGTTTGGCCGGGAAAAGCTTCCGTCTGTCCAGTTGCTCCTCACACAAAGCTTCTTTGTTTCTCCGCTGAGAAATTGATTGAGCTTAAAAAACATCCTTGTTGAGGAATAAAGCACATATTCCCGTTACAGGTTAATCATTCGCTTTTTTCTCTTGCACATCCATTCATATTCAACAAGCCATTGATGCATCAAAGCAGCTTTAGTGTGATTAAAGATGCAAACGATGGGAAAATAGAGCAGTTTTAGGATGTAAATGAGGTTTTGTTGAGGAAATGAGGTGATTCCTGTGGCCTTTCTAAAGGATGGCGGGAGAGAGTGTGTGAGTGTCACGGCCGTTCCTCTGCTCTTCGCACCGCTTCATGATGATGCACTTCTGACATTATACTGGCTAAATTGGGAAACTTGTCTTTTTGAAACAAACTTGAGCATTTTTCTCCTGGAATCCACCTAAAGCCGCGAGTAACATGAGAATCCAGCAGATCTCGAGGGACATTCTCCCAGTGTTTGAGGGAATCAGGACACTCCTGGAGTTCTAATAGTTAATGTGTGTCAGTGCTGAACTTCTGAGTCATGAGGACCAATCATTCTTTATAGCCTTCAAGACCGACTTCCTCTTCTTTATTTTTCTTCCATCTGTTTTCCTTAGTTTTTGCTACTTCACATTTATTTCCTTTCTTCTTTACTTTATTCATCTTTTCTTCAATTTCAATTTCTTCAATCCTTCAATCTGTTTCGCTTCCTTCATTCATTTTTTTCTCCAATTTTCCTTCATTTCTTCTTTCCTCCCTTCCCTCCTTCTTTCATTTTTCATTGTTTTGCTTTATTCATTTTACCTTCCTTCCTTCTTTCCTTTCTTATTTTCTTCTACCATTTTCCTTTCTTCCTTCCTTCGTTCCTTCCTACCTTCCTTCTTTCATTTTTTAATTTTTCTTTCTCTCTTTCCTTCCTTCCTTAACTTGTTCTGCTTCTGTTTTGCTTCATTCATTTTACCTTCCTTCCTTCCTTCTTTCATTTCTTCTTTTTTCTACCATTTTCCTTCATTCCTTCTTATTTTTTTTCATTTGTCTTCCTTCTCTCTCTCTTTTTTCTTCATCTTTTCTGCTTCTGTTTTGCTTCCTTCATTAATTTTACCTTCCTTCCTTTCTTTCCTTTCTTTTTTACCATCTTCCTTCATTCCTACCTTCCTTCTTTCATTTTTAAATTTTTCTTTCATTCCTTCCTTCTGTCATTTTTTTCTGCTTGTTTTGTTTCATTTACTCTTTCTTCTTTCCTTCCTTTCTTCTTTTTTTCAACCATTTCCTTCCCTCCCTTCATTATTTTCCCCTTCCTTAATCTTTTCTTCCTTCCATTTTCCTTTCTTTCTTCATTTTTTCCCTTCTGTTTTCTTTTCTTGATTCTTTTTTCTTTTCCCTTTTTCTTTCCATCCCTTTCTTTCTTTTTTCTTCCATTTTCCTTCACCAATTAAGTTGTTCCTTCCTTCCTTCTTTCTTTCCTTGATTTAATCCTTCCATATTCCCACCGTTCCTCCATGTATAGTGGTTCTGTGCTGTCTCAGAGAAGCGTGTGCTCTATAGTCTCTAGATCTGGGCCAGTAATGGAGTTGTTCTGAACCACTCTCCCCTTGATCAAAGCACTTTAACTCAGGTTGCTTCAAGAGGATTTTCCCTGTCAATTTAGTTTTAACTAAATTATTTAGCAATATTCTATCGTTTACATTTTTTAAAACATGATTTTCTTGTCCTGGTCTCCATCTGTTCTCTCGCTCCATCTCGTTCAGATCTCGTGACCGGTGATCCAGGACGAATGTGAGATCAGCACGTCTAAGCGAATGACCCGCTGACCTGTTAAACACTCTCACAGGGTCCTGTAAGACTCAAATCAGCTCACTGTGACCATCTCTGACTTTTGCCATTGCTGTAAACCTACATAAATCACATTGCTTTCCCATTTAAAGCAGAGGGATGAAGAAATGTCTTTAGTTTGTTGCTTCTTGATCAACCACAGAAAACAGTCTGAAAAGAGACTTTATTGCTTCACGAGGGCGTTTTGGTGAGACAGCAGTTTTAGTTGTTACGACACTTTTCCAGAACCTTCCACTAAGATACAGTTTTCCTTGAAAACACACATCACAGAAGGTCTGTTGAAGATGCAGGGCTCAGTAAAGTCCCGTGGCATTGTGTGAGCTCTAAATTTACTTGACATTTCTGTTGGACAACGACTGGCGATCATTGAAATTCTGTGTTAGTCACCTAAAATCCAACCACTAGCTTTTAAATACTGCTGTTTTTACTCCGTAAACAAAGGCAAAGACAACTAGAAGTTGATGCTTATTGCTTAGTTTATTAACTTAAAGGTAAATCATATGCTGAAGGAGTTTAGATTTCCTTTTTCTGTGATCAGCCTTTAAAATGCACAATTATGCATATAGTTCAAAACAACAACACAAACTATGTACAATTGACAAAGATCTGATCTTCATTTATTGATTTCCAAACATTTATTGCATATATATTAGTCTGTTGCTTTGAAATAAGTGGAATATCATATAATCATGCATGGACATCACAGTTCATGTTATATATTAAAAATATTATATATTTGCCCGCTTCATCCATAGATTCTGTTGTATTCTAGGGTGTTTCTAAGGTCTTTTGTATGGTTTCAAGGCGTTTTTGTTTCCTTCCTAGGTGATAAAAGTGATATTCATGTCTCTATATATGACTCCACTTTCCTTCAGATTGCGTCTGGGATTTTAAACCTGTTTTATTGTCTAACAGGTGAAAACGGTGTCTGATATCTCCACACAAGTTTCAGTTCATTAATGTGATTTAGGGTTTCTGTTATGTTTGGATGTGTACAGTGTCAGATTTTCAGGTCTTCTCGACCCCGTTTGAGAGGGAGTCAGTGGTAACAGCATCTGAAATGTAAGAATGTCTCTCAGTAAAAAGGCTGTTTGTGCTCGAGCTCTTCGACAAATCCATCTCTCCGTGACGTCCATTGAGCCGACAGCACAGTCTCCGTCCCGTGATGGGGACGTTATCCAACACGCTTCTGTAAAATGACCCATGTTTATAGCAGTCCGCCCGACTCAGAAACCCTACAGGAATCTCACTGGAGTTATTACCGTCGTTTGAAATCATGGGAATTCTCTTATAGAATTCTAACATATTACAAAATAAACAATTAGAACATATAACTGACCAAAGAACTGTTATGATTCCCAATAGGACGTCAAAAAGAATTTAAAGCACACTTTTGTGATTATTCAAATTAATTAATGAAATTTTTTTTTGTTCTTTGGCAGTTGTATAGTTTTTGTTTTTGTGTATTATATGCATAAATATGCATTTATTTTGCTTATTAAAAATAAAATTGATGTGTACATTTTAAAATTGAATTAAAAAAAATAAGATTTTTTTTAGGAAATCTTCAGGATTTTAAAACTCTTTCAGCATGAGATTTACATTTCAGTGTCCCGTAGCAAGACTTTGTTTTAAATTAATTAGAATTCTGATGATGTTTACACGATATCAGTATAATATCAATATGACAGGACTTTAAGAATCAAGTGATAATAAAAATAAATTCTCAGTTTATTTAGTAGGACCTTATTAGGATTCCCATTATAGGATTCCAATATAAATACTGTACATCCCTGTAGTATTTCGGGGTTTTAAATAATATTCATAGTTTATCAGAACACCTCATTGAGTGATTAACATTAAAAGTTTTTATACATTATGATTTTTTTTTAAAGGTTTTATTTCAAGTAGCCTTTTGTGCTGTAATACCTCACATGACCATGAGGAGGCGGTGGTCAGTTTCTTCACATTTGATTTGAGAAAGGAGCTTTCCCTGACCTGACAGAAATCCTGCACTAATGCAGTGTGTACTAAACATGCTTTCCACGCTTAACAAGTGTGACACGTTCCTCACAATTTCAAGCCAGTCATCTATAGAGAGGCCGAGGTATTTCCATAGCTCGTACCAGTCGGGCTGTGGTTCCAGTAAAGCCCAGAAGCTGATACGAGAGGAGACCTGGATTCACGGCGCTGTGGAACAGAAGGCCTTTGTTAATGAAACTCCTGCACGTCTGAGATAATGTCCCCTCCAAAACACTTAACAGCTTGTTTTTCATGTTCATTGAGTTCAAGTGATGTTTTTGTGATAGGAACTAATAGCTGCACTTCAAACAAGCTTTTGAAAGTGGTTCATTTACACTTTTGATTTTATTTGAAAGTGAAAACTATAGCTAAAGTATTAACAAAAGCAGTTTATCAGTGATACTGAAATAACACTGGTGTTGGTCTTATTGCTTTCAGAAGTTTTGCACTGGATGAATTAATTTACTGTCCCGTAAATGGAAGTTTAAAGGATGATTGTTTCTTAATTTCCACTGAAATTACCACTAATTGTATTTATTAATTAAACATTATTGGTTTTATTTATTTATTTTATAGTGTTATTTTATATTCATTCAAGCTATTTTTAATGATTAGAAAATTATTATTTGTATGATTATGATTACTTTTCCTTTGGTTTATTGTTCTTTTTACTTTTAAATGAATAACGTTAAGTTATTTAATTTATTAAACTCTGTTTTTGTTTATATCTATGTATTTTTTGTTATATTTTGGTATTTTTTATTTTTAAATAATAATTAATAATAATAATAATAAATGACCACTAATTTTAATTAATTAAAATTGTATTTAAAATGTTATTTTATTAATTGTTTATTTTTGTGTTCATTTAAATTATTTAAAAATAATTATTTATATTAATAATAAATAACCAATAGTTTTGGTTTTATTTATGCATTGTGTTATTGTCTTTTATTCTTTCGTGCTTTTTTTATTAGTTAGAAAGTTATTTGTATGATTCTGATTATTTATTTGTGCATTGTTGTTATTCATTTAATTTAAATGTTTTTTTTAAGTTATTTCATTTATTAAACATTTGTTATTATTTATATCTGTGCATTTAAAGTTATATTTTTGTTATTTGTTTATTCTTTGTTTAAATTATTTTAAAATAATCACATAATAAGATCCTCATCATCATGAGAATTTGCCTGTATATTATGCAGTAAAAGTCTTTAAAGGGATAGTTTCCCTGAAAATGAAAATTGTGTCATAATTTACTCATCTGTCATTCCAAATCTGTCTGACTTTTATTGTTGACTTCTTGTCCCTGATCTCCGCCTCTTGATCAACGATTTGCGCTGTGAATGTGTGCGTTTGTCCTGATATTCTAGAAGGTAAATCCCGTCGCTGTGTGTGTGAGATTACAGAAAAGCTCTCAATCTGACCTTGTGACCTTTACCAGGCGAAAGGTTGTGTGTGGCCGTGGACGTCACAGGAGAAGCCCAGAAGCCCAGACGGGTATCAGCTTTAGCGTGAGAGAACGGCCCGACCTTTCGGCTCAGAGCGTCCCGGACACGTACAGCAGAGGTATAGGGTTCTGCGGAGAGAGAGCCTATAGACGCCTACAGTTACAGCCTACAGTTGAGTCCAGGCCAACACACACACACAACACCTTACACATGCATCTTACTCTTTTTTTTTTTTTTTTTTTTTTTTTTTTTGAGCAAGTGGAAATCATTATGAAGGATTTTGATATAGCACTTTTTCCTCTACTTTCCCTCTGAAATCATTCATTTAAATTGCTAAAAAATAAAGATAATAGTTAATATAATAGACTTATGAATGTTTTTACTTTTTTATTATTAGGTTATTTAGGTTATATTGTAATTAAGATAACATAAATTTAATGTGTGTGTGTGTATATATATATATAAACATACATACATACAGTATATTACATTTTTAAAACATTATTTTTTCTATATTTCTTGTGTAATTTACTTTTTTATTTATTATTAAACATTATTATTATTATATCTATGTATCTGTGCTTTTTAATTTTGTTATAAAGTACAGATGCATAAATGTTATTTGTGTATATATATATACAGTTGTGGTCAGAATTATTTGCCCCCTTGGTAAATATGATCAAAGATGGATGTAAAAATAAATCTGCATTTTTTATCCTTTTGATCTTTCATTCAAAACATTAGCCAAAATCGAACCTTACATTGAAGTAAAAGAATTGAAAGTGGGGGGGAAATCACATTATCAAATAAATGTTTTTCTCCAAACGTTGGGAACAATTATTTGCCCCCTTTTATTAAATACTTTTTGCAACCTCCTTTTGCCAAGATAACAGCTCTGAGTTTTCTCCTATAATGCCGGATGAGTTTGGAGAACACCTGACGAGATCAGAGACCATTCCTCCATACAGAATCTCTCCAGATCCTTCAGATTCCCAGATCATGTTGGCGCTTCTTCTCTTCAGTTCACCCCACTCCTCTTCTGTTGGGTTCAGGTCAGGGACTGGGATGGCCATTGCAGATGCTTGGTTTTGTGCTCAGTGACACATTTTTGTGTTGATTGTGATGTTTGTTTTTGGATCACTGTCCTGTTGGAAGATCCACACATGGCCCGTTATAAGACTTCTAGCAGAGGTTGTCAGGTTTTGATTTTTTATCTGTTGGTATTTGATCGAATCCATGATGCCATGTGTATCTGAACAAGATGTCCAGGGACTCTGGATTATTAAAGATACAGCAGAGTATTTCATTTTACACATGGGTACTTTTTTATCCCTGTATGAAGCAAACCCATCTTAAGTGTTTGCTGGCAAAAAAGCTAATTTTTTTGTTTGTTCCCAAACAAATTGTTCCCAATGTGTATAGGAGAAAAACATTTATTTCATAATGTGATTTTCCCCCCACTTTCAATTCTTTTACTTCAATAAAAGGTAAAAAAAAATCAAAATCAAAAAGATAAACAATGCCGATTTATTTTTTACAGCCATCTTTGATCATATTTACCAAGGGTGCAAATAATTCTGACCAGCACTGTATATAATATATATTGGTTGAACTTATGCATTATTGTTTCCATATTGTATATTATTTCTTGCTATTTTTAATTATTAGAAGATTATAGTATTATAATTATTTTATTTATGCAGTGTTGTTTACTTTTTTGTCTATTTAACATTAGTACTATATCTGTGCATCTGTGCTTAATTTAGTTAAAAAGCACAGATGCATAATTGTGATATATATTAATTTTTAATTTTATTGTTTGAACTTATGCATTATTTTTTCATATTTATTATTTATTTATTCTTATTTGTTCTCATGCTATTTTTAATCAATACGAAATTCTTATTTTTATGATTATAATTATTATTTTCTATATGCAATGTTGTTTACTTTATTATTTTTTATTTTTTATTTATTAAACATTATTATTTAATTTTTTTATTCATTTATTATTTGTTAATTTAACATACTTATATAGTGTGTTTATGAGCATTTTTGTACTTGAATATTTATTTCAAGTTACACATTTTGTTGTATTTACTAAAGTAAAATATATTATATCGTTATTATGCAAAATAATATTTCATATTCCGTGTTAACCAAAGACCAAAGCATAATGAAGACACACTGTATTTCTATTTAGCATATTCATTGCTTTTATTTAGGGGTACAATAAAAAGAAAGAAATGTTTCAGAATCACATGTTATTGATTGTAATATTTGTAAATTCAACAATGTTAAATACTTTGCGTATAAAAAAAAAGTAACTGAAAACAAAGAGAGAAACACTTTTGATTGAAACACTGTCATTGTGAGGAGAGCGAAGGCTAGGATCATGGCACATCTGAGGATGCCAGCACCAGTTTCTCATCAACTCTGAGATGTTTAGATTCAGATCTATCCTAGAATTAATCAAGCAAAAAAGAGCCATCTATAAATTTTCATATTGTAACAATATCATAGTCTGATCTAAAACGAAATCAATCCTATAAAGTGTCCAGGTCAGCCTTGCCTCTGGGTAAAGTCTGAAGAATATTTGGCAAGCGCAACTGTAGCTCACATTAACAGAGACCTCACAGAAAAACTCCCATGAGGCCGTAGAACCATTCACACGCGCGCGCACACACGCACACACACACACACACACACACACACAGTCAAACGGATCAGGACATCACAGAGGATAAAGTCTAATTCAAGATTCTCAAAACAAAAATGCCACTGAAAACATAAACCGTATAGTTATTTTTCTGCTTCTGTCACTGCCTTGTCATTGCAGCTCTGCCCTGTTTCTCTCCACAGTTCACGTCTCAGGGACGGAGGTTTCTTGATCTCTTCTTTGAGGCGGACACGGGCTTGCTCCGCTTGCGTGCTGCTGATGCATTATGGGATTTGGTGGCGCGCTGCTGGACTGGGACTGGAGCGGGTTTGACAGCCGCCACCGCTGCCTCATCTGAGTCTGGAGCTTCATCTTCTGCACAGAGAGAGAGAGAGAGAGAGGAGAGAGAGAGAGAGAGAGAGAGAGAGGAGAGAGAGAGAGAGAGAGAGAGAGAGAGGAGAGAGAGAGAGAGAGAGAGAGAGAGAGAGAGAGAGAGAGAGAGAGAGAGAGAGAGAGAGAGAGAGAGGTGAGACGGACACTTTACATCTCATTCAAAAGATATGGAGTTATTAAGATTCACTGATTGCATGTGTGTGTTTATGATATGATATTTACCATCATTTTCTTCCATACTGGATTTGGCTGCATCTAAAGATTTAAAAGAAGAAAAAAACAAAACAATGCATGAGACACATGGGATTTTAGGAGCAAAATTGCCAGGTCATAATTCACCCTTGTCAAATTGTGAAAGTGACATAAATAAATAAAATGAAATAATACAATTTACAATACAATTTCTACATTAGTTTTATCCATATTTATTATTTTATTTTTTCATGCTATTTTAATTATTACAAAATGATTATTTTTTATTTATGCATTTGGATTTCAGGAGTGAAATATCTGGTCATATTTCAGCCTGAAATGAAAATTAAAAATAATAATAATAAATTATGTTTGTTATTTTAGGATAATTTCTTTTAGAAAATTAAATAAATTAAATAAACAATACAAATAAATAAATACATGTAATACAACCATTTTTTTTTTAATTGGCATGAATTAAATTTAGCATTACCATGGTATATGAATACTTTACTATTTAAATAAATCATAACAGCAATAATATTGTTTTTTATTTGTTTTTGCATTACAATAATGAGAATTTTTGTGGAAAATGTGCTTAAATGTCATGCCAATAATGTCATGCAAAAATCTCAGTCTCAAGTCTGTATTTTTATCCAAAATGTCTTTTTCCTCTTTTATTTTTAGGGTGAAATGTGACCTGGACATTCTGGATGTTCCTGCACTGGCTACAGTAAAAACTGGACTAAATATTTTGGTAACATATCACACATTATAAAAACTGACTCACCAGCTTTGGGCACGTCGTTTACTTGAGGTGCTAAAAAAAAATGAGACTCATGTCAATTTTTGGACCATATTCGCTTTCAGTTTATTAGTTGGAACTATATTACTACATCGTTCACTCTTCTGACACTCACCGCTGTTCCCTGCCTCAGCACTGGTGCTGCTGGCATCTAAACGACACAGAACACATTTATTTTTAATTATCTAATACTTTTTATTTCTGAACAATTGACATGGTTCTTTCTTTAGGCTACCTGCAGCTGCTCCGTTGTAATACAGAAGCTCATCTGTAGCCATAAGAAAGAGAAATCACAAAATGAGATCTCCTTAATACCTCAGTGGATTATCATAGACTGCTTTGAGATTAAATGGAGAGCAAATTTAACTCCGAGCAACACAATTTCCTCTGGGTTGATCAGAATAGAGAGAATTAAAGTTTGTTTAGTCACCACTAGATGGCAGACTTGTAAAGTTTTACTCAAATTGATTAAAACTACAAACGCGAATAAAAACTGTTGAAAACTACAAACATGGCGGATGTGCTAGTCCGACGGTTAAGGTTAATAATCAGTCTCTAACCTGACGAAAATATATTTATTCAATGTTATCCACATCATATTTAATCTGCAACAGCATTGTAAACTTTTAGAAAGATCCGTGTGGTCATTAACTCTTAAATGCAAACACAAGAGGAGAGTCTCCACAGGAAAAACACACGACTGGCAGAGCAACATGCTACTACTACATTTCTTTACGCAAGTATGACGAATATGTCCCAATTTAGCTTACATACTCAAAAGTATTTAGTTCTTCTTCAGAAAAACAGTGCATGCTTTTAGGGCATAGTTAAAGCAGGCAAATTGGGATGCAACATTGGTGTTTCATTATAAGTTCTTTAACGTGCCAGAACCTGCTTTCCTAAAGAACTAGAGGATAAAAAGTTCTTTGTAAAAATGAATAGTAAAAATCTTCTCTTGTGTTCAAGAGTTCAAACGCTCTTCCAGGCAGTAGGCCTAGGTTTATTCCTAAGAGCAACTTGTCAAACACTTTGTTTAACTAACAATCATTCTCTCTCGTTTATCAGGAACATCAACCAGTCTGGTTCACAAATCAAGGGTACGGTCTAATCCATTCATAGCTAACCCTCTTTCATCTGCTTCCGTCCTACCCTGTGAAGGAGTGATCACTCACCGTTGGGCAGGTCGGGTGAGACCAGGTTCATGCTTTCTGTGAATGAAAACACAAGACACTGCAGTGAAGACAGAAAACAGACTGTGACTCCAAAACAGAGAGAGAGTGAGAAACTCACCAGTTGGAGCTTCATCTGAGGTTGAATCATGATCTGTGGGTTAATAGAGGGATTCTTAGTTCTTAGCTGTTGTTGTTTTTTTCATAGATTTGCATGCAACATGTTTTAATGTTACCGGTTTTATGATTTATGATTACCTGTGGCAAACATGGCTTGGGACCCCCCTTCAGCTACAAAAGAAAAACAGATAGGAAATGGTCGTTTTTAAACAATTAATATCTTAGTCACATTCTTATATACAGAGATTTATACAGATTCATCATATTACATTTTAAAACTTAACAAAATTACATTTTAAAGATTTGATGGATGCTTTTTAAAATTTTATGGATGCTCCATAATTTTATATACATATATATATATATATATATATATATATATATATATATATATATATATATATATATATATATCACAGATATGATGTTCTATTAACTCTTATTCTATTAACTATTGTTCTGTTAACTCTCTTATATTACAGGATAAAAATATTTTCTCTTTCACCTGCTTCAAGGTCCGCTTTAACCAGTACCAGCACCAATGAGCAGAGGATGAGAATGTTCCTGTGACAAAAGACACAAATAAATCATTTCATGAGTCTCATAAATCTGACTTATACATAAGCAGGTAAGGACCAAGCCTACAGTGAACGTTCTCGCATCTTGAGCTAATGTTCTGGCAAGGTTCTCTCAACATTATGAACAAACATTATTCCAGTAACATTAATAGAATGTTTGTTATCTGGTATTTAATATTGTTCTCAAAACGTTAGCACAAAAACGTTAACTTTTTTTTTCTGAGATGCTTTAGTTGGATGTTCATTTAATGGATTTTTTAGTTTTTTTTTAAACAGTTACTACTTGTTTCAGAACGTTCAGAGAACATTCAAAAGCAACATTCCTGTAACGTTTCCAGAATGATAACATTGAATGTTCCCTTAATGTTAACATAACCAAGAAAAAGAAAACATTTAAAATCCTGGATGTTTTGAACGGTCAGTGAACATTCAGAAATAACGGTTTCATAACTTAATGAGAGCGTTAGCGAAACGTTCATAGAACATATTTTATATTTTAGTGAAAGTGTTTGATTAATAATGTGTAATGCATTCATGCAGTTGAAGTCAAGGCATGCAATAATCACAGATGACAGCATTGAAAACCACTCTGGATTTCTGCTTGTTTCGTTTCTTTTTTAACTCTCTATATTTGATTGTCATCTCCAAAATGTGTTTTTATATTAAGAAAGCGCACAGTATCCTATATTAAAGTACATGTTCCAAAATGTGTTTAAATATTTAAAAATAATATCATCTATAATGTATAATAATTACTGTATAAATTAATTTGGTGGAACCATTTTAGTGAATTCAAGCTTTATGTCTTTACACAATGGCATACAGTTTTCAATTTGTCATCTTCAATTTTCTCAATGTGTGATAGTGATAATAAATCGGATGTGTTTGCGTTGTGAAAGATGTAGAGTTACCTGGTCAGCATGGCTGGAGGTGAGAGACTGGGTCCGGTGGTGTACAGTACACAGTGTAGTATTGCACATGAACTGGTCCTGTGGCGACAGCAGCCGTCAAGGCTTTTATACCTCCTCAAAGGCCATTGAGAATGTGGGAGGGGAGGGTCTCTTATTGTGAAAGAGAAGACGTGGAAAAAAAACGCTTCATCTTGGATTACATTAATTGCATGGCTTAATGTAAGGATTGATATGTCTCCTTCCCATGTACATTCCCACTGAAGGATTCTCTCTCGCCTCCGTTAAAAGGGAAAATCTTTACCTCACAGTGAACCTTTTGTTATGTTGAAATGTTTCTCTCCCGCCAAAACAAAAAAAGAAGTCCTGCAAGTGGAAGGTTCAGGTGAAGCGCCATACCAATGCCAAGGTCACGATAGTTGCCCGCCCGTGACCTGGCGATCGCGCCGTGTTGACATGCGCTCAATGCTGGGGATTCCCTGGGTCACTGAGGCCAGTATTTGGGGAGAAATGCAAACCTAATTGCTCTGTAAAGCAATAGCGAGCTGGCAGGGCATAAATAGAATTTTTCCTCTTTAAAAGGTTGGTGTTGGGGAAATGGCGCTTGTTTTTTTGGCCTCTTGTTGTCCAGATGCCAGCGATAAGGTTGCTACTGATGGAGGTATTAGTGCTCAGTGCTGCGGGAGAGACGCTGGGATCTGTGTTCAGGAAATTCCACTTTCCCCCCCCCAGCTTTCCTTGAGATTAATTTTGAGAGAAAGACAGTGTCGGGTAACATCCTGGGCCAAACACATGACCTGTCGGTTTTTTAGGTACAGTGAGTTCCAGAAATGGTACCAAAAGGTCGGGAATTTACCCACAAAGGTTGGAAATCTACCCCAAGGTCAGGTTTAGACTCGGAAAGAGCTGGGATTCGAGCCGTATGATGTAACAAAGGGACTCCGTGATGACTTCGTGATGAGATACGTTTCCGAAACTATTCTAAATGTCAACGATCAGAATAAAGCACGTACATGAAAATGGTTTTGTTATAATATTCTTAGTGTTCAGAAAAAGTCCAGGTTCTTCCTTCTTTTAATCATCTTGCAAACCTTATGTGAATGATACTGTTGAATGTTCTCTGAATATGTAACAAGTAACATTTTAAAAACGTTAGACAAACATCCAACTAAAACGTTTCAGAAAAAAGCTTTCCATGATAGTGTTTTTGTGGTAATGTTTTGAGAACAATATTAAATACCAGATGACTTTGAACAAACGTTCTATTAACGTTACTGGAAGAATTTTTGTTCAAGAGAACCTTGCCAGAACGTTATAGCTAAAGTTCTAAGAACGTTCCCTGTTAGCTGGGGAAGGTTTGGTCACATTAGTGAAACTTTGCAATATACACTCCCCAGACAAAACTATCGCTGTTTGGATTTAAATAGGCAAATCCTTGATTGGATGATTATTGCAGTGATTATTATGTTTCTAGCATGTTATATGCTTGGCACCAGTTCTTCTAACCCTAATTGATGGAGTGTGTAGCTTTTCATTTCTTAAACAACCATGTAGGAAGACACATCATATTCCAGGACAATGTCAAGATTCGCAGGCTCAGATTGTGAAAAAAATGATTGTGAGAAGCATGAAGAATCATTTTCACCTTAAATTCATTGAAAGTCTTTGGGATGTGCTGGAGGAGACTTTACAGAGAGCTGGACTCTAGCATTGTCAATACAAGATCTTGACCAAACATTGATGCACCTCTTGATGGAAGTAAATGTTGTGATGTGATTTCCATCAAGAGATGCATCAATGTTTGGTCAAGATTTGGTCTTCCTACATGGTTGTTTAAGAAATGAAAAGTTACACACTCCATCAATTAGGGTTAGAAGAACTGTTGCCAAACATATAGCATGCTAGAAACGTAATAATCACTGCAATAATCCAATTTATTTGGGGGCCGGGCAATGTTTGTTCATTGTCTATTGTCAATAGTGTTAGCGATATATGAAGCACTGCTCACACAGCAGTCACTTTCAAACCAAGCAGCTTTTTGATGATCAACACGACAACTTTGTGTGGCCAACTTGGATATGAACAAAATCTAAATGTGTGACCTCACACAAACTCACAGTCGTGCAGATTCCTTTTGGAATGACTGGATTTCGCCACAGTAGCCGCACCTTAAGGCTGGAATTGGCTATACTTAACAACTTTTAAAATTGGGAACATGTATTTTTAACCACTATAGGCTTCGTACACTTGCTGCATGGTAAGTTGTTACAGAGAAAAACTGGGCATCATACACTAAACGATTGAGGATCATTCACACACTACCGCCATGACTTTCCAAGTTGTTTCAAAAGCAACAAACGTGCGCAGAAACTTGTGCCTTGTTGCTAGGAGACGTGTGACAAATGAAAACAAGATTCTAAAATCTAAAAACATGTTTGATCTCTGACTGATGGAATCATAGTCTGAAGCTTAGAAAAACATCTGCGTTGTCTCGTACAGACTGCAAATCGGAGCAAAAATCCGTGCAAAAGTCATGTAGTGTATTCCAGCCTTAAAGGGATAGTTCACCCAAAAATGAAAATTCGGTCATCATTTGCTCACCCTCAAGTGAGTATTATTCAAGATATTTTTAAGAATGTGGGTAACCGGACCCCATTGACTTTAGTATGGAGAAAAAATAGATACTCTGGAAGTCAATGAGGCTCATCAACGGTTTCCATATTCTTCAAAATAACTTCTTTTGTGTTCTGCAGAACAAAAAACTTCATACATGTTTGGAACAACTTGAGGGTGAGAAAATGATGACAGAATTTTCATTTTTGGGTGAACTATCCCTTTAAATTCGGGGAAGTCGGAAATTCTACAAGTGACCGATTTCACATGCTAAGACTAAATAATCCCTTGCACGTCCCAAGCAGAGTCTCATCCGTCCGTGGACATTCGATCTGTTGGCCATTTTTCCCTTTTATCAGACGGAACTACTGCCAATGGAAATGAATGGGCCGTCGCTAGACAAGACAGGAAGTCTACCCATCTGGGTTTTACCTTTCCTGTATTTCTATGGGCGCCTGTGGTAAAGTGGAACAGGCCGCTGTGGAGCAGAACAGGGGTTAGAGTTTTGATAATGGGAGAGAGTGGTCCTGTGTAATAGAGTTACATTTGACATGTCCTCCACTCTGGTATTTAGGAGGGCCTTGCCTACTATCAAAGAAGTCCTCTGTGTGCACGCTAAAAGGATTTTTCTCTTTAAAAGCGTAAATGGATAATTAACCGTTGAGGATCCCTCACTAGGCCACATTATGGCCGGTTAGCTGTCTTTTCAAGAAACACACTGTTGAGGGAAGTCTTTGAAAGCTGGTAAGGTCAGATTTACATGTGTATGTGAAAAAGGCCCAAGGGCACACGGGACCTCGGGATTTTCCTTTTAAACATGGAGGCTGAAAGGAAATTGCCGGAACCATGAGGTACAGAACGTACTCTCATGCTTGACGGAAAAAAAGAAACGCTCCGCGGCACTTTACATTAGGGAGTACGAGCTCGCTCGGGTTACAGGACCATCAGGACCAGTTTGAACTTAGAAACCTCTGTTTGATGTGGATTGGGTCACGATTTAGAGAGAAAAGTGATTAACAAACTAAATGTTTGTATTCAAGACAAAGTTTCTAATTTTCAATTTAAAAAACGGCTTTTGGAACAAGAACAAATGTAGGACGGGGCTTGATTTCATCCATTGGGAATTGATTGGATGGTTGTGGGTTGCTATTGGTGGATCTCATGTGAGTGACAGGTTGCCCCGCCCTCGTCATCAGAAGAGAAGAGACGTCACTGCAAGATGGAGAAGTTATTCCGATTAAAGATTATAAGGACACACGCATTAAAAAATGATGTGCACGGATAAATCATTTATAATAAATGCTGCAATATTCCATAAAAACAGGAATTCTCAAAATATCATCCACCCAAAAATGTCATCATTCTTTCACCATCATGTCATTTCAAACCTGTATAACTAACTTTCTTCTGCTGAACTTTGAAGATATGTTGGTAACCAAACAGCTTTGGTTCCCATTTAATTCCATTATGAACAAAAATTCAATGGGAACCGAAAAGGTTTGATTACCAACATTCTTCTAAATATCTTCTATTGTGTTCAGCAGAAGAAAGAAAGTCATACAGGTCTGGAACGACATGAGGATGAAGAAATGATGACAATATTTATTAGGCCTATATCTGTTAATCTAGCTATATTCTGGTAAAACTGACCGAAATATTAATAACTCATCTTGCACTCACAGGTGTATAGAATTTGTTGTCCAATGGAATGGACAAAATATCCACTAGCACTGATTAGCATTAGTATTATAGCAAATCGTGGTTCATAATTCTGACATGAACTAAATCTTATTGGCTATAAAAAAATGCCAAAAAACAAAACAAAAAAAACTTTGATATGGCCCGTCCCTGCTTCATCTTTCCAAAGGAAATACGTCAAAACAGTTGACATTTACTGTTCGCAACCCTTGAACATATGGCATCATAAACATTATTTCAAATTGTGACCTTGCTAGAATCATGTTTGGCATCCCTCATCACCGAATGTTAATCTGTGTGTAAGTGTTGATCTCTCCTGCTTTTACTCTCTGCCAACTTGGTAAATGAACTGTCATAATTTCGAGGCAGTTTCCATTGCCTTCCATCATCATGAAAAATTGCACTCTTTGGCCAGCACACATACCAGACAGGATTTATTCAGAGGCTGATGGGATTGAATAGCTTTTTAATATAGACAGAGTATCACATGAGACCTGTCTGATGGGAAGAATAATCTGTGGACAATTACTCAGCATTTTAGCAAGTAGTTTGATGGAAGGTTTACTTCTCAGGTATTCAACTACAAAGCTATCCTAATGAATATTTCAGCAATTTCCTAAATTAAATCACATAATGGTGTGATTAAGAGCATCAATAGATTGAGCAAAAGGGTTATAACAGACTAAACAAGTGTTACACTGTGTGATGATGCACTCAATGTAATTTTAAACACACTGAATATAACTAAATCTATGTCTCTAAAGTCATGTATAGAGAGCCAGTGCTTTTTCATCCAGATGAAGTCAAATCCTATTTCAGAATCAATTAAGATTCTTCCATCACTTGCCTGTGCCCATTACCGTGGATTATGAATTGTTAAATACGTACAGATGAGTTAGCTGTCATCAGGTAAATTAGCCTATAACACCAGTCCTCTTGACAGTTATCCATTAACTTGTCAGACAGGCATTCATAGCCTGCTAATATTCCCTGTACTCTAGTGTGTCCCACTTCTGGGCTGTAATTCTGTCAAATTAATTAATGCTGGAGAGGACGATGGCAACAAAAAGAGAGAAAGAGTTTCAAGAGAGAAAAGATCATCTTGGAATCCCACACATTCTAAAGTCACATGGTGCTCATCGGAACTTATGATTGGCTGAAGCAATGCCATTTTGATTCCATCAAGCTATCTATCTATCTATCTATCTATCTATCTATCTATCTATCTATCTATCTATCTATCTATCTATCTATCTATCTATCTATCTATCTATCTATCTATCTATCTCAAGATAATCTATACAAAATATTAATTTACAATATATATACAAACATTTTGGGTGGGTTTTGCCAAAAATAACAAAACCATTGGACAGATACATTTAGACAAAAATGTATGAAAATCCATTCATCACATCTGGATCACGAAAAAGCCTAACATTTATGCATTTATGTTCATTCTTAATTACAGAAATAATAATATTAGAAAATATAAAATATTATTAAAGAAAATATTTTCAAATATTGCGCAGTCAACAATTATGCAAACAAACAAAAAACAAACAGAAAAAGAACAATAAAAACTACAACAAAAAAATTACATTGTTATCAAATATTCTACATTCTACAATCGTGCATACAATAAAACTACAACTACAAAAACAAATATATAAAAAGTGCCATAGAGGAGTAACCTAATAATATAGAAAGCGGAATATAAAAAAAATACTTTGTAGAGCACACAAACTTATGCAAAGAGTCTCTATACTGTCTGTGTACATCCTTACTTCAGTCAACAAAACCATAAATTTGGGGGTTTATTACTAAACTTGCTTTTATGGATGTGAATTTCGGTCAAAAATACAAGTAAATGGATCAAAATGGTTTTTTTTTCCCCACAAATTTTATTAACATTTTGTCAAAGTACAATTTTCAAAAGCCTGTGTTCAACAGGAGGACAGAAACCGATCGAGCGGAAGCCAGTCTCAGTGCCTCGCGCCGCTGCCTCGCGCCCCCTGCAGGACTGGAGGAGCGTCGCGTCTCCTCGCGCTAACTGCCTTTGCCGCCGCCATATTAACACAGAGCTGAGAGGTAATACAAACCGCCCTTTATTTCAATACTTCGTGTCAATCTATACATACTTTTAATATATATATATGACCATTAAATCATTTCAGGGACGACGAGGGGGTTTTGTATTGTGTATTATGCTCTTTTGTGTCTTTAGAAATGTGTAATGTGTAGATGATTGAACGTTAGCATGGCTGTGGCTAACGTGATGATATGCTAATGATATATACGAGTAACTCGATGATTTTATGCCTTTTAAATTGTTTAACATTTAAATGGTGTCGTAAATGTGTTTACGTGTAGATGTATTTGAAAATGAAGTAACTGAGTGATTGCGAATGTGTGAATTAAGGACAGGCTGTTAGTTTAGCTCCTAACTGATGCTCTACATCCTGATCTGAATGAGTGTTTCAAGCTCCATGTCTGATTTTGGTCAGTATTCTCTTATTTAACCTCTTATTCCATTTTAAATCTGTAAAAAGCTTCATAAAGACTTAAAATATTTAACACCATGTATTTGGGTCATCTATGAAGAGGCTTTAAGATTGTGTTTTAGGCTCATTGGTGGATATTTCATTAAGACAGACAATATTTAAAGGGTTGAAAGCGTTATTTTAAACACATTTTAAAGGTGCATTTGTTTGCATATGTGGTTAGAGGTTTATTGATTAAAAAAAAAAAATGTTTAAAATGTTTTTAAATTCTTTTATCAGTATCCACTATCATTCTGGAAGGTGGTGAACTGGTTTGATGGTTTAATCCAGAGAAACACTCCTTTGATCCCAAAGCATAATTATTAAACCTAGTGAGATAACTATCCAGGCAGCATTTTTAGGTATCATAGACACATTTAAAACATGCCTTTGATGCCCAAAAATACAGACTATGGGCAATGGGACACTTGACTTTTCCCTGGCCAAATAAGTGTCGCAACAGTGATGGAATACTTTATCAAAATTGGTGGGAAAACCTGTCACTCACATGAGATCGACCAATAGCAAACCACAACCATCCAATCAAGTCCTGCCCTACATTTCTTCTTCTTCGAGAAGCCGTTTCAATATTGAATATATATTTTTCTAATTATTTTCAAAATATATAATTAGAGCATCTAATTATGCTATAAAATATTTCAGATGCTATAAACTGGTCTTTGTAAATGCAAGCTGCATAAAATAACAATAAAAATCCTATTCAATTGGTCAAAGTGTGGGCTTGTTATTAATTTTAGTATGATTTAAAAAGTCCTAAATTAGATTTTAAAAGCTCTGCAAATACCCTGGTGTTTCATCCTGGTGAGGTCGGTTGATCAATCTCTGTGCACTTAGTGACTGAGATCGACACCGTTCTGACGGACAGATGGAGAATGTTCCCTAATGAAAGTTTATGATTGTTTTTCACTGAATCATCACTTGGTGTGTTCAACACAAATGTTGTTTTGAGAGGGTTTGTGCCAGTGTCCTGGTTTGGCTGCACACAACAGGTTTACATACATACAAACAAACACAAACACACACACATCTGTGCAAATCAGATACTGCCGTCAGTGGCGATTCTTAAATTCTTAATGTTGTTTGTTTTTGCATTGCCTCACAGGCGTTTGGACTGTCGTCCTCTTGTAAATTCAGCACAAGATTCCCCAAGGCTGCCCGCAAGTACAGTTGAAGGTGAGTGTGAGTTAAATGTCCAAACCTCATTCGACACATTGGGGAACATGTAAAATGTGTCTGCATATTTGTTCTGTAGATTAGATCATGTCATTTTTGCTCTGAGATACTGTAATGACTGCTGGTGAATACAGGCTTTGTGAATCATGTGATATCAGGTTCAGCGCTCTTCTGAGGCGGCAGGAATCTTTGGTGACCAAACCCAAATGCCATCTGGCAAAACAAAATTATCCATTGTTGCTGATGGTACACTCCCATGAATGTCATTTAGCATCATTGTTATTTGTGTTCCAGCATTCCTGTTTTGACTAATAAATGGGGATGTGCCAAACAACATACTTTTAAACTAGTTGGCGAGTATGGAGGACCAGGAGTGCCACTTAAAAATAAAATGAAGAATCAATTTAATAATTCAAACATAAAAATGTATATAAACAAATCACTTTTAAATGGACAAATAAATAGACATTTTTAAAGTTTAATATACGTTTCAAATTAGGCGAAAGCTGATTGGTTGCTCCCACGTGTGTACTGTCCAATGGCATTTTTTAACTCGATTGACAAATGGATAAAGAAAAGCATTTGGCAAATGGATAAAGAAAAGCGTAGGCGAGTTGTCTAAATGACTAGTTGATGAATTGGTCTTAAGGAAACGCTGTATAACTAGGCAGGTTTTAGGTTTACTTGACCCTGACCCCGATGCATTTCTTCAGCAGCGTTTACATAAGATATGCTCAAGTGTAAAATTTTGTAAAAAAGTGTGGCTATTTTTAATATTAAATGCCATCTTAAAAACACAATACTACCTTTAAAAAAACAGCATGAGACGTGATGCAAAGCTAGAGATGATCGTCTGCATGTGTATGGCTGTTGTAGAGATGCAGATATTTAGGCATGTTGCATGTCTTGTATCTTGTGCCCCTAACATTTAAAGAGCAACTTCACCAATTTTCAATCAACTCTATTCTTACAATGTCTGTAAGATAGATTTGTTAGCGTTTTGCGTCTTTGTACGCAAGTTTAGTCTTTGCTGCTGACCTTAATAATCCAATTTAACCATAAGCAAACATCATAGTGAAACATTACATTTGTGTTTCTTTTTTTATTACTGAAATAAGTGTTGCATTTTATTTTCCTGCATCCTATTCTTCTACAGTACAGAATGGAAGCAGAGCTAAAAGGTTTGTTTGCGGTGCGCTCTCTACTGTACAGATGTGAATTTGCAGTTCCTTCAGCCTGGTTTAACACAGCTTTTTTTGTTATTAAAAAACAAACAAGCAAGCTCAGCCCAGGTGAGAAAAAGTAACGTAATGTGACGCATTACATTCCATAAAAAGTAATAAAGTAAAGAAGTTAGTTACTTTTAGAAATGCAATATTGTAGCACGTTACTTTTTTTTAAAAGTAACTTTCCCCAACGCTGTAAATGAGGACATCTGGGTGCAGGTTAACAAAGAGAAAGACTACACATTGTTCATTTATATACTTCTGACATTGTAACTAACAATGCAAAGCTGGTTGAAAACTAGCAAACTTGTCCTTTTAATGATGATATGAGCAGGCCATATGGTTTCCCTTATTCCCTTCTATTCTCAACTAGTTAAATGAAATTACAGTAGTACAGACATGAGTGAAATCTAATCACACTATGTCCTGCAGGCCTGATTTCATCACAGCACTGACTCCAGTACTGTATCAAAATGGTTTATTAAACAGGAGGTTCCTGGCTTAAAATGTGATGAGACATTCACAGCTCTTGTAAAATAGATTGATTTCTATTTTAATGTGGCAACGCTGCTTTTTTAACTAAAGTGCCTACAGATAAGTTGTTAATATAGCATGGCAGACATCTTTTTATTGGAGTTATTAATATATTTTTACATTTTTAAACATTAACCAACCCGTATTGCCTTGAATGGTGTTTTCTGAAGCATTATCAGATGTAACGCTTACTTTTGATCTTTTTCACATCTGATAATGGGGTTTTCAAAAGTGGAAGTCGTCATAGTTGGGTAAACTTCGATAATGGTGACTACAACTACAACAAATATAATTTTTGCACACTTCCAAAAAAAGGAAAAAAATCTTTGATTGATTACATTGGTCAGAAGAGAGAAAATGTCAATGTTTCAATGGCAATGATATCAACGCCGAAATGAAATGAAGTGGTACAGGTCAGAGCTTTTAAGTTGTTTATGTTCATTATTATTGTATTGTTATGTGCTTTGAGACATGAGGTAGTTTAACGCAGCGTCTCTCGTGACGCTTTTGTTTGCTCCCTGCTGTACGTGTTCATGTGTTTCGAAGGAGGCGTGGCTTTGGAGACGCTCTGAAGGGAGGGTGGGATCTTATCTCTCCGAAAATTGCCTACCCTACCTTTAATAGATGTATGTATGCAATTTCTCACCAAAAAAAATCCTAAATGTCTAAAATGTAAACACTTATAGGCTTACCATGGGGAACGAGGGTGAGAAAAACACGTTTTTGAAGGATCGATGTCTTGAATCATTATTTAAATTGTTAATTTTGAACAAAAAAAAAAAAGTTGTGTACTACAGCTCTAGTTACTTAAAATGAATAGAAAGCCAAAAAGAAAATGGCGCCAACTTGTGTTTTTTATTTTTATTTTTTATGTGTGTGTGTTTTCAACCCTGAAAGAATGTGCTGACACCTTTTGGACTGCGGTGGTCGAGTCTTCCTCGGTCTGCTTGCATCTAGATTAAAACTTTCCTCCATCTGGGCAGAGTTTCAGAGCCTTAATCCAATTTATCAAGACAGTCAGGGGTCCGTGTCGTGGGCGGGGGCCTGTAAAGCCGAACATCCCAGTTGTAGAGTTTTTTTTTTTTTTATCCTTTGTTTGTCCACGTTCAAACGGGGCCACATATTTCAGGCCCCAGGCATTGCATTGCAGTCAATGTTATCGATGTGCGTTGGCCTGATAGTTCTGTCCTTGTATTGATTGGTTATTTGTGTGTGTGTGTGTTTGTGTTTGTATGTGTGTTCAGCCCTGACAGGCGCAGCCACACACACAGATCATGTCCGGCCCTGTCACGAGTCGATCCCGCGTTTATCCAGACGTCAACACACAGAGGCCGCGGGAATACTGGGACTATGAATCTCACGTCGTAGAGTGGGGGTGAGTGCTGAGACAGATTTATTTTTTTTAGTGTGTGATGGCAATGCCTGATATTGATGTGAGAATGATTGTGGGCTGATATTAGACTTCTGGAATGTCGAAGATCACAAAAATTAAGTAAATTACAGGGTTGTTATCAGTCAAGATTGGATTGTTTTAATAATGTTTTTCTAAGCCTGGAAATTGAATATACACTGTACCATTCTGAAGTTTGGAGGCAATATATACATATATATTTGTATACTTTTACTCAGCAAGCATGCATTCAATTCATTAAAAGTGACAGTGAAGACATTTATGTTACAAAACATTTCTATTTCAAATAAATGCTGTTCTTTTGAACTTTCTATTAATCAAAGAATCCTGATTTTTTTCAACATTGATAATAATACAAAATATTTCTTGAGCATCAAATCAGCATATTATAATGATTTCTGACGGATCATGTGACACTGAAGACTGGAGTAATGATGCTGAAAATTCAGCTTTGATCACAGGAATAAATCACATTTTAAAATCTATTACAATACAAGAGTTATTTAAAATTGTAATAATATTTCACAATGTTGCTGTTTTTACTGTATTTTTGATCAAATAAATGCAGCCTTGGTGAGCAGAAGAGACAATAAAAAAGGTAAAACTTGCTCACAATCCATAGTGATTGTTTGATTTGTTAGTGAATCGTTCTTTTGAGTTGGCTTTTTTTTAACAAGTCAGTGTAACAGGTTCACAGATTGCTCTCGCAAAATCGGAAAGGGGTAGGATTGTGCCAGCGCAGTAATGTATTGAGATATATCACAAGATTTGCTCTTTCTCTCGCAGTGACGCTGATTCTCGATTGCGTGTTTAGGGCAGATTTAATCTCAATTAAATGCAGTTGAATTGAACAGAACACAGGGGTCTTGAGGACTTTATTGTTCACAAACACTGTGGTAATTGCAAGCTAATGGTGTTTGATTCATTAGTTTGAACACTTTACATGGCTAATGATCAAATATTAAGTATCTTATTAGTTTTCATTCAGTGGTCAGAGTTTGCAGAAGGTTGTGTGAAGTGTTTCTCTGTAGGGATACAGTGCTGATGTCTTTTGTTTGTCTGGATCGGCATTTCATTTGCGCTTGTAATAACAGCTGTCGGTCTTGTCAACAGGAATCAAGACGACTACCAGCTGGTGCGGAAACTCGGCCGAGGAAAGTACAGCGAAGTGTTTGAAGCCATCAACATCACAAACAACGAGAAAGTAGTCGTCAAAATACTCAAGGTGAAGAGCGTTGTTGTTCCAGACAGCTTTAAAGGCGTTCGGTTGGGTTCAGGTTGGGAAGACCCGCAGACTTCATTTTCCGAGTCGTTGACAAGAACGTATGCTGAGATAAGCCTGTTTACGTTATGGAAGGCAGTGGACGGTATCGAAACCAGAAGCTGCTGGCCGGCGTTCAGATGAACGGGCGCCTGTCGAATTCCTTCCTCGCCCCCTCCTCCTCTAAACCAGAGAAAGCTCTAGATTCTAGCGATAACACCCGACGAGCTGAGAGCTTCTTTTCAAGCTAAGTGATAAATAGTTTTGAAGATTAGCGCCGTTGTCCCGTAATGTAGCCAGTCGTGTTTAATGAACTTCCCCTACCTGGAGACACGGAGGATGAAGCCGCACAGATTGAGTCTAGACGCAGTTATATCAGATGTCTTTGCGTCAAACTCATCTGTACTTCAATACAAGATGAAATTGAAATTGGGCTTATTTACTTCCTTAATAATCTACTTTACTTTGGTTAGGAGCTGTGGCGATACGAGTCCAGCTTGTTCCATTCCTTCTCAAACCCATTATCAAAGTGAAATAACTTTATCTTACTCTTAATAAAATGAGTTCTTTTCTTCTGATGTAACCAATTCCATGTTGGTTGTGAAAAAAATAAAATAAATTAACCAATAATCTCTCCACTTTTCATGATCCAATCAAGTCAAATCAGCTTTATTTATTTAGGGCTTTATACAATAGATTGTTTTAAAGCAGCTTCACTAGAACTGGGCATTGACACGATTCACAAGCTTGCGATTTGATTCAGTTTGATTCGATATTGATTAATTTGGATATATATCAGGTACACTGTCAATTATTCTTAAGGAGAAAAAACCTGTTAAAATTAATAACTTATTTCAATACAAATATTTGAATTGCACATAAGGCAGTTTTTATAATAATAACAACTTTTTAATGACACAATTATGTTTCTTCTCCAATTCGTTAAAACGTTTGCTGTCATAACTTGTTTTAATGACAGATTTATTCAAACATGTATGAAATTGAGGAACAGGTTAAAGGTGCAATGTGTGATATTTCTGAGGATCTATTGACAGAAATGCAATATAAGATCCATAACTATGTTTTCAGTGGTGTATAAAGACCTTACTTAATGAACCGTTATGTTTGTATTACCTTAGAATGAGTCATTTATATCTACATAACCGCGGGCACACCCTTCTATGAAGGTCGACATATTGTGACGTCATGTTTCTACCGTAGCCGACAGCGAACAAACAGCGCTACAGAGCGCGTTTCGTCACTAACTTGAATGAGAAGCAGCAGAAAAAGACGCAGCAGAATACTCAGGTTGTCCCTGACTCTGCAAACGTGGAGAAAAACATGCTGTCTGAACTGCCTCGGACATCGTAACGTTAGCTATTTCCCCTTACCAGCTGTTTTGATGCTCTTATCCGTAGCTCTTATCTTATACTAACTAGCATGGAAACAGGCTATGGTAAAAGTCAGTGAATAAAAGACTAACACAATGATGAACAAGTAAAAATAATCGCAATAACGTGGTTTTACTGAATAATTAAGTAAATATGATTTAATATAAAATATAATATAAAGAAACCTCATTGCTTGACTTTCTACTCTCTGCTGACTCAGACGACGACATCTTCCGATCCTACGTCGACCACCGTAGCTTCTCCTTCGAGTTTGCAATTTGAAGGATTGGCCTTGAGTGACTGACTGTTTGCAATTCGCAAATCTCACCACTAGATGCTGCTAAAAATCACACACTGCACCTTTAAGTAAAAATATAATGAATATTTAACATAGTGCATATATTTTTTTCAAAATTCTCCTTCATTTAATTTTTGATTAAAATGAGAATCGGGAAATCAATATTTTTAACCCAGTCCTAAGCTTCACAGTAATAAACAGGTAAATAACAGAATCAATGATAGAAATTTTCAAATATGAAACACATTCAAGTTCTGCTGTAAAGTAGCTCTAAAAAAGTTTATTCAGCTCAAGTCTGTTCAGTGTTGATTCAATTCTGCTCAATAACTGTGTAAAGTTCATCATTGAGCTCATTTCAGTTCTCATCTGATAGTGTCAGTGCAGTCAAACAAACACAGATGGATATGATCAAATCCTGCCCTATGTTATTTCCCACTGAATATTCAGTTTAACACATTATGGAAGTTAAATGTATTGCAAATGCAGTTTTTATCTTGTCTTTAATGATTTTGTCGCATGTTTTGTCATTATTTCCACATGCAGCCAGTAAAGAAGAAGAAAATCAAGCGGGAAATCAAAATTTTGGAGAATTTGAGAGGCGGCCCCAACATCATCACACTTCTAGACATTGTCAAGGATCCAGTGGTCAGTTGGATTTCTTGAAGATGATGTTTGATATGAAAATGTTCTGTATTGTTGAGAGCGACGTTTCAAATGCGTCTTTGACTGAAGTCTCTTGTGTTTCTCCCTCAAGTCTCGAACCCCAGCACTGGTATTTGAACATGTGAACAACACAGACTTCAAGGTAAATCATTTCTGCTTCCTGCTAAATCAATTCTGCCACCAAAATGAAAGACAAAAAAAAATCAGTTCGATTAAACTCAACCATCCGCTTGTTCTGTCGTGCAGCAATTGTATCAAACGCTATCAGACTACGACATTCGGTTCTACATGTACGAGATCCTAAAGGTGAGTTCCTTCAGATATCATCTTAAAGCTGTTCACAGAAACTCCAGAGTATCTCAAGTCTGTGGCCACTTGTACCTAATTATTAGTTTTGTTTATACCATTTTTGTTTATACCTGTATTTTTCCAATCTGTTTCAAACTCTCCCCAGATCTTATTGCTGCACTTTTAGTATGTTGTTCATATACATTTGCTGTTAGTCAGTTGTGTGGGAATCCTGGAGTTCATGGGTTCAGGTGTGTTAATCTGAATCAGGTAAAACTGCGTCACTGCAGCAGAAAGAGCATCTGTCCACTGGCTTAACCTCTTTACCTTTACCACTCATTGCCCCGTTGCCCTCCCTCTGTTTCTCGCTTTGTCTTTGATTCCCAGACCCTTTTTGTATTAGGATCAACAATCTCCTGTTTATGTTATAATATTGTGAAATTTTCTATTTGAATATATTGTAAAATGTACTTTTAATCCTGTGTGATTCAAAGCGAATTTTCAGCATCATTACTCCAGTCTTCAGTGTCACATGATCCGTCAGAAATCATGCTGATTATCTGATTTGCTGCTCAAGAAACGTTTTGTATTATTATCAGTGTTGAAAACAGTTGTGCTGCTGCTTCGTATTTTTGTGAGAAAAGGATTCTTTGATGAACAAAAAGTTTAAAAGAACAGCATTTATTTGAAATAGAAATCTTTTAATGTCAATTTTGATCAATTTACTGCGTCCTTGATCAATTAAATATTATATATGGGGATTTTTAAACGCATAGAAGACATTGTATTGTGATTTAATATATAATATACAGCTTTTCTTTGGGTGATTTTACAAGATAAAATTAGAATGTTCTCTAATGTTTTAATGTTCAATCTTTTAAAAATAATCTTCAATTTTACTTATGTAAATTTAAATTGAGTTAAATTTTATAGTAGATGAAATTTATTTTAAAAATATATTAAATAAAATAATACAATATTTTTAATATACATAATTTAATCAGCTATCATAATTTTTTTTTGTTAAAAAATAAGTAATCCAGTAATCACAAACGATTAAATAATGATTTATTAGTGAAAAGGCGTGAGAAGCCTGGTGTTTAAGTCTGGTTCTCTCTCCCTGTCTCTCTCTCAGGCGTTGGACTACTGCCACAGTATGGGAATCATGCACAGAGATGTGAAGCCACACAATGTAATGATCGACCATGAACACAGAAAGGTACTTCCCGCTCGCGTCACGGCTTCTCACTCCACACGTCTGATTGGCTGAATGACGCCGAGCTCGCTTGCGTGCACCAATCACAGACCAGAGATTGCTGTAGTAAAAGAGAAGCTTTGTTTGTTGCTGTGACATCAAGCACATTACTTTAAGCTAGATCAAAATTAAAAGGTCTATTAATTTTGCAAGTTTCCTGCATCATCAGGGACAGTCCTATGAGATGCTGAGTGAATCACTAATTGTGATTTGAATCATTAATTATTCCCCCGTTGACTGAGTTCACATCTGACTCTTGTCTGATGGTGTGTTTTCTTGTTTAGCTGCGTCTGATAGACTGGGGCTTAGCGGAGTTTTATCACCCCAGTCAGGAGTACAACGTCAGGGTGGCGTCTCGATATTTCAAAGGACCTGAACTGCTGGTGGACTATCAGGTGAGACCAGATGCAAACAAGACAAAAGCATCTGTTCAAGCTTCTGTTGAATAAACATGCACATACAGAAACAGTGTAACATGAAGTCGTCTGTTTTGTTTTGCTGCTTTTTGACGCTCATGTTGGTTTCGTCCCTCAGATGTATGACTACAGTTTAGACATGTGGAGCTTAGGCTGCATGTTGGCCAGTATGATCTTCCGGAAAGAGCCTTTTTTCCACGGACACGACAACTATGATCAGGTGAGACCTTCTGCTTCTAGGTCTTTTCAAATATTCATTGTTGTCTTGGCACTTTATAGTGACCGATGTTTGTGGCGTAATCACAAAAGATTATTAGAATTAATTTGCCTCAAACAGTGTTGGGTGTAATTAATTACCAGGTAATCCAATTACCTTTCCCTTGAAAAAGTAAAGTAAGGGATTACTCTTAATTCTGTAGTTTAATTACAGTTAATTCTGATTTAATTGCATTATAAACTGTATAGACTAGAACAATTCTATATAAAACAATAGTGGATTTAACATCAAAATTTTATGTTAAAATGTATGTTTTTATTGTAACCTTCATCCTTTACGCACTTTGGTCAGTTCAAGAATAATTTATGCAATTCTATATTGTTTATTTGAAAGAATTAAAAGAGCAGATTATTGTCTGTCCTTGTATTGTTCAGCTGGTCGAGGTTGATATGGGATTTAGAAAGTAATTAGTAATCCAATTCTTTTCAGAAAGAGTGTAATTGGTATCGTAATTTAATTACACTGTTGAAGATGTAATTAGTATCTAGTAATTAATTACTTTTTTAGAGTAACTTACCCAACACTGGCCTCAGATCATAGCATGGAAGACGATGTGCTTGGATGGTGGAATATTTCTGAAATATGCACATTTGAGTATTTTATGCTCTAATATTTCCCACAATCCCTTGTGTTCACAAATAGAAAGATTTGTGACTGCTTTCCGATGTTATCAAGATAGTGTTATATTTTCTCCCAGTGTCCTACTGTCTGTCTGCATAAATTAAAGTGCAGTACATACTTTGTATACTCATAAGTGTTTGAATTATATTAATATAAAATATATTAGTGCTGCAACAACTAATTGAACTAATCGGCCATTATCAATAATGAAAATAATTGACAAAGAATTTGATTAGTTGAGTCTGTATAATCGACAGATTAATCGATTATCAAAATCATTAGTTGCAGCCCTAAAATATATTATTATATATAATTATATAGAAATGATCTAACTATATATAAAATTATAATTTTAATGATTATATTATAAGCATATTTTTTTTTTTTAGGCTGAAAACGAGTGAATTTTAGCACTTCCGGTCTACGTCCTGAAGTCAATGGGGTTTTTAAATGGATTTGTGGTTAAATGCCTAAAAAAAGTTTCTTGGTGAACACAAGTTCAATATATTTTCACATTTTATTCTATGACATAAATACATCACTAATACCCCCTTGTGATTTAAAAACAACAACAACTGGCTAAATTGGAAAAGCCTGATGTTTACAATCACGTACTTGCAAACTATTCTGAATTTAGGCTTCAAAATTTATCTAAAATTTTATAAAAGTTATCTCAATCTGTGAAGGTTTTCATGATGAATAAAACAGGCAAGAATCATAAACTTATTTTCTGCAATAATCCAAAAGACAATGGAAAAATGTTTTTTGTGTGGAGGGAACCAGTGTAATGCTGACTTCAGTTGTCAGCTGGTTTGATCTGTTGGATGTGTGTCTGCTGCCCTCTGCTGTTTTTAACCAGTACTGTGTCTTTGTCCAGCTTGTACGGATTGCCAAAGTCCTGGGCACAGAGGACCTCTACGACTACATCGACAAATACAACATTGAGCTCGACCCACGGTTCAACGACATTTTGGGAAGGTACGTTGAGATGTGTGATTGTTTTATCCATGTAATACTTTGACCTCACTTTAAGGATTTTACCATCTCTCTCCAGACATTCCCGGAAAAGGTGGGAACGGTTTGTCCACAGTGAGAACCAGCACCTGGTCAGTACCGAAGCGTTGGACTTCCTGGACAAACTGTTGCGCTACGACCACCAAGCTCGCCTCACCGCCCGCGAGGCCATGGAGCACCCTTATTTCTGTGAGTGTCTTCATCTACAGACACTATGAAGATCAACTGCTGTGCTCCTCATGCCGGAGTCTAGGATCTCTTAAACCTAGTAAATAGTAGGGGTGTAACGGTTCACAAAATTCACGGTTCGGTTCAATACGATACACTTGTGTCACGGTTCGGTACGTTTTCGATACAGCAAAAAGAAAGAAATGCCAGAGATTTTTATTTTTTTAAATTAAAACTAACATTATAAAGTATTACTTTGAGCAATGATGGAGCTATAATAGACTCTTCTTAGGATCATATAAAACAAAACAGCTCCTTGGAAAAAATGAAATGTAATATTGTAGTAGTTATAAACAAAGGTCTATTTTAGTTCAGATTAACATTTGAGGGCAGCAATTTTATTCATAATGTCAAAATAAAACCGATGTAATGTTACTTGAATTCATTATAGCCTACTATTCCTGCCAAACTTCCATTGTTGCAGTTAGTGTTACTACAGTAAATCCATGGTAAATGTTGCAGATCTGTGGACACTGGATAGTTTGTTCATGGCACAATGTTTCTTCCTGGCTTCCACGCACTGTTTAATCCGTTATTATAACAGAGAAATGTGAATGTTTCTCACTAGATCTCGCAGCGATGTTATTACTTCAGTGGTGAATTCAAATTATTTCTTTACTGGATCTCTTAGCGCTGTGTAGTAACAGTGTCGCTTGATCACCATCGGCTCGCGCTGCACTGGTCCAAACTGATAAACGGTCCGTCAACCACACAATAACGAGTAGCTCAGTTTCGTTCTGCCCATTTGATGTTGGACAATGTTGTGGTCGCGCCGGCGTCTCTTACTTTATGAGCGTGCTTGTCACGCGTGACCCGCCTACATTTGAAATTTTGGCTGGTTCGAACGGTTCAATACGAATACGCTTACCGTTACACTAGTAAATAGCCAAGGAAGCAGAACCAATATCCCAATCTGATTCAAAAACACATTTATTTGCAAAGTTGACATTTACGTCAGTTTTGTGATGAAATGATTGAGAAGTGTGAACAATATCTCTGGAGGAACTAAAGGGTATTTTCTCGCTCATTTGAAATAAAAGGTTAATTTGCATCATCACTGTGCCCATATGTGAAGCGCTTTGAGTACCCAGAAAAGCGTTATATAAATGTAACGATATATTATTATTATTATTATTATGATGTCTTGTGTCAGATCCCATTGTGAAGGACCAGGCGAGGATGGGCTCCACTTCAGGACTGTCCGCTGGATCCACTCCTGTCAGCACGTCCAGTATGATCACAGGTCAGTCATGTGACTCCCTCCGGGGATCATGCTTATTGAACTGAGAATTACAGACTATAATTAAGATTACAGAAGTATTTTTCTGTGTTCATGAGAAACACGCCGTTACTAAAAGGCACTGATCTGCAGGTCTTCAAGGTGTCAGAGTGTCAGCTGATCCTTGACGCATTGCAAGTGTGTTTGCTTCTAAAAGCTGAGTGTGTTTGTTTGCCTGTAGGAGGCGTCACATCCATGTCCTCGTCCCAGCCGATGGCCAACATCGCCGGCTCTCCTGTCATCTCGTCTCCCAGTGTTCTCGCCACACAGGTTCCTGCAGCCGCCGGTGCGCAGCCCTGAACACACACACACACACTCTCTCGCTCTCTCTGCCCTGGGCCACAGTTTTATGTTGAGTGTAAACAAACTAAAGAGAGACTAAACTAGGTTTCTTTTTTTTTTCTTCCTTTTTTTCTTGTTTTTTTTTCCATACAATAATTATATATTGAAGCTGGGACACACAGCAGACAGTTGTTATGTTGCATCGGTGTCTGGCAGTCTTTCCTGATGATGGTGTCTATATAGAAGCCACTACAGTGTAGAAATTCAGAAAATGGATAATAAAATGTATTTTATATGTCCCTATTTTGGCTTCTGTTTGTTATTTGAACAATATGGATATTTGCTGATGAGACTGTTGTTCATCCAGGTTTTTGGGGATTTAAAACGACAACATACAGTTGTGTTCAAAATAATAGCAGTGTGTTTAAAAAAGTGAGTAAAGCTCAAAATCCTAATAATAACTTTTATTTCAATACACACAAATGCATTGGGAACATTGCACATTCTATTCAAAATCAAAACATGAAGAAAAATGTATCAAGTTTGTTATTACTTTCTATAAAGTGAAGAAAAGGGAATATTAGGCTGTTCAAAAAAATTGCAGTGTCTGCATTTTTCTTTACAAAGTCAAACATTTACTGTATAAACTGAAAAATGCTTGAAGATTTAGCTTTCTTGTGAATCACTGAACTAATATTTAGTTGTATAACCACGGTTTCTAAGAACTGCTTCGCATCTGTTGCATGGAGTCGACCAACTTCTGGCACCTGTGTGAACAGGTATTCCAGCCCAGGACGATTGCACTACAGACCACAATTCCTCTGCATTTCTTGGTTTTGCCTCAAAAACAGCATTTTTTATGTCACCCCACAAGTTTTCTATTGGGCTGGCCACTCCATAACGTTAATCTTGTTGGTCTGGACCAAGATGCTGCTCGCTTACTGGTGTGTTTGGGGTCGCTGTCTTGTTGAAACACCCATTTCAAGGGCATTTCCTCTTCGGCATAAGGCAACATGACCTCTTTAAGTATTCTGATGTACTCAAACTGATCCATGGAAACATCCCCATATCATGATGCTTGTGCCTCCATGCTTCACAGTCTTCACAGTGTACTGTGGCTTGAATTCAGCGTTTGGGGGTCGTCTGACAAACTCTCTGCGGCCCCTAGACCCAAAAAGAACAATCTTGCTTTCATCAGTCCACAAAATATTGCGCCATTTCTCTTTAGGCCAGTCAATGTGTTCTTTGGCAGATTGTATCCTCTTTAGCACATGTCGTTTTTTCAACAATGGGACTTTGTGGGGGCTTCTTGCCGATAGCTTGGCTTCACATAGGCGTCTTCTAATTGTTACAGTACTCACGGGTAACTTGAGATCTTCTTTGATCACCCTGGAGCTGATCATTGGCTGAGTCTTTGCCATTTTGGCTATTCTTCGATCCATTCGAATGGTAGTTTTCCGTTTTCTTCCACGTCTTTCTGGTTTTGATATCATTTTAGCTGAGCAGCCTATCATTTTCTGCACTTCTTTATACGTTTTACCCTCTCCAATCAACTTTTTAATCAAAGTCCGCTGTTCTTCTGAACAATGTCTGGAACGGCCCATTTTATTCAGATCTTCAGAGAGAAATGCACTATAACCACCATGTACAGTACAGTACTGCCTTCGTCCTTAAATAAGGGCCACTTATTGACACTAGTTTTTTCACAGAATAATTAACCTCACTAATTGAACTCCACACTGCTATTATTACTAACACACGCCTTTCAATTAATGATTCATTTATACAGAATTAGCAGCATACATGTCATGACTGTTGGGTCTATTGTTTTTCTATTACTCTACTACACCTACTAGTAAATTATTTGCCATGTAGAAATATAATTTTTATCAAAAACAGTGATGTAGGACTGTTATTATTTTGAACACAACTGTATAATTCATAGACAAATATCAAGGTGCAAGAACCATTTTCACATTCATGCATTGGGCAGATGCTTTTATTCAAAGTGACTTGCATTTCTTTCTAAGTTTACATTATATTCCTTTTGGATAGTAATGACTCAACTTTCTAAAGGATCTACTAATTATTTGGATCAGTAATCTAAAGTGAAGATCCTGGTAACCCAATAGTAATGACTCAAGTGTTACTAAATCCACCCTTCCAGAGTTTAAAGGAAATCAAGCATGATTAACTACAGGTGTGGCTGATGACAGAACCACAGGAACTAACGAGGTAATCAGAGAAACAGAAACCAAACACAGGAAAGAAAATCAGAAAATGGAAACTGAGAATACATTTCAACACAAAAGTCCTTATAAAACACAGAACCGGGATCATGACAGGGTCCCACTTGACGTTAAATTGTCTTCAGAAATTACTGTTTCTTACAGAAGCTCAAACGTGCTGCGTAACACGAGAATGAACCTCATTGGTTCTTGCAGAAGCTCAAACGTGAAAGAATCTCATTGACAGAATTTAATTTTTGGATGAACTAACCCTTTAACCTGTTAACAACTTCAAATATTTTTGTTCTTTTTTTTGCAGTTATTTAAAACAGACTCTGGAGTCTGAGGGGTTTTTGGGGTCCTTGAGATGTTCTGACATGCCCTGACATTTGTGCTTTTTTCAGTTGCTTATAAACATATTAATGGCAAAGGTGTAAATTCACTCTATTTAGCACAAACAGGGCTACCATAATATGTGAACAACTTGCATGTACATGTTTGTATTTTTGATAGAATAATGTTTATGCATGGTTTTTTAAAAAACAAAAAACTAAAGTTTCTGAAATAAGGCCATAAAACACATTCTAAATATATGTAAATAAGACTTTTGACTAATGGATGTCGTTGCCTAGTATTTTTTCTTCAAAATTATGTGAAAATCGTCCTGCCTAATCATTCCCATAACACAATACATTGATTTAAATCTTGTAAAACACTTTTTGTTTGGAAAGGCCATATGCGGGTGGGCGTGATTCACACCTATGGAGTCAATGGGGCCGCATAATGAGGCTGCATAGGTAATGAGCCTTTCATTCAGGTGTGTGAATGAGCCACAAGAATGCAAGGACAATATATAACTGGTTTGTTGTTTTTTCCACAAATTTTGCTTGCAAATTGTACAATATCCAAGGTAAACATTTCTAGTAATTGTGCAGTTAATTGTTCTCATACTGTATTTTCAGATTTGGAATATATTCTCTTCCCAAATGTGTCACTAATAAAGCATAATAAAATTATTTAAAGATAAGGCTTATAATGACCTTTTAAGATTTTGTTTACATCTATCCTTATATATATATATATATAATTTTTTTTTGTTTAAGGTTATACAATTACAACAACATTTATAATTGTAACAATATTTCCAGTGTAATCTTTCTTTGTATTCGCGATTCATATTAAAACAGTATTTTTGCCAGCTGTAGTAACTCCACAACAGCACGCATCTGTGCGTTCATTCATTCTTAGAAACGCGATTCATATTAAAACAGTATTTTTGCCAGCTGTAGTAGCTCCACAACAGCGCGCATCTTTGCGTTCATTCATTCATAGTAACGCGATTCATATTAAAACAGTATTTTTGCCAGCTGTAGTAGCTCCACAACAGCACGCATCTTTGCGTTCATTCATTCATAGTAACGCGATTCATATTTAAACAGTATTTTTGCCAGCTGTAGTAGCTCCACAACAGCGCGCATCTTTGCGTTCATTCATTCCGATTAGAACAAAGCAAACAGAACTGACCTAATTCCTCAGCGGGATCCGTTTGCTCCTCGAAATGATACTTCCAGAACTTCTGAGGTAAATTTTTGCAGGATTATTATCAAGACAGTATTATTCCTCACAGCATCGTAAAGTACATAAGTCTGAAAG
Organism: Abramis brama; assembly: GCF_963993115.1. Lineage (NCBI taxonomy): Eukaryota > Metazoa > Chordata > Actinopteri > Cypriniformes > Leuciscidae > Abramis > Abramis brama. The sequence continues at coordinate 5,989,979 of NC_139974.1, forward strand.
TGAACTCGCGGTGTGTGTTATCCAGCTGATGGGCGTTTTACAGGTTTGTTTGGATCGGCTCACATTTGCGTTTGAATAGCGCGTGCTCTCCGTGGGCGGAGCACATTAAAACTTAATTAGCTGAGATGAGAACGACTGACATCTCTCTCTTTGCATACATATTACATAAACTGTGAATATTTGTTTTTTATAAAAATTACTTCGTTTAAAAGATGAGAATTCAAGCTTCATGCCTGTATGTCTGAATGCCTGTTTGACTGAGTATTCACTGAGTTATGGTTCATTTTCGGACGCGTTTCAGAATGGACTACACTGACAGAGAGGAGGCAGAACTCGCTTCGTGTTTATTTTTCTTTATTTGGCAAAAAGCACAACACTTTGTTTTTATTGTGAGTATACACAAAAATAATACACATTTAACAGAATCGATTGATGTATGAAACTCCAATGGAAAATCAAAGTCAACCGAGTATTTTTGAGTTTCTTTTACACTGCTAAAAAAAAAGCGAGCTGGTATCGCCGGCGATACCGCCGCCCTCTGGGGGTTAAATACATAAAAGAGATATTGTCCATATAGACTCTTATTTGTAGGCAACTTAAGCACTTGGTTATTACAAGAAAACCTTTTTATTCTAAGAAGAACTGCAAGGCTTCCACCTGCTGACCGCAGCACAGTTTCATGAACAATATTTTTGGACAAAATCGGGCACAATCACACACAATCACACAAATTTTTTTTTATTTGCTGACAATAATTTTTTCTGTGCATTTACATGCTAGACCTCTTTAATAACATGCAGTACCACTGATGGAGGTTTATTAATATTCCTTTTCACAGATAAATCTTTTCAGTTTTTTACAAGAAGCATCAAACCAAGAGTCTAAGTGGTCTTTCACATTTCCCAGAGCAGCGCAATTAGCAGTTCTCCCTTCATTAGGTTGTTTTGGATTCCCGCTGAACCAGAACCTTTAAGAGACAAACAAGCAATAATACAATTGCAGTAATATTTTTAGAAAACAGCTGTATATTGGTATATTGATTAACATTCCTAGACATGATTACACATGCAGAGTTCTTACTGTACTCCAGTGTCACTGAGAGTTCGGTTATTCATCCAAACCCAGCGTCCTTCAGTGTCCAGATCATTGAGACCAATCCAGTGCGTCTCTTTAATTTTAGACACCAGAAAATCCTAATGGGGAAAATGTACATAAGTGATAGTGTAAAATAAATGTTTTTGGTATATATGAAGGTACATTTATAGGTTAATAGAAACCCTTTAAAAACTTTGTTTTATTTGTGTGATCAAAACATCATCCATCATTGATCTGACTTGCCTGTTCTGATTTGCTGGTTATGGTCACCAGATCGGCTCCTTTTGAAACACAGACATCTCGACTGTTCGACCAGTTCAGTTCATCAGAGCTGAATAAATACAGCTTTCCACGACACGCTAACCGTCCATTCACAGAGATATTACAAGACTGAGCTGTGAAAGATGAACAAAGTGTGATTAAACCTTCCATTATTTAGATCATAAAGTTAATCAAAGTGGTTCAATGTGCAGAAATATTCACACTTTGTGTCACACTAAGCTTGTAAACTGACACTCACCATCGTAAAAGGACAGCCGTTCTCTAAGTGTGTTGTATCTGGCTGTAAGATCATTAAACTCTTTCTTCATGGCTGGTGAAAAGACAACAGGAGAACAAGCAGATAAATGAATAAAGTGTGATTAAACCTTCCATTATTTAGATCATAAAGTTAATCAAAGTGGTTCCATGTGCAGAAATATTCACACTTTGTGTCACACTAAGCTTGTAAACTGACACTCACCATCGTAAAAGGACAGCCGTTCTCTCAGTGTGTTGTATCTGGCTGTAAGATCATTAAACTCTTTCTTCATGGCTGGTGAAAAGACAACAGGAGAACAAGCAGATAATGTTTCTCACATGGTGAGTTCAATAAACACTCAACACTGTTAATGAAACATGTCTGTGCTCTACCGTTAATTAAATATAGTTCCCTTACGAGAACGTTCTCTCGTACTGCATTGCAGACGCTGTGGGAAAACTCCTTTTCTCGAGAATATTGAAGCCTTTATTTTAAAACGCATTGCAGCTGCACAGCGAGAGCATCATAGGTCGTCTGAGCGAGCTGATTGGCTGTGCTGCGGCAACTGTACAAACCTATGGCGAGTTAGTAGTGATGTGCGGTCCAATAGGAGCGTTTGGCGCCCTGCCAACCTCAAGCGCGCCAATTTGGATGTGGCTGGAGAGTATAAATTCAGAGAAAACTCGCAAAAGGACTTAGATTTAATCTTCTTCAGCTTTGAGACTCGTCGCTGACTTCTCCGGATTTAGAAGCCTCTCTCGCCGTAGAACAGCCCTTCAGCGGAACAGCTTCAGCGCCTTGGCAGACCTCACCCAGCTGAACGTTTCCCTGTGGCATCCGGCGAAAATCCTTTACAAACGCTTCTTTTCTAAAAGAGCAGAGCGCATTGTTGCAAATGCCGCTCCCCATCTGTGAATCCTGTGGGATTCCCCTTCACGTGTCAGACCGACACACCCAGTGCGCTGTCTGTCTCGGCCCTGAGCACGCCGAGGCAGCGCTCACTAAAGGCGGCTGCCTTTCATGTGACAGTATGCCTGTTGCAGTGCTCCGATCCAGAATCGCTCTCGCTACGTCAGAGAGCGAGCCCGCCCATCTTCCGTCTTCAGCGCTCCACGAGCCCCGTAGGAAGAAGCGGCGCGATAAGAGGATCCACAAGCGCTGTGATTTGAGCGCGTGCACGCCGGGTCCTTCCCCGCATGCCTCGCCCACACCAGGATCTGATACATCTCCGGTTCTGTTTACTAAGAGCGACCAACGGCCCTCTCTTAAAGCGGCGGGACTCGTTTCTTTCGGCGGATCTGCTGAAGAACTGGATGATGCTGTTTCAGTTGCGGCATCTGAGGGTGAGGATTGGTCGGGCTCCGCGGATCCCGCCCCTCCCTCTCAGTGTGATCATTTCGACAGCAGAGCGAACATTGACGCTGAGCTTCTCAGCGTCATGATTCGCACTGTCGACGAGCTGGGTCTCGACTGGCTTTCCCCAGCTGAGCCCGCTAGAAGCCGCCTCGACGAGTGGTACCTGCCGGGGCGCCAACAGGCCCCTCGCCAGCACGCCGCTCCATTTCTCCCCAAGGTCCACGAGGAGCTCACAAAAAGCTGGCGCGCTCCCTTTTCAGCACGAACGCGCTCTACTGCCTCTGCTACGCTCTCTACTGTTGACGGCGCTGAGGAAAAAGGCTATGTGACGCTCCCGCCACTCGAAGAAGCGGTCGCTGCTCATTTGTGCCCTCCCACTGCAGGCAGTTGGAGAACAAAAGCGACGCACCCATCTAAACCGTGCAGGACTACTTCCGCTATGGCCAGCCGTGCATATTCCGCCGCCGGTCAAGCCGCCTCTGCACTGCACACCATGCCGATCCTCCAGGTGTTCCAGGCTAAGCTCCTCCACGCTATGGATGAGTCAGGACCTGATTTGGACGCCTTCAAGGACCTCCGCAGTGCTACGGATTTAGCACTACGGGCCACAAAGACCACTGCTCAGGCCATCGGTCGCAACATGGCCAGCCTAGTAGTTCTGGAGCGTCACTTATGGCTTAACCTGACTGAGATCAGGGACGCGGATAAGACTTCCTGCCAAGGCGTTCAAGTTCTGCTTCACGGCGCCTCAAGAGCACGGAATTTTTCACAGAAAAACCAGCGCTGCAGGTCTATCAGCCCCGCCCAGCGGCTGAGACCAGTCAGCGTCTGAAGCCAGCTAAACAGTACCAGCTTCCCAAGCGCCAGGGACCCTGGCCGAAGCTCACGCTCGACCACGAGCACAAGAAGCCATCCTAACCAGCAGAAAGAGGGATCTATGTCCCGCCGCGGCCGGACCAGCCCCGAAGATCGCTCGAGTGCTTCTCACAGCCCCCTCTTCAGTTCAGGCGGCTGGAGTTGTGTTAAATGCAGAACATGGGCCCGTCATCTGTCACGCACCCCTGCACCCAAACGCTGTTTTAACAGCGACCCACACAAAGCACAAATCGATCAAAACCTCTCACATAAACCCCTGTCGGTTCGGGACCCCGAGTCTGGGCATTCCACCGTCAGATATAATTTTACCTGGCAGGCCATTCCCGGAGTTTCAGATTGGGTAATGAACATTGTAAAGCATGGCTACTCGCTTCAATTCGCCCGCAGACCACCGCACTTTTGCACTATAATCCAAACCTCGGTACGGAGCACTATAGCTCATGTCCTCCGCGCCGAGGTATCATGTCTGCTAGCGAAAGGAGCTATCGAGATAGTTCCCACATCACAAAGCGAGTCAGGGTTTTACAGCCGTTATTTTCTGGTTCCGAAGAAAGACGGCGGCTTGAGACCCATTTTAGATCTCAGACACCTGAACAAGGCCCTCATGGCATGGCCCTTCAGGATGCTTACGACCAGACACATCCTAGCACAAATTCGCCCAGGAGATTGGTTCTTTTCAGTGGATCTAAAAGACGCTTACTTTCACATCCAAGTGAACCCCCATCACAGGCCATTCTTGAGATTCGCCTTCGAGGGGCAGACATATCAATACACAGTCCTACCATTTGGGCAGGCGCTAGCGCCTTGTACATTCATGAAGTGCATGGATGCAGCTCTCTCCCTCCTGAGACAGCGAAAAATGCGCATTCTGAACTACCTCGACGACTGGCTCATACTGACTCAGTCAGAGGCGGAGTCCCATACTCACAAAGCCTGGCTCCTCGGCCATCTAGAATGCCTTGGGCTCAGGGTAAACTTTTCCAAGAGTATACTGTCCCCCAGCCAACGAATCACGTTCCTGGGAACAGTTCTCGACTCCGTACATATGAGAGCATGGCCCACACTGGACCGAGCTCTATCAATTCAGCGGCTCGCCGCGACGTTCAAAGAGGGCTCCAGTGTACCCCTCCAAACGTTTCAGAGGATCTTGGGCCTTATGGCTTCGGCATCATCAGTACTCCAACTAGGCCTACTGCGTATGTGACCTCTTCAGCTGTGGCTAACACCTCAAGTACCACCTCATGCATGGCGCTCGGGCCTCGTGAATATCAGGGTGGACCAGCGCTGTATCAAAGCCCTGGACCCCTGGAAAAACACCAGCTGATATCAGCAGGGTGTGAATATGGGTTTGGTTTCAGAGAGGAGGGTCATTTCAACAGACGCTTCCAACTCCGGTTGGGGAGCCCTGTACGAGGGCAGCCCTGCCTCCGGCCTCTGGTCGAGCTCGGAGAAACGCCTACACATCAACTGCCTCAAGATGAGAGCGGTTTTTCTAGCCCTAAAAACCTTCCTCCCATATCTGGCGGGACACCACGTCTTGGTCCGCACGGAAAACATGTCAGTGATCTCCTACATAAATCGGCCAGGGCGGCCTCAGGTCTCGCCGCAACCTGTTCGCCATAGCCACACAGCTACTGTTATGGGCTCAAGCCAACTTGCGCTCACTCAGGGCAGCTCACGTGCCGGGCACGATGAAGATAGGAGCAGACATGCTATCTCGGGGCAATGTTCCCCCAGAAGTATGGTCGCTCCACCCCAGACGGTTCACCTGTTATGGGATGTCTTCGGGAAGGCAGAAGTAGACCTGGTAGAACACCAATTGCACAGTCCTCCTTGTAGCCCCCTCTGGCGAACCCAGATTTGGTTCCCAGAGCTGATGCAGCTGTCTTCGACAGCTCCGTGGTCAATTCCGCTGAGGAGCGACCTCCTCACGCAGGCAAACAGGACTGTCTGGCACCCCCGTCCCTCAACGGGTACCCCAGGACCTCCCAGAAGGTGTCCTGAATACCATTATGGAGGCTAGAGCTCAGTCTACTAGACGCCTCTACCGCCTTAAATGGTCAGTGTTCTCCAGCTGGTGTTTAGCTCGGAACCTCGACCCACATATGCGAAGTACCATCGGTACTCTCTTTTCTCCAAGAGCTGCTGGACGTGGGACGCTCCCCCTCCACGCTCAAAGTGTATGTGGCAGCTATTGCAGCCTTTCATGTGCAAGTGGCCAGCTCTTCTTTAGGCAAAAGCGACCTCATCGTTCGCTTCCTTAGAGGAGCCAGAAGGCTCAACCCGCCTCGACCACCTTCAGTGCCGGCCTGGGACCTTTCACTGGTTCTACGAGCTCTTAAGGGACCCCCCTTCGAGCCACTTCAGTCGGCTGATCTAAGACCCCTCTCTCTTAAGACCGCCCTGCTGTTAGCACTGGGGTCAGTAAAAAGAGTTGGGGACTTACAAGCGCTCTCCACGAGCGCTTCCTGTCTTGAGTTCGGGCCTAATGACTCCAAAGTTGTCCTTTAACCAAGACATGGATATGTACCGAAGGTGCTCTCAACCCCGTTCAGAGCCCAGGTTATCTCTCTATCAGCTCTCCCAGTTTCGGGAGAAGATAGTGATGCTCTCACACTCTGCCCCATCAGAGCTCTGAGAATATACTTGGAGCGTTCGGCCTCTTTCAGACAGTCTGAACAGCTCTTTGTCTGTTTTGGGGGCCGCACCAAAGGGCTGCCGGTCACAAAACTCACATTATCTAGATGGATAGTAGATGCTATCTCTCTGGCCTACACCTCACTGGGCCTCCCGTGCCCCATAGGTGTAAGAGCTCACTCCACAAGAGGCATGGCGTTCTCTTGGGCATGGTCCAGTGGAGTCCCTATCGAAGACATTTGTGCGGCGGCCGGCTGGTCCGCTCCGTCCACATTTGCGAGATTTTATAACCTGGAGGACGCTGCTCTGCAGGCACGAGTTCTCTCTATCTAGGCCCTGGCTCTTCGGACCCAGGCCAGTGTATGACTCAGACACACTCTGTTGTGACTTCACATTTTCTATGTGGGAATAATATTCTAGGTCCCTGGCTCTGTCGACCCAGCCCTATATATATAACTTAGTGGCCCTTGTGCTTCACTATATACTTTGCATATCATTTTAGACCCGACGCTCTGGTCTGTGATATTCAGACTACTCTGTTATAGTCCCGGGACTCCCTGGACTCCTTAGAGCAGTCACAGGCGAATAGCACAGCGTTTTAAATTGGGTTCCCACAGTGTTTGTAATGCAGTACGAGAGAACGTTCTCATAAGGGAACGAGTACTGCGTTGCCTTGCCCTGCTATTTCGCTCATATCAGGTACTTTGCTTCAGTCGATTTAAACCTAAGTCCTTTGGCGAGTTTTCTCTGAATTTATACTCCGCATCCAAATTGGCTCCTATTGGACCGCACGCCACTGCTAACTCGCCATAGTTTCGTGCAGTTGCCGCAGCACAGCCAATCAGCTCACTCAGACGAGCTATGATGCTCTCGCTGTGCAGCTGCAATGCATTTTAAAATAAAGGCTTCAATATTCTCGAGAAAAGGAGTTTTCCCACAGCGTTTGCAACGCAGTACTCGTTCCCTTATCTCTAAGGGAACCGAGGTTACGTAAGTAACCAAGTACGTTTTCTCACCTGTGCTGTTGATCTCTTGAGCTGCCAGTGTCTTTGAAACCGTGATGTGCTGCTCATTCAGTGATTCGAAATCAGCAAGCTTATAATTATCTGATTAAAGACAAAAGCAGCAGTGGAAAATGTGTTTTTAAGGAAAGTCCACATCATGTCAAGACTGAATTTATCTACAGAACAAGTTTGAATGGAGTTTGTAAATGAAGTCTTCAGGCTTAATTAATGGCAGTTTACACATTCATTATGGAGATTTGTTTGACAATACTTGCCTAATAAAACATCTTCTCACACTGAGAAATATGATTTCACAAATAAAAAGCTACTAAAAATTGTGTGTTCTAATGATGCTACGTGTGTTAGGTGAAGTATAGAAGTACTTACAGTAACTCAGTCAATACAACCCTGAACAGAGCAGAGATCTAGTATCAGTTATACTTACAAATCCCCCAGAGAGCGCAGAGACCTCCGAGAGCAAAAACAAGAGAGAAACCCAGAACAATCAGAAGAACTTTAGTCCACTTAAGAAAAGTGACCTCTCTCTCTCTCTCTTCAGTGGAGTTACCTGGGTTTAGATTAAAAAAAATTTAAATAAATATATATATATATATATATATATACATACATATATAAATATAAAAAATCTAAATTTCTTTCTTTCTTTCTTTCTTTCTTTCTTTCTTTCTGATTCCTTGAATCAGTCCAGCATTGCTGTCTGGAACTATTCCTGAAATTACAGATGACTCCTGAGAAGAGTTTAAAGTTTCAGTTTTTTTTTTTTTTTTTTTTCACCCTAGTTGACTCTGGTCTGAATATTTGCCCGTGTGATTTTATTGTGACCATTGTTACTGAAAAGATAAGAGAAAATGGAATAGAACATGTGGATATAAACGTAAGACAAAATGTGAATATTACCTTTAATACAGTGCATGTGTATATAGCTTGTGAATGTAAAAGGTTTGCAAAGTTTTAAAGACAAAAGTTCATGACAAAAAAAAGTTATTTTCTCCTAAAGAATTATTTGATTATGAACTGCCGAAAGGAGTCAGCAATTCCAGTCTCAATTCCCGTTACGGAGAATCCAAAACAAAACGAGAAACCTTTAAAACAACATAACATGAGCACTTGAAACACTTCTAGACGGCTCACGGGAAGTTGAATGGTAAACTTCACACCAGTTCACACATCACAGTTGCTTTAGGCCAGGGGTGCAAAAGTTCCTGGAGGGCTGCAGTCCTGCAAACTTTAGTTTCAACACATTCCTGTAGTTTTCAAATAAGCCTGAAGGACTTGATTAGCTTGATCTGGTGTGTTTAATTAAGGTTGAAGCTGTGGATTGTGGGCCTCCAGGAACTGAGTTTAACACCCCTGCTTCATGCAATATATCTAAAAACAAGTTTATTTATACTTTTGGCAGATGCTTTTATCCAAAGCAACTTGTATTGCATTCATGCTAACTTTCTGAACTCGTGACCTTCCCTGCTAAAAAATCCAGCATGGTCACCAGCAGGGCTTGACATTAACACACGCCAACCCGCCGAATGCGGGTGGATTTTGCTCGTGGCGGGTAACATGGTCACTCCAACTAGCCACTTTGGCGGGTTGAATAATTGTAGTCTTTTCAAAAGGCATCTGAAATAAGTGTGACACTACGACACTACAACTCCCATGAGTATTAGGGCTGTCAACGAATATTCTAAATTCGAATATATATTCGAATAGTTTTAAAAAACAGAATTTCGAAGGTGAAAATTAATATTCGAACGTGGAAAAACGCCCGCAGTAGCAGAGGCACGGTTGTCTGCTTTGCGAGTGGGCGCGCTGCCTGAGCGGTCAGGGACAGGTAACAGGAAGAAGCGTTAACGTTAAACAGAAACATTACTAAAGTGTAGGCTACTGTACTGACTGAATAGATATTGCATGAATAAGGTAGGTTAGATACAGCAGTTTCATGCACTGCAGGCTTCCACTGGTTTGATTATTTACCGTTTCATGTCAAGGAAATGTTCCATGTTTACCACAGCACAGCTTGCTCTGAGCGTTCAATGTCAGTTCTATATACTGTAAAACTTAAATTAATGTTAATAATATTTGTTTCAATCACTGAATGAAGCCTGCTATAAGAGTCGCAACCTTAAATTGCTTGCAAAAAACTCTTGATCAGCACTCGCTTATTGTTGTTGTTCAAAAACCGGTATGCGCAGAGAGCGTGACGCCTCATTCGTGCCGCAAGACCTCCAGACGCGCGTCAATGCGTCTTTACATTGACTTAAGGGCCGTACACACCGGGACGAATATCGGTGCGCGTTATTCGCCAGCGTTTTTCAACGCGTTTTTTGTGTTCACACCCAAGCGATTTTCGCTGACGATGAGCCGAGTGAACATGCAAATTCATTCCCCAACATTAGATGGCGCCTAATACCACTCCATAACAGTTCTCTTTTATCAAGATTTTAGTAGTCGCTGTCCCGTTTGTCATATAGTTATTTATGTTCCGACACCAACGAGACCAGCAGCTCTACATTCATCTTGCCTTGCATCTTCCTCGTCTTATTTCTTCCCGGCAGTGTTTAGACGCTACTCGGCGTATATCTTCTTCGCCGTTACGTATGTGTGCTCGGCAAGACCGTTTTGTGTTTGAGCGCCCCCAAGTTGTGTTTTACTGTAACTTCAGAAGCTCCAGACACGTGAGCAAAAGCGCCAATCTCATTGGTCGGATAGTTTTTGACGCGGCGCGTCAAACCAAAAAAACGAACCCGAGGCGTTTTTAAAAAAATGACGCTTTCACGCGTGCCGTTTTTCGCGTAGGTGTGCACACTCACATTGGCGCCCTTTGTTTAGTCACGAGGCGTTAAACGTCGGCGAATATCGCGCGCAAAATTTTTCCCGGTGTGTACAGGCCTTTAAGCACCCTACACACTGGGACGAATATCGGCACGCGTTTTTTGTGTTCACACCCAAGCGATTTTCGCTGACGATGAGCCGAGTGAACATGCAAATTCATTCCCTGACATTAGATGGCGCTTAATGTAAAACAGAAATACCCCGGTACATAAGGTGCAATACCACTCCATAACAGTTCTCTTTTATCAAGATTTTTGTAGTCGCTGTCGTGTTTGTCATATAGTTCTTTATGTTCCGACACCAACGAGACCAGCCGCTCTACATTCATCTTGCCTTGCATCTTCCTCGTCTTATTTCTTCCCGACAGTGTAGACGCTACTTGGCGTATATCAGGGATAGGCAACTCCGGTCCTGGAGGGCCACTGTCCTGCAGAGTTTAGCTTCAGCCCTGATAAAAACTCACCTGCCTGTATCAATCTAGTAATCCTGAAAACACTGATTGCCTAGTTCAGGTGTGTTTAATTAGGGTTGGAGCTAAACTCTGCAGGACAGTGGCCCTCCAGGACCGGAGTTGCCTATCCCTGGCGTATATCTTCTTCGCCGTTACGTATGTGTGCTCGGCAAGACCGTTTTGTGTTTGAGCGCCCCCAAGTTGTGTTTTACTGTAACTTCAGAAGCTCCAGACACGTGAGCAAAAGCGCCAATCTCATTGGTCGGATAGTTTTTGACGCGGCGCGTCAAACCAAAAAAACGAACCCGAGCCGTTTTTTAAAAAAATTACGCTTTTACGCGTGGCGTTTTTCGCATTGGTGTGCACACTCACATTGGCGCCCTTTGTTTAGTCACGAGGCGTTAAACGTCAGCAAATATCGCGCGCGAAATTCGTCCCGGTGTGAACAGGCCTTTAACATTGAAATCACTCGCGCCAGACGCTCTATTCGCGTTTGGTGTGAGCGCAGCATGAGGGTGAGGGCGAGAGAGAGAAAGAGTGCCTACGAGTGCGAGTGAGCGAGCGAGAGTGAGGTCTGCAGTCTTGGTCATTAGTTGATTTACTTGTTTTTGTGTAGGTAATACGTTGTAAAATATGTTTAAACTTAAATAAACTACCTATACAATAGTTACAGTGAGGAAAATAAGTATTTGAACACCCTGCTATTTTGCAAGTTCTCCCACTTGGAAATCATGCAGGGGTCTGAAATTGTCATCGTAGGTGCATGTCCACTGTGAGAGACATAATCTAAAAAAAAAAATCCAGAAATCACAATGTATGATTTTTTAACTATTTATTTGTATGATACAGCTGCAAATAAGTATTTGAACACCTGAGAAAATCAATGTTAATATTTGGTACAGTAGCCTTTGTTTGCAATTACAGAGGTCAAACGTTTCCTGTAGTTTTTCACCAGGTTTGCACACACTGCAGGAGGGATTTTGGCCCACTCCTCCACACAGATCTTCTCTAGATCAGTCAGGTTTCTGGGCTGTCGCTGAGAAACACGGAGTTTGAGCTCCCTCCAAAGATTCTCTATTGGGTTTAGGTCTGGAGACTGGCTAGGCCACGCCAGAACCTTGATATGCTTCTTACAGAGCCACTCCTTGGTTATCCTGGCTGTGTGCTTCGGGTCATTGTCATGTTGGAAGACCCAGCCTCGACCCATCTTCAATGCTCTAACTGAGGGAAGGAGGTTGTTCCCCAAAATCTCGCAATACATGGCCCCGGTCATCCTCTCCTTAATACAGTGCAGTCGCCCTGTCCCATGTGCAGAAAAACACCCCCAAAGCATGATGCTACCATGCTTCACAGTAGGGATGGTGTTCTTGGGATGGTACTCATCATTCTTCTTCCTCCAAACACGTTTAGTGGAATTATGACCAAAAAGTTCTATTTTGGTCTCATCTGACCACATGACTTTCTCCCATGTCTCCTCTGGATCATCCAAATGGTCATTGGCAAACTTAAGACGGGCCTTGACATGTGCTGGTTTAAGCAGGGGAACCTTCTGTGCCATGCATGATTTCAAACCATGACGTCTTAGTGTATTACCAACAGTAACCTTGGAAACGGTGGTCCCAGCTCTTTTCAGGTCATTGACCAGCTCCTCCCGTGTAGTTCTGGGCTGATTTCTCACCTTTCTTAGGATCATTGAGACCCCACAAGGTGAGATTTTGCATGGAGCCCCAGTCCGAGGGAGATTGACAGTCATGTTTAGCTTCTTCCATTTTCTAACGATTGCTCCAACAGTGGACCTTTTTTCACCAAGCTGCTTGGCAATTTCCCTGTAGCACTTTCCAGCCTTGTGGAGGTGTACAATTTTGTCTCTAGTATCTTTGGACAGCTCTTTGGTCTTGGCCATGTTAGTAGTTGGATTCTTACTGATTGTATGGGGTGGACAGGTGTCTTTATGCAGCTAACGACCTCAAACAGGTGCATCTAATTTAGGATAATAAATGGAGTGGAGGTGGACATTTTAAAGGCAGACTAACAGGTCTTTGAGGGTCAGAATTCTAGCTGATAGACAGGTGTTCAAATACTTATTTGCAGCTTTTTCATACAAATAAATAGTTAAAAAATCATATATTGTGATTTCTGGATTTTTTTTTTTTTACATTATGTCTCTCACAGTGGACATGCACCTACGATGACAATTTCAGACCCCTCCATGATTTCTAAGTGGGATAACTTGCATAATAGCAGGGTGTTCAAATACTTATTTTCCTCACTGTATGTCTCTTTGTATTAATTTGTCCTGTTATTGACGTAATGCGCGTCATTGACAAAATGCGCAACCAGATGTTCGAATAGTTCGAATATAGGCTATGTGGGGTTTTTTTTAGAGGGAATATTCGAACGTCATTTTTGAGCAATTTTGACAGCCCTAATATAATGAGTATTACATGCACACAGTGCTGCCTTGCGCTTGCGCGCTAGTGACCGACAACACAGAAACGAAGAGACAGCTGCCCTGCTGGAGTTACGTCGTATGCCGGTGGAGCTATGTGGCGACATATAATACATAATACATGGTTTCATTTAAAAAAAGGAGCTTTACACACAACCTTATCAGAGCTAATGATAATGACCTGTATTGTTATATATTTATGTAGTCTTGATTTGGGTGTGTACAGTGGTTTTACATTTAAAAGGGTTGTAAATCTAATTCAAGTAAATTTTAGCACGCCAGTCAACTTTTATCAGGTAATTTCACAACAACAAAAATGTGGCTAGTAACTTTGGAAAACCACTAGCCACATTGGCTAGTGAGCAAAAAAGTTAATGTCAAGCCCTCACCAGCATAAGGTATGTTTTACACACTGGGTCCAGCTTGGGATGCTGGTGTGCTGGTATGTTACATATCACGTTTCTTAATTTGTGTTCATAGTTAAATAAAGATTACGACAATTTTCCTAACTAACTGAATAAATTATTTAATAAAGAAAACACATGTTGCTGGTTACATGTTTACTGGCACAGTAAAATCCTCAGTGTTAAACAGATTCTGCTCAGTTTTCATATGGTCCCAATCTAGAGAGTAAAAGTAACACTTTTAGAGATAGAGAGTACAACTAAGTTACTTAGTAACACTGAAGCAATGTTAAAGCTGACTTTGGTTGAATTGATTCTCTCTCAGCGATTGTTGAAATTGCATGCTATCACTATTGTCAACAATAATTCATGCTATCATTATTATCAACAATATTCCATGCTCCTGAATGCAATGACATAGTGTACCTTTTATTATGTACAGTTTTTGGAATCAGTGACTGACAGCTGGATTTTGACACACGTGAGTTCCCAATTGAGTATGAAAGTCTTTAAAAACAGCAACTTTCAGTTTTGAACTTTCACTATCAAATTGTTACTAACTGTCCCATTGAAAGAGCTCTTCACATAATCACTGTTATTGAACAAACTGCTTATGATTATGCTTTTATTAGGCAAGACAATTCCTTTGATGCTTAAAAATGTTTTACAAGTTTACCAGTGACATTAATTAATAATGTAATCATAACTTAAACAACTACAATTTTCAGTATTTTCAGCAGAGGGAGCAAATGAAAATACAAAGTTATATCATCATATAATTCAATAAATCATATGTTTTAATCTTCTATTGTTGTTCCTTACATCATTAAAGCTACAATATGTAATGTTTTTCACCACTGGGGACGCTAACCTCTTACTAACAAAAGGTTAGATTGATGACGCAATGAATAAGCGGAATCATGGAACTTGTCGTCATGCCGATCGATCTAATAATGTTTATGGGAAATAATGTTTATGGATGAGTGACTACATTGATGTTTTTAACATGACTGTGGTATGAAGCAGGGCACAATTGCTAATGAGAGACAGATATCAGCGCCACACGAGTCCCGCGGATATAAAGGAATGAGGACATCTCATTCTACCGATCTACCCGCAACTGCTGAATTACTACTCACACTGCTCAGTTTATGTGATAAATTAAACTTGTGAGATACCAGAGGCTTGACACTAGGTGATGAGACTAGACATAGCACCAGACTATCTGGAGGCCTGGAGAGTCAGAGACCAGGGAGGATCAGGAAGTGGGACAGGGCAGAAACCCACACAAGACAAGACCAGGCCACAAGAGATGACAAAAACGAGAAATGAGCAAGAATAAAAACTATGACTAGAGAAAACAAAATAAAGAAACTAGAAACAAGTGGAATTAGAAAAGAAAAAGAAAACAAAGAAATATAAAAAATAACTTTAGCTTGCCAATGTAGAATTGAAAATAATCCAAGATATTTTAAATGAACAAAGATATTTGCTTGACTGTTTTTCTACCCCCTCTTTCTTCCACAATGACCATTTGGAGTTCCTAAGGCACAGAGGGGCTCTGGTAACATTTTTCATATATGCTGGGTATTAATAATATAAGTTATCATCATCTCATACATCTATTTTGTAATGATTTTAAGTGCAACCAGAACCATATTTTGTCATTAAACCTTTTCAGTTACAACTAATGTACTAACTAGTTTTGAATTGGTATTGACTTTGAAGTGCTACATATTGCAATACAATATTGTCACTATCTATAGCAACGCTCTCCCACAAATATTAAGCTATTGTAACTGCGCTTATTTCTATCATTGGTATAAGTGGCAGTGGGTGGAATAGACAAGAAATGTGCAGTTTTCTACCATCTTGCTAATAACGTTTCTTTAGTCATTCGGCATTTCTTGCAGACTGAACCACTGCAGGAATCCACCCTTACACCAACAAGAGGAAAGCAAAATAAATAATTTCTAGGAATAAATGACTGGAGCTGCAAACTTAAAAAACAAGACTGCAACCTTGAAGGGAACTAGAGAGAAAAATAAATAAAAGAGATAGCAACAAATTCAAAATCAAAAGAGAAACTACAATTAAGGCCCGGGAGAACTAAAGCAAAATAAATACTGGAACTAGACCGTAAAAACTAAAGGTGCCTCAAATATCCTGTCGGATACTCAATGAACTTCAAAATGTAATTTAAGTGCCTCAAAGCTCTTTCTCCTAGGGTTACTGGAGGAGCATTGACAATCTTTGCGGTTCTTGCTGGAACTTATGGGATCCTTTAAGCACTTTGTATTCAGTTCAGAGGTTCTGGAGTCACCTTTTCATTACCATGAGACCTCGAAGTGCTTTGGGGGAAATTACACTGTAAAACTTTTCACTGTAAATTTACAGTAAAATACTGGCAGCTGGGTTGCCAGCCACATACTGTATTTTTACAGAACTAGTACTGTAAACAGCATTTACAGTATTGTACTGTAAAACGTTGTACTGTAAATTTACAGTAAAATACTGGCAGCTGGGTTTCCAGCCACATACTGTATTTTTACAGAACTAGTACAGTAAACAGCATTTACAGTACTCCACTGTAATTACCAAATACAGTATATACCACATACTTTTACAATATTAAACTTGTCTACAGCAATAAATTGTATAGTAGTCACACTAGGAAAAAGAAAACAACATTTTCTGGGTTTTAAAACATTTATTTTGGTTAAAAGCAAAGATCAGAAAATTGCCTTATGTGAACATGTTGGCTGAATTTGTTTTAAACATAAAATGCAATTTTAACACTTAACAACAAACAGGTAACACTTAGCACTTAATTAAAGGGATAGTTCACCCAAAAATTTAAATTAGCTCATGATTTACTCACCCTCAAGTCATCCTAGGTCTATATGACATTCTTCTTTCAGACGAATACAATCGGAGATATATTACAAAATGTCCTGGCTCTTCCAAGCTTTATAATGGCAGTGAATTGCTGTTTCTGTTTTGAAGTCCATACAAGTGCAAATGAAATCCCATTCAAAGTCTTCAAGTTTTCGCAGAAGTGAGGAAACCTGTAGGCTTTCAGTGGTGTACTTTTTTTGCACAACCTGGCCGGTTTTCTTTGAAGTTACTTGTCCTTTCTTTGTTTTTGATCCACGTTCAGGATTGATGTCAGGAAATCGTCTAAAAGGCAGAAAAGAAAGGAAAAAAAAACAATGAATATTATGGACTGAGTTTATATATTTTGACAGAGAGAGACAGCACAAAAGATGTGTAAATAAAAAACAGATATCGGTTTTAACGACTAATCTGTTTGGTTAAAACTGAACAACATGAAAAAAAATGCAATGTTGGATGTTGTGATCAATAACTGATATTTTTTCTGCCCTGGTTAAAATACATCAACTCAATGTGTCTGTTTACATGTGCACTGTCAACTAACTAAACTTTTGGAAGTGGGGTTGCCAGATTTAAAGTTTTATTCTACAACTTTTAATATCATCCCCTCATCAGGTCCCATCAGAGTATCAGTGGAAAGGCAGCCATAGACTCTGTTTATGTAGAGCGCACATTGCCAGAATCCAGCCCAAACCTTTGTGACAGAAATAATTTAACTTTAATTGCAAGCCTTCCAATGTTTATTGCATACATGACTACATGATAATGTTAAACATGACATTTACCAGACTAAAATGCATGTTTGCCCCCAAAAATGAAAATTGTCATTATTGCTCACCCTTAAGACTTTCGTTCATCTTCAGAACACAAATGAAGATATTTTTGATGAAATCTGGGAGGTTTCTGTCCCTCCATTGACATCAATGTCATTGCAACTGTCAAAGCCCAGAAAGGTGGTAAAAACATTGGTAAATAGAACATATAACTACAGTGGTTCAACCTTAATATTATGAAGTGACGAGAATACTTTTTGTGCGCAAAATAACCCCAAAATAACGACATTGTTGAATAATCTCTTCTTTTACATGTCATTCTCCTACACTGTTTTGTGAGGATGAGTGGGCCGGAGTGTATTAAAGGATAACTCTCGGCAAAATGCAACCTAGGGTCTTTTTGTTAATCTACCCGAGGCAAACTTTCGTTTAAAAGCATAATTAGGATGGAAACGCCACTTTTAAGTTTGACCGTATTTTCGTTTTCGGTCAAATTGCCTTTTGAATGGGAGTGCTTGGGGCACGACTATGATAGCATTAAAAATCGCTATTTTTTAAAACACTAAGGAGGCTCGACACAACATAAAACTGTGCTCGAAGTATCACCAGGGGCTCTACACATGAACTCCAGCATTGAGAACATTGTTTGTGTACACAGAGTTTACCAAAAATAAAGATTTTGAACAACTCACGGAAGCTGTGTCCGCCTGCATTTTGACAGTCAAAAATAGTCGATCTAATAACTTTATTCTAGAGCTGCTGTAAAGCCAAAACAATCTGTTACTGTAATTTCCTATTATCACTGTAAAGCTGCTTTGAAACAATCTATATTGTTAAAAGCGCTATATAAATGAAGGTGACTTGACACTGTTTACACTACGTCAACAGCGTAGGAGAATGATGTGAAAAAGTACAGTTTATTGAATGTCGTTATTTTGGGGGTTTTTTGTGCACAAAAGGTATTCTCATCGCTTCATAATATTAAGATTGCACCACTGTAGTTACATGGATTATTTAAACAATGTTTTTACTACCTTTCTGGGCCTTGAATGTTGCAAAGACGTTTCTGTCTATGGCTGGTTCAGAAACCTCTCAGATTTCATCAAAAATATCTTCATTTGTGTTCTGAAGATGAACAAAGGTCTTACAGGTTTGGAACAACATGAGGGTGAGTAATTATTGATAGAATTTTCACTAATCCTTCAACTGAAAACAACTTGCACTGACATATCTTAAATATGTGACTGCCACTGTTTTGTCTCAAGATGCACACCAGTAATGTTTTTTTTTTATTAGACATTTTTATAAAAGCTGCTTAAATACCCTAATTTTATTAAGGCCTAGACCTGTCTTAAAGGGTTAGTTCACCCAAAAATGAAAATTATGTCATTAATGACTCACCCTCATGTCACTCCAAACCCGTAAGACCTCCGTTTCTCTTCTGAAGACATTTTAAGATATTTTAGATTTATTCCGAGAGCTTTCTGTCCCTCCATTGTAAGTCAATGGACGTGTCACTGTTCACGTCCATAAAGGTAATAAAGACATCATCAAAGTAGTCCATGTGACATCAGTGGGTCATTTAGAATGTTTTGAAGCATCGAATATACATTTTGGTCCAAAATTCTCTTCTGGTCTGTTTTCCATCCGCGTTCACGAGTCCACATTGACGCACCAGATAACACGTCAGCAGCGTCTTACATCAGCAGCGTCAATGTGGACTCGTGAACGCGGATGGAAAACAGACCGGAAGAGAATACAATGTTGAATAAAGTCGTAGTTTTTGTTAATTTTGGACCAAAATGTACTTTCGATGCTTCAAAACATTCTAAATGACCCACTGATGTCACATGGACTACTTTGATGATGTCTTTTTTACCTTTATGGACGTGAACAGTGACACGTCCATTGACTTACAATGGAGGGACAGAAAGCTCTCGGAATAAATCTAAAATATCTTATGATGTCTTCAGAAGAGAAACGGAGGTCTTACAGGTTTGGAGTGACATGAGGGTGAGTCATTAATGACATAATTTTCATTTTTGGGTGAACTAACCCTTTAAGCTAAGCCCAGTATGGAAACCAGGGCCATATTGTTCATACCAGTAGTCAGCTTAATAAATACTGTCAAGACAAGTCACAATTCAGTCTAATATTTATATGAATGGCAAATATGCTAATGACTAACCTCTGAACAAACTCAAGGTGCTGCCTCTTCCTGTACTGCAAGCTGAAGTTATAGGAGGAGGCAAACAGCGCTGCCAGGCCAGTGATGAAGTTAGGCTGTGATCCTTTCCACACACACCTTGACCTTACAAACGTAATGTCCAGCACTGGTTGCTTAGAGATTGACCTGTAATTGAAAAAAATAAAATAAAATGAATTAATAAATAATATTAATA
This sequence comes from Abramis brama, assembly GCF_963993115.1. Taxonomy (NCBI): domain Eukaryota; kingdom Metazoa; phylum Chordata; class Actinopteri; order Cypriniformes; family Leuciscidae; genus Abramis; species Abramis brama. Next base: position 6,009,688 of record NC_139974.1, read on the forward strand.
ATTAAAATAACTATTGTGGGTTCCACTGTGGTTAGATGTAGTTGTCTATCTATTCATAGTTCTATAAATTAAAATTTTCACCTAAAAATTAAACCTAAAAATCGAACCTAAAAATAAATTAAACCTAAAAATCGATTAGAGTTAGAACACTAAAACGCACTGCCATATTATTTTGCTTGTTTTAAGCATAAACTCACTAAATTTTTACTTATTCTTTCAGAAAACAAGACAATTTTTACTTGTCAATTAAATGCTTCTTCATGTAAGAATTTTAGATATCTGGGCTGGAAACAAGAAAAAAACACTAATTAAGAAAAACATATTTTGCAGTGGGGTGAGTAAATGATGGTTTTTAATTTAAGGTTTAAAGTACCCCTTTAATCTTTACATACCAAGAAATAAGGCGTGGACTCTCTGGCAAATGTAGATTGCTGGACATCAGGTTGCAAATTCCTGAAACAATTTTTTAAAAGAACAGCACAACCATGATCAACAGAACCAAAACATAAAACATATTACAGATTAATGAGATTTGTTGAATATCATCTACTTATCTGCTTGAAGGATAACACCGTCTAACTTCTCTTTGAATTGTAGGACCATGGCATGGCAATCAGGAATACTACATTTGAAAACAGCATTAGGAACATGGATTTTCTTGTGCTAGCAAAATTCTGCAACGATTCAAAAGCACGATCACAGAACTGACAGCATTTGACAGCATTTTTTTTTTTTACCACATAACGTTAGACTAAAACCTGTTCACTACTTAAAAGCACTTACATTAGCACTGTACTGTCATCAGATTACAAAGCCTGAAACGAAAAATATATATATCAAAAGCAGGTCATGCAAATAACATGGCATATGTTGCCTATTATGTGAAATATCGAAGTTAACGTTAACGTTACTTGGTAAACGGATGGAACAGAGTGAATTGTTTGCGCGGCCGCGGTAGAAAACCGCGATCGCAAAATCAAACCAAATAAGCATTTGTGAAAACAATGTAGAAATGCGAACGCAAAAAAACAAAATATATTGGCTTACCGTATCACTCAGTTAAACAATTTTCCATCTTCTCAAACTCTAAATCCCAATAATCGTCACAGGCGCAGGTTATTCAGATGACAACTTCTTCCATCCTTCTTCATGTAGCACGTTAATGTCGCCCATTTTCTGCTGCGTCACAGGCAATTAATGTTTGAAACACGAACCGAAGCTCACAAAAGCTTAAAAATTGCTCACAGATTCGCAGACACGTTTATCTTGTTAACAGGAATGATTATTCTGTTCAGTTGAATCCCGCTGACAAATCAAGTTTGCCTGTACTGTCGGTTCGCGTCACATTTGAACTGAATTGAGCGCGGAAAGAAATCAATCCCACAATGCAGTGCTTTTACAGTATGATACTGTATTACGAATTTATCGGGTTGAAAACAGAAATGTGCTGTATATTTACAGCAGTTCTGTAAAATATACAGCCTAATACTGTATTATGGAAATACAGTACAATTCTGTAGGAAATTCGCTGTAAATTTACAGTAAAGTTTTACAGTGTAGGAATAAGGAGAGCAATAGAAGCAGTTAAACTAACAATAGGACAACAATATGCTGTGACCCTTCCCAGTTTAGTCTAATGCAGTATACATTTATTTATTTATAAAAGATATAGTAGAAGAGTAGAAGAGAAAAGAAAGCGTTAGTATTAATGGATCAAGTGTTTATATTTAAGTTTGAGCTTACATTTATTTAGTATATTGTATTGATTAATTTAAACCTTAAACGACAACCATAAATAATAAGAAGAATAAGAAGAAGAAGAAGCAGGAGGAGAAAAGTTTTATTCTATCACGAAACTGCTGCTATTCCTCTGCTGTCATCGCTTCAGTGATCCTCGTATATACATGGTTGATTATTCATGTTGCTTATGTACTATACTTTTTTTTTTGTGTATTCATTGATATTAATCTATTACTAGCTTTTTTACCAAGTGCATGGAAGTGTATGTATTAAAATGGATCTAAAATATGTAATAAACAATTCTTATTTTGTATTTGGTTTAGTTTGTTAATCATAATAGAAGTTAATGATAACCATAGTAACACCATTTTTGTTTCCTGGAGGCACCCAAAACTGTTCCACACAGTGCCTTATATAAGAGTTCCTCTGGAAACCTGTGTGGTTCCTCAGAGAACTGCCCCTTTTTAAAGGATGCCTAGAGGATCTACAGACGGTTTCGCCGGTGTGGCAAAGTGAAGAACCCCAAAAGGTTCCTTCAGGCACCTTTTATCCTTAAAATAGAAACAAATGCATACTAAAAACATTCCACCCTTACCTTTGTGTCGAGAGCAGTTTTCACCCGAAGCAACTGGTGAAAGTTTGAAATCAGTATTTTCATAGATTGGATCCATTTCATGAGCCTGACAGAAGACGTGTCCGCCGAGACTTGAGTGCTGCTCGAGTTTGTTCAGAATAAGGAAGTCACATACAACATCATCCTTATTAATACAGACTGGAAGTAATGAAGTTATGAGTCTGACAAACAAATTGGGCAACAACATGTTTGACTACCTCTAAAAAATAAGGTATAATTATATGTTTGTGTTCTCCAAAAGTGAAGAATGAGGCTGATTACTATAGATTTACAACCCCCAACATTAAGCACAAAATCTCATATTGTTGGCATTTAGATTTTGCTGCAGCAGATTTTTAAACCTTTTAAAATAATTTTTAACATAATTTCAAGCCACATTGTGGATTGGACAATACTGCAGTTCAGTATATGTATAGTATATAAGTTCATACATGACACATGCTGCATAGGATCATTCTGTGATACTTTTGTATCTTTTTTTTTAAAGCTTGATGCTGGTAATTATTCACTGCCATATAGATAGATGAGCACAAGCTGAACATTAAAAAAAAATATATGCTGTGGTCTGAAAAAGAAAGAACAATATACTGCATTATAACAACACCAGGGTGAGTAAATGATCAGCATTTTCATTTTAGGGTGAACAAACCAACTTTGCTTTGTTTTGTTAAACCTAGACCTCAATGTTAGGGCTGTAAAAAGACTGAAATAATTGAAAACGAGTCAGCAGATTTTTAGTTTTCTGTAACATAATATAACATAATGGTATATAAAGACTACAGACAGATATATTACTGCTGTGTTGTTCTTTATGTTTCTACAAGACTTTTCCCTGTTTTCATCTCTTCAGATGTCTCACACAATCATACCAATATCAGACTAGATGCAGTAATAAAATATCACATCATTTATTCATTTATTACACTCTTTTATCATTAAAGTAACTTACAAATTAGGAACTTCACAAGCAATGTATCATACTAGAGCTGTCAATACAGCAGACAGAAGACATTTCATGATGGAAGTATTGTGGAGAAAAGAACAGAGAAATACAAAGTGACAGAACAGGCAAAAGTTGCATGGTCTAAAAATGCTAAATTATAAAATTATTAGTGATTTAATTCTATTCTATAAAATATTAAGTACAGCTTGAAAATCATCACCTGAGGCTCAACCATCTATGGAATTCTTGGTCTTTTGAATTGTTTTTCTTCCTTAGTATATTTAAGCTGTGAAAACGGGGATAATATTTGTTGTGTCATAGAGAGTTGCAAACGTATATCTTGAACCTTCATTTTTGGAGTCTTTTTCTTTGGAACTATATTTTTGACAGATAAAACTGAAGTGGCTGTAGAAATGTAAATGCTTTTCTAAAGCAAACTTTAGTTCCAAGAAAACGTCTAACAGTTCAGTCAGCCTCTATTCTCAAAATAGCTTAGCAGCAAAGATGATGGTCTTTAACACTGATGTTCACACATCTAAACCTGTGAATCCACAGACTGCAGATGTGTGAGTTCCTTCACACCACTACAAGCGCTGCAACATATAGGCCTATCTTACGGCATTTGGAGTCACTTCTTAGAATTGTGTTACCCTAGTGTTCTTTTGTGACCTGGGGCCTCATTTATAACCGTTGCGTACGCACAAAACAGGCCCTGAAAGAGGCGTACTGTTTCCAAGTCCAAAAGCTCTCTCAGATGCCAAAAACAAACAACAAACAGTGCTAATATGCACTCATTGTTCTGTAATATTCCTGAAAATATGATCCTAACCTTTATCTCTATTCCGAAATCTCAGGTTTAGTTATTCAGCTATTTTGAATCATAAAATGTTGAAGTCTGGGATGCCGTGAGACTGGAGACTGTAATGTACACAATGGCTTTTGAAAAGCTTAAATGTGTGACTTGAATCAACAGTTCCCATAAATGGTTGTTGAGTATTCTCAATATCTAGAAACAAGATAAAGGAAGTAGAAGTAGAGGCTTCGACCCGGAAACAGTATTCCTTATGTCACAACAAGCAGAAAACATTTTCCATTTGAACAGAGTTAAAGGGTTAGTTCACCCAAAAATGAAAATGATGTCATTAATGACTCACCCTCATGTCGTTCCAAGCCCGTAAGACCTCCGTTCATCTTCGGAACACAGTTTAAGATATTTTAGATTTAGTCCGAGAGCTTTCTGTCCCTCCATTGAAAGTCAATGGACGGTATACTGTTCACGTCCAGAAAGGCAATACAGACATCATCAAAGTAGTCCATGTGACATCAGTGGCTCAATCTTAAGTTTATCAAGCGACGAGAATACTTTTTGTGCGCAAAAAGTAAACAAAAATAACGACTTTATTCCACTATTCATTTCCTTCTATCTGGGTCTCGAGTGAGTTCACGTAGTGTAATAGCGTAGCGCGTCTGTGTTGTACGTCACACGTAGGCTCACTATTGGCCGACGCTGGTCATGTGTGATGCGTGTGACGTACAACACAGACGCGCTACGCTATTACACTACGTGAACTTAAGATTGAGCCACTGATGTCACATGGACTACTTTGATGATGTCTGTATTGCCTTTCTGGACGTGAACAGTATACCGTCCATTGACTTTCAATGGAGGAACAGAAAGCTCTCGGACTAAATCTAAAATATCTTAAACTGTATTCCGAAGATGAACGGAGGTCTTACGGGCTTGGAACGACATGAGGGTGAGTCATTAATGACATCATTTTCATTTTTGGGTGAACTAACCCTTTAAGGTGCAGTAAAATTATCTGTTGTTCTATGAATGTTCACTGGTGAATTCAGTCATTTCAATAAGAATCCACACGATCAGCAATTTTGTGTGGTGCTTCATACATTACATTGTTACACTGCTGAAAATGGTCAATGGACCTTTTTGCCTGTGTAATTTCACGAAATTCACAAATGTGACACACCTTTACTCACTGCAACATAAAATGCAATCAATTATAAAAGACAGGAGGATTTTTATTCTTATTCAAACTTGTATTTCAGCTTACCGAGATCCCTGCAAAGTAAAAAAATTACTGTTAGTAAGGTTATTAAAGTGATAGTTGTGAAATTTAAATAATTTCCTCAGCCTTGTGATGTTCCAAACCTGTTTGACTTTCTGTCTGTGGACCCCAAAAGCAGATCTCAGGCATAATGCAACCCCTGTCACCGTTCAATTTCACTGCATGAAACACAAGCAGAAAAAAATTGTGTAAATAATTCATGAAACCATTCTTATGTACACTTGTCTAGTTCAATTCAATGCAACAATTTATGTAAAAATGGTTAAGCTCCAAAAATGTCCCAGAAAAGATCCTAAAAATAATCAATGAATGTCCCTAAAACCATGTGTTATGGTTTGTGTTGTAAGACTTATGAAGCCATTTCCACCTCAGAGAACCACCCCTTTTTAAGGGGTGCCTAGAGGATCTACAGACGGTTCCGCCGGTGTGGCAAAGTGAAGAACCCCAAAAGGTGCCTCCAGGCACCTTTAATTTTTACAGTGTTTGCCACTTCCGACGCATAAGTTGTGATTTATAAAATATATATTTATAAAAATAAACTCTAAAGAAACAGAACAGAAAATCTAAAGAAAATTAAACATATACAGAAAGATAATACAAATATAATTTCACTCACCAAGCCTGTCACTATCCAATATCCATCCCTTCTTAAATGTCCGCGCCAGCGAGCGCGTTGACCGTTTAGTAATACTGACGCAAATAACAGTTTAAATAAATAAAATAATGATTTATTTATATTTTAATTTGAATATAAAAAATGTTGTAACTTCTCAGTAATGATTTCATGTTTAAGTGTTTAACTCCATTAATTTGAATGGCATATTTAATCTAAATGTTTATATAATAAGTAAAACATAGTTTAAATAATTATTTTATTTATTTAAACTGTTATTTGCGTCAGTTTCACTAAACGGCCCAACGCGCTCGCTGACGCGGACATTTAAGAAGGGATGGATATTTGCTTCAAGTGACAGGCTTGGTGAGTGAAATTATATGTGTTATCTTTCTGTATATGTTTAATTCTCTTTAGATTTTCTGTCTAAAAGAGACCAAAAAGACATTTAACTCCAGCTCACCAGCGGTGTGGCCAAACTTCTCCATCTCCAAAACGTTCGTTCGCATGGTTCAGAGTTTGCGTGCAGGTGCGCACATTTTCCCGTCAAGTTTGTTTTTATAAATCACAACTTATGCGTCGGAAGTGGCGTCCCAGCAAGCAATAGCCGTCATTTCAACGTCTCGGTTAAATATAGACCCGATATAGTCCGGCTATGTGTAACCCACTTTTAGCCCAAATAACATTTAATCTGGATAAATGTATTTTTTTTCCAAAATAACTTGTGAGATGTATGATATTCCATCATGTAAGCAAAGTCAACTGTGATTACAAGTTGTTTGGTTTGCTTTATTTTACATGTTATGTGTGTAGGCTGTGCGTAGCCACGATTTAGCTCGTATTCAGACCCGGCTATTGTAGCCCACTTTTAGTCAAAACTTATTAATTGTAGTTTTTTTGCCAGGCAGTGCATGAAATGGTTGATATTTCATCACGTTCGCATTGGTATCTACAAGGTTAAATGTGCCATTTCACGACATGGTCGATCTGTAGTCACTATTTAGCTCCGAATTGGACGGGCTATATGCGGTCTGCTTTAGCCCACTTGACGAAATCAAAGCAATCTGGTCTACGTACGGCTTGGCTATAGCCCTGATTCAGACCAGCGAGCTAGTATAAGAATATTAGTCTTAAAAATGTTTTCGCTCACACAGCTTAATGTTTGCTGTCACACAGGGCCGTAGCTAGAGGATTCGGGGCCCCCTGAAAAAAATATTGATGTGGGCCCCCACCACCCTCCACCAATATCATATACTGTACAACAGATGAGCATGGAGGCCCACATACAGTATAACAGAAGAAGGTGATGTTGTTGTAAAACCTTTATTTTAAAAGTTAAATTTATATAAAAATTACAACTAATAAAAAGAAATAGTTAAATAATAATAAAACCAATTTAAAAAAAGTAACAGCAAAATAATGTTTTTTCCCCCATCAGGGAAACAGTCTGTTATAATTCATAAATCAAAAAGTAAACATTTATACAAGAATGACAAGAATGCAGTCAAATTTAAAAAATAACCTCATTTATTTTTTAATTTTTTAATAAAGATAATATTATTAAATAAAGCTAAAATTTATTCATTCAAGTGCATTCGTGTTTTATTGATGTAGGCTAATAAATACATCATCATCCGGCAGGTTAGGTGCATAATGCAATGCGTCGTGACTCGTGGCAATTTTTTAACTCTATTTACAATAGTGTAAAAAGACAGGGATTTTGAACACGTAATCATTCGGTCGATTGTGGTGCGCATCGATAATGAGAGTGAGTAGCCTAGCCTACCCGACAGGCTAGACGGTAGTTTTCTTATTTCCAGCGAAATAACAATACAACCTGTCTTCAAAGAACGTCTTGATCGACTGGGATACAACAACTCTCCTGGCCTCCCTCTCATTCTTTTCATAGCATTTCTGGTGCCCTAAGTTATGTTTTCTTTTCCCGACTTTTTCAGTCAATCTTATCTTCTGCTCTTCCACCAAGTTCATCGTTAACTTCAGGCACTGCCGCCTCAACTCTGGTTCTGTTCACGAGCTGGGGCGGGACTTACAATTTTATTGGGTCGATCTGATGTTTGTCACTGACTGAATAATTAATAAATACTTTAGATCGGACTAAACCATTTATAGGGAGGTAAGGGAATATTTTGAAAAAATATTTAACCAAATTGCATGTTTTCGTGTTTTTTATTTAAATCTCAGACAACTAATATAAATATTAGAATTATTCACACAACAGGGGCCTATATAGTATAACTGCTGGATTTTATTCTGCTATAATTGTCACCACCTTTCACCCCACTAGCGACGGCCCTGCTGTCACACATAAACATAACATACACAATCTACGATATGACTGTCTATCATTTCAAATTAAATCAAATGCAATGGCATTTCTCAACCGCTAGATGGCACAATCGAAACACTACTGAGACATGACTACTGGGACTACTGGCATTGCGCGACTAGGTCACTTTAGCCAGATCTCGCGATACACATTTCCTCCATTTTCAATTTTATTTTACACGAGGCAGCTGTCGGAGAGCAACGGGCGAGCGACACTCTGAAAACCTTCAAATTTCTACTTCGATCTTGTAAGTATGCGTGTTATTTTTGTTATGTTCATTGTTTAAATTAGTTAGTTGTTATAATGTGTAGAAACCGTGACATTTTAACATTACCATTGCAGAGTACTATTTTTCTCCAACAAGTTAACGTTTACTGCACGTGTTATTGCAACTGTGTGCCCTTAAAGCTCCAGTATGTAACTTTGGTATTTGACCACAAGAGGGCGCAGTTTCCAACAATAACAAAGGCGAAGCTTGATGACGCTATGAAGGAGGTGACGATGGGAGATGTCGTTTTTAATGCGTTTTCACCATAGCAATGTATCTAAATGGAATTAATGAATCATGATCACGGATGAGGTAATTTATTCGTTTTTGTATTACCTGTATGTCTGATCTGATCGTATTATTTTATGTCATCATAATTAATGAACTGCAAGGAACGTGAAATGTTATGCTATATTATCCCGTTACAACATACAGCTATTTGTCAAATGATTTGTTTGGTTTATGTTGTGCAGTTTTAAGTTTTTATGGTTAATGCCGTGTTGTTTAACGTGTTCAAACCAATATCTAAAAGTAAATTTGAACGAACATTTGCAAGTAATGACTAAATATATATTTTTAACAACATATCCGATTGTATTTAATTGTACTGCCATAATCTCGGTCACCACACGTGATAAAAAGCCTTACCGAAGTACAAAGAGCAATATAACTTTGTTTCTAAGTGCTATTATTGACAGTTGCATGTCTTACCTGTCTATCAATACACTCGCGAGAGCAGAGTCTCTGTCAAGTCCAAGATAGTCGCGCAGCTCTCTCCATCTCGAAAACGCCTGCCGATATTTATCCGGGTTTTATTCCTCCGTTTGTCACACAGTCCGTGACTCCGCGTGTATCCGAATATGGACGCTTTCGTTTTGTTGGCACTTCAATACTCGCCAAAGAGTAATCGTGATCCATAACACCTATAACCATACAGTCTATGGCAATAACGCTATAACCACCACTTCCGCATTTGACCATGTGATGTTCCGGTGTGGTGGGTCATATTTTTTATTTTATTCTTTTTTATTCTTTGTCAGACGTCTTTATTGTTTATTGTGATAAGAAAAAAAAAACTCAATAAAGTTGTTGTAAAAAAATAAAAATCCGGTGTGGTGGAATATCCTATCACATGGTCCACACCGGAAAAAAAGGATAGAGCGGACATTGCGTCACTGAGGCGCGACATTTCTTTTCCGGGACGGCCAGTTATTTAAAATCGGAAATTCTCTGAAATAAAAAATCTTTGGAGACTTTTGAGATATTGTAAGTACACAACTGGAGGAAATATATCACACTGTCCAAGTTATTTTCGGAAATTTTATTACAAAATTCCTACATATTGGAGCTTTAATCTAAAATGTATCTAAATTCAAGGTGGTAAGCATGAAACTATGATATATTATCATTACTAATTTTTATTATTATTAAAGATACCAATATATTTTTGTTTTTAGATTAGAGTAAGAAATAATAGTTTTTGATTTAATGCAAATTTTCAAAGTATACTTTACATAAAACTTAACAGCAACATATAAAAAAGAAAGAAATTATAAAAAAATATTTTTCCTTTCTGATTAATAAAAGGTAGTGGCAAACAGTAAAGTCTTTAAACTTGATTTAAAAGAATTAAAATATGCAGCATACATTCAGTTTTCAGTGAATTTGTTTCAGATATGGTGCATAAAAACTGAATGCTGCTTCTCCATGTTTTGTTTTGACTTATAATTTTGACTTAAATTTGATATAAAAGTAGCTGGCTACTGTCCCAGATGACCTGAGAGGTCTGCTCTGGATGGTTCATAATGCATCAGAAGATTATAAATTTACTTTGGCCTTAAAATGTTAATTAATTTAATAACCAGCTGTAGTATTTTGATATAAATTCTTTGACAGACAGATAGCCAGTGTAAAAACCTCAGAACTGGAGTGATGTAATCCACTTTATTTGATTTAAAGACACTGTTTATTGCAAATTATCCAGCAATCAGTCAACAAAGTACAGCAATTGAATATACAGAACACTTGTCACTGACTACCATTAAATGTCTTGTTACCAACGTTCTTCAAAATATATATTTTTTGTGTGTGTTCAACAGAAGAAAGCCATACAGGTTTGGAACCAAGTGAAAGTGAGTAAATGCTTACATGATTTTTTTTTAAAGTGAACTACCCCTATAAGTATCTTTTTTATGTTCATTAGAGTTATGAGTAAGTGATAAAGAATGATTTATAGGGATAGTTCACTTCGAAATTAAATTTTGGCATGTTTTAGCTTACCTTAAGGGAATCCAAGATGTAGGTGTCTTTGTTTCTGAAGTAGTTTCAATTTTGATATTTTTAAGTCAAACTGTTCTTGTCTGTCAGTCAGTCATATAATGCAGGTCTATATGGTCACTACCTGAAAGAGCACGATTGTTGTCACGATTTGTTATGATTTCTCTTACATTTGAGCGCGCTTTTTGACATGCCTACATTTGTAATTAAAAAATTTTGGTCAGCAGTAAAAATTATCTAACGAACAGTTCTGTTTAAAAATCCGTACTGAAATCGAACCGAAAGCCTCGTACAGAATGGCTCAATACGTGTATCGTTACACCCCTAAAATATATGTATGTGTGTATATATATATATATATATATATATATATATATATGTATATGTATATGTATATATGTATATATGTATATGTATGTATGTATATATGTATATATATATATGTGTGTGTGTATATAATTAGTGCATCACCATTATGCAGGAAAAAATTTTCAATTATTGATATTAATTTATGAATAATATTGATATAAATTATTGTCTATATTGATATAAATTATATAGTCTCAATCTATATTCCGTTAACTCTATATTGGCCAGCTCTAGTGTGCATCCTAGCAAAAGTGAATGACTGTAATTAGTTAAAAATGATTGTCAGCAATGCTTTTCTTGAGCAATAATTTTTTTCTTATTCTCATTTGGCAGACGCAGTGATGACCAACTTTCCTTCGGCGACTGAATGGGAAATAAAAAATGCAATTTCTGGTCATTTTAAACAAGCACCAGGGAGAGCAGGGGGTGGTGGTTATGGATATAAAGCTAACAATTCATTCTTAAACATTCTAGTATCTTAAGTTGTTTTACATATTTTCCAATATTTTATTTGTTCATTTTTATGTTTGAATGTTGTCTAAGTTGTTAATATAATTGTTCTAAATAAATCCCTTTATAATCAATTAGTTTGGATGGATTTTCATTTATGAGAACCTGTTATATTTGAGTGAAAAGAATCCTTATGCCTCATTTTGTTGTCTATTACATATATATGTAGTGTAATTGATGACTAGTCTATTCTTGGGCTATGGTTAGACGTCTATTAGATTTTCACTGACAGCCCAAAATCAGACTTGTTTTAGCCTAGACCCATATTGCCTGTCTATTAGACGTAAATATGTAGTCGTTTAAGCTTAACAAGTTAAGTGAAGGTGCACATTTTTAATTGGGGTAGTCAAAATGTTAATTTTTTTTTTTTTTTACATTGATTTATTAAATGGAACGTGTTTCCATGCATTTTGTTGAGATGCCTTTTCTTGTATAGCCTATTGCACATACATGGTTGATTATTCATGTTGCTTATGTGTTTTACTATTTTTTTTTTGTGTTTATTCATTGATATTAATCTATTACTAGCTTTTTTCCCAAGTGTATGGAAGTGTATGTTTTAAAATGGATTTAAAATATGTAATAAACAATTCTTATTTTGTATTTGGTTCAGTTTGTTTATTATAATAGAAGTTAATGATAACCATAGTAACAACATTTTTTTGGTTCCTGGAGGCACCCAAAACTGTTCCACACAGTGCCTTGTATAAGAGTTCCTCAGGAAACCTGTGTGGTTCTTCAGAGAACTGCCCCTTTTTAAGGGGTGCCTAGAGGATCTACAGACGGTTCCGCTGGTGTGGCAAAGTGAAGAACTATTAGTGAACCAAAAGGTTTCTTCAGTTCAGGCACCTTTTATCCTTAAAATAGAAACAAATGCATACTGAAAACATTCCACCCTTACCTTCGTGCTGAGAGCAGTTTTCATCTGAAGCAACTGGTGAAAGTATGAAATCAGAATTTTGATAGATTGAATCCATTTCATGAGCCTGACAGAAGACGTGTCCGCTGAGACTTGAGTGCTGCTCGAGTTTGTTCAGAATAAGGAAGTCACATTCAATGTCATCCTTATTAAAGGACAAATCCAGTGAAAAATGAACCTGGGGTTAATTAACACATGGTTACCGAGTCGATCGTTCCCTGCGATGCGTTTTCATGAAAATCGAATGTATAGAGTTTTAGCTCTAAAAACAGATTAGCTCATAACACTAGTATATGGGGCACAGAAAAGTACAAATAAATCGCTAGTTAATACCACTAACAAGGCTCAAAATAGCCTCACACTAACACGGTAACATAATGAGGGTCCTTACATACAAACCGAAGCATTGAGAACTTTGTAAGTGCACAGACAGTTTAATAAGAAGATACTTTATAAAGACAGTACATTACGCGTTGACATGCAGGATCCATCTTGGAAAACAGTCTCGACTAATCGAGCCACGAACGCCGTCGATAGGAATTACGTTTGTGAAATCTAACGTAGCACGGCGTTCGTGAATAGATTAGTCGGTAACCATGTGTTAATTAAGCCCAGGTTCATTTTTCACTGGATTTGTCCTTTAATACAGACTGGAAGTAATGAAGTTTTGAGTCTGACTAACAAATCGGGCAACTACATGTTTGACTACCTCTAAAAAATAAGGTATAATTATATGTTTGTGTTCTCCAAAAGTGAAGAATGAGGCTGATTACTATAGATTTACAACCCCCAACATTAAGCACAAAATCTCATATTGTTGGCATTTAGATTTTGCTGCTGCAGTTTTGAAACCTTTTAAAATAAATTTCAACATAATTTCAAGCCACATTGTGTCACATTTGGATTGGACAATATTGCACTTCAGTATATGTATAGTATATAAGTTCATACATGACACATGTTGCATAGGATCATTCTGTGATACTTTTGTATCCTTTTTTAAAGCTTGATGCTGGTAATTATTCACTGCCATATATAGATGTAAATAGACGAGCACGAGCATGAGGGTCTGAAAAAGAAAGAACAATATACTGCATTATAACAACACCAGGGTGAGTAAATGATGAGCATTACCATCTTAGGGTGAACAAACCAACATTGCTTTGTTTTGTTAAACCTAGACCTCAATGTTAGGGCTGTAAAAAGACTGAAATAATTTAAAACGATTCAGCAGATTTTTATGAAACCAACCAGCAACTTTTTAAGAAAATAAAATAAATAGTTATGTGTAACATAATATAACATAATGGTGTATTAAGACTACAGACAGATATATTACTGCTGTGTTGTTCTTTATGTTTCTAAAAGACTTTTTCCCTGTTTTCATCTCTTCAGATGTCTCACACAATCATACCAATATCAGACTAGATGGAGTAATACAAAATCATATCATTTATTCATTAGGTGACACTCTTTTATCATTAAAGTAACTTACAAATTAGGAACTTCACAAACAATGTATCATACTAGAGCCGTCAATACAGCAGACAGAAGACATTTCATTAGGGAAGTATTGTGGAGAAAAGAACAGAGAAATACAAAGTGACAGATCAGGCAAAAGTTGCATGGTCTAAAAATACAAAATTATCAGATTATTAGTGATTTAATTCCATTCTGTTTTTCACACAAATCTATAATATGGCCTCAAAAGAGTAGCACACATTACATTTACAGTATTCCTTTAGTTATAGCACACAAATCTTAGTTATACTAAAAAAAAATGCTGGGTTGTTTTAACACAAATATGGTTGATGAAAAACACAACCGTTGTGTTAAAAAATGTAATCAAAAAATTTAACACATGATGTACATTAATAATTAAATGTACAATTAAATTACAAATAATATTTGTTGTGTCATAGAGAGTTGCAAACGTATATCTTGAACCTCTTTTGAGTCTTTTTCTTTGGAACTATATTTTTGACAGATAAAACTGAAGTGGTTGTAGAAACATAAATGCTTTTCTAAAGCAAACTTTAGTTCCAAAAAAAGTCTTGCAGTTCAGTCAGCCTCTATTCTCAAAATAGCAGCAAAGATGATGGCCTTTAACACTGATGTTCACACATCTAAACCTGAATCCACATACTGTGGATGTGTGAGTTCCTTCACACCACAAGCGCTGCAACATATATCTTATGGCCTTTGGAGTCACTTCTTAGAATTGTCCTAAGCCCAAGTGTTCTTTTGTGACCTGATCTGTGTCTTTTGCAAATAATTGCCAATATTTCTATGTCTATATTATCCCAAAAACACTAAGACGGATGATGTGACATGTTCAACAACACATAAATAAAGCTGTAGACACAAGTATTAGTTTGCATGATTTGAAAGCATTTATTTGTATGGCTTTAAAGTTGTCAAAGAAATTACAGGGTCAGAGTTAATAACAGAAATCTGTTATACTCTTTTTATTTCATACCAACTCTACATTTAGATAAACTAGCCACATGTCCTGGCCCAAAATACTGCTGGTAAATTTTAATGGTGGACCACGATTATTCCTTATCTGGCTCATCACAAGCCTCCGCTTCTGGAGGTGGACTAACATCTGCTTTTAAAAGATCCAGACAGTCACCGTTAAACAGTGAGCTTTCTTTATTATTATTTGCTCTTCAGAAAGTCCTCTAATTCCTTCAGGTTCTTCACACTGATAGATTTCTTTTCCTTTATGTTCTCATCTATGTTTTCAGCCCAGTGAGCTTGAGACACATATTTTTTGCTCGTACTGTTATAGCAGCAGAACACTGTCCACATGTGTGAGGGAATGTTGACTCTGTCATTCAATAAATCTTAATAAATCTGTTTTAGTGTTCGGCACAGCTCCTGTCAACACATAGGCCAAGATATTCCCAGGAATATTTTCATCACGGCAGTTCATGATCTCTTTAACTGTTTGCTCCATGCGGCTCCAGCTGCCACCGTTAAAGGTTATGTACTGCGGCACAGCATTGGTCAGTGTGAATGTAGATTTGACAGTGTCTTGATCAGCTGCATGACAGCAGGGAAACAAGTGTCCACCATTCACATTCATTTTGTTGTTCAGATAGTCTCTGTCCACAGCCTGTTCTGAATCTTTAAGCTATAAAGAAAAGATAATTGACAAAGAAAAAAAGAGACAATAATGGATTTTTTTTCTAAAACAATTGAAAAAAAAAAAAAAAAAAAAAAAAGGAAATTGCAACCTCACCTGTGGCTCTTTCCTCCATTTAGGATGTTTAGGTCGTTTCCCTGCATGTCCAGTATATTTGTAAGCTGAGAATATCGGGATCTTATTTGTTGTGTCGTAGAGAGTTGCAAATCTGTTTTTGTTGTTATATTTTTGACAGATTATTCTGTAGCGATTCTGATTCATTGAGACTGAATTCTCCAGAATGCCAGGAATCATCGAGACGACGAACAGACGCATCTTCAGCTGTGAAGGTTATTCAGGATGTGAAGAACACGAAGGTTATTCAGGATGTGCAACTTCTAGAAAGAAACCCTCTGTTTTATAGGCATGCTATCTATCCTTTATCTCTCTGTATATATATATATATATATATCTTTGGATCCCCTAAGTTGTGACTGTGTGTCCAGTTCAGAAGTTCAACTGTTAGGCAAGTAAAGGCCTATCAGGATCTTTTTAATCAACCACAGAAACTGATACATTTACATTAACATTCATTCATTTAAATACAGTCATTGATGTCTATGTGTAAGGCCAGGCCAATAAAAATTCACTCTTAGCTCATGGAAATATAACTCTTAGTATATGACTGGAGTTTAGTCAAACAAAGAGGAGAACGAGCCTTTGCTGTTGAGGGTCATAAAACTCTGGAACAGTTTACTATTTCACATTATATTTCCATGAGCTAAGAGTGAATTTTTATTGGCCTGAAAAGGTTATAATACGTTCAATTAGAGGATGAAATGTACAGAAACAGAGATTTAAATTCTCTAGTTTAACTTTGTAATCATCCTCTGTGCATTTGATGTACAGGCTAAGTAACACTCAATAGTGCAGGTCTGACTGGGAATTGTATAGTTGACCAACAGAAATGCTTGCATTTTAGATCTAACTGTTTAGATCATTTTTTATTGTCATTAGTCATTTGTTGGAAACTAGGGGGCCCTCCTGGTTTGCAATAACGCTGATGACTGGACATAATAAACATTTTGTCCAAAGACCAGATGTATTGATGAGTAGGTCTCAATTAGATTTGATATGTGGAATTTAAACCAATTGATGTGTGATCATAGCCATGCACGTTCTATGCACAGCACAGTGTTTACATATAGGAAACTGACAAGACTGTAATGCTGCAAAATGATTGAAAATAAATTATTAAAATAATTTCCCTTTTCCTATATGTATAAAGGTGAATGATGTATTATAGATTTGCATGATGTGAATAATTTTGGCCTGAATAGTGATTAATTTGATGTAATTCATATTGTTCTTTATCTAAATTCTCTCATGAGACAAGGACAAGCTGTGCATGTCCTCTGAATGGGATAAACTTTCATGCCTGGCTACAAGCCTCTTAGTGACACAATAATTGTCATTATGTGCATTAGTTTTAAAATTAAGTATTTTTCCAAATTTCAGTCTCTAGGACTTCTGCATAGCAGCTGTTCTCTAGGACTGAGAGATCACTTTCTCAGATCATTTCTTTTGAAATATTCTAATTTCGTTGCACTGTTTTGTCCAACTTTACACATCACACACAAAGGATTCAAATAAGACATTTTTACTTGTTATCTTTTAGCTTATCAAATCACAAGATTTTTTTTTCACAAATTAGTGTGACCATTATTTTCATTATTGCAATGTTGTTGCAGCAAAGCAAATAATCAAATGTAACAACATTCACCTCAGAATTTAAGTTTTAAGTTTACAGCTCTCTGTTGAGTACCAGAATAAAATTTGAATGAAGTTATTCCAATTTAGTTTTCATCTCTTGTTGCGTGGGCAAACAAGGAGGTATTTAAAGTTAAAGCAAGAGATATCTTTTCTCATCGACGCTGCCGCTATCATGTCCCTGGTATCTGGTATTTTATCTAATTCGCAAGATGTTGCGTTCTCCAGTCTAACTGAGGTGCGTCTGAGTTTTCCCTCAACAGTTTCTAAAAAGGCAAAAATAATTTACTTACCACAATGGCTGAAGAAAGAGAAGGAGATCAAACCTCTTACTTGTTGCAAGTTCCAATATTTTGCTGAAAAGACACTCGCAATCTGGAGAATCACAGAGGGCTCTTCACCACTTTGTAAAGACCACCCATTGGCCCAACGAAGGAATCCAACGGTGCATGTGGGCGAACGGCGCCTTCCAGGCAGCGAGGGTAGGGTTAGCTGCCTCTAAGGAGCCATTGGGGGCTTAAAACACCATAGAGCGTATAATGTGTGTATGTCTTTTCAGCGCTCCAGTGAAGTTCACTTTATTTATTATAATTTAGTTTCAATATTACTTTAGCTCTATGCTTAATCTGACTTAATACTTCCGAGGGTTAAAGTCATCGGTTCACTTCTTGATTGCCATTTGGAAAGTGTCCACCAGGACATTTTAGTCATATTTGCTAATTCTCCTTAATTATTGCCCTG
Source organism: Abramis brama (assembly GCF_963993115.1). Classification (NCBI taxonomy): domain Eukaryota; kingdom Metazoa; phylum Chordata; class Actinopteri; order Cypriniformes; family Leuciscidae; genus Abramis; species Abramis brama. The sequence goes on from NC_139974.1 coordinate 6,028,036, forward strand.
ATTTGATCTGTTTTCCTGGAAAATTTATTTATTTATTTTTCATTTTATTGTATCATCGTTATTTTGTTTTAATGAGATAAAAACACATGTTAATGCTAAGTAGTACACATATGGTTCTTTAATGTATTCACATTGTACTAAAATGTGTTAATTTTCAATGGGCATATATGCGGCTGAAACAGGTAGCCTAGTGAATCCCAAATTTTTCAACATTAACATTTTAATATAACATTATAGTCATTATGGCCTTTAGATTTTTTTTTCTTTTTTTTTTTTTTTTTTGAGGAGGTGGGGTAGTGCACTATAGGCCCCTGTGGCGTGTTACTTTTACTTTTATACTTTAAGTAGTTTTGACACTTTTACACTTTTACTTGAGTAAAAAGCTTGAGTTGATACCACAGAAGTCTTTTTAAACCCTACTATCTATACTTCTACTTGAGTAATGAATGTGAATACTTTGACACCTCTGCTACACATAAATGGATACTGAACTACAGGTAGCCCTATACACATTAAATATAGTCACGCAATGCTGATGTTGTTAACATTAACAATTTGAGAACAAAGTATAATTTGCACGGTGTGACGTGATATGATAAGCGATCGTTAGATTTAATCAGTGCAATTTACTGCAATGCTTTTTTCCCCCTTAGTTGGTCAGAACAAAAGTGGATGTTACTTACTTGTTTAGATGACATTTATTGGTGAAAATTCTTATGTTGGGCATACTAATAAAAAGTAGAATCTGTGATTGCGAATGCCAGTATCCACACCGGCGGCGACTGACAGCCACACATTCTCCTCAAAACATTGGATTCATTCGCGCTGTGCCGTGCCGAGGCACAACCCACGTATAGTTGATAATTCCGCGAATAACTGCGATTGCAGATTTTGAAGAGAGATGGCGACAAGCGGGAAAAAATGCGGACTGCAGCTTTAATGTTACACAGTGGTTAAATAAATAACAAGGGCAGAGATAATCTGATTCTGATATTCTGTCATACCACCTTCACATTTAGACCAACTGTTCATGACTTTAAGGATCATTTAGGTGCATAACCAAGTCCAAAATGATGCTGGAATTAATTTGATTAAGGATGGCCATGATTCTTGTTCATTGTCTTTAGTAGACCTGAGGTCACAGAGGAGTATGTGATTCTCTTTTTTGTAAATTTTTTCAAAATCACTTGAAATCCTATTCCTAACCCACTTACAGCCACTGAGTTAGAAGCACTGAAATGAAAATTAAGCAATTTAATCATCTGTGGAACGGGCAGGACTCGAAAAACTCCAGCCAATCATTTTCAAGACCACCTAGAATCATTGGACAGTAAGTTCGTCAATCAAACGGTCGTACCATACCCCCCTCCCCCCATCCAACTCCCTCCACATGAATGGGTGGAGTCAGGGCCAGCGTTGGAGGAAAGAAGATAGGACCATTTGAGTTGTGTATTTTCAAAATCTGCCGGCCCATCTGCAAATCCCATACCCTACTTTTAACTTCAGTCATTGATGTCAGTGTGTGCACATGACCAGTCCAATACAAATTCACATACTGCACAAGATATCTTATTGTAAAATGATTGCCATTATGAATATATCACTCAAGTGAGACTGCCCTGCTCACAGATGTTGAAGATTTTCTGTAGGCTATGAACTTGCAACGGGAGTCAAGCCCTTATAGGCTTAGTCTACGCCATTATGTAATGATAAATGAGCATCTGTTTTCATTTACAATTTACAAATGTATAGGCAACAGTACCTCATGCCAGTGACAGCATTCAAACTAATTAAATGTTAATAATAGGCTTTATGTATAAAAAAAATCTCTTTTAAATCCATTAACTTATATGTATATTATTATAATACATTTTGTTTAATATTTCTATATATTTATTTATTTCCCCCTGATCTAATTATCTCTTTACCCAATTCATTTTCTGTATTATCTAATAGGCTTATTTACAGTATAGAGCCTGTGTTTTGTAAATACGGTAAATGCCCGACAGTCATGCCAACAAAGCTTTGATGATGCTATTGGGGGCCTGGCCCCCCTAGGGACTTAAATTAATAACATTTTCAATTTAAAAGTAAATATCCATATAATGTAGTTAGCCTACTTGAATACATTTAAAATTGTTTTGTAAATAAATTAATAAATAAAATAAAACTTCCTAATGTCTCCCCAATCTCAATTGACCTATCGAAAAGCCACTCCCCTCGAACGCAGATGAGCCAATGGCAGTTGAGTATCAGTTGCACGGAGACCGGAACTCTGACATCTTTAGGTTTCAGCGTTATAGAGAATAATTGTAAGATCCGACGCTTTCATCGGTTTGATGGAGTTTATGGTACAAACATGGTGTACTGGGGTACTTGTAATACTGATTCCAGGTGTCCTGAGAGGATGGGCAATGGAATTTATTTTATTTATTTATTTTATTCCATTTCCTAAACCCAAACACTGGGCGCTGTAACCTGGTTCCCTAAGAATTTTAACCCTAATCCCAATGAAGATGAAAACATTCATTTTCTGGTTGTCCTCTCATTAAGCTACAGTTAAAGTTAGAGAGTCCATGCTAATGTAGAAACCTAAATAGCTAACTGTTCTCATGTCATGTCCAGTGTAGGTCAAAAACACATAAACGAAGGTCTACATTTCAGTGCCTCTCCATATTAAATGGGTTAAATGTAAATGAATTTAATCTTACCCGGCCTGTGGTGCATGAACACTGATCCTGGATGTAGTCATCTGCGATCTTGATGACCGTAACATCATGTTTCTCCTGCTTGCATCGTGATCTGTAAACCCTTGCTTCATAGTTAACCATACTTATTTTTAAATCTTTAATTTTAAAGCTTTATCCCTCCATGGCATATTTAAGTCCCACTTGAATGCTCCTCGATGAGAGGTGCTCGTGTCCAAAATGTATCAAAAACATCTTGGGACAAGGTTTTCACACTGACAGCTGTCATTGTAAAGGCCCGTTCACACCAAGGACAATAACGATAAAGATATAGTTCTAAAATATTACATAATAAAATATTATTGTTCTCAATATTACAGTTTTTCTGAATTCCTAAAACACTAAACCCTAGCCTGGCAAGCCAGACCCACAACAAGATGTTGGGTCTGGGAACTCACCATTGGCAGGACTCAGTCCGAGGGGCGGCACAAACGGTGGTCTTTCAAATTGCCTCTGCACGCAATAGGACAGCGCTTCAACCAACCAGAGCGGTTTCCCAACAGCGGAGCTTAGTTGATAGATTAAACTTTTGCCATATCTGGCCGGCAAAACTACAAACACGTCTTCCTTTTTTAAGAATGACTTAAGTGCCGTTCTTTGTTCTTTTCTCAAAGAAAAACTTAACTCCAAGTCCTCCAGAGTCATGGCCAAAGCCGATTCGAAAGACTGTTCACCAGCAGCAGCTCTTCTTTGTTTTCATGTAGCAGGGAATTCACACGGGCCCTGTCCCAAATGGCACACTCATGCAGGGAAGATGTTTTTGTAGGCCAACCCCAGAAATGAGTTAACTTAAACTTAACTTAATCCTCTTCATCCCGTGTGAGCCATGAGGCCGCTATAGCTCTGTCCATCTGTCTGTCCTGAGCTGTGAACTGTGCGTCTCCCTATGAGAGCCCCATTTCTTCCAGCTCGGTCACCATGTGGTTCTTGGACTGCTTCCTTTTCTCTTGCCAGGCGGTGTCCAAAGCAAAGCCACTTTAGATATCCTTTCTTGAGACATCTTGAGTGCGTCCGAGCCATCTTAATCTTGATCTCCTGATATATGTCCTTTGATCTTGTCTTTTTGTACAGGTTGACATTAGAGATGGTATTGGGCAAGTAGATGTTGCAGATCTTCCAACTGTTATGAAAGGCTTCTACCTTGTTCATGTTTGCTTTCACTATTCTCCAACATTCAGAGCCATTCAGAAACACTGATTTAACACAAAACCTTTTAAAATAGTGAACAGAGCAGGAGAGGATTTTTTTTCAAAACATCACTGAATCAAAGTGAACTTGGACTAGAATAATTTGCTGATTTACAGCTCTGCTGGTTTATGGATATTTGAAGAATTGTCATTTAGCATATTTTAGTGCCTTGCAAGAGGACTTCACAATACCAATTCTCATATTAATTCATTCAGTCGTGAAAGGACGGAGAATATTTTAATTTAGGAATATGTAGTGAAAATTTTAGCGAGTCATCTATTCCCAAATAAATAGGTAGTGAAAAGGTCTTGAGCGAATAATCTGTTCTTTTCATGTCTCATGAGACTCATTAACACTAGGTCATGACCAAGATTCACTTCAGCCCCTGCGATCCGATATTTTTCTTACCATGTTTTTTTAAAAACGAGGCAGAAAAATAAAGTCTCAAAAAAGTCCCGCTGCGACGTGTCAGCCAGTGCCTGTAGAGGTCAGCGCGGACCCTCGCCCCGGAAGAGGAGACCCCTAGTGAGCCTGAGACCAAGACATCAGTGAACGAGGGTATATTGGTGGAAATTGAGACTGAGGAATTTGCTGTGAAATGCTGACTTCAGTTGTCAGCTGGTTTGATCTGTTGGATGTGTGTCTGCTGCCCTCTGCTGTTTTTAACCAGTACTGTGTCTTTGTCCAGCTTGTATGGATTGCCAAAGTACTGGGCACAGAGGACCTCTACGACTACATCGACAAATACAACATTGAGCTCGACCCACGGTTCAACGACATTTTGGGAAGGTACGATGAGATGTGTCATTGTTTATCCAAGTAATATTAATAATATTTTTTCTATTCCACAAACACAACACAACAGTTACACCTTCTCAAATTCTTCATTGCAGGTGGACAAATCCTATTCTACAAATCACAAATTAAGAAACTCGTATGCTAACATTTTTGCTACAGTTGCTGCAGTGAATATGGTGCAAAACGCATTTACACACCTACATCAAAAAATGTGAAGTCACAGAGAAATACGTGAAACACGTCCAGTATGATCACAGGTCAGTCATGTGACTCCCTCCGGTGATCATGCTTATTGAACTGAGAATTACAGACTATAATTAAGATTACATAAGTATTTTTCTGTTTGTTATTTGAACAATATGGATATTTGCTGATGATATTGTTGTTTATCTATTCTACAGGTTTTTGGGGATTTAAAACGACAACATATAATTCATAGACAAATATCAAGGAGCAAGAACAATTTTTACATTCATGCATTTGGCAGATGCTTTTATTCTAAGTGACTTGCATTGCTTTCTAAGTTTACATTATATTCCTTTTGGATAGTAATGACTCTTTCTAAAGGAACTACTAATTATTTGGATCAGTCTAAATCTAAAGTGAAGATCCTGGTAATGACTCAAGTGTTACTAAATTCCCCGGAAGGAATTACTATCCAAAACCTTACAAAAAAACTCAAAAGTTTACAATGAATTCAGTCTTTAATAGGAGTATCATCTTTAATAGGAGAGTCATTGCACTAGGCATTACCATGATCTTCACTTTATAATTAATTATACATTATGCATTATTCATATTAAATATGAACCTGTATAGTAACCTGTATATACAGGCATCAGAGCAAATGAAAGCCTTATCTGTGATTAATTTAATTGTGTATGCTATTGTCGAGTTAAAGTACCTGTGTGATACAGCTGAGATATTTAATGTGCGTCTGTAATGGGTTTGTAGAAACGAGGCAGAGAGAGAACCCAAGTGTGCACACAACTTTATTAGCAAAAGATAAAAACACAGATAATCCAGAACAGGAAAGAGGCAAATAGTCCACACGAACACAAAGGGCAAAACCAGGACATCCAGGCACCCCACGTCCGAACACCATGAGAACAAACGACAACTAACAAAACATGACCGAAGCACAAGAGTTTAAAGGAAATCAAGCATGATTAACTACAGGTGTGGCTGATGACGGAACCACAGGAACTAACGAGGTAATCAGAGAAACAGAAACACAGGAAAGAAAATCAGACAATGGAAACTGAGAATATATTTCAACACAAAAGTCCTTATAAAACACAGAACCGGGATCGTGACAGCGTCCCACCTGTCATTAAATTGTCTTCAGAAATTCCTGTTTCTTACAGAAGCTCAAATGTGCTGCGTAACATGAGAATGAACCTCATTGGTTCTTGCTGAAGCTCAAACGTAAATGAATCTCATTGACAGAATTACATTTTTGGATGAACTAACCCTTTAAACTTCAAATATTTTTGTTCTTTTTTTGCAGTTATTTTAGATACATTAATAAAAGAGATATTGTCCATATAGACTCTTATTTTTAGGCAACTTAAGCACTTGGTTATTCCAATCTAAGAAGAACTGCAAGGCTTCCACCTGCTGACCGCAGCACAGTTTCATGAACAATATTTTTGGACAAAATCAGGCACAATCACACAAAAAAACTGAAATTTGCTGACAATCATTTTTTTCTGTGCATTTACATGCTAGACCTCTTCAATAACATGCAGTACCACTGATGGAGGAATATTAATATTGCTTTTCACAGATAAATCTTTTCCGCGTTTTACAAGAAGCATCATACCAAGAGTCTAAGTTCTTTTCCTGATGTCCCAGAGCAGCGCAATTACCATCTCTCCCGTCATTAGGTTGTTTTGGATTCCCGCACCAGAACCTTTAAGAGACAAACAAGCAATAATACACTTGTAATAATATTTTTAGAAACGGCTGTATATTTGTATATTGATTAACATTCCTAGACATGATTACACAAGCAGATTTCTTACTGTAGTCTGGTGTCATTGAGAGTTTGGTTGTTCACCCAAACCCAGCGTCCTTCAGTGTCCAGATCATTGAGACCAATCCAGTGCGTCTCTTTAATTTTAGACCCCAGAAGATCCTAATGGGGAAAATGTATATAAGTGATAGTGTAAAATGAGTGTTTTTGGTATATATGAAGGTAAATTTATAGGTTAATAGAAACCCTTTAAAGGAACACTCTGACTTTTTGGGACTTTAGCTTATTCACAGTATCCCCCAGAGTTAGATAAGTCCATACATACCTTTTTCATTTCTGTGCGTTCTGTAAGTGTTATTTGAAGCACCCACCGCTAGCCTAGCTTAGCACAAAGACTGGATGTAAATGGATAATGGTAGCATACTAATCCCAATAAGTGACAAAATAATGCAAACATTTTCCTATTTACATGTTGTGATCTGTATAGTCACAGCGTGTACAAATAACAAGGCTATATGAGACAGAGACCATTTTTAATCGTATAAATACTGGGAACTATATTCTCACTAGGCGTAGGAGCACAGCTAACGTTACTTGGGCGGAGTGATTAGCGCAGCACACGAGACGCCCTGTTGATGGTTTCGTAAACAAAACAAACGTGACTAACTATCTAGACGTGACTCGTGATCATGGCTGACTTTGAGCCATGAACACAGAGAGTTCGCTCAGAGTTGGAGTAATAGAGTCAGCAATTACTAGATAGTAAATTTATAGTTTACAATCATGCGTGTTCGCTGTATTGTAAAGAGCTGCGACAATAAACAGGGGAGACCAGGTAATACTATGATGTTTCATAGAATTCCAACCAAAAACGCTGACCTGATGAATCGATGGCTACTTGTTCTGGGTATAGATCCAAACACACCTGTAAACAGCATCAAGAAGTATTTCGTTTGCTCTGAACATTTTACTATAGACGACTATTTTGAAAAAATGCAAGTTGCCAGTCTTTGTGCTAAGCTAGGCTAGCGGTGGGTGCGTCAAATAACACTTACAGAACGCACAGAAATGAAAAAGGTATGTATGGACTTATCTAACTCTGGGGGATACTGTGAATAAGCTAAAGTCCCAAAAAGTCGGAGTGTTCCTTTAAAAGCTTTGTTTTATTTGTGTGATCAAAACATTAATTTCTAATTGATCTGACTTGCCTGTTCTGATTGGCTGGTTATGGTCACCAGATCGGCTCCTTTTAAAACACAGACATCTCGACTGCTTGACCAGTTCAGTTTATTAGAGCTGAAAAAATACAGCTTTCCACAACAAGCTATCCAGCCATTCACAGAGAGATTACAAAGAGATGAATGAATTAAAAAGTCAATTACACCTTCCATTATTTAGATCATAAAGTTAATCAAACTGGTTCCTCTGCAGAAATATTCACACTTTGTGTCACACTAAGCTTGTAAACTGACACTCACCACCATCGTAAAAGGACAGCCGTTCTCTCAGTGTGTCGTATCTGGCTGTAAGATCATTAAACTCTTTCTTCATGGCTGGTGAAAAGACAACAGGAGAACAAGCAGATAAAGTTTCTTACATGGTGAGTTCAATAAACACTCAACACTGTTAATGAAACATGTCTGTGCTCTACCGTTAATTAAATATAGTTTTCTCACCTGTGCTGTTGATCTCTTGAGCTTCCAGTGTCTTTGAAACCATGATGTGCTGCTCATTCAGTGATTCGAAATCAGCGATCTTATGATTATCTGATTAAAGAAAAAAGCAGCAGAGGAAAATGTGTTTTTGAGGAAAGTCCACATAATGCACACTTAAGACTGAAATTATCTACAAAACCATTCTGTAAATTTTTGTAAATGAAATCTTCAGGCTTAATCAATGACAGTTTAAGACTTAAGACTGAAATTATCTACACAACAATGATTCAATGTTCTAATGATGCTACATGTGTTAAGCATAGAATTACACACAGTAACTCAGTCAATATAACCCTGAACAGAGCAAAGATCTAGTATCAGTTATACTTACAAATCCTGCAGAGAGCGCAGAGACCTCCGAGAGCAAAAACAAGAGAGAAACCCAGAACAATCAGAAGAACTTTAGTCCACTTAGGAGAAGTGACCTCTCTCTCTCTCTCTTCAGTGGAGTTACCTGGGGTTAGATAAAAATAAAATAAAAAATTATATTTATTTCTGATTCCTTGAATCAGTCCAGTATTGCTGTCTGGAACTATTCCTGAAATTACAGATGACTCCTGAGAAGAGTTTAAAGTGTCAGTTAAAATATTTTTTCATCATAGTTGACTCTGGTCTGAATGTTTGTCTGTGTGATTTTATTGTGACCATTGTTATGAAAAGATAAGAGAAAATGGAATAGAATATGTGGATATAAACTTAAGACAAAATGTGAATATTACCTTTAATGGAGTGCATGTGTATAAGCTTGTGAATGTAAAAGGTTTGCAAAGTTTTAAAGACCAAAGTTCAAGTCCTAAATAATTATTTGATTATGAACTGCCGAAAGGAGTCGTCAGCAATTCCAGTCTCAAATCCTGTTACGGAGAATCCAAAACAAAACGAGAAACCTTTAAAACAGCATAACATGAGCACTTCTAGACAGCTCACAGGAATTTAAATGTTAAACTTCACACCAGTTCACACATCACAGTTGCTTTAGGCCAGGGGTGCAAAAGTTCCTGGAGGGCTGCAGTCCTGCAAACTTTAGTTTCAACACATTCCTGTAGTTTTCAAATAAGCCTGAAGGACTTGATTAGCTTGATCTGGTGTGTTTAATTAAGGTTGAAGCTGTGGATTGTGGCCCTCCAGGAACTGAGTTTAACACTCCTGCTTTATGCAATATATCTAAAAACATGTTTATTTATACTTTTGGCAGATGCTTTTATCCAAAGCAACTTGTATTGCATTCATGTTTACTTTCTGAACCCATGACCTTCCCTGCTACAAATTCCAGCATGGTCACCAGCATAAGGCATGTTTTACACACTGGGTCCAGCTTGGGATGCTGTTTTTTGGGTGCTAGTATGATCCCAGCAAGACCACAACAAAACTGGCATGCATTACATATTACGTTTCTTAATTTGCGTTCATAGTTAAATAAAGATCACAACAATTTTCCTAACTAACTGAATAAATTATTTAATAAAGAAAACACATGTTGCTGGTTACATGTTTACTGGCAGAGTAAAATACTCAGTGTTAAACAGATTCTGCTCAGTTTTCATATGGTCCCAATCTAGAGAGTAAAAGTAACACTTTTAGAGAGAGAGTATAGAGAGTAAAAGTAACACTGAAGCAATGTTGCAGTTAGGGAAATAAAGAAGATTCACAAAAGTGATAATTGAGCATTAGTCATGACACCTCCGGTTAACAAGCAAAATCACTGAAGATAAGAGGAACAACATGAACAGAAAAAAGGGAAGAGATGAGTAGAAACGGCCTTAGATGAAAGTAACTGCATATAAAATCTACATCTCACCAGAGGATGATTAAACAACTCTAAAAACAGCATTACCATATTCACTTATTACAAACCAGTTTGGCTTTATTTCTTTCATATGTTTGTACAAAGGTTGTTGAAGCCCATTGGTTGGGGAGTTAATTCTCTCTCAGCGATTGTTGAAATTGCATGCTATCACTATTGTCAACAATAATTCATGCTATCATTATTATCTACAATATTCCATGCTCCTGAATGCAATGACATAGTGTACCTTTTATTATGTACAGTTTTTGGAATCAGTGACTGACAGCTGGATTTTGACACGTGAGTTCCCAATTGAGTATGAAAGTCTTTAAAAACAGCAACTTTCAGTTTTGAACTTTCACTATCAAATTGTTACTAACTGTCCCATTGAAAGAGCTCTTCACATAATCGCTGTTATTGAACAAACTGCTTATGATTATGCTTTTATTAGGCGAGACAATTCCTTTGATGCTTAAAAATGTTTTACCAGTTTACCAGTGACCAGACTATCTGGAGGCCTGGAGAGTCAGAGACCAGGGAGGATCAGGAAGTGGGACAGGGCATAAACCCACACAAGACAAGACCACAAGAGATGACAAAAACGAGAAATGAGCAAGAATAAAAACTATGACTAGAGAAAACAAAATAAAGAAACTAGAAACAAGTGGAATTAGAAAAGAAAAAGAAATCAAAGAAATATAAAAAAATTACTTTAGCTTGCAAACAAGAGGAAAGCAAACTAAATAATTTCTAGGAATAAATGACTGGAGCTGCAAACTTAAGACATAAAAAAACAAGACTGGAACCTTGCAGGGAACTAGAGAGAAAAATAAATAAAAGACTAGATAGCAACAAATTCTAAATCAAAAGAGAAACTACAATTAAGGCCTGGGAGAACTAAAGCAAAATGAAGACTAGACTAGAGTAAAAAAAAACAAAAACAAAAAAACACACACAGGAACAAAGAAAAACTAGAATTTATCAATAATAAATAAATAAATACAAGACTACGCTAGATTGTCAGGAAAAGACTAAACGTAGCAATAGCTAACAAGACCCATAGACACAAGCAAGCAAGGTGCACACAAAAGGCACCCAACGAACCAGCAAAGACATGAGGACAATATAAAGGAGCACAATATAAAGGGAGCAGCACATTAGAATCTGGTGCTCACAAGACTAGACAAGGGCTGAATCCGAAATCGCCCCCTATGCCCTCAGATAGGGCACTATTTAAGGGGACAGCCATTTGTAGTGGTGTCCGAAAGTGCATTCATTCCCACATTTCACTGCAATAACGAGTGTACAACCAATGCACGCTCAACAGCTGTCCGAATTTACTCACTCGTTTTCATTCACTCCTTCAAGTGAACTGTATTAGTGGACTAACGTAGGGAATAGAGATGGGTGATTTCGGATTTGGCCCAGGACTAAACAAGGGGGGTGTGGTAACAGGAAACAAGGAGACGGGACGAGAGAAGCACATGGACAACACATACAAAGACAAAGCCATGTGCTCAAGCACAAGACAAACAAAGACAAAACAGACAAGTCTGTCGGGGCAGGACCCTGACACAATGCTTGTTCCCAAAACACTGCTTTCATAAAGACAGCTGGCCTACTCACACTCTAAGACCATGGTGATAAACCAGCTTCACCAGCTCCATTTTACTTGAGAACAGGATGAACAATTAAAATACGTATTTGAAATACAAAATACTATTTTGTATTTTAAAGCCTTTGGAAAAAATCAAAGTATAATTTGTATTTAAATACATTTAAGGTGAGTATTTTTGAATTTTCAGTCAACCTCTTTATCAGGGTATTGATTTTGTGCATCAACTAGTTCAGACATTCACTAACTAACATTGGATCAGCAATATTTTTTGGAATAAGGTGAGAATGTCGTGATCTATTCCACTTGTTGATTAAAGTTAAAATAGTGCATTATTCACTTCAGTTAACATGAAAGAATAAAAGAGCACAGACAAGTGGGAAAATAGCGTTAGCCAATCAGTCTTGACCGGTTGTTGATTTTTATCAACTAGCTTGTCAAATGTGTTTAAAGCATTACTGCATGTTAGGGCTGGGTGATATGACACTACATATCATAGTGATGATATAAAGTGTGAATTGATGGAACTTTTTCTAAATCGTTTACATAGGCCTATTTGTGGGGTAAGCAAATTTATCTGTGCAGCTTTTAGTGGGCAGGAATTATTGGAACGTTGGAGTGGAAAAACAAACACTGATGAATGATACACCACAAAAATCTTCAGCTTTTACTTTTATTGTACATAAAAAATAATAATAAAAAAGGGGTAAATAGTGTCAAATGAATCTAAAATAATTCTAATTTTAAATTTTAGATACACTTTCTAATTTTAATAAACTTATAGAAACAAATAAACTTTTCATAAAATAAACATAAAATTACTTAAAAAGCATTGGACTATCTGCAAAAAAACAAACAAACAAAAAAAACCTCAAGAGTTTGAAATTCAGTTTATTCTGTGGAATCAATACTGATATTGAGAATTGAGATTTTGGTCATATCGCCAATTTAATAAAATTAAAACTTTAATTGTGATCATTAAAATAATTGAATATTAAATATTTAGTTGCCAAGTTTTGCACAGCTCCCCCTGTCAATGATCTAGCACCCCCTCAGCACATGCGTTAAAAATTATCTGGCGCTACGTAGGCAGTGTAATTTTTATACCTGCATAATCTATTCTATACCTGCACTGGATGGCCAGTTTCACATGTATTTTGTGTATTTTCAAAATACAAAATACTGTATTTGTATTTAAATACATTTTTTCACACAGTATTTTGTATTTGTATTTAAATACATTTTTCCACACAGTATTTTGTATTTGTATTTTAAATACAGCATGTATTTATGCCCATCTCTGAGGATGAATATTTAAGTCCACCAGCCAGACCAGCATAAACCAGCACTATACCAAGAACATGCTAGTTTATGCTGGATTTTTCAGCAGGGTTGGTGTTGGTATCATCATGACTTAGACTTAGCTTTCTTATTTAAATGATAGTGTTGACAGCGTTTGATTCCCAGGGAACGTGTGAATGGATAAAAATGTATACCTTGATGTTGCTTTGGACAAAAGCATCCGCCAAATGTGTAATTGTTGAATGAACATACTAAAGAAAACCTTATACACCATTACTATAGTGCTAAATCGTTAAAATAAAAAATTAATGCATTCTGAAAACATCCCACCCTTACCTTCCTGTTGAGAGCAGTTTTCATCTGAAGCAACTGGTGAAAGCGTGAAATCAGAATTTTCATAGATTGAATCCATTTCATGAGCCTGACAGAAGACGTGTCCGCTGAGACTTGAGTGCTGCTCGAGTTTGTTCAGAATAAGGAAGTCACATACAATGTCATCCTTATTAATACAGACTAGAAGTAATACAGTGTAAAAAAACAACTTGCCAACATGTGTTATTAAGTGTCATTGTGATTGTCAAAAGATATGGTAACTAAACAGAATTGTATTAAGTTTAGTGACAACATGTTACAATATTTCATGGTACAATGACTGGTAGGCTACTGTTTGTATTACTGCTTAACACAAATTTCACGATTTCAATTCAATTCAATTCAATTCAATTCAATTCAATTCAATTCAATTCAATATTGATTCAATATTCACTCATTTGGATAAATATTAGGAAGCCTACAGTAGATAGCCTACATGTTAATTTTTCTCAAGAAAAAAAATATCTCACATAATGCTGTAAACATACAGAGAGCCCTATCAAGCTGGTATTATTAAAGGTTAAAAAATAACAAATTAAATTAAATTAAATATAATGCAGTTTTCATTATAATAACAATTATGTATGACACACGTAAAAATATAATAAATATTTGTTGTTTGTTTGTTTGTATACTTTATTGTCCTTTTTAAGGAAATTTGTCTTGGACTCAAGCTGCATTGATTCACAACATATACATACATACACATATACACACACAACCAATAAAAAGCTAAAACATTAACAGCATCAACAGTCACCTCTTTCCACCATATAGGCAAAAAAAAAAAAAAAAAAAAAAAAGATCCGATAATGAATTTACACTACAGTCCCTCTTCCCACCATATAGGCAAATTGAAAATGGATCCAATAATGAATTTACACTACGGTCCATCTTTCCATAATATAAGCAAATTAAAAATGGATTCAATAATGAATTTACACGACATTTCAACATGACTGCATTACTACATCTTGCTATTTAACATATTAATTGATACAGGAATAAATGACTTTTTGTAACGGTTGCTCTTACACAATGGAACTCTATACCGTCTCCCTGATGGCAGAAGCTGATACATTGGGAATAAAATATGGCTTGAATCACTCACTATTGTCTGTGCATTTTTAAAAATCAACGATTCGTAGATTGATTGAAGTGATGAGTACTCTCTTACACCCATAACTTTCATTGCAATTTTCACAAGACGAGCAAGCTGTGATTTTAATTGGACCGAAAGATTGCCATACCAAGTTTGCATCCCATAATTCAAAAGACTACCTAAGACAGCGTAATAGAATAATTGCATAATTCTCTGATTTACACCAAACAGCCTAAGTCGTCTCAAAAAATATAAGCGTTGTTGAAATTTTGAACAAATGTAATCAATGTGGGCTTTCCAAGTAAATGAACGATCAATGACCACACCTAGATACTTATAGGTATCCACCTGCTCAATGATGTTATCATAGATGATTACTGGGCTATAATCACCTAATCTTTTTGGGTCTATTATCATTTCCTTCGTTTTTGATACATTTACGATAAGATGATTTACATTACACCACCGCACAAAATTCTCAATTTCAGATTGATACGCTAATATATCATGATCTTTGTCTAAGAGACTCAATATCACTGTATCGTCAGAGTATTTGATAATATAATTGTTCTTATTTATACTAAGACAGTCATTTGTATAAAGAGTAAACAAAAAAGGAGAGCATACGCAGCCTTGAGGCGCACCAATACTAATAGATTTAACATCAGAGAGTGTATTATTTACTTTTACATATTGAGTACGATTGGTTAAAAAAGAAAAGAACCACTTAACGATAAAAGGGTTGACATTACTTTTTACAAGCTTACTCAGGAGTAACTGCGGCTGAAGCGTATTAAAAGCGGAGCTAAAATCTACAAAAAGCAGTCGTGCATAAGCATTAGAAATTTCTAGATGTCGAAGAGTCAAATGAGTGATAGTATTAACAGCATCAACAGTCCCTCTTCCCACCATATAGGCAAATTGAAATGGATCTACTAATGAATTTACGCAACATTTCAGTCTCGACATCACATACCTCTCCAAACATGTCATAATTACAGAAGTTATAGCAATCGGTCTAAAATCATTATTGTCAACAGCACCCGTTTTTTTAGGAACAGGTGTAATAATAGTCTTTTTCCATAAAAAAGGAACCATATGACTGTCCAGGGATTGCTGGAAAATTGGACACCAAGCTGGAGTTAATTCTTCTGCACACTCTCGTAAAAGATAAGCAGAGATACCATCCGGCCCAGTTGATTTCTTAATGCAAGTTTTCCGAAAAAGAGAAGTAACTTCTTGAGGGTTCACAAGTAATCTAACATCCGTTGCACATTCAATATTTTGTAGGAACTCCTCACATTCCTTAATTGAATCATTGTTATCAAAGCGAATAAAAAAGTCATTCAATTAATTTGCTTTCTTAAAATCGTCAGTAGTAATGAAACGTTGTTTTTTGGAATCCATGTTAGAGATCGTTCTCAGTGAGTTCCACAGTTTCCTGTTGTTCATAAATACAATGTTTTGTTCAATGTAGTCCTTTTTTCGCTTCCTAGCTTCCCATAATAGTTTATTCAGTTCTTTTTGGACGACTTTTAACTCAACCCGATCTTTTTTCAGAAAAGCTACTTTTTTCCTATTGATGCAGGCTTTCACTTCTTTTGTTATGTGAGGCTTGTTATTAGGGAACACCATTATCACCTTCTTGGGTAGTATTGAATCCACACAGAAGCGAATATAGTCCGTGGTTGTCTCCGTAACTACGTTCAGATCTGTGTCGTGAAATACTGACCAGTTCGTACTTAGAAAACACCCTTTTAATGCCTCTACATTTCCTTCCTCCCATATAGTCACTGTCTTGACCAAAGGTTTACTCCTTTTTAAAGCAGTTCTGTATGTCGGTATTAAATGAACTATATTATGGTCAGACGTGGATAAAGGGGGTTTAGTTTTTGCCTTGTAGGCATCCTTAATGTTGCCATAGCATTTATCCAAAACGTTATTATTCCTGGTCGCAGATTTAACATATTGGAAAAAGCCTGGTAAAACCGGCTCAAGTTTACAATGATTAAAATCGCCCAAGACAAGGACTGGAGCTCCCGGTGTTCGCTGTAGCTGTTTTTGAATACAGTCCGATATACTTAAGGCAGCTCTGGAGGCGTTACCACTGGGAGGAATATACACTACACACAGTATCACGTTGCCAAACTCCCTCGGGAGATAAAAAGGTCTTAGACTTAGACAGAGGTATTCGGCGTCAGTAGTACAGCCGGATTCTTTCACTGTATATTGTGTGCACCATCCGTTACTCACGTACACACAGACTCCTCCACCTCTGACTTTCTCCGAGGACTCCCCTCTATCCGCTCGAACCAAGGAGAAACCTTCCATCTCCATAAGCGAACTGGGAATGTCCTTGTGAAGCCAAGTTTCTGTAAACGCCATTACACTCGAAGCATGATCTGGCGTGAATACGAAGTTCTTCCATCTTAGTTCTCAGTGATATTAAATATGTAATATAGTGCACATATTTAGCAAAATACTCCTCTCTATAGCTATTTTTTCTAGTCAACTAACCCTATGGTCATAAATGGCTTTCCTGAGGTAAATGTAACGTTCTGTGCCATAATTGTTCTCCTGTTATTTTATTGATCTCTTTCCGCGGTTGAAAAACACTGATTGATTGATATTATGTATGAGGCATATATACCTTTCGGTAAGTTCTACAGTATCTTTAAATAAAAAGTAACAGATGATCGGTTTATGTGCCACTTGAACTGGGATGCTACAGCGATCTGTCACGTCACATTTACAAGCACCAAAACGGTATTTATTGTCTGAATTTCGTAATAAAATGGACAGAATCTGAGAGCTGAGAATTTTTTTTTTCATATTAAAAGTAACTCTGTCTAGTCTGTCGGCATGAGAAAATGGATGTGTGGCGTGGAGCGTGTGGAAAGGGTTAATTGCGTGAGTCTCACGGTGAATGCGTGAGAGTTGGCAGCCCTGATCTTATAGTTACACTTTAAAAAATGCTGGGTTGTTTTAACACAAATAATGAAAAACCCAACCGTTTTGTTAAAAAATTTAATTTAAAAATTGAACCGTACCACGATGTACATTTTAGGACTACAAACTACGATTGCTACTAGCTAGCTTGTATGTTGGCAAACTATAGTGAAGTGAGATAAATCTTTTGAGACCTGTTGTTGTTCCCTTTCGAGAACGGTAACTTCGTATTGCGTAGCTACGCAGTGGGGGAAACTCCTTTTCTTCGAAAATTCTGAAGCCTAAAATGTAAAACGCATTTGCAGCTGCGCAGCTAGCACAGTGAGTGTCTGGCTCACTCATTGGCTGTGCTGCGGCAACTGCACATCCAGTGGCGCGGGCGCCTCTGACGTGTGCGCCAACGTGTGGGCCTTAGCCTATATTAGTCCCAGAATCCGCCATTATAGCAGGTTACATCGACTGAAGCGATATACTTGTTACCATGTTACTATACTGCGGCCGGCTACGCAATACCCGTTCCTTAACTCTCAGGGAACCAAGGTTACGATAGTAACCGAGTACGTTCCCTTTCGAGAACGGTCACTTCGTATTGCGTAGCTATACGCAGTGGGGACGCCATGTAAAATGCATTTGCAGCTGCACAGCTAGCACACTGAGTGTCTGGCTCACTCATTGGCTGTGCTGCGGCAACTGCACATCCAATGGTGCGGGCGCCTCAGAGCTAGCAAGCTAGCAGCGCGCCATCACACGTCAGAGCCCGCCAAGGGGGCGTGGCCTTAGCCTATATTAGTCCCCGAATCCACCATTATAGCAGATTCATCTCCTTCAGCGACACACTTCACATCTCTGAGTCCTCTGCAAAGCCTTCGCCATCGAATCAAGCATCACACGGTTAGAGCGTGCAGTTCTACAGCGGACTACGCCTTCACCAACCGAAGTCGTCTTCCCCTGTCGCCGCTCTGCTGTCACTATCCGGCGACCAACGCTATATCCTTTGCATTATTTTTTACTAATTGCTACTGTGTGTTCGCCGCCGCGTTCACACAGCTTAAGGAGCGTGAGCGTTGTTACAAACGCCTCGCTCTACATGCGCCACGTGCGGATGCCATCTGCATGAGGCCGACAGGCACACAAAGTGCGTCACATGCCTGGGAACCCCCCATGCTGAAGCTACACTCTCTGCCGGAGGCTGCTCTCTCTGCTACAGTATGCCTGTTCTGTGACTGCGCATGCGGCTAGCTCTCTGCAAGATGGCGAAGCCGCTTCTCCTGCTCTTCCTTTTTCCGGAGGAGAAAGAAACGCAGCAACCCAGAAGAATGGAGGTGAGCGAGCCCACGTCGGCCAAGTCCCCGCGTGTCTCGTTCTCCCCATCTCAGTCTCACTCGCCGGTCCTGTTCACTCAGGCAGACCTGGGCCCCTCCCTTTGAGTGGCGGGTCTCGTCTCATTCGGCTGATCGGCTTATTTACATCCTGCGCTCGCGGCTAGCTCTCCTTTGGGACGGCAAACTGCCTCTCACGCTCCCCCCGTTTCTTCCCTCGTCGAGCCTTGACGGAAGAAGCGCGCGGGTAGATGTTTGCGCGGCTAGCTCTCTTTATGATACAAGAGAGCAACCCCTCCCTCCGTTTTGCACGTCACACAGAAGCGTGTTTTCTCTCTCATGCGCTTGCCCGCTTCCTTCCCTCACTGAGCAGCGGCGGAAGAAGCGCGCGGTCAGATGTGCACGCGGCTATCTCTCTTTATGACACAAGAGAGCTACCGCTCCCTTCCGTTCTGTACATCACGCAGAACCTTCTCCGTGATTCAGACACAACAGCGCGGTTTTCATGCCTGGAATCAACCACGCTGAAACTGTTCTCTCTCACTGTGAGAACAAGCTGCCATCCCAAGTACTAAAAGAGCTCTTACCCGTCAATCCCCTCCTGTGGCTCAGTGGTGGATTCTAAGACTTTTGTGCCAGAGACTCGAGTTCGAATCTCGGCTGCGCTGAATCTTTTCACCAAAACGAACAAGCTCACGCCGACCCCGCCCTTGCGTGACTCTCTCTCTTTGGCAACGTCCGAAAAAGGGGTTGGTCGGGCTCAGCGTTTGACCCCGCCCCCTATCTAAACCCAGCATTAGTGCTAGTCATGTTAAATAATGATTCTAACAGAGCTATAGCTGCAGTCAAGGGGCCCGTTGTAAACCGTGCACCGCTGCAAACTATCGCTATTCTCACAGCAGCTCAAACAGAGTGAGAAATAAATGTTCCCCCATAGCCCCCGCTCACAGGTGGCTGGGAACGTTCTCAAATCAGTCATTAGACTCGTTACAAGCGCGCGCCACTCATACTGCACACTATCACTGCAGTCAGTGCGCCCGCTACGAAGCGTGCGCCACCACAGATAGTCACTGCTCCTACAACAGCTCTAATAGAGCAAGATATGAGTCTTCACGAATCAGTCCGAGCCCGTTATAAGACACGCTCCACTGAAATAATAAATGAGGGCTCGTGTCTTGTGTTAGCCAGACCACCCTTGAGGAATAAAAAAAGCTCCCTGTTTAGCTCAGGTGGCTGGAGAATTGTTTACTGTAGAAAACAGGCCCGCTGCACTGCGCGCACCTCTACAAACAAACAAAGCACATAAAGAGTATGTTTCAAGCACGCAACACACGGGTTCACGGTCCCCCTTCATTAGGTGGCCCCCTCCCAGTTGTTTCTCTGACTTTGCCCCAGGCGAAAGCCTTTATAGTCAGCCCAACACTCAGTATGTGCACAAATCACAATATAAGGGTATCAGGTCCCCCTGTGTTAGGCGGCCCATCCCAAAACATGTGTCAAACCTTAGCTACACAAGCCCTGGCCTGGTAAGCCATTCCCGGTGTGTCGAGTTGGGTTATAAACACAATAAAGCGAGGCTACTCGCTCCAATTCACTCGCAGACCCCCAAAGTTTCAGGTGGTTGTCGAGACTTTGGTGAGAAGCAGCGGGTGTCACGTGCTTTGTTCCGAAATACAGAATCTGTTAGCAAAAGGGGCGATAGAATTAGTCCCCCCCACGCTACAGCACTCAGGGTCTTAGAGCCGGTATTTTCTAGTTCCAAAGAAAGACGGTGGTATCAGACCCATCTTAGATCTGAGACATTTGAACAAGGCTCTCATGAGACGGCCATTCAAAATGCTGACTACCAAACAAACCGGGGGATTGGTTTTTTACTGTGGATCTGAAAGACGCTTACTTTCACATTCAGATAGCCCCTCTTCACAGGCCATTCTTGAGATTCGCCTTCGAGGGGCAGGCTTATCTAGGGATGCAACGATACCATTTTTTCAGAACCGATCCGATCCGATACCAAAAATTCTGAGTATCGGCCGATACCGATCCGTACCGATACCAGCGCAGTTTTTTTAATCAAGTAGAATTTCTATAACTCTGTGTTGAACTGATAATAAGAACTGAAAAGAAGAAAAACAACAACAAAAAAATATATGATCATAATCTGACATAAATGCTATTATAAACTAGATTAGTGGATAATTCAGCAGTAAAATTTAGTCTAGAAAAATCACGAGTGCACAATAATTGTATAAAATTTGAACATTTTGTGGAAAAAAAATGTTTAGTGGGGAACAAATTAGAGACAATAAGTGTAACACTAAATCTGGTAAAACTTTACACATTGCTCTTTGTATTGTTGTAAAATACATTCATGAAAAACAACAACAAAAATAAAAAATATAAATTATTTTATAGCCTACAATAAAATTGAGACATTTTTTAAATGTATAGCACAGCTGTTTAATGAGGTAGCAACATAATAGATAGGCTATTGATAATGTTTCATTGCGTCACTGTATGATAAAGGCTCCAATACAGTGCGGCACACAGCGCTTATGCGCATCCCGAGCGCAGAATGATGCGCTTGAAGCAACATGAGTCACAGCGCGCAGCACGTCGAGTCCGCATTGAAAAGTTTAAAGCACAAAGAAAATACATATTGATGCGTAGTGTATTATACAGTATCTATCTATGCAATAGTCTATTCAGCATTTTCTTTTAACAGTTTTAAATTTCAGTTACTGTGCGCGTGAAGAACAAATAGTACCTGACTTTACTCCAGTGTTGTGATCCTAACAGACACCCGTAGAAAGTAACATGATTAAGGTACAGCAATAAAGTCCAGCAAGATAAAGTTGTTTTATGCGAAACCATAGACCTTTATCTACAGATCAAGTATAATAATAGTAACATTGAATCATCTTGGAGAGAGTTTCATCGTGTTAACTGTCGTAACCGAACGCGACGCGCTGTTTGATGCTGAATGGAGAATGACTGACAGCGCAGCTGAGGGAAACGTTTACGTGATCTTGAATTTAACGACTTAAATATTAATTTATATCTCACATTATACTATATAATGGCTTCAGAACACTTATAATATTGTGCACGAAAACTTATGGTGCTTTATAATGTTTGTGTGCCTTTTGTGGGGCTTAACAATAACACTGAATAGTATACGCACAATATCGGATTTGGATCGCCTTGTCTGACCGATACCCGATCTGCCAAAAATGGCAGTATCGGAGCCGATACCGATACTGAGTATCGGATCGGTGCATCCCTAGGCTTATCAGTACACAGTTCTACCGTTCGGTCTGTCCCTAGCACCCCGTACGTTTACGAAGTGCATGGACGCGGCGCTTTCTCCCCTGAGGCATCAGGGAGTGCGCATGCTGAACTATCTCGACTATTGGCTGGTTCTAGCCCAGTCGAGAACCGAACTATTACAACACAGAGCTTTGATTCTCAGCCATCTGCAATGCCCAGGTCTCAAAATCAATTTATCCAAGAGCAAACTGGTTCCCAGCCAGAGTGTGATCTTTCTGGGCACAGTTATCGACTCTACAACTATGAAAGCGTGGCTCACACCAGAGCGCGTGCTCTCTATTCAACAGCTGGCAGCCTCCTTCAAGGCAGGCGAGTGCTGACGCCTGAAAAAGTTTCAGAAACTTCTCGGTCTCATGGCGGCTGCATCGTCAGAACTCCATATGGGATTACTGCGTATTCGCCCACTGCAGCAATGGCTCAAGCGCAGAGTGCCAGCCCATGCATGGCAGTCAGGCAGCCTGCGCATCATGGTGAATCACGGACCCTGATTCTCCGGCGGGCTCAAGGCTGGTACCTCGAGGGCGTGACCATGGGGGTGAATTCCACATGGAAAGTGGTTTTCACAGACGCCTCCAACCGAGGTTGGGGAGCATTGCACGAGGGAAAGTCTGTCTCCGGCCTCTGGTGAGCACGGAGCAGAGCTTACAGATCAACTGTCTGGAAATGAAAGCAGTTTGTTTGGCCCTCAAAGTGTTTCTGCCAAAACTCAGGGGACACCAGTTTGGAGTCTGTACGGACAATACGTCAGTGGTGTCATATATAAATCGCCAGGGCGGTGTCAGGTTGGGCAGCCTGTACGCCCTGGCGAGAGACCTCCTTATTTGGGCGCAAGTCAATCTGAGCTCTCTGAGAGCAGCACATATCCCTGGCATTCGGAACAGGGGTGCGGATATACTGTCATGGGGCAACACTCCCCAAGGCGAGTGGTCCCTGAACCCTCAGACGGTGCGTCTGATATGGAGCGTGTTTGGCGAGGCCGAAGTCGACCTTTTCGCCTCGAAGGACAACACTCACTGCGCAGTGTTCTTTTCGAAGGG
Organism: Abramis brama; assembly: GCF_963993115.1. Lineage (NCBI taxonomy): Eukaryota > Metazoa > Chordata > Actinopteri > Cypriniformes > Leuciscidae > Abramis > Abramis brama. The sequence goes on from NC_139974.1 coordinate 6,051,271, forward strand.
CAGGGACGCGTTGGCCCATCACTGGCCAAGCCTCCCCTTTATGCATTTCCCCCCATTTCAATGATTCCCCAGGTCATCGAACGGGTCAGGAAGAGCGGATGCCCAGTCCTCCTAGTAGCCCCCCTCTGGATATCCAGGCCGTGGCTTCCAGAGCTGGTTCAAATGACGGACGAAGTTCCCTGGCCTGTCCCGCTGAGTAAAGATCTCCTCACGCAAGCGAACGGGACGATATGGCATCCGCGACCCGACTTATGGGCCCTCCATGTGTGGCCCCTCAACCGGTACCCAGGGACCTTCCTGAAAAGGTCTTGAACACAATCACTGAGGCTAGGGCCCCTTCTACCAGGTGCCTTTATTTTTTTAAGTGGTCAGCTGGTGCTTGGACAAACACTTTGAACTCAGGTCATGTGAGGTACCAGTGGTACTTTCCTTCCTACAAGAGCTGTTGGACACGGGCCGGTCCCCGTCCATGCTCAAAGTATATGTGGCAGCCATTGCAGCTTATCATGCTCCGGTGGCTGGCCAATCGTTAGGAAGAAAGGACTTGGTGGTACGGTTTCTGAAAGGAGCCAGGAGGATGAACCCCTCCAGACCTCTGTCTGTGCCATCATGGGACCTCTCCACGGTCCTTGGGGCCCTTGGGGCCCTCTCAACACCGTTTAGAGCACGGGTTATCACATTATTAGCTCTTCCCCCTTCCGCAGAGGATGGGGAGGCTAATTTACTCTGCCCTGTCAGAGCACTGAGAATATATCTGGAGCGTTCTGCGTCTTTTAGACATTCAGAACAGCCGTTTGTCTGTTTTGGTGGTCGATCCAAGGGATCTCCAGTCACGAAGCAAAGGCTGTCCAGATGGATAGTGGATGCCATATCTCTGGCATATACCTCAGTGGGTCAGGTTTGCCCTATTGGTACTAGAGCCCATTCGACTAGAGGCATGGCTTCGTCTTGGGCTTGGTAGAGGTGGGCGATATATCGTTTAGACGATAATATCCAAATTGTTGTCTGGACGATATGCAAAATTGGGATATCGAATATTTCATAATTTGCATAATCCGACCCCCCAAACATGAAAAGAGCTGAAAGAAGTTAAAGAGAAAACAAATAACGCACACTATAACCTTCTAAACAATTATATGTAGCGATTTTTCATACTGTAGGGCAGTACTATTCCCGGAAGCAACCTCCGAGTGGCCCAGCCCATGGTCCCGTGTTGTCAAAAACGCACATTCATACGTAAATTCGAAATAGTGCGCACAGAAGCACATGCGCAAAACCATTTTGTAAAATGATATATGAATTATTTTTATTTTATCATATGTCATTTTACAAAAGGACATTTTACAAACCTACGTTTTGCGCATGTGCTCCTGCACGCACTTTTTCAGTCACAACACAGCAATCAGAGGAGGATGCGCTGAAAACTGTAACGCTGTTCTCTTCCTTCTTAACTCGTATTGAGAAGGTTTGAGTTGCAGAGGAATTTGTGACTGTTTCACCTGTTCAACCACATCAAAGTTTCGTAATTAGTAAGTCCGTGCTTTTTCTCTTTTTTTTCTTATGTGCTGAAGGGCCGCTGTGCCTTGGTGAAACGGTGTTTGTACGTGAAGAGCTCTTTTCCAAAATGCCATAAACCTAAAAAGCTACCTCAAAGAACCAGCAAAAGTAATGATTATGAATATGTAAAATATTGCAATAAGACATTTTAATTGTTTATTCATTTCTGTGTCGGCTGCAAAGATGAAGTTGACGATAGGCTATTGACTCGCGATCTTCGCAGTAGGCTAGTGAACGCACCGGAGAAATGCACATTTATTAGGCTACATAGTTTTATTTTGTTTTGGATGGTTTTGTTTAGAACCAGCTTTCTGTAAATATACAGTGGGTACGGAAAGTATTCATACCCCCGGTAAATATTATCAAAAATGGCTGTAAAGAATAAATCGTTCATTTAAAAAAATTGATCTTTCATTCAAAAAATTGGCAAAAATCTAACCTTCCATTGAAGTAAAATAATTAAAATTGGGGGGGAAATCACATTATGAAATAACCCACTGCGCAATGTGTCGTCGGAGTGACGTCATTTTCATGTAATTTTTGGACGTCCAAATTCGGTCCATTGAAGGGGTTGTTTTGTGACGCCAGGCAAACGTCTTTTTTCTACGTCTTCCGCACGTCTAATGTTGACGTCTGTCCACAAAAGTTCGTTTGTGGGAAGAAGGAAGGAGACTGGATCGGCTTGCTGTGGATCGTGTGTTTTATTAGACAAGTCTTTTCCAAACAATAATCGCGCTCAGTGCACTCAAACAAAACAGCGGCTTCTTTAGGCTTCTCCTCATGAGACCACACACACACACACACACACTTACTTCTTGCTTTCCCTGGGTATCGAACCCATGATCTTAGCGTTACAAGCACCAACGCTCTACTATGGAAAATGATCTTAAATAATTATAAATAATCTGTATTCATATGTATTAATCATGTTGATAATAACAATGTTGATATTTGTAAATAAATAAAAATATTACATAGTAATCATGTAAATTTCCTGCACCTGTCATGGACGTCCAAATGACGTCCAAAAAAATTACCCAGTTCAAAGGTCCAATGTTGAACGTCATTATGACGTCCAAGTTGGGTCATGGTTGGACGTCCAAATAGTGGACCTAGTTTGGACGTCGAATAGATGTCCAGAATTGGTCATGGACCGACGGACCCAATATAGACATGATCTGCATATCTATCCAACGTCCAATGTTTAGTGGGAAATGTTTTTCTCCAAAACACGTTGGCCACAATTATTCATACCCCTAGAATGTTTTATGAATAAAATATCTCTGAAGTATATTCCCATTAATATTTACCTTTATTTAGCACACCAGGGTGACTAGGAACATGAAATTGTTTCACAGGATTTTAAATATGAGGAAACACAAAGGCCAAATTCCCTTAATCATCCATCACAATGTGTAAAACTAAATAATACAGTTCTGATTTGCAGCAAAAGATTGTTGAGCGTCACAAAATAGAAAGTGGCTGTAAGAAATAATTGAAAAGCCCCATTTTGACCATCAGGGCAATAATTAAGAAGTTATAATCAAGTAAAAATGTTACAAATCTGCCAGGAAGAGGACGTGTGTCTATATTGTCTTAATGCACAGTGAGGAGGATGGTTTGAGTGGCCAAAGACTCTCCAAGGATCAAAGATGGAGAATTGCAGAGATTAGTTGAGTCTTGGGGTCAGAAAGCCTATAAAAAAAAAAATCAAAAAAAATCAAACAACCCCTACATCACCACATGTTGTTTGGGAGGGTTTCAAGAAAAATGCTCCTCGCTCATCCAAAAACAAACTCCAGCATATTCAGTGGTCAGACACGACTGGAACTTCAAACAACACAGGGTTCTGTGGTCAGATGAAACTAAAAAAAGAGCTTTTTGGCAGCAAACATGCTAGATGGGTTTGGTGCACACAAGGATAAAAAGTACCCCATGTGTACAATTTAATATACCACTGGATCTTTAATGTTGTGGGCCTATTTTTCTGCTGGAAGTCCTGGACTTCTTATTCAGATACATGTCATCGTGGATTCTATCAAATATCAACGGATAAAAAAATCCAAACCTGACGGCCTCTGCTAGAAATCTTATAATGGGCCGTGGTTGGATCTTCCATCAGGACAACGATCCAAAACAAACATCAAAATCAACACAAAAATGTGTTTCGGAGCACAAAATGAAGCTTCTGCCATGACCATCACAGTTCCCTGACCTGATGAGTGGAGTGAACTGAAAAGAAGAAGCACCAACATGGATCTGGGAATCTGAAGGATCTGGAGAGATTCTGTATGAAGGAATGATCGCTGATCTCTTGTCAGGTGTTCTCCAAACTCATCAGGCATTATAGGAGAAGACTCAGAGCTGTTATCTTGGCAAAAGGAGAATGCAAAAAGGTATTTACTAAAAGGGTATGAATAATTGTGGCCAATGTGTTTTGGAGAAAAACATTTATTTCATAATGTGATTTTCCCCCCAATTTGAATTCTTTTACTTCAATGAAAGGTTAGAATTTTGCCAATTTTTTGAACGAAAGATAAAAAAATTTGAATGAAAGATTTATTTTTTACAGCCATTTTTGATGATATTTACCGGGGGTATGAATACTTTCCGTACCCACTGTATTTCACATTTTTTAGGCCTGTGAGGCGAGTAGGCTACAGTTCGGTTCATGATGATATAATCTCCAGTTCAAGCACCTTATGTTGTGATTGCTAACCTATATTTACTTTTTATGTATTAAATCCAGGAAATTGGTTAATGAAAAAATTAGTGGAAATAAGTGGAAAAAGTAGGGGCTACCTCAGATTCTGTTTAGTTAGCTCCTTTATTGTTTTTTCTATAGCCTACAATAATAGGTCAAATGCAGCAAGTCAAAAGACCAACTGGACCTTCTTTGCCATTTCTTTGAAGGATGGCAAAAATATCGTCTGAATATCGATATCGAGATCTTGAAAAAAATAGAGATATTCATTTTTGTCAATATCTCCAACCCCTAGGGCTTGGTCCTCTGGCGGTGTCTGGTCTTATTGGTATACTAGGTTGGATATGGATGTATGGACATACACTCACCTAAAGGATTATTAGGAACACCATACTAATACTGTGTTTGACCCCCTTTCGCCTTCAGAACTGCCTTAATTCTACGTGGCATTGATTCAACAAGGTGCTGAAAGCATTCTTTAGAAATGTTGGCCCATATTGATAGGATAGCATCTTGCAGTTGATGGAGATTTGTGGGATGCACATCCAGGGCACGAAGCTCCCGTTCCACCACATCCCAAAGATGCTCTATTGGGTTGAGATCTGGTGACTGTGGGGGCCATTTTAGTACAGTGAACTCATTGTCATGTTCAAGAAACCAATTTGAAATGATTCGAGCTTTGTGACATGGTGCATTATCCTGCTGGAAGTAGCCATCAGAGGATGGGTACATGGTGGTCATAAAGGGATGGACATGGTCAGAAACAATGCTCAGGTAGGCCGTGGCATTTAAACAATGCCCAATTGGCACTAAGGGGCCTAAAGTGTGCCAAAAAAACATCCCCCACACCATTACACCACCACCACCAGCCTGCACAGTGGTAACAAGGCATGATGGATCCATGTTCTCATTCTGTTTACGCCAAATTCTGACTCTACCATCTGAATGTCTCAACAGAAATCGAGACTCATCAGACCAGGCAACATTTTTCCAGTCTTCAACCTTTCCAATTTTGGTGAGCTCGTGCAAATTGTAGCCTCTTTTTCCTATTTGTAGTGGAGATGAGTGGTACCCGGTGGGGTCTTCTGCTGTTGTAGCCCATCCGCCTCAAGGTTGTGCGTGTTGTGGCTTCACAAATGCTTTGCTGCATACCTCGGTTGTAACGAGTGGTTATTTCAGTCAAAGTTGCTCTTCTATCAGCTTGAATCAGTCGGCCCATTCTCCTCTGACCTCTAGCATCAACAAGGCATTTTCACCCACAGGACTGCTGCATACTGGATGTTTTTCCCTTTTCACACCATTCTTTGTAAACCCTAGAAATGGTTGTGCGTGAAAATCCCAGTAACTAAGCAGATTGTGAAATACTCAGACCGGCCCGTCTGGCACCAACAACCATGCCACGCTCAAAATTGCTTAAATCACCTTTCTTTCCCATTCTGACATTCAGTTTGGAGTTCAGGAGATTGTCTTGACCAGGACCACACCCCTAAATGCATTGAAGCAACTGCCATGCGATTGGTTGATTAGATAATTGCATTAATGAGAAATTGAACACGTGTTGCTAATAATCCTTTAGATGAGTGTATATACATATCGTCGCTGTCGGGTGGAAACCTCGTATGTCCAAATTTGGTCAATTTCATATTTTTCCACAAATCGATGCTATTGGTCAGTCCCCACGTGGTTCTGTTATTTTTACAAATTATTAACCAATCTAAAGTGTTGAAAATAGCTTGAGAGCAAATCTCGTAACTCCATTGGACACTTAAACTGTCTAAGAATCCTCGTAACTCCACCTCTTCTTCACTCCGCGGCAGGAGTTTACATGGCATAATCCGGCATTTTGTCTCCTCAGGATTGAAAGTCGCAACGATAAGAAATCCTCGTCGAGTAACACGTAAAGCAAGCCTTAACTTTGATTTTATCTGTGTTAAACTATGAGTTATTGATATATTTTAAATGTCTACGTATATAGGCTTATTATTACTAGGCTTATTATACGTGTGCATTGTTTTAAAATGTATCTAATATAATACTTGAATTGAAATAAATGTTTTGGATACCAGCATTAAATTATTGTTTTTATTATTATTTTACTGACTCGAAGTTGGCACTGTGCATGTAAAATACCCCAAGTAGCAGGTTTTATTTATGGGAGAAAAAGGGTCTATCTAACGTTAACGTTTCTGGCGCCAGTAGCAGCTAAGCCTATCATTGCATAACTCTGTCTGTTTTTTTAGACTATAACGAGTGAAAATAGTTAGGTTAGGTTAGGTTAGATACATTTGAGTAAGCTTGTTTTGTTAAAAATCGATTGCTGTAATGCTTTGGTGCAGAAGGAAGCCCGTGAGCCACGGTAAGTTTGCGTGCAGATTAGGCAAATTTCCGCCTATTAGACAGCCTAGTTACCTCATCGTTTTTTGTTCTGCTTCACGTATAGCTCTTAAACCTTTAAAATAGAGTTTAGGAAGATGTATGTAACCACAGTCGTTAGCTTTGGTTAACTATTGAAGCCTTTTCTCTTGTCAAAAGGCTCAACGCGACCGCTGACTTTGCGGAACACTGCTGGCAGCAGCGACGTCTGTGTCCATACCATTCTAATCAATGACAGCGTAACGTCGTATCTCCCCGCTCCCAAGTCATAAAGCTCGTATCTCCGATTAAACATGATTTTGGGGAAATGTTTTGTTAATGTTGGTATACAACAGTATATGATAGCAATACAAGTTATAATACCAACTTTAACGATACAATGTTTAATAACTCAAAATATGCAGTTTTTTTAATTTCCTGAAAAATAATGGTTTTGGAGATACGAGGATTCCGCCCGACAGTGACGATATATATATTATCAGGCCTTTTTCAGTATATATATTGGGTTCTGGCTTGTTTCTTGAGCTCAGGGATCTCGAGCCACAGTAGACAACCAGTTACTTAGTGCGGCGTTTTACATGGCGTCCCCACTGCGTATAGCTACGCAATACGAAGTGACCGTTCTCGAAAGGGAACGTACTCGGTTACTATCATAACCTCGGTTCCCTGAGAGTTAGGGAATGAGTATTGCGTAGCCGGCCGCACTATAGTAACATGGCAAGTATGTCACTTCAGTCGATGTAACCTGCTATAATGGCGGATTCGGGGACTAATATAGGCTAAGGCCACGCTCCCTTGGCGGGCTCTGACGTGTCCGCCAGAGCTAGCAGCCATTGGATGTGCAGTTGCCACAGCACAACCAATGAGTGAGCCAGACACTCACTGTGCTAGCAGTGCAGCTGCAAAATGCGTTTTACATTTTAGACTTCAGAATTTGAGGAAAATGAGTTTCCCCCACTGCGTATAGCTACGCAATACTCGTTCCCTAACTCTCAGGGAACCGAGGTTACGATAATAACCGAGTATGTTTTGTGTAGAGGTTACCGGGGAAACTGCTTTATTTCTGCTGACCAGTGTAGGCTATTTAAAACTAAGAATAAAATATCAAGTACAGCTTGAAAATCATCACCTGAGCCTCAACCATCTATGGAATTCTTGGTCTTTTGAGTTGTTTTTCTTCATTAGTATATTTGTAAGCTGAGAAAACAGGGATCCTATTTGTTGTGTCATAGAGAGTTGCAAACGTATATCTTGAACCTTCATTTTCGGAGTCTTTTTCTTTGGAACTATATTTTTGACACATTTTTTTGTAACAATCATTCTCAGAGCGTGGATTCAGGATGCCAGGAATCACCGGAGGCTGTCCTCTAAAGAAAAACTCGCTACATTTATCAAAAGTTTTTAGAACTTCAGACGAGACGAATGGACAGCTGAATGCCAACAGCACAGCGAGGACACTCGCGATAAACAAATGCATATTCACGCAGAGCTAAATAACAAACAAAAAGCTAAATAACAAACAAAAAGCCAGGCCAATAAAAATTCACTCTTATCTCATGGAAATATAACTCTTAGTATATGACTGGAGTTTAGTCAAACAAAGAGGAGAACGTTCCTTTGCTGTTGAGGGTCGTAAAACTCTGGAACAGTTGAATAGTTTACATTCGGTCTGCACCTACATTACAGAATTTTCTATTTTTCTATTGCTTTTAATGTCCCTAGATCACAGGTGTCAAACTCAGTTCCTGGAGGGCCACAGCCCTACACAGTTTTGTTCCAACCCTGCTTCAACACATACACACCTGCATATGAATATGAAGTGAATATATATACACATTGTCCCTTGTTTTATTTGGGAGTTTTTATTTTTCTGATGTTTGATCTTTGATATAATTGTCTTTGTTTTCACTTATTTATTTTTCTACCCCTTTTGCCTTTTTGATATGTTATTCTAATGTTGTAAAGCACATTGATCAGCTGTCGATGTTTTAATAGTGCTATATAAATAAACTAATCTTAAACTTTAACTTGTGTTCTGTAAGCTTTATGGACATACTTCATCAGAAAGAGCTTTATTGCCAGGTATGTTTACACATACGAGGAATTCGTTTTGGTGACAGAAGCTTACAGCACAAACAGAATGACAGTGACAAGACACAGATAATAAAAGAATAAAAAAAAGAATAAGTTAATAGGAAATAACAATATACTAAAAATATAACAAAAAATACTCAATATACAAAAATAGGCAATAGACGTTATCTACAGGTATATGTACAAATGCAAGGCCATGTAAATAAGAAGTATGGTGTGTTAAATAAATGTAGAAAGCGTTGTGTGTTGCACATGTTTATTGCCAAGTGGGTCCATTACTGTTCATGAGATAACAACAACAACAACAATAATAATAATAATAATAATAATAATAATAATAATAATAATAATAATAATAATAATAATAATAATAATAATAATACATTTTATTTAAAGGCTCCTTTCATGGGCACTCAAGGACACCTTACAAAATCCATAAAAGCAATGACATTAAACAATAAAACCAGTACAGCAACAAACATTAAATCACATAAAACCCTGCCTAAACAGATCCGTTTTTAAGACGAGATTTAAAGACTGAAAGACTAGAACTGTTGCGAACTTCTACAGGGAGTGAGTTCCATAAATGGGGAGCCGCAGAAGTTGTCAGAGTGCGTGGAAGAACAAGTGTAAGTGCAGAAGCCGATCTTAAAATGCGGGAAGGAGTATGTATATGAACAAGATCTAGAAGATATGAAGGAGCCAAGTTGTTAAGTGCTTTGTAAGTTAAAAATTAAATTTTAAAATCTACACAGAAATTAACTGAGAGCCAATGCAAATTTTGTAAAACAGGCCTAGATGGATTCTCTGAGTGACTGTACTGTGTCACGGTGTCACTGAGTGTAAAGCGCAAAAGGCGAAGCGAATAGATATCCCCCATTTAGCATTTTATGTTTTGAGGTTAATTTTTAATTAGTCAGATGTTAGATAATTATATATATATTTTATTTTTTAAATATTGTTTATCCTTATTATTATTTAATGGGGCTATCAGTAAATTAGTCTAATTATAATCAACACCTGCAAGTGTACACTTTGAAGAGTAAAAATTACAGAAGGTTACGTTAATTCAACTTTATTATTAAAACTAACTGCATATATGGTAATCAAATTGCACTTCCAAAAGTCATACATTTGTGAAAAAAGAAAAAAACTAAATAAATGAATATAAAATTTCTTTTAAGTATAATAAATAAAACATAAAAAGCAAAGATCAGAACATTTAATGAACAAAACCGGTTCTGTACATGGCAGATAGTCGAAAGCCGGACGATAAAGTTAGGTAAACGGAATCAGTCCAGGAAACATCCACAAATCCAGAGGAGCAAAGAAACGAATGAGACTAAATAGCAGACAAATGAAATGAAAAACTAAACAGTGCAAGCGAGGCTACATTAGTCACATTAGAAAATGAAGTTGTTGTGTTTGAATAATTACGTATCTTATTTAGCTGAGGTAAATAAAATGCAATACTCACGTATCCTTGCTCGATGAAGAACGAGACAACACAATGAGCCCAAAGGGCGGTTGAAATTTAAAAGGCTGATGTTCGTGCATCAGGGCAGTGACGAGTATGTACATATGTAGTCCAGTGGTTGTCAAGACACCGTTGTATAACTGTCCCAGCTAATTTAAACCAGGCCTGCTACAGAAGAATGAGGGGGAATCAATTCTACTGGATTCTGTGTTCAGGGTATACATGTATCAACAAAAGACAAGAAAGGAAAATCTTTTCACTGCATATATTGAATTTTTTACATGAACAGTGCACCATAAACACCAAACAAACAAACTCAAACATTAAATAAATCACATAAAAAGTAATGGTGTGAGTGGATGAGTGTGAAATGTCCCAAAAAGATGTTGACGAATAATGGAGTTGATCAAGTGAGCGGTCTTTAGAATGAACAGTCTTATCTGCAAATGGTAGGTATTGATGAAAGGAAGTATTTGTTCTTCTGGTTGTAGTCAGGGAGTCTTTGAATACAATCCTTGGGCAGTTGCTTTGTCCTAAGCACCCAAGCAAACTCTCAGTCCAGCACTCAAGGCAATGTAAGTTCCATGTAATACAAAAATCCTCTACAAAACAAAACAACTCATTAACATTTTTACAAATTCTTAGACAAAGCATACACAAAAGGTGAAATAAGAACTACAAACTCACAGCTGAGCAGCAAACAAAACGTTTCTCAAGCCAGGATTAAAGAAGAGAACAGCCATTAACCATGTGGTTACTCAAACTGAAGCTACCTCTTACTCTTCTGCTTCCTCTTTTATACACAAGGTATAGATGCTACTGGTGCCCCCTAGTGGATGGGATGAACATAGCATTGACCATAAGGACAAGTAAATAATGTGACAGACAGTGACTGTTACAGTTGGCACAACCTTAAGCAATGGCCCTGAACGGTGGTTTAATGTCAACATTGTGGCAACGCTGTAACAACCTTCACCACACAACGTATTTATAGCAACCTTTTGGCCATGTTGATAAAACGTTGTTAGAAGGTTGGGTACGTTGTGCCAACGTTCTGTGTTTGCTGGGAAGCCCCTAACGCCACTGAAGACTATAGACGGTAAAAAGAAAAAAATGTTATAGGGTAAAAACAATTTTCTGTGGGATTGCTGTTACAATTAGTTTTTTGAAGTGAAAAGTCCATTTCAAATTCGTAGAGTGTGATTCCGTAAAAGGGCCGCGTTTGTGTAGTTGCGTAAAATGATCGTTAGTGAGAGCAGTTGACCCAGCTAACAGAGAACGTTGGCACAACTTACCCAACCTTCTAACAACGTTTTAACAACATGGCCAAAAGGTTGCTATAACTACGTTGTGTGGTGAAGGTTGTTACAGCGTTGTCACAATGTTGACATTGAACCACCGTTCAGGGCCATTGCTTAAGGTTGTGCCAACGGTGTCTGGACAACCACTGGACGACATATGAACTCATCACTGCCCTGAAGCGCGAAAATCAGCCTTTTACATTTCAACTGACATTGGGCTGTGTCTCATTCTTCATCGAGCAATCCATACGTGAGAACTGTGTTTAATTTACCTCAGCTAAATAAGATACGTAATTATTCAAACACAACCTACAACTTCCTTGTCTAATGTGACATTTATTTGAATATCTTCTGGTCAGGTATGACAAATATTTAATAACTTCATGCCAAAAGTATGAAGCCAAAATGACTTTAATGATGAGTAATTGATTTCAGCGCGTAGCCTACTTGTTGCACGTTAATGCTTTTTCCTTTTTTTTTTTTTTTGGGAAACGCACAGAGAAATTTTTTTTGTAACTGCTCGCACAACTGTTTATTTTTTTCCTTTCATTTGTCATCTCATTCGTTTCTTTGCTAATTTTTCTCATGTCTGCTCATGCTGGTTAACGTTAATCCACTCCCTGTTTTGTTTTCTCACATATGCAGTTTTAATAAAGTTGAATTATGTAACCTTCTATGTCATTTTTACTCTTCAAAGTGTACACTTGCAGATGTAGATTATAATGAATTTACTGTTAGGCCCATAAATAATAATAGGGATAAACAATATTTAAAAAGTATATAATTTTTTAACATATGACTAATTAAAAATTGACCACAAAACATGTTAAATGGGGGATATCTATATCTAGCATGAAGAAAAATGGCCAGAACGTCCTCTCTCATTTGCTGAATGTCGCGCAACAACGTTGCTACAGCCCTGCCGTGTCTTACAATTCTATGTATGTTGTTACAATGTTGCGAGCATGTAGACAGCGACGTTGACATAGCAGAAATGCAACGAGCCACAGACATTGCCACAACGCAAATGTGTTTGCTGGGTCTGATTCAAAAACGATGCCAAATGCACCCTTCGTTTCCCGTGAAAGGAAGGATACATAAATGGATCCTTAGCGGCCTATCCTACCCCATAAGTCATTGCGCGCCGGTGACGGCAGCATTTTTATTTAAAGGTCCCGTATTATGCCCCTTTTCACAAGATGTAAAATAAGTCTCTGATGTCCCCAGAGTGTGTATGTAAGTGTAAGTTTTAGCTCAAAATACCCAACAGATCATTTTTTACAGCATGTTTAAATTGTCATTTTTTGGGGCTCAGAAAAACGCGCTGTTTTAGTGTGTGCCCTTTAAATGCAAATAAGCTGCTGCTGCACGGCCCAGGGGGCGGAGCTTCATGAGCTCGCGCTCAGTCTGTCAGGACAATTTCATCTCACGGAATGATGATAATATCAGAAACTCTCAGTAACGGTGTTCATTTCGAGTCGGACAATAATGCCTACAGAGTCAGAGTGCTCTATAGAGATGGAACAGGTGTAGTTTAGTAGTTTAATTACGGTTATAACGTATTTGTCATCTGCTTGTATGTATCCATTATTAATAGCCTACAAGTCTGCTGTTTCGGATCAGGTCCGAATGATGATCAAACATATACTGATGAGTTTAATTAAGTTTATTGTACATCACACAAAGGATGAAGCGTCAGTTTTACTTCAGAAGTACATAAACGAATTTCGGTAGAGTTGAGGGAGCATTTTCTTTAAAAACAAAATAATTCCACCTCGTCTTCAGCGGCTGCCTCAGATTTCGGGAGTAAATAGAGAGAGCTACGTGGATTAATACATCCAGCCACACAACACCTACAACGCTTGGGAGACATTCTCGTCAGTGCAGCAATGGCGGATGTGTACAACTCGCTGTGAACTCGATCAGGGCGGGTCTATGTTGAAAACGGCAGTGTCTGTCAACACTCGTGGGCGGGGCCTGTGGCTTTAGTGACGTCACTAAAACAGTATTCTGAAAACAGGTCGTTGGGAGACACTGCTGATGATTTATGGGGATTAATAAAAAAGGAGTGAGTGGATTTTTATCACTATTGGCTGGTTGTGTACACACACTGCCAACACACATTTATGTCCAAACAGCATGCAAAAGTGAATTTTGCATAATAGGGGACCTTTAAAAAAAATTGCGGCCGAGAATTCAGTGGTGGACAGCAAATTCACATTTAAATGTAAGTATTATGTTTTCATTTACTCAAATAGCTAGCGAAACCACAGTTAAAAGCCACAAGTTTTTCTTTCTTATAAACTTCATGTTTACTCCTTCGTCACCATTGCATGGCTTCATTTGTCAGGTGATTTGAGGCAAAACTTGTGCTAATATTAGTTTAATAATTGTTTTAGGGTGCAAGGAGCAGACAGCTCAATTTATTAAATTGCGGTCTGAAAATGACCATTTCTTCATGGGGCGAAAAAATCCGCCAGCGTGGCTTGGAGGCAAGACAACAACCTATTTTTAATATTTACACTAGTCTGTCTCACTTGTGTATTATAAGAAATATCACTCACCCTGTAAAGCCCACAACGATAAGAAAAGCAGTAAATAGGGTAATGGGGTTTCACTTGTATGTGTTTTTAAGGTGCTGTCATGCAAGCTATGTCTACAAAGGTTTTAACCAAATTTGAGAATCCAGAAATATGATTTCTGAAGTATTTTGTATGCATGTCCTGATGTGTCATATTTTGCAATGTTAACAATGCACTAATGTTAAGATTGCACCTCTGTGTTAATATTTTTCACAAGTAACCTTTTCTGCTTTTTTAGAGCAATTCTGGAGAAAATGGGGAGCGTAACTCCCATACAGGCAAAAAAATTAAAAAATGGGACAACTTCCAAAAAAAAAAAAAAAAAGTAAGAAAGTTAATACACACGTCTTTGCTGAAATGTATTGTGATATTGTTGTTAACAAGCCATGGTTAATTTGCTCTGCCTTAGGATTGCAAGTGTCCTGGGACATGTGAGGGTGTGAGTGGGAAACCCACTGCTGAAACTTGGCCCTGGTTTGTCCTCATGGATGAGGTGGTGGGACAGAGGCATTGCACCAACCCCACTGTCCTCATTGCCTCAATCCCTGAGGACACACCAGGGCCGAGTTCAGCAGTGGGTGCCCACAGTGAGGAGGAGCCAGGGGCAGCAGCAGCACCAGCAGCAGCAGCAGCACGAAGGCGGAGGACGAGTTTTTGGACTTGATCAGAGAAGACATGCAATTACAGAGAGAGGCAGAGGCGAGGAGAGGGAGAGGATGGATTTATCTTCTTGAGAGAATGATTGAAAAATATATTTTTTTCTATATATTATTGTTTAACTTTTTTTCACTTATTTTTTTAAAGGGAAAGAAAAATTCTGTACATTATTTATTTTTATGCAACTTTAAATGTGTAAATAAAAGAGAATTAATTGTTCTGGACATTGTTTATTTTTGTAATGACAGTCATAATTTCTACATGAAACAAATTCTTCTATACTTTTTACATTTTTTTTTATAAAATTGGTAAATGAAAATCATTTGTTCTATAGGCTAAGTAAAAGTACTTTTCCCAACTATGTACAACATACATTAAACATCAAAATCAACATAAACATTTAAATTTACAGTACATAAAATAAGAAAAAATGATGTAGACTTTTATTGAGCTGAGCAGGGAGACCCTGGTGGAGCTGCTGGACCGGGATGGCCAGCACAATACAAACCCTGGTAAGGCCTCCTGCTGGTGGGACATCATCTGGGATGGTCTCCAGGGTGTTTGAGTGCATATTTCCAGTTGTCTACCAACAGGTTTGCAGGGCTGACTCAATTGACGGCTGCCATGTCATTGAGAGTTTTTTTCAGAAAGAGTATATTTCTGAAAAAAGTCATTTTAATAACTACTAATAATACCGCATTGGGGAAAAACTACAGCTGTGTCCCATATGAAAGGGCGCATCTGAAGCGCTCGGACCGGTCTAGCCTATGGAGGAATTATTCTTGTCGCCTGGCAACTGTGACAGCTGCCGATGACGAGCGGGAGTAATATTCAATATTCGGTTTTATATTCAAACAGGGTTGAATGTAATGTCTATATCTATATCTATATCTATCTATATATATATCTCTATATCTATATCTATATCTATATATATATATACACACACACACACACACACACCCACACACACGTATATATATACACACATGTATATATATATATAACGATGCGGAGAAAGGCAGGCGAAGACGAGGATCTAAACGCAGGGTGATTTAATAACACAAAACAGAGAACACAGAATTCAAAGAACAAAGGAACAAAACCTTGGGAATCACAGAGAGAGGCAACCATTACACGTACAACAACAGACAAAGTAACAAGTGAAACACAAGGGCTATAAATACACATGGACAAACAAGATAACAAGGGGGTGTGGCTAATTAGAAACACCTGGGAAGACTAATAAACAAGAAAAACTACAAAGGACTACAAAACATGGCACAGAACAGGAAATAACAAGTCCACACAAGAAAAGGGGAACACAAGACAGGAATCATGACAATATATACATATGTAGGAGGCGTCACATGTCCTCGGCTGGATGGCCAACATCGCCAGCTCTCCGGTCATCTCGTCTCCCAGTGTTCTCGCCACCCAGGTTCCTGCAGTCGCCGGTGCGCAGCCCTGAACACACACACACACTCTCGCTCTCTCTGCCCTGGGCCACAGTTTTATGTTCAGTATAAACAAACTAAAGAGAGACTAAACTAGGTTTCTTTCTTTTTTTCTTCCTCTTTTTCTTTTTTTTCTTTTTTTTTTTCCATACAATAATTATATATTGAAGCTTTTACATTCATGCATTTGGCAGATGCTTTTATTCTAAGTGACTTGCATTGCTTTCTAAGTTTACATTATATTCCTTTTGGATAGTAATGGCTTTTTCTAAAGGAACTACTAATTATTTGGATCAGTAATCTAAAGTGAAGATCCTGGTAATGACTCGTTACTGTTGGAAACTTTTCCTTCGTCAAAGCAGAGACCAGGAGACTTGGGGCACGTTCAAGTTCAAAACGGTGTGCAACGTTTTGCTACGGTTTCCGGGTTGAACGTCATGTTTCCTGGAAACGGCGTGCACCGGTGTGCAACGGGGTTTGAAATACGTTTTCTCTTGTTTGGTGGGTGTGTCAGAACTAAAGTCCAATCAGCAGCAACATGTATATAAAGCACACGGTATTAAAGTGAACTCGCACAATGGGTTCAAGGAAAGTAATTTACAAATGTCTTCGATTCAGCTCGGTATACACAACAACTGAGGATATTAGAAGACATGTTTGTTTTATTGTAAAAATATAGGTTATCAACATAATGATGTAGTTGCTTATATTTTTAGCTTCATTGCAAGTGTATGACATTTGGTATAGAAATAAACAATGGTAATTAAGTGCTTTTCCTAAAAAGGAGAAAGAAAATACAGGGTATTAAAACAGTATGAACTACAAATAAAGTCAGTATGTGAGGCTAAATAGATGCGTTTTAGTCTGAATTAGGTAAGATGTGTGCTTCCATTTCAGTTTCAGCAACCCCTTCACTCGATTGGGATGTTCTCTTTTGTTCTGGGCGGCAAGTGCAGTAACTGTAACATCGGGCATATTTTGTAGTATTAAACACATATTTATACCGACTTCATCAGGCTCCGAAAATTCTTCACAAAGAACACAAAGAATGGCCTTCTCAGCTGCCATAGTTGCAACTCTTGCGTCATCAGAACAGTGTGTTCAACGCATCACCGTTTCTGTTTAAAAAACGTTGTGCAACGTTTTGTCGGGGCTGAACGCAGCCCTGGTTCTTTCTTCAGCAGGATTCTTTATTGAGAACACGAGCTGTCGGTAGCTGCAGTCATCAAGTCTGACTAAGGAACGTTGCTTTGCAATTTATATACATTTAGGGGGAGGGATTTACATTGAGGTTGAACAAAGCATGTAAATGAAGTATACAGGTTTAGGAACCTGCCCTAGACTCTAGAGTGTTACCAATCCTAATCCAATCAGCATAACAATTCAAACGCATAGATGCTAATCCAATCAGCCTAACTATTCAATGACTGGGGCTGGGGCTCGGGCTCCAAGAGCCATTAAAGACAAAAGGTGAGAGTCTCCATGATCTGACTCGTTTAACTTACAATAGAGAAAACAGGTCTGGCAGGAATCTCTTGCTGGAAACTCGGTATTCATCATTTATACCTCAAATGCTAAAATCAGTCTACTAAACTTTCTCAGTTTATATACTATTGTATTGGAACCTAAATTAAACATTTAATAAATTTGTAATACAACATTACTAAATCCACCTGAAGGAATTACTGTCCAAAACCTTACAAAAAAACTCAAAAGTTTACAATGAATTCAGTGTTTAATAGGAGTATCATCTTTAATAGGAGAGTCATTGCTAGTGCATTACCATGATCTTCACTTTAGAATTAATTATACATGATGCATTATTCATATTAAATATGAACCTGTATGTACAGGCATCAGAGCAAATGAAAGTCTTATCTGTAATTAATTTAATTGTGTATGCTATTGTCAAGTTAAAGTACCTGTGTGATACAGCTGAGATATTTAATGTGTGTCTGTAATGGGTTTGTAGAGACGAGGCAGAGAGAGAATCCAAGTGTGCACAATTTTAATAGCAAAAGATAAAAACACAGATAATCCAGAACAGGAAAGAGGCAAATAGTCCACACGAACACAAAGGGCAAAACCAGGACATCCAGGAAACCCACGACCGAACACCATGAGAACAAACGACAACTAACAAAACATGACCGAAGCACAAGAGTTTAAAGGAAATCAAGCATGATTAACTACAGGTGTGTCTGATGACGGAACCACAGGAACTAACGAGGTAATCAAAGAAACAGAAACACAGGAAAGAAAATCAGACAATGGAAACTGAGAATATATTTCAACACAAAAGTCCTTATAAAACACAGAACCGGGATCGTGACAGCGTCCCACCTGTCATTAAATTGTCTTCAGAAATTCCTGTTTCTTACAGAAGCTCAAATGTGCTGCGTAACACGAGAATGAACCTCATTGGTTCTTGCTGAAGCTCAAACGTAAATGAATCTCATTGACAGAATTACATTTTTGGATGAACTAACCCTTTAAACTTAAAATATTTTGTTCTTTTTTTGCAGTTATTTTAGATACATAAACAAAAGAGATATTGTCCATATATACTCTTATTTGTAGGCAACTTAAGCACTTGGTTATTCCAAGAAAAACTTTTTATTCTAAGAAGAACTGCAAGGCTTCCACCTGCTGACCACAACACAGTTTCATGAACAATATTTTTGGACAAAAATCAGGCACAATCATACAAAAAAAACTGAAATTTGCTGACACTAATTTTTTCTGTGCATTTACATGCTAGACCTCTTTAATAACATGCAGTACCACTGATGGAGGTAAATTAATATTACTTTTCACAGATAAATTTTTTCTGTGTTTTACAAGAAGCATCAAACCAAGAGTCTAAGTGGTCTTTCACATTTCCCAGAGCAGCGCAATTAGCAGTTATCTTGCCATTACGTTGTTTTGGATTCCTGCTGAACCAGAACCTTTAAGAGACAAACAAGCAATAATACACTTACAATAATATTTTTAGAAAACAGTTCATGTATATTGGTATATTGATTAACATTCCTAGACATGATTACACAAGCAGATTTCTTACTGTACTCCAGTTTCAGTGAGAGTTTGGTAATTCACACAAACCCAGCGTCCTTCAGTGTCCAGATCATTGAGACCAATCCAGTGCGTCTCTTTAATTTTAGACACCAGAAAATCCTAATAGGGAAAATGTACGTAAGTGTGAAGGTAAATTTATAGGTTAATAGAAACCCTTTTAAAGCTTTGTTTTATTTGTGTGATCAAAATATATTCATTTCTAATTGATCTGACTTGCCTGTTCTGATTGGCTGGTTATGGTCACCAGATCGGCTCCTTTTGAAACACAGACATCTCGACTGTTCGACCAGTTCAGTTTATCAGAGCTGAATAAATACAGCTTTCCATGACAAGCTATCCAGCCATCCACAGAGAAATTACAAGACTGAGCTGTGAAAGATGAATAAAGTGTGATTAAACCTTCCATTATTATGACCGCCGCTAGCGTAGCTAGCGAAAGCGGTCATATAGGGATTGTCAAAGTTTTTTTTTTTTTTTTTTTTCGTCACCTTACTGAATTTTCCGTCAACGATACCAGGGACACCGAAACACCGGGGAACATGAAATTTGGTGGGCATGTAGCCCCACTAGACTTGTACGGAAAAATTTCGTTTGGTCCCCGGGGGCCACTCCCCCCCCCGCGCTGGGCCCCCCCAAACCCCAAAAAATGCAGTTTTTCCTAAATAACTACCTGAACCGTGGCACCGAGGATGAAGAATTTTTTATGGTATGTTGGTCTACTAGACTTTTACGAAAAAATTTCGTTTGGTCCCCGGGGGCCACTGCCCCGCGCTGGGGCCCCCGTGAATTTTTCGTCAACGATACCAGGGACACCGAAACACCGGGGAACATGAAATTTGGTGGGCATGTAGCCCCACTAGACTTGTACGGAAAAATTTCGTTTGGTCCCCGGGGGCCACTCCCCCCCCGCGCTGGGCCCCCCCAAACCCAAAAAAATGCAGTTTTTCCTAAATAACTACCTGAACCGTGGCACCGAAGATGAAGAATTTTTTATGGTATGTTGGTCTACTAGACTTTTACGGAAAAATTTCGTTTGGTCCACGGGGGCCACTTCCCCCCCCGCGCTGGGGCCCCCGTGAATTTTTCGTCAACGATACCAGGGACACCGAAACACCGGGGAACATGAAATTTGGTGGGCATGTAGCCCCACTAGACTTTTACGGAAAAATTTCGTTTGGTCCCCGGGGGCCACTCCCCCCCCGCGCTGGGCCCCCCCAAACCCCAAAAAATGCAGTTTTTCCTAAATAACTACCTGAACCGTGGCACCGAGGATGAAGAATTTTTTATGGTATGTTGGTCTACTAGACTTTTACGAAAAAATTTCCTTTGGTCCCCGGGGTCCACTCCCCCCCACGCGCTGGGGCCCCCGTGAATTTTTCGTCAACGATACCAGGGACACCGAAACACCGGGGAACATGAAATTTGGTGGGCATGTAGCCCCACTAGACTTGTACGGAAAAATTTTGTTTGGTCCCCGGGGGCCACTCCCCCCCCGCGCTGGGCCCCCCCAAACCCCAAAAAATGCAGTTTTTCCTAAATAACTACCTGAACCGTGGCACCGAGGATGAAGAATTTTTTATGGTATGTTGGTCTACTAGACTTTTACGGAAAAATTTCGTTTGGTCCCCGGGGGCCACTCCCCCCCCCGCGCTGGGCCCCCCCAAACCCAAAAAATGCAGTTTTTCCTAAATAACTACCTGAACCGTGGCACCGAGGATGAAGACATTTTTATGGTATGTTGGTCTTAAGGGCCCACATCAACCTAGCCCATAATCGATTGTCAAAGTTTTTTTTTTTTTTTTTTTCCTCATCTGAATTTTTCGTCAACGATACCAGGGACACCGAAACACCGGGGAACATGAAATTTGGTGGGCATGTAGCCCCACTAGACTTTTACGAAAAAATTTCGTTTGGTCCCCGGGGGCCCCTCCCCCCCTCGCGCTGGGCCCCCCAAACCCAAAAAATTCAGTTTTTCCTAAATAACTACCTGAACCGTGGCACCGAGGATGAAGACATTTTTATGGTATGTTGGTCTTAAGGGCCCACATCAACCTAGCCCATAATCGATTGTCAAAGTTTTTTTTTTTTTTTTTTTTTGTCATCTGAATTTTTCGTCAACGATACCAGGGACACCGAAACACCGGGGAACATGAAATTTGGTGGGCATGTAGTCCCACTAGACTTTTACAGAAAAATTTCGTTTGGTCCCCGAGGGCCACTCCCCCCCCTCGCTGGGCCCCCCCAAACCCAAAAAATGCAGTTTTTCCTAAATAACTACCTGAACCGTGGCACCGAGGATGAAGACATTTTTATGGTATGTTGGTCTTAAGGGCCCACATCAACCTAGCCCATAATCGATTGTCAAAGTTTTTTTTTTTTTTTTTTTTCGTCATCTGAATTTTTCGTCAACGATACCAGGGACACCGAAACACCGGGGAACATGAAATTTGGTGGGCATGTAGCCCCACTAGACTTTTACGGAAAAATTTCGTTTGGTCCCCAGGGGCCCCTCCCCCCCCGCGCTGGGCCCCCCCAAACCCAAAAAATGCAGTTTTTCCTAAATAACTACCTGAACCGTGGCACCGAGGATGAAGAAATTTTGATGGTATGTTGCTCTTAAGGGCCCACATCAACCTAGCCCATAATCACTCATTTGTGATTTGCGCCCCTCCCATAAAAAATTAAAATGCAATATTATTCTGCTTTAATCGCCCCTATCTTCAGTTGAGATGTTCAGAACTGCACCATATTTCATGTGTATGATTAACTTGACATCCTCTGGGGGTATGCTAAGTTTCGTAGAATTTCATCCATGGGGGGGTATAAAATAAATTCATTTATGTGCACATTTAGTGACTGTACACTCATCGGCCTGTAGATGGTGGTGTTGAGCGAAGGGTTGCTGGTTTAGGATGATCCTGTCACACACACACATGCAGGAATACAAACAAACGCAAGCATGCACACACACTGACATCCACACGCACAGACACACACCCATACACACATATACAAATCCACATGCACAGACACACACACACGCGCACACACATGTACGCACGCACACATACACGCACAGACACACACACACACAGACACACACATACACAAACACATACACACACACACAGACAGACATGCACATACTACTACTTTTTTTAGGTATATACATAAACACGCAATACAGCCAAATTGCTCCACGTCATTTATTTTTGTGGAAAGCCAGTGCAGGCCTGAGCGGCGGTCATATTTTGTAAAGTTAATCAAACTGGTTCCTGTGCAGAAATATTCACACTTTGTGTCGCTTGTAAACTGACACTCACCCTTGTAAAAGGACCGCCTGAGTGTAGTAAGAACATTCAACTTTTTTTTCATGGCTGGTGAAAAGACAACAGGAGAACAAGCACATAAAGTTTCTCACATGGTGAGTTCAATAAACACTCAACACTGTTAATGAAACATGTCTGTGCTCTACCGTTTATTAAATACAGTTTTCTCACCTGTGCTGTTGATCTCTTGAGCCGCCAGTTTCTTTGAAACCATGATGTGCTGCTCATTCAGTGATTCGAAATCAGCGATCTTATGATTATCTGATTAAAGAAAAAGCAGCAGTGGAAAATGTGTTTTTGAGGAAAGTCCACACAATCCAGTAAAGTTTGAATGGAGTTTGTAAATGAAGTCTTCAGGCTTAATTAATGGCAGTTTACACATTCAATATGGAGATTTATTTGACAATATTTGCCTGATAAAACATCTTTGCTGAGAAGTATGATTTCACAAATAAAAAGCTACTAAAAATTGTGTGTTCTAATGATGCTACATGTGTTAAATGAAGTATAGAATTACATACAGTAACTCAGTCAATACAACCCTGAACAGAGCAAAGATCTAGTATCAGTTATACTTACAAATCCTCCAGAGAGCGCAGAGACCTCCGAGAGCAAAAACAAGAGAGAAACCCAGAACAATCAGAAGAACTTTAGTCCACTTAGGAGAAGTGACCTCTCTCTCTTCAGTGGAGTTACCTGGGGTTAGATAAAAATAAAATAAAAAATTATATTTATTTCTGATTCCTTGAATCAGTCCAGTATTGCTGTCTGGAACTATTCCTGAAATTACAGATGACTCCTGAGAAGAGTTTAAAGTGTCAGTTAAAATATTTTTTCATTATAGTTGACTCTGGTCTGAATGTTTGCCAGTGTGATTTTATTGTGACCATTGTAACTGAAAAGATAAGAGAAAATGGAATAGAACATGTGGATATAAACGTAAGACAAAATGTGAATATTACCTTTAATGCAGTGCATGTGTATATAGCTTGTGAATGTAAAAGGTTCACAAAGTTTTAAAGACCAAAGTTCATGACAAAAAAAGTTTCTTAGAGGAGCTTGATGTGCTACTCTCATCCTTCCCTGAGGATGGTACTCCTCTCATAGTTCTTGGAGACTTCAACATCCACCTAGAAAAACCTCAGGCTGCTGATTTCCACACTCTGCTTGCCTCATTCAACCTCAAACGAGTATCGGCTGCAGCTACTCACAAATCAGGTAACAAGTTGGACCTTATTTACACGCGCTACTGCTCCACTGACCATACACTGGTCACTCCACTGCACACCTCAGATCACTTCCTCCTCACTCTCAACCTGCCTCAGAACACAACACAAACTCCTCCACAGGTCACCTTTCGCCGAAACCTACGCTCTGGGGCTGCTCGATTATGGAAAAATCATAATCACGATTATTTTGGTCAGTGTTGAAATCACGATTATGTAACACGATTATTTCACATGACTTTGGGAACGTGTTGCATTTATTAAAAAGACACCTTTCAACAATTCTTAAAAAATTGAAATTTTAACATTTATTGTACTTTTTGAACTACACTGTTAGACATTTTATCGTATTTTTGCGGTAACTTACTGGCAGCACTATTGCCAGTAAGTTACTGTAAGTTCCCCTTTACAGTAGCTTACCTGTAAATGTGTTTTACGGTCAGATGCCCTTACCGCAATTTAGTTTTACAGTAAGATGCCCTTACCGCAATTTAATTTTACAGTAAGATGCCCTTACCGCAATTTCATTTTACAGTATGATGCCCTAACCGCAATTAAATTTTACAGTAAGATGCCCTAACCGCAATTAAATTTTACAGTAAGATGCCCTTACCGCAATTTCATTTTACAGTATGATGTCAATACCGCAATTTCATTTTACAGTATTATAGCCCATTTTACACTATTTTATTATTTATACTTTACATGAATGCTATTGAATTTAATAAATTCCAAAAAAGTGACTTGAGTCCATGTACATCAGCATATTCTTTATTCACTCTCACAATCAATTACATCCATTTTATTAGGCAAGGCAGTTTTATTTATATAGCATGTCATACACTTTGGCAATTAAAAGTGCTTTACACAGTAAGGAATTAAAATAATCACAAAATAAAAGCAAGGAAAATTAAAGTGCCCCTATTAATGGATTTTTGAAAATGACCTTTCATGTAGTGTGTAACAGCTCTAAGGCCTCGTTTACAAGTGAAATGTAACCCAATTCAGATTTTTTGCTCATGTGACACAGATCGGATGTGTTCTATGACAGTGTAAACAGGAAAAAAAACCACGTGCATTCAGATATTTCGAGATCGGTATCAGGCCTCATTCATATGTGAAAATAAATCAGATATAAATCGGATATGTGCCAATGCGACTGTCATGTAAACAGGCCGATCGGATTTTCTGAGGCATTAGGCTACTTCTCCGCAGTTTAATGACAAGAGAAACCCCGATGCGCGTCTGCAAAGGGACGGATGGCCTGTCGAAACGTTGTGTCGTCATAGGAGAGGAATGTGGACAAACGTTGACACAACATATCAAAGGTTGGCTTGCTCATCCTAAAATTTCGGACCCACTGCTTCTCGTTAAAGCTTGCCACAATATGCTCCCACCAGTCCTGAGATCTCTCTCGCACACAATAACTGAAGCATATGCACAGGCTGCAATGATGGCACTTTTCGTCCTCCTCCGCCTCATAATCGTGGTGATGTTTGGCGAACTTCGCATATATCGCAAAGCTAGCATCAAGCATATTTCGCGTTCGTCCATCTGTGTAAGATAATTTAACCCTTTAAGCATGCGCAATATTTCAGATAGTATGGCAATTGTAAACACATGAATCGGATATGGGTCACAATTGAAAGAACGTGTAAACGGACTGTCAAAATAAAAATCGAATACAGCCAACAAATCAGAATTGGGCATAAAGACCTGCAGTGTAAACAAGGCCTCTGAGGCCTAATCGTTTTTCAAATGAGTCATAAGCCATTTAGTTGTGACGTCAAGACGAAATATTGTATTTTCTGGTGTCCCGGCCACGGCCGACGGTGCTATAAATGTAGTGCTGATGCCCACTGCCCAGTGCCCATCGCTACACACAAGCACAGCCCCTCACACGGGGCTCGCGCCCATAAATTCGACTCAGGTCGATCGCGCACCCAACATAGTAAATGTGCACATTCCCCAGTGCCACAAACACTATGTCACACGTGTCACGTGGTTTCTGTAAAACGAAACTTGTGCACGCTCGCTCTGCTCAGGCAGACAGCGCGTCAAAAGCAGTAAATGTGCCCGCTTCCAGCCCACACTTACTCACAGACAACGAGTCCCACGAGACTCGCTCAGCCCTCCCTCTCTCGGTTAAGCACCGTAGTGGGGTCGAGGACGAGCGCTCTGCCCGCTGTGATCAGCGCGCTCCCCGACTCGAATGTCACAGGCATAACGCCTACGTTACAGCACGCCGAAGCACCTCTGTCGCCCAGAGGTTTCGGAATGGGTGCTAGACATTATAAAGAGAGGCTACTCGCTACAGTTTTGTCGACGCCCTCCCCGCTTCACAGCGCGCGTCGAAACTACGGTGAATTCAGAAGTAGCACACCTACTTCGTGCCGAAATATCAAAACTGATGAGCAAAGGGGCTATAGAGCCTGTATCTCAAGCTCAAAGCGAAGGGGGGCTATACAGCAGATACTGTCTGGCAAGAAAGACGGGGGTTTCAGACCCATACTGAATCTAAGACAGCTGAACGAAGCATTAGCGAAACGCAGTTTCAGAATGCTTACAACCAGGAAAATCCTCGCGCATATTCGCAGAGGAGGCTGGTTCATGTCAATAGATCTGAAGGACGCGTATTTTCAAATACAGATAGCGTCACGTCACAGGCAATACTTGAGATTCGCCTTCGAGGGCCAGACATACCAGTATATCAGTCCTGCCGTTCGGCCTGTCCCTGGCGCCTCGTACATTTACGAGGTGCATGGACGCAGCGCTCGCTCCTCTCAGACTCAGAGGCATGCGAGTGCTGAACTATTTGGACGACTGGCTGATTCTGGCTCAATCACGATCAGAGCTCGTGGAGCACAGGGCCATTTTACTCGATCACCTCGAGAAACTTGGTCTCAGAGTCAACTGGACGAAGAGTTCACTGAACCCCAGTCAAACGATCCCGTTTTTGGGTATAGTTCTGGACTCACAGTCTTTGACGGCGCGGCTGTCGCCACAGCGCGCGCTGGACATTCAGGGCGCAGCGAGCTCTCTCCGCTGCGGCGCGACCTTCCCGCTCAGGGAATTTCAGAAGATGCTAGGTCTCATGGCCTCAGCATCACCAGTTCTTCAGTTGGGCCTGCTCCGCATGCGCCCCTTGCAGTTCTGGCTGAAAGCGCGGGTACCGCGCAGAGCGTGGATATCCGGTCGGCTGCGTCTCAAGGTCAATCAGAGCTGTGTTACAGCTCTAAAACCTTGGACAGCGAACGACTGGTACCAATCAGGTGTAAGCCTGGGGACTTCCTCGAGAGTGAAAGTGGTGTCGACGGACGCCTCCACCTCGGGATGGGGAGCGCTGCTCGAGGGCAGACCGTTCTTTGGCCTGTGGTCAGAACGAGAAAAGCTCCGACATATCAACTGTCTGGAAATGCTGGCAGTGGAAAACGTGCTGACGCGCTTTCGTCCCTGAATCAAGGACCATCACGTCTTAGTCCGTTCGGACAACATGTCTGTGGTGTCCTACATAAATCACCAGGGCGGTCTCAGATCCCGAGACCTGTACAGGTTGGCGGAACGCCTCCTGGTTTGGGCTCAGCACAACTTGCGCTCGCTGAGAGCAGTTCATGTGCCTGGGCTACAGAATCTGGGTCCAGACAGACTGTCCAGAAACAACATTCCCACGAGCGAATGGTCTTTACACCCACAAACAGTCCAGCTGCTGTGGGAGAGATTTGGCAGAGCGGAAGTGGACCTCTTCGCGTCCCACGAAAACGCTCACTGCCCCGCGTTCTTTTCCAAGAACGAAAGCGCGCTGTCCCAAAGGTGGCCTCGCTGTCCGCTCTATGCTTTTCCCCCCGTCTCCCTCCTTCCTCAGGTGATAGAACGAGTGAGGGAAACGAAATGCTCAGTGCTGCTTGTAGCACCACTTTGGAAGAACCAACCATGGTTTCCAGATTTGATGCAGTTAGCAGACACTGCCCCGTGGCCAGTGCCGTTGAGGAGGGACCCCCTCTCGCAGGCCAGGGGCTCGATTTGGCACCCTCGACCAGAGTTGTGGTCCCTCCACGTGTGGGTTACCTGCTGATCTCTCAGTTGGAGTGCTAAATACTATCACTCAGGCTAGAGCTCCGTCGACTCGACGGCTCTATGCTTCAAAGTGGTCGGTATTCTCCAGCTGGTGCACAGCTCGGGGATGTTCACCCCTCGATTGTGAGGTGACGGAGGTTCTCTCCTTCCTACAGGAGCTGTTGGATAAGGGCAGAGCCCCCTCCACGCTCAAAGTTTATGTGGCGGCTATCGCAGCGTTCTCTGAAACAACGCTCGGTCAGTCAATAGGAAGGAACGATTTGGTCATCCGCTTCTTCAGGGGAGCTAGGAGGCTGAATCCTCCCAGACCTCCCTCAGTCCCTGTATGGGACCTCTCTACGGTTTTGGAGGCCATGAAAGGTTCCCCTTTCGAGGCCATCCAGACGATTAGCCTCAAACATCTGTCATTTAAGACAGTGTTCTTGCTGGCTCTCGCTTCAGTGAAGCGCATAGGTGACCTGCACGCGCTCTCGGTGAGCCCGACGTGCTTGGAGTTTGGGCCTAATGACTCAGGAGTCATACTCAAACCTAGGCACGGTTATGTGCCAAAATCCCTCAACACACCGTTTCGGGCTCAGGTTATTTCCCTGTCTGCCCTGCCGGTGTCGGAAGAGGAAGGAGACTTAAGTTCTCTTTGCCCTGTTAGGGCTTTAAGAGCTTATGTGTCTCGCTCTGCTGTCTTCAGACAGACTGAGCAGCTGTTTGTCTCGTTCAGTGGACGTTCCAAGGGAATGGCTGTTTCGAAACAAAGCCTATCCAGATGGATAGTTGACGCCATAGCGTTAGCTTACACTTCCAGGGGTCTTCAGTGCCCACTGGGTCTCAGAGCGCACTCCACGAGAGGCGTCGCCTCGTTGTGGGCCTGGTCTAGTGGGATATCCTTACAGGATATATGTATGGCGGCAGGTTGGGCCTCGCCGTCTACATTTATCAGGTTTTATAACCTAGAGGTTCCCGCCTTACAGGCTAAGCTGTTGTCGGTGTAGCTGAATCAGTAGTCTGACTGGAACACTGAGATCGCAAGCGCAGCGCGCTGCCGACTGTCATATGGGCAGTATTGCATAAGACCCACATTCCCACATTAGTCAGGCTCTTGCCTTGACTATGTGATGTCATATTATCGCGTCTGCGGACGCTGCTATATATGGGGACGGAGGGTTCCCCCTCCTGTTCTAGGACTCTCTGTGAGTCCCTCTAGTGATTGTGCACTGTAAATCCTGGGCTTCGCTTCCAGGTTTATTGGTGTTTCATCCCTGCACGCACGGCGTTTTACATTGGGTTCCCGCAGCGTCTTAGCTAAGACGCAGTACGAGAGAACTCTCGTAAGAGAACGTACTCGGTTACTAACGTAACCTCGGTTCTCTCTAGAAGAGGGAACGAGTACTGCGTTCCTCGCCGTGCGTACAATTCACTCTGGTTCGCTTCGGCGATGAAATAAATCAAGTGAGTCAGCCTTTTCGAGCTACCTTTATAGGGCTAGGCCACGCCCGTTTCGGCGGGAAGTGGCAAGGAGGGCGCGAAGCGCCCTCATTGGTCTGATGTTGCATCAGCCCTCGCTCGATAGGCTTATGCAGTTGCCGCAGAGCAGCCAATGAGCGAGCGAGCTGTCTCGCCTATGGCTGTATGCTGCTGCAAATGCGCTTTACAATATTACAAAATTAAGGATAATTTTTTGCTTCAGTATTTTCGTGAAAAGAGACTTTTCCCGCAGCGTCTTAGCTAAGACGCAGTACTCGTTCCCTCTTCTAGAGAGAACCGAGGTTACGTTAGTAACCGAGTACGTTTTCGCGAGCCTGCATAATTCGGCACTAAATAAAAACTCCTGCGTTCTCCAGAGCGCGAAAACAAATAAGCACAAATATGCACTGGAGCGTTTGGTTTGGCAAATCTGTTTCGCCAATATATTATAACAGTATCAAGTAACAGTATCAAAGTAGCAATCTCTTGCTTGCGTTTGAGGGTGCATAGCACCCCCATAGAACCGGGCCTAGAGAGAGCGCGAGAGAGTGCCTTTGAGAAAACGCGCTAGGCCTAACTTACTTCAAAACGCCACACATTTAACTGACGAGTAAAATATGCCATAACTGGTCGTAAAAAGGACAGAAAACCTTTGTTTGTGTAAATATTAGATTGGGTCCATCTACTGGAAAAGGCAGTCAGTTAATTCTATGGCATTTAATGGGATATTAAAGCGGCAGTTTCGAGGAAAATTAGACTGTCCTGTGAGCTGTTATTAAAAGCCTATTAGATTTTATTATTTACTTTTTTCATAAATTTAGCTATATTTAATTGATATTGGTAATGGTTTACTTTGTAAAAGTAACTTATAAAATAAATTTATTCAGTAAAAAGTAGGCTACGTACCTCAGAAATACCCCCAGCTGGCGTCTAGCGATCCACTCTCTCTCAGCAGGGACGTCCGTTATGAGCGCGCACTCACGTGACGTCACACAAACCTCAGTTTACATTCTGCCAGGTTGTTGCGCGGGCTTTGCAACAATTTAAATTTTGTGAGGTGTAAGCAAAGTTTATATATATATATAAAGTTTATATTAATTTAAAATAAAATAAAAATACATTTATATCATTTATATTGCCTGTATGGGAACCAGTTGTGAAATATATATGTATGTTATTGGAGAAAATGCTAATATAAAAATTACTCTGGTCTCTCACTAAGAACTAATTTTAAATCCTTCCATCCACGTGTTTTTATTTATTTATTTATTTTATTTAACTTTTAAACATCCAGTGTTTGCATAGCTTAAAAATGAGAATGCAGATTCATGATTTTAATCTGCAGAACAAGATGGCGGGAAAAAATATAAAACATTATCATATGATATTTTAATATGCCTAAAACATAAATACAATATGCATATACAAACTTCAGAAAATCTGTCTTCTTCATTTACAGTAGAACTACTGCTTTTGCATAAACAGTAAAGTACTGTAAATTCCAAATACAGTAAGTTACTGTAAATTTCATAAAAAAATACCCATAATGCAGTGCATATTACAGTAGTTAACCGTAAATAATATAAGTGGTATTTTACTGGGCTTTTTTGCGGTAAGTAACTGTAAAATTACGGCAAAGTCTAACAGTGTATATTAAATAAATAATATAACAGATAATACTTCAATAAGTATTATCTGTATTATCTGTATTATCTGTTAAGTATAATTCCCACAGGTCTACCACTGTGGATGAATGTGGGAAATTCCCTCGCAAACATTGATACTTTAGCATGTAGATTGTATGGGTAGCCTAAATGAATCCACACAGATTATAAAATCAAATCAGTAATTTTAAAACGTTCTCCAAGACGCAATTTCACAAACCATGTGAGTGTTCAGTGGTGCTGCGTCTTCTCTCTCTCCCTGTCTCTCAAAATGGGTTGGACAAGGCAAGCGTACAAAACTACACTCTCACGTTTAGGAGTCGGGACATGATGGAATTGTCACTTGCACAATCGAAAATTACAGACCAGTATCTCCTCTTCCATTCGTCGCGAAAACACTTGAACGAGTTGTTTTCAACCAGATCTCTTCCTTCCTTACACAGAACAACCTCTTGGACAACAATCAGTCTGGTTTCAAAAGCGGACACTCAACTGAAACTGCCCTGCTCTCAGTAACTGAAGCTCTGAGACTGGCAAGAGCAGCTTCCAAATCCTCAGTTCTCATCCTGCTGGATCTGTCTGCTGCCTTTGACACAGTTAACCACCAGATCCTCCTGTCAATCCTAAAGATGAAGGGCATGTCGGGAACCGCACTCCAATGGTTCAATTCTTACCTCTCAGGTAGGTCTTTTAGGGTGTCATGGAGGGGTCTGGTGTCTAAAACCCAACATCTAGCTACTGGAGTGCCTCAGGGCTCAGTGCTTGGACCACTTCTCTTCTCCATCTACATGACGTCACTAGAATCTGTGATTCAGAAACATGGTTTTTCCTGTCACTGCTACGCAGATGACACACAACTCTACCTCTCATTCCAGCCTGATCGTATCTCAGCCTGCCTGGCAGACATTTCTGGCTGGATGAAGGACCACCACCTTCAACTAAACCTTGAGAAGACAGAGCTGCTTTGTGGTCCCGGCCAACCCAAAACTTCATCACAACTTCTCCATTCAGCTAGGCTCGTCATCCATAACTCCGTCAAGGTCAGCCAGGAACCTTGTAGTTGTAGTTGATGATCAATTGAACTTCACAGACCACATTGCTAGCACTGCCCGGTCATGTAGATTTGCCTTGCACAACATTAGGAGGATCAGGCCCTTCCTAACAGAGCATGCTACACAACTCCTTGTCCAAGCACTTGTTCTATCCAGACTGGACTATTGTAATGCTCTCATGGCTGGTCTTCCAGCTTGCTCTGTCAAACCTCTGCAAATGATCCAGTATGCCGCAGCTAGAGTGGTCTTTAATGAGCCGAAGAGAGCGCACGTCACTCCTCTCCTCACTAAATTTCACTGGTTGCCAGTTGCCGCTCACGTCAAATTCAAGTCACTGACATTTGCCTACAGAACAACCACTGGCTCTGCTCCCTTTTACCTAAACTCATTACTTATGTACCATCCAGAAACTTGCGCTCTGCAAGCGAAAGACGTCTTGTGGTGCCATCTCAAAGAGGCACAAAATCTCTTTCTTGGGCCTTTACCATGACTGTTCCCTGCTGGAGGAATGATCTGCCTAACTCAACCAGAGCTGCTGAGTCCATAGCCACTTTCAAGAAACGGCTGAAGACACATCTTTTTAGACAGCACTTGATCCAGTTATACTAACACTTTCTCTTCTTTTCTATTTTTTTTATTATAAAAAAAATGAATAATAAAAAATGACATGCACTGTGTTAGATTAAACTGAGAAGGGTCATAGCACTTGCATATTGTTGTCCTACTGTTAGTTTGACTGCTTCTATTGTTCTCATTTGTAAGTCACTTTGGATAAAAGCGTCTTCTAAATGAATAAATGTAAATGTTGCTGGTTACATGTTTACTGGCACAGTAAAATCTTCAGTGTTAAACTAGGGTGACCATACGTCCTGTTTTACCCGGACATATCTGGCCAGGATTTCGAGATCGCCCAAAATGCTCGGGATTCGTCTTTTGCTTTCTACAGTCACCATTCATTATGTTTACATTATTACGTTATTTGACACTGACACGTACGTGCCAGCTTTGCAGGTCATGCATTCTGATTCACACGGATCCCGATCGAGACGAAAACACAGGAATTTTCTTAGCAATGCTTACACGCACATCAACCGATCACTTGTTTAGCGTTCATGTAAACACTACATTCAGATTAACCAATCGGAATTAATTCAGTACTACTGAATCAAAAGGTGTACATGTAAACAAAATGAATGGCGACGAGAAAGCAAAAGCCGAATCGCGGATATTTTGGGCGATCTCGAAATCCCGGCCGGACATGACCTGGAATATGGTCACCCTAGTTAAACAGACACTGCTCAGTTTTCATATGGTCCCAATCTAGAGAGTAAAAGTAACACTTTTAGAGAGAGAGTATAGAGAGTAAAAGTAAAACTGAAGCAATGTTGCAGTTAGGGAAATAAAGAAGATTCACAAAAGTGATGATTGAGCATTAGTTATGACACCTGCAGTTAACAAACAGATTCACTGAAGATACACTCAAAAAAATGCTGGGTTGTTTCTGTAAACAAATTGTTGGGTTGATTGTGTTGGGTCAAAAAGTTGGGTTGTTTTGGGTACTGTAAACACATTATTGAGTTGCTCATGCTGGGTCAAATGAGTTGTAAGGGGGTCATTCACAAATAAACCGCTGGTTGGGTTATTTTGACCCAGCAACTGGTTACTTTTTTCATTCTTTGCGGAAATTTCTGGATTCTTCACTTCTGACCTGACTCGAGGAGCACGCCACTCGGAGCAGGCAGTGTTTTATGGTAAGTTAATATGATGTTTACCTATATTTTTAATAAGTTGTGGTGGTAGCAGCAAGCTAATTTCACTGATCAACATACAGTCTTTGATATGGAAGTGTGAGGGGTAACGTATTTATTCTGTGAAACATTAATTAGCCATAGCTAGCCGGTTAGAATTTTTGACAATATGCCGCATCGTTAAATCCTAGTTGAATTTAAACCAGCTATATCAGCAGCCTTTTTGAAATATGCAGTTTAAATTCTAAATTCATCATGTAATTATCGTAGGCCTATTCATTGTGGACGTTGTATTTAAAAGTGAGAAAAGCGTTTTGTATGAAATCCACACGCGCAGTTTCCCTCACAGGGCTCGCACGTAAAATCAGCGGGAAATGAGTCTTTAATGTAGGCTAGCTAGTGAGTTGTGAGTGAAAAGTCTGCTGGCGTAGTTTTAGAAATACTCGTCAGAAGAAATGACTGAGGTATTATTTGTAATTATTTTACATTCATAATATAACAAATATTTGTTTCTAATTTTATTAAGGCAATGAGACAAGAAATAACCCAGCACATGAGTAAGACTTAACCCAGCAAGAGGGTTAATTTCACCCACTGGTTGGGTCAAATGAATGACCCAGAAATATGGGTTAAATGGTAAAACCCAGCACTTGGGTCAAACCAACCCAGCGCGTGTTCTGTCCAATAGTGACCCAGCCGTGTGGTTAAGGTTGGGTTATTTTTTAACCCAGCAGTTTTTAGAGTGTAAAAGGAACAACATGAACAGAAAAAAGTGAAGAGATGAGTAGAAACACAACAACTACATCTGTCTTACAACCACACGGCCTTAGATGAAAGCAACAGCATATAAAATCTATATCTCACCAGAGGATGATTAACAACTCCAAAAACAGCATTACCATATTCACTTATTACAGACCAGTTTGGCTTTATTTCTTTCATTTGGTTGTACAAAGGTTGTTGAAGCCCATTGATTGGGGAGTTAATTCTCTCTCAGCGATTGTTGAAATTGCATGCTATCACTATTGTCAACAATATTTCATGCTATCACTATTAGGAGGGATTTGTAGGGCTGAGCAAATATGGGCAGAACTCCTTACTGCCCTAGTTCTTCATAAAGCCTTTTAAAGGTATACATGTGAATTAAACATGGCACAATGGCCTTCATCATCCCAGTATGCTAATGCCTATCTAGTACAAGGGTTTCATCAATATGCTGATTGAGGACTGTTGGGACACTCCAGGCACAGGATAGTTCTGTCGGGAGAGACAGAGTCGTTTGCACCTCAATGACACGTCTGTACCATTTGCTTCACAGGACATACTATTTATTTACTAGTGTGTTCTAATAACTATGCCATGTTTGGTCTCATCTGACAGCCTATAAACTGAAATAAATGGTGGTGAACTTAATAGAGATATTAAAGTATCCTAATGTACAATCTAGGTACTATTGGTTAAACATGCATTGAGGAGAATATGTTAATGTTCTTCCCCCCCTCTTGATCACTACCCATTTGCCTCATTTTAGGAGAAAGGATTTAACCCTGCCACTCCCGCACACCGGTGTGTAACCTCATACTACAAGAAGGGCTTTTACGGCCTCTTCTGCACGACAGTGCATTATTTGTTACAACTAAGTTTCTATACAGTATGTTGTTCCATTCTACTGTCTGTATATTTAAACATGTAACTTAATAAATAACTTTGCCTGCTTTAAAGGCTTTGAGAATCTTTCCTTTTATCCCTGATTATGTTGAAAGTTTGTATTGAACCGGGTTTTATGTACTTATTTGGTTCGCATATCTCTCTAGTGTGGACTGAGGAATCCTGCGGTACATCGTGTGTTGTACCAGATTGTCTTTTTATGTCCTGGAGTTTAAATCCCCTGTGCATCGCAAGCAGTTCAAACCGGTAGGTTGTTTGAATTTATTGTTGTTGCACTAAGGGTCTGGATCGACCATTCTAAGTTTTTGTATTTATCTTTTTAGTTTACAGACAGAGGGAGAGACGGTGCAGTGGGTTTCTCGTCGGGGCTTTTTGTGGCCGTATTCTTGTATGTTGACGTTTACACTACTGATTTCAGTTCAGCATTGTGCTGCAGACTGTCCCACATAGCAAACAGACTTGGCCCAAATGTGGCCTCATCATAACACTGCTGGTGTGTTGCCGGCACTGGCATGCATCATGTCAGCCAATTGTGGGCCATGTGTGGCAATGATGGCACTGCATGCATGACGGCAGACAACATTTGGGCCGATTGTGGATGGGCGGTGTGTGGCCCAGATCATGTCAGCCAACTGTGGGCCAAGTGTGGCAATGATGGCACTGCATGATGGCAGACAACATTTGGGCCGATTGTGGATGGGCGGTGTGTGGCCCAGATCATGTCAGCCAACTGTGGGCCAAGTGTGGCAATGATGGCACTGCATGATGGCAGACAACATTTGGGTCGATTGTGCATGGGAGGTGTGTGGCCCAGATCAGTGTAGCGATTATGGGCCATACTTTGTGTACTGGACAATTATAAGTATTTAGGCCGCTACTATATATTCAAGGATTGTCCCCCCCACCACCACAATTTTTCACGGGAGAAATAAAACAGTTTAAAGTGTTGTCCACGGATGGTGCAGTTATCAAAACTACGAAAGAGATGTAATGATTTTAATAATTAATAACAATAATAATATGAATTGACTTATGAGTCAGTGAAAAAAGCTATGTCCAGAAAAAATTATAAATAATTAATAAATATAGCATTTAGTTTTCAGCAGTGTTCACAAAATTCAATAATCATTTAAAAATTCCAAAATCCATTTAGCTGAACAAAATATACATTTTCCTAACATGACAATTGAGTTACATTTTTTTTTATTATTTATTTTAATTTGTTTTTATGAATTTCTAATAAAAAAACTTAATTCACATACAAAATAGTCTAAGTTTTCCATACTCTTTAGTTTAAGCACCACAAAATCATGTTAAAACTTACTATATATATATATATATATATATATATATATATATATATATATATATATAGGTTTATATGGTATAAACTTTCAACTTTTCTTGTCAACCCATCACGTTGCCACACAATCACTATTGTCAACAATAATTCATGCTATCACTACTGTCAACAACATTTCATGCTATTATTATTGTCAACAATATTTCATGCTATCACTATTGTCAACAATATGTCATGCTATCATTATTGTCAACAATATTTAATGCTATTATTATTGTCAACAATATTTCATGCTATCACTATTGTCAGCAATATTCCATGCTCCTGAATGCAATGACATACTGTACCTTTTATTATGTACAGTTTTTGGAATCAGTGACTGACAGCTGGATTTTGACACGTGAGTTCCCAACTGAGTATGAAAGTCTTTAAAAACAGCAACTTTCAGTTTTGAACTTTCATTATCAAATTGTTATTAACTGTCCCATTGAAAGAGCTCTTCACATAATCACTGTTATTGAACAAACTGCTTATGATTATGCTAGATTAGGCGAGACAATTTCTTTGATGCTTTAAAATGTTTTACCAGTTTACCAATGACATTAATTAATAATGTAATCATAACTAAAACAACTACAATTTTCAGTATTTTCAGCAGAGGGAGCAAATGTGTTATCGTCATATAATTCAATAAATCGTATGTTTTAATCTTCTATTGTTGTTCCTTACATCATTAAAGCTACAATATGTATTTTTTTTCACCACTGGGGACGCTAACCTCTTACAATAACAAAGGCGTAGATTGATGACGCAGTGAATAAGCGGAATCATTGAACTTGTCGCCATGCCGATGGATCTAATAATGTTTATGGTAAATAATGTTTATGGATGAGTGACTACATTGATGTTTTTAACATGACTGTGATATAAAGCAGGGCACAATTGCTCATGAGAGACAGATATCAGCGCCACACGTGAGTCCCGTGGATATAAAGGAATGAGGACATCTCATTCTACCGAACTACCCGCAAGTGCTGAATTAGGCTAATACTCAAACTGGTCAGTTTATGTAACAAATTAAACTTGTGAGGTAACACAGCGCTGTTTCACTTGGTCTCCACTATCACATTAAACTGCATTTGAATGTTCACTTTGAAAGTTATAATGTTATTCTATGTGTTAGTTTGTTGGCTGTATGAGACAGTTAGCTAGATCAACATTAGAATAACATACTGATCATATTCTAACATTTCATCATGTTGAGCTATATAACATTAATTAGTTTTATGTACATTTGCTCACCTGTCTAATAAAGTTCATGCAAGAGCGGCGTCTCTGTCAAGTCGAAGTTTGTCACGGACATGGAGCTCTCGGCATCTCGATAACGCCACGCCGATATTGATCCTCGTTTTAATTCTCCTTTTATCCCAAAGTCTGCTTGCCATGGTCCATAATGTTTGCAGGAAACAACAACAGCGTGAGCGTGCCGCTAGACATAAAGCAGTTGTCCACGTCTGTCGTCATGGTTACTATGGCAGTACAAGCGGAAACCAGGGATGACGCGGATATTACGTCATTGACAGGCGACAAGGGACGAGCACTATTTAAAATTGTGAATTTCTCTGAATTTACATATAGTAGACCTAATTAAACGACAAATTAAACCCAATGTACTATTTAAATCGATTGCTGGACATCGTAATGTTATTGCTACATACATCTGATTTATGATTTAGCATTGTGTTAGAAACGGACCCCCCCTCCCCCACCCACTTTTTAAAACAAAGTTACGCCACTGCCTTTAATGTGTTAACTATAGAAATATGTTAATATAGCAAAAACAATGTGTCACGATTCTGAGAGGGAGGATCCAGACGGGGTGTGATATCTATTAACAATAAAAGACACAGCACAAGATTAGTGAGGCGGGAACAAAGTCCAAACAATAGGGGCAAGAGGAGAACTGGCTGGTCTGGGATGAGACACCAATCGCGATGGCCAATGACGGAGAAAAGGCAGCGGTTCAGGGAAGCAGAGGCTTGACACTAGGTGATGAGACTAGACATAGCACCAGACTATCTGGAGGCCTGGAGAGTCAGAGACCAGGGAGGAACAGGAAGTGGGACAGGGCATAAACCCACACAAGACAAGACCACAAGAGATGACAAAAATGAGAAATGAGCAAGAATAAAAACTATGACTAGAGAAAACAAAAAGAAATAAAAGACTAGATAGCAACTCATTCAAAATCAAAAGAGAAACTACAATTAAGGCCTGGGAGAACTAAAGCAAAATAAAGACTGGAACTAGAGTAAAAAAAACACACACAGGAACAAAGAAAATCTAGAATCGAAAAGAAATAAATACAAGACTACGCTAGATTGTCAGGAAAAGACTAAACGTAGCAATAGCTAACAAGACCCATAGACACAAGCAAGCAAGGTGCACACAAAAGGCACCCAATGAACCAGCAAAGACATGAGGACAATATAAAGGAGCACAATATAAAGGGAGCAGCACATTCAAATGTGGTGCTCACAAGACTAGACAAGGGCTGAATCCGAAATTGCCCCCTATGCCCTCAAATAGGGCACTATTTAAGGGGACAGCCATTTGTAGTGGTGTCCGAAACCATAGTGATGTTATTGAGTGCATTCATTCCCACATTTCACTGCAATAACGAGTGTACAACCAATGCACGCTCAACAGCTGTCCGAATTTACTCACTCGTTTTCATTCACTCCTTCAAGTGAACTGTATTAGTGGACTAACGTAGGGAATAGAGATGGGCGATTTCGGATTTGGCCCAGGACTAAACAAGGGGGTGTGTGGTAACAGGAAACAAGGAGACGGGACGAGAGAAGCACATGGACAACACATACAAAGACAGAGCCATGAGCTCAAGCACAAGACAAACAAAAGACAAAACAGACAAGTCTGTCGGGGCAGGACCCTGACACAATGCTTGTTCCCAAAACACTGCTTTCATAAAGACAGCTGGCCTACTCACACTCAACCCTACAAGACCATGGTGATAAACCAGCTTCACCAGCTCCATTTTACTTGAGAACAGGATGAATATGTTAGTCCTGCAGCCAGACCAGCATAAACCAGCATAAACCAGCAATATACCAACACTATACCAGGAACCCATGCTAGTTTATGCTGGATTTTTCAGCAGGGTTGGTGTTGGTATCATCATGACTTAGACTTAGCTTTTTTATTTAAATGATAGTGTTGACAGCGTTTGATTCCCAGGGAACGTGTGAATGGATAAAATGTATACCTTGATGTTGCTTTGGACAAAAGCACCCGCCGAATGTGTAATTGTTGATGAACATAAAAAAAAAAAAAAAAAAAAAAACTTACACCATTACTATAGTGTTAAATCATTAAAATAGAAATGAATGCATACTGAAAACATCCCACCCTTACCATTGTGTCGAGAGCAGTTTTCACCCGAAGCAACTGGTGAAAGCGTGAAATCAGAATTTTCATAGATTGAATCCATTTCATGAGCCTGACAGAAGACGTGTCCGCTGAGACTTGAGTGCTGCTCGAGTTTGTTCAGAATAAGGAAGTCACATACAATGTCATCCTTATTAATACAGACTAGATGTAATGAAGTTATGACGCTGACAAACAAATTGGGCAACAACATGTTTGACTACCTCTAAAAAATAAGGTATAATTATATGTTTGTG
Organism: Abramis brama; assembly: GCF_963993115.1. Taxonomy (NCBI): domain Eukaryota; kingdom Metazoa; phylum Chordata; class Actinopteri; order Cypriniformes; family Leuciscidae; genus Abramis; species Abramis brama. The sequence goes on from NC_139974.1 coordinate 6,091,777, forward strand.
TTCTCCAAAAGTGAAGAATGAGGCTGATTACTATAGATTTACAACCCCCAACATTAAGCACAAAATCTCATATTGTTGGCATTTAGATTTTGCTGCAGCAGATTTTGAAACCTTTTAAAATAATTTTCAACATAATTTCAAGCCACATTGTGGATTGGACGATGTATAGTATATAAGTTCATACATGACACATGCTGCATAGGATCATTCTGTGATACCTTTATATCTTTTTTTAAAAGCTTGATGCTGGTAATTATTCACTGCCATATAGATAGACGAGCAGGAGCTGAACATTTAAAAAAATATATATTTTGTGGTCTGAAAAAGAAAGAACAATATACTGCATTATAACAACACCAGGGTGAGTAAATGATCAGCATTTTCATTTTAGGGTGAACAAACCAACTTTGCTTTGTTTTGTTAAACCTAGACCTCAATGTTAGGGCTGTAAAAAGACTGAAATAATTGAAAACGAGTCAGCAGATTTTTAGTTTTCTGTAACATAATATAACATAATGGTATATAAAGACTACAGACAGATATATTACTGCTGTGTTGTTCTTTATGTTTCTACAAGACTTTTCCCTGTTTTCATATCTTCAGATGTCTCACACAATCATATTGATATTGGATCAGATGCAGTAATAAAATATCATAACATTTATTCATTTATTACACTCTTTTATCATTAAAGTAACTTACAAATTATGAACTTCACAAGCAATGTATCATACTAGCCTTCAATAAAGCAGATAGAAGACATTTCATTAAGGAAGTATTTTGGAGAAAAGAACAGAGAAATACAAAGTGACAGATCAGGCAAAAGCTGCATGGTATAAAAATGCTAAATTATCAGATTATTAGTGATTTAATTCCATTCTGTTTTTCACACAAACCTATAATATGGCCTCAAAAAAGAAGCGCACATTACATTTACAGTATTCCTTTAGCTATAGCACACAAATCTTACAGCACCCTAAAAAATGCAGGGTTGTTTTAGCCCAAAATTGGGGTCAAATATGGACAAACCCAACCGTTGTGTTAAAAAATGCAACCGTACCACGGTGTATATTTTAGGACTACTATTGCTTTTATGTTGGCAAATCTTTCGAGACCTGTTGTTGTTTTGTGTATGTTACTGGGGAAACTGGTTTACGGTATTTCTGCTGACCAGTAACTGTTAGGCTATTTAATTAAAACTAAGAATAAAATATCAAGTACAGCTTAACTTCGGTCTCTCTCTTTCTCTGCTTTTTTAAAATTCTTGAATAACAATTAGCCTACATAAAGAACATTGCCAAAGGGATCATATATATAGCTATAGATTCTACATTAACACACACACAAGCGCACACACACACACACACACACACACACACACGTGTGTATAATAAATTACCTTTAATAAACGTGATGTGAATAGACTGGAGTGCTGAATTGCAGAGCTGGTGCGAATATATCCACATCACTAACTACGATCAGATGCTTTCTGAACTGCTGTAATTTTTGTTTTGTGCTCATATTTATAGAAATGCAGCTTTCAGCAGCGTGGACGGTGTCGGGGTATTCACTAACATTGTATTGCCCTGCATATACTTCCAACTTTGTTTTACCCATATAGGCTAAGAAAAAAAAAGAACTTCACTGTGAATATATCGGGGCCTTGAGTCCGTTTTGTCTGATGCTTTTTAGTCTGAGGCTGTTTCGTCCGATGCCTAATTGCAGAGGTGGAAGTAACGAATTACAACTACTCACGTTACTGTAATTAAGTCGTTTTTTTGGGTACTTGTACTTTTTTGAGTATATTTTTAAATCTGTAATTTTACTTGTAGGCTACTCAAGTACATATTAAACTAAGTAATCTACTTCGCTACTTGTAAAATCACATTTCGTTACTGAGTACAATTCGAATTGATATTCAAATCTTTGACCGGCATTTCGGTAGCCAATACAAATATTCGATCTTAAACGGACCAAAAACCCCTGATATTTGGACTGAATTAAAGCCGCCACAGTCGCACTCGCAGCAGGTTTTGAAGAGCTGATCATAAGTGAAGGAGGCGAGGAGCTCAGAGTGATTAACGTTATGGCTGGACTGAAAGTTTGGAGAAACAACAATCTACATAGTAGTATTGTCAAAATATCTATATTTTGATACATATCAATACTGAAATATATCTGTCAATACTCATTTTGGCCTATACCGATACGATAGGCTACCAGCTGCGCGTTCTCATTCTCTCATCTCAACGACAGCGAGTTTGACACACCCGCCTCCTCTCAGCGCGGGATTGCAGGTAGACCTATTACGCATAATTTTATTAATACCTGCAAGTTTCTATGGCATATTTTAATGGCAAATGTCACGAGTGCAATATTATAACGCGAGGGCACATTCATGTAATCGCAGAAAACTGGACGCGAGCTCTTGAATATACGAATGAACTGGACTCGGATATTGAGTGTGCGCTCTCGGACTGTGTCATAATTCATGGGCGTCGGAAGAAAAAAAAAAGTGGGTGGGTCCTCCCCCAGAAAAATGTTACTGGAGTAAATACCATTTCATGTAGGCTATTCTGGTGCCTTTTAATTAAAACAACCCAGGTGAAAAAGACGTACTATTAAATATATAAAAAATGTACTTGAATATGTTTTTAGTACAATACAAATATACGTTAATGCATTTTTAATACATTTAACAGTACGTCTTTTTCACCTGGGAAGTAAACTAAACTCCACTTCACGTCGGGCGGTTCTTTGCCTCCAAGTCGTGCATTAAATGCACAGCTATCCGTGGATTATCCCGCTAATACCATGGTCATCTGCCAGCAATGACAATTTAAAGCTGTTATTGATGTTTGCAACGCAATATTTTTGACTGGAAAGGTACAACGAGCGGTTACTTTCGTCAGTTGCGGCTCGTTGAGAAATATAATGTAGCGATTCAGCGGAGTTTAATTTATTAGGGAATTCCCTAATAATTGGATTTGACTGACAGCACTATGAAAAGACAAATGCGCTGAATCAGAGACGGTAAAAGTAAGTGGGTCCAATATCATTGGTCTTAAAAAGTGGGTGGGTCTTGTCCCACAATGGTTCCGACGCCCATGTGTCATATCATGTGCAATCGCGATTCGCGAATCTTTCCAAGTGGTTATCACTGCAGACTCAAATGATTTAAGTCTGCTCTTGAATTAAACGTTGTCAAAAGTTATGAAAAATCTAGTCTTTTTTGCAAATTAAATTCAGTTTGAAATCAAGCTTCCTTGTGCTGTGTGTGAGCTATTGCAACAGTTAACGTTACCCTATTGTAAAGACAAATACACTGAGTGAGTAAATATTTAAGTTAGATTGTAATGGTTATTGATCAATGTTTAAATATGTAAACAAAAGCCTAAATTAAAATCTCACTGTATAAAGTGGACGTGTCTCTTCAGAAGACTTGAATTAAACTTTTCCATTCAAATAGATCACTGTTACAATGAGTGCTTTTCGATGCTTGAAAATAATGATTGCCTTGACAAAATGGATGGACAAAAATGTAGATATTAAAATATTTAGTAGGCTATGTGGTAGTTTTCCCGATGGTATTAAAAATGATAGGCTAGGCCTACTGAATACTGACATATTTCTATATTGAAGTTAGAAATTCCAGTATCATGACCACTAATTAATGTCCTTCGACAATAAGGTAAAAACGTATTAAAAGTAGCTATTTTCTACATAAATCTAAGATTTGGTTGAATATTTATTGGTAATACATTAACTATCGCCAGCTAAAAAGTAACTAGTAGCCTAACTAGTACTCTGAGTTTTGAGAAGAGTAATTTGTACTTTTACTTAAGTACTTTTTTGACACCAGTACTTTTACTTGTAATTGAGTATTATTTCAGCAATGTAACGGTACTTGTACTTGAGTACAAATTTTCAGTACTCTTTCCACCTCTGCCTAATTGTCCGAGACCTGACACCTGATGTTGTTTTTCCTGAGACCTGAATCCTGTCAGTCTGTGGCATGAAGCCTTTTCGTCATATGAGTGAGATCTAAGGATGTCCTAAACACCGTACCCAACAGCTGTGTTTGCCCATATTTGACCCGTTTTAATAGTGAGATAAGATGTAAGACACACATGGTTCAGAGCAGAGACTATATAAGGTCAAAATAAAAACAGCTCTCAAGAAATATAGCTGAAGTTACACTTCTAGAGAAAACTAAACCACAACCATAATCAACTGAACTTCCTCTTCTCTGCATTTAACTTCTGCTTCATCTTATAATCTAGTTTATACTTGAGACTTGGCATTATGTACTGCAAATACTGTTAATTCTTATAATAAAATGTTTGTTAGGTCACTCATTTGTAAGTAACTTTGGATAAAAGTGTTTTCTAAACTAATAAATCATTTGCAGATGCAAAAATTCCTGCCTTTCATTCAGTTTAACTCAGAAATATGCTGCGTTATGGAAGTAAAAAGGGTTTCATGTTTTTTCCAGCTTAACATTTTGATTCCTAAAATGTCCTCAATGGTCGCAAAGAAGTTTTAATTCAGGCCTTCCCTGAAAAAAACAAAACAATAAGTAAAGTTTTTGCACGCATATTATTTAATTAAATTTCACAAATGGAATTAAGTAAACTCTACTTAAGTTAAGCAAAATTAACAATAACAAAAAAGTAATTTCAACTTGGTCAGTGTCATGTAGTGTGTTGTCGAGAGGCCTGGGAGAATTTAGGAAGGCTCAGTACAATGGAGTAGTTTTCCCAATGTCAGCTGTGGTTTATTTTACAATCTGCGCTGCGGTTTATTTTACAATCTGCATTTCACAAGGTGCATTCCACATAAAGTAAAAAAAAAAAAAAAAAAAAAAAAAAATACAAACTTAATGCAACTTAAACTGGTGCTAAAAACACACACACACAAAAATATGCTATGAGCAGCAAACCTGGCACTAAACAATGCCTAGTGACACATCCACATGAATAACTGCATTTCTCACCTCAGACAAACATTCAAAAGCTTGCACAGTACACATGATGCAATCTCCCACACTGTAAAAAATTTCCGTAAAAATACAGTACAATGTACCATATTATTTTGAAGGAATTTTCCGTATTTGTCTTTTACAGGTCTTTTACCCGTATTTTGCATTACGAGTTGCATTGTGGGAAACATAACCTGATCGGCGCGAAAAGTTTGAGATGCAAGCGCCATTACACACGCAGACAGCAGCCAAAGTTTCTTTTTAAAGTCGGATTTCGGATGTGTGGAAGCCATTCTGACACTTCTGTGGTAAAACCGAAAATTATATTTAGCTATATGTCAAATAAGCTGTTTACGTAAGTTAACGTTATTTATTTGAAATCTGGCTTGTTATGCAAATGAATGTCGGAGCCGTCGCGTTTATCATTTTATGCATATCGTCACACATTGAACGATTTAGTTCACACTCGTGGAAGTTCCCTTATTGTATGTTATAGTGTCCTCGTTGTAACTGGTTTATTGACTTTTATTTGTCGCTGGTGCGGTTTATTTCGTGCGGCGCGCATCCGTTAACCAGTTATGATAAAGACGTGCAGTAAGTTAACTTGTGTTTTTGGAGCAGTTTAGCAGCTAATGCCTTCATACAAGCTAACGTTACCAGAGGAATCGTCAGGAAAAGGAAAGGCCATTCAAGACTTAGCTGATTTAAAAGGCATGAAGATACATCATGATACGTGAAGATGCAGTCATTTTACAGCTGGGTCAAGGAAAACAAACCACCTTTTCTGCCAGATGAGGTAAGTTAACGTTAATGTTATGTTTACGTTAGACTTTTTGTTGTCTTGTTTTAGACGACACACGGACACATGACACATATTATATGACTTTAAACCCCAAATAATGACATTGAAAGATTAATTTACACATAACACGACTGCTATTATACTTCTGCCTGTAACGTTAGTCATTCTTTACCAGCTCCCTCCTCATAAAGTTAGTTTGTTTGTGTTTCTGTTGTTGCAAGACGACCCAGCAAACACAGAACGTTGGCACAACGTAGCCAACCTTCTAACAACGTTTTAACAACATGGCCAAAAGGTTGCTATAACTACGTTGTGTGGTGAAGGTTGTTACAGCGTTGTCACAATGTTGGTATTAAACCACCGTTCAGGGCCATTGCTTAAGGTTGTACCAACGCTGTCTTGACAACCACTGGACTACATAATGTACTCGTCACTGCCCTGAAGCGCGAAAATCAGCCTTTTAAATTCCAACCACCTGTTGTTGGGCTCATTGTGTTCTCATTCATCATCGAGCAAGGATACGTGAGTATTGCGTTTAGCCTACCTCAGCTATCAAACACAACCTACAACTTTAATTATAATGTGATTAATGTAGCATCGCTCGCACTGTTTAGTTTTTCGTTTGATTTTTCCGCTATTTAGTCTCATTCGTTTCTTTGCTCCTCTGAATTTGTGGATGTTTCCCCGGTGACACCTGCTTTCGGCTACTGTCCGCCATACAGACCCGGTTTTGTTCTTTAAATGTTCTGATCTGCCTTTTCTTTTTATGTTTTATTTATTATACTTAAAATAAATTTGTATATTCCTTTATTTCTTTTTTTTTTTTTTTTCACAAATGTATGACTTTTGGAAGTGCAATTTGATTATATGCAGTTTTAATAAAGTTGAATTAACGAAACCTTCTGTCATTTTTACTCTTCAAAGTGTAGGCTACACTTGCAGGTGTTGATAGCCCCATTAAATAATAATATAGATAAACAATAAACGATAAAAAGTATAATTATCTAACAAAATACACCATATAAAAATATTGTCAGAATGTCGTCTCTCAGTTGCTGAATGTCGCGCAGCAACGTTGCTACAGCCCTGTCACGTCTTACAATTCTACGTTGTTACAATGTTGCGAGCACGTAGACAGCGACGTTGCCATAGCAGAAATACAACGTGCCAGAGACGTTGCCACAACGTAAATGTGTTTGCTGGGGATACAGTAACGTTACAACGTGAACTGTATGTGAAGATGCAGTTCAGCTGGATCAACCTTTTCTGCCAAATGTGGTAACTTGAAGTTATGTTTACGTTAGACTTTTTATTGTCTTGATTTTATTTTATAAAATCTTATTTTTAGACACACATGACTAATAAGACCAAATAATAACCTTGAAATATTAATTTACATTTAACGTGACTGCTATTATTATCTATACTTCTGCCTGTCAGGTTAGTCATTCTTTACCAGCTTCCTCATTAGTTTGTTTCATAGTGTTTCTGTTTTTTTCTCATCTATTGACAGGACTTTGCTGCTGTACTGTGCATCCCAAGCACCACCACCATCCTTATGGGTTTGTATTTTGTTTTATTAGCATTTTTTTTATTTTATTTTTTATTAATCATTATGAGTGTTCAATATTGGCAAAACACGTTTAAATTTAAAGTCTAAATTTAAATGTTTATAGAAAAAGTCGGTTGCTGAATACCCCCTTCAAAGATTTGTATGCTTATATGGTCAGTAGAAAAACAAATTGTATAGGGAATATTTAAACTATTTTTGGAGCGGTTTTCTGAAGTGATTGTGTAATGTTTTTCATTTTGTAATATCTTATTTGTTTAAGATGATGGGCATTCAAGATTGCTGTCATTCAAGAAGTTATTGACCACATCTCCTACCCCACTGAGGCAGTGAGCTACATGGCACTTATCCTGGAGTTCATATAAAGGTAAGCAACACATTTTTAATTAAATTATTTATCTCTAGCATGTTGTTGTGTTACTGTTTATTTAGTTGAAAATAATGAAACACATTATAAGGTATAGTTGAGCAGACAAGCTAACATAACATGCAATTGGAATTTATACAGTGTTTGAATTTGAAAGAATTAGGGATGGCAGTTGATAATTTAACGAACGTAAAACACTGTACGATTGTTTTTCAACCTCAACCTGGTCTGCATTATACTTTGAAGTTCAGTTTCCTTCATTTAATTTCTTGTGTAGCTAAAAACATATCCATTTTTTTCTTCATATATCCATTTCCTGTGCAGAAATCCTGAACGAAGGTCGAAAAGGCTGAGATGAAGGAAACCAAACGTCCACACATTCCTCAAAGACTTCTGAAGTTCCTGTATGAACAACTTCGAAAATCCATGTAAAGTTTAAGCTTTTGTCAAATCTCAAAATGGACCTTTAACAACGTACCGAAGGAGGAAAGTTTTTCACGCAAGTTATTCACCCCAAAATGAAAATAATGTCATTAATTACTCCTGCAAGACTTCTGTTCATCTTCAGAACAAAAATGAAGATCTTTTTAATGAAATCTGAGAGCTTTCTCTTCCTCTGTTGACAGCTTAAAGTCCATGTTGCAGGTTAACCACCACTGTAGATTAATGGGTACATAAATCACTCAAGATATGTATATCATTTTTAAAATGTCATAAAAATGGTCTTAAAGACCAGTTTTTTACGTTTTTGGTATTAACGTTTTTTTTATGCAATTCGGTGATGACGTCACGTTGGGGAGAAGTGGAGGAAAGGTAGCCTCAGCCTAGTATTATGGTGCGTTCAAGTCATCTCGTATAGATCGTATTTACGAGTTAAACGCACTTGAACGCCACCACAATGTCGTAAATACTTAATAATTAAATGCATGGTCCGAGGAGAATGAGTGGAGAGTTGGTGAAGTGTCCTGGTGAGTTCATTTAGCAACGCAGAAATGAGCACTGGAGCTAGTCTACCATAGACTGTAAAAAATAGTCTACGAGCAGCCGTGCACTAACGGCACTTTTTTTTTTTTTACTGTCATTGAATAGCACAGAGTGAAAAATCAACGTTTTCTTTATATCTAGTAGAAGTGATCATGACGTTAGTTCAGATAAGTACAGCTAACCTTTGTCATAGTGTTGTAGACGTAGTACTGGTAAACTTTGTCTTTGTCATCTAGAAATAGAAGGCATCATGCTAGCTATATGGGCGTTTCTTAGCGTTTATCTCTTCCTCCGGTGAAAATGTTGTTGCAAACGTAGCCGCCGCGTGTCTGCCGCTGTGTTTGGCAGGTGCTTGTGTGAGCGGTGCCGTCCCATGGAAACTGCGTTAGAAAGCTTGTGCTGTGTAGGGAAGTGAGTGCGTTTTGGTCCCTGGTCGAGGAGCTCACCCAGCGACCAGATGTGACGTGCCTCACTCAGCATCCAGAGTTTTTACACTCAGCACAAACACAGTAGTTCACCATTGTCAATCTACCTACTATATATTTCTATATATATATTTATCTATCTAGCTGCTAGCTATCTATGCTAACGTTATGCTAACTGGCTGTCTGCCTATCTCTCTCTATACTAGCCTATCTATCTATCTATCTATCTATCTATCTATCTATCTATCTATCTATCTATATCTGTCTGTCTGTCTGTCTATCTATGTCTATGTATTTATCTATTTATCTATAATCTGCGCTATCTGAATACTCTCGTCTCGTCTACTAAGTTACTCGTCTCTCTAGTCACTCTCAATGCTCTCAAGGCGGGCTTTATTAAATTCTCTCCCCAACGTGACGTAATGCAATGCATTGTGGTGGAAAGGAGAATTGCAAGCCGCTGTAAGATAGTACCTACTTTTTCGTATTATATTCCGTTTTGTGATACCCAACAACATAAAATACAATGGATAACAGTTTAAATGTTTATTACCAACAAGTAAATTGCACAAATTCGTTGAAAAATTAACCCTGCAACACGGCCTTTAAGCAACTACCACTTTTTCAAGCTCCAGAAAGGTAGTAAAGACATCATTAAAGTAACATGAGAATACTTTTTCTGCACAAAAAAACCCCTAAAATAACCAACTATTCATGTTCTTCTATGTGGGCCTCTGAGTGTGGACCTCTGATTTTATTTTTTTGTGCACAAAAGTATTCTCGTCGCTTGATAAACTTTTGGTTGAGCCACTATAGTCACTTTTAGGACTATATTAAACATTGTCTTTACTAACTTTGTGTGCCGGCAAGTTTCAATATCATAGAAGCCTATGGAGGAGTGAGCCAGTTCTCAGATTTAATCAAAAATATCTTAATTTGTGTTACGAAGATGAACTAAAGTCTTACGGGGTTGGAACAACATGAGGGTGAGTAATTACTGGCAGAATTTACATTTTTGGGTGAACTAACCCTTTAAGGAATATTGTGTTCTCTTACAAAAAAATGGCATCAACACTGTAACATTTCCCTCTACTATTAACTATTAGTCTAAAGCTTTTTTTAACCCTCTGAGGTCGACAAACGCGCGGGCGCGTTTTGCCGGATTTTCTCCACATTGTAGCACTATAAACTTAAATTACTCCATCATTTATGGTCATACAGAAAAAAGAAATATAAAAAAAGAATCTGTGATATTTCTCCTTTTGTATGTGTCCACTTACAATCAAATCAAAACATTGTGCTTTTGTAAAATAAAGAAAATAAACAGGGTGTGCGTTCTGCCTCTGTCGCGGTGAACTTTTTTTTCTTGAGCACGTCTATAAACTGAAACAAAACTCAGCGAATACTTGTCACACATTTATGAGCCATATACCTTTATAAACATTTAAGTGTGTACTTTTAAATAATCGGATTCAAAACGAAAACAAATATTCTCTGTTTACGTAATTTGTATAAAACCAACAAGATGTCCAGCTTCTCAAACGCTTGCTCATTACAGTTAATTTGGCCACGCCTACTCGCGCAAAAGATATTCACATGCAAATCTCCACATGGAACGCGAACGCGCTCGTTACCTCAACAACAAAACACTTCACTTCACTTTTCGTCGAGTTTGAAAGACGTGCCTGAGCTTACATTGGATTTAGGCTACCTCAGAAGAAGAAGAACGCGATCTGAAGACAAGAAAGATAAGGTAAGAAATTCTTACATAGCCTAGTTTGTTATTGTTGCATAAATGTCACGTTGCAGTTGAACTGTTGCTAGATATATGGGGAATATTATAATATTTAGACCCGTGTTTACTGTGTTTGTGGATATCTGCTCAAACATATATATGTTTATGGTAACCATAATGTTTTATATTTGAGCGTGATCGCGTTTGAATGTATCATATTTTGCAAGCGATCGCGTTTGAATGTATCATATTTTGGATGAAAGCAAAACGCACCAAACGGCTTCATGTTTTTATTATTATCTCATTTCATATCATCATAACGGATGGAAACATTTGAAGTAACATGATAATCAATATATTTTTCTCTAGCTTAGTTGTTACTGAAATCTTTTGGAAGATTTATAGGCTGCTATAGGTTATTTATTGTTATTATTATTTTATCCGCACTGCGCATATACCTTATGCCTACAAGGCACAACAAACCTGGTGTTCATTATATTATATATCGTTGGAAACGTGTGTGTGTGTGTGTGTATTCTGTGAATTTTAAAAAGGAATTTTAAAAAGCAATTTTAACCAGAAAAATCTAATATTTATTTCCAAAATCGTGCAGGCCTTTCTCTTGATATCAGTATGTTCACTTTTTTTTTTCAGGTCCCAGATGCCACTGAGGACTTCAACATTCACATGAGTCTCAGTACGTGAACATGGTAAAGTGAAAATCTTGGAAATGAAAGGTATGTACAGTGTTTTTAGGAATGGCACAAAGGTCTCTGTCTTTGAAGAGCTTTTTTGGCATTTGTTGTGTATCTTTGGATTATGTTGTGTTGTAAATAAATCCAAACAATTTAAAAGCCATTCTTTTTTAAATCTCCTCATTTACAGTATTGTGCAAGGTTGCTCAGAATGATAGGGGCCTGATAGCTCCTAATAGGGCCGTTAGGGGAGGTTCTTTGTCTTTCTCAGGTGAGAAAAGCTTACATATTAATGAGCTCTCGCATAAGCAGGGTTCCCACGCGTCCTGGAAAACCTGGAAAACCTGGAAAATGAAAGACTAATTTTCCAGTCCTGGAAAACACATGGAAAATGGGAAAAAAAGTAAAATGTCCTGGAAACGTTTGCGTTGTCCTGGAAAATAATTTTCCCTCCTTGTGGATGAAACGGGTTAAACATTTTACGCATGTATGTCTGTTTTCAGCTGCCTTCAACGGGTAATATCAGAGAATGTCTAAGGGCCTGTTCACATATCGCATCTTTTGCGCGCTCAAGTTCGTTATTTCAAATGAGTCACTTATTTGCTTTAAAAAGTCTTTTAAAATGTCAATAACGTCATACACATCGTACGACCAGAGATGCTGCTTTACGGCAATCCTTCAGTCACTTTGGTGTTTTCGCGCTCTGCACTTTCTTTTCTCTCGAGGCATCGACAACACAGCTGACACAGGTAAACACACGCGCTAGAAGAGTTTTTGTTTTGTTTGTTTCTGGTCCCGCTTCGGATGCCACGATGCCATCAAGCAGTATCTCTGGTTGTAATCAGTCCTTCACTGACCAATCAGTGTTCATTAGCAGAATGCTAGCGTGTTATGGGCAACAACAACTCAACCTGTAAGAAATCAAAAGGACATAAGTACTCGTTCATTCAATTTTTTCGACCTATAACCCATGTTGAACTTGCAAAACCTACAATAAAATCTGAGATTTCTCAATGGCAATCGGGTGAGGGAGACAAATTTAGCCGTCTAGCCCCATTGACTCCCATTCAGTCTGCACTCGCCCGCGATTACCTCCAGTGGAATTCTAATGGAACTGCAACCAAAATCGATACAATGACTGCAGAACCGCAGAACCATACGTCATAGCAGTGTGAGGATGACAGCGCCAGCCTAACAGTCTGATGCCGGAACCGCATACTATACATAGCCACCTTGCATATACCATACCTAAACCTACCCATCTCCACCCCCTGACCCCTAAACCTACCCATCTCCACCCCCTGACCGCTAAACCCACCCCTAAACCTACCCATCTCCACCCCTTAGATGTTTTTACCCCGCCCACTTCCGGCATCAGACTGTTAGGCTGGCGCTGTCGTCCTCACACTGCTATGACGTATGGTTCTGCGGTTCTGCAGTTGGTTAATATTGATACAATGGGGCTAATAGGAAGTGCCAAAGCTCTCCGTAGACAGGCTCTGGTAATATTGGGCTGGAGCTGTCTGCTTTCATTTCTGCATGTAGCCAGCACAGCGCCCCACGTGACACAAACCTGCCAATATGTACGCATTTTGCGTAGCAAGTACGCAATTTGACATCTCAGTACGCTGGCATACATGCCAACCCTCCCGATTTTTCCGGGAGACTCCCGAATTTCAAAGCCCCTCCCGAAAATCTCCCGGACCGACCTTTCTCCCGAATTTCTCCCGATTTCCACCCGGACAACAATATTGCTACACTATCCGTCACTGGGCACCGTTTCAGACCGAACAATAATAAAGGTTACACCTCGAAGTCAAGCGCGGCAATCAGAACGGAAAAAGAAGCAGAAGAGGAAGGGGAAAAGGAAGAAAGAAGAGACCATGGCGAATAAAAAGAGAAAATATGCAGTATGTTATATCAGTATTCTCGAGAAAAGGAGTTTTCCCGTAGCGTAAGCTAAACTTACGCAACACGAGAGTACTCTCGTAAGAGAACGACACTCGGTTACTAACGTAACCTCGGTTCTCTCTAGAGAGGGAACGAGTGTTGCGTAGCCTGCCGTGCTTGTGCTGCACTTGGTTTCGCTTCTAGTCGACTGAAATCACTTGTGCAACCTGTGCGAGGGGGTTTTATAGGCTAGCCACACCCCTTTTTGGCGGGCCATGACGACACCCCCCCCTCAAGGTTGGCAAGTATGTACGCTGGTAGGACTTGCCCCTCTAAACTACGGTCATGTGAGTTCTGTGGCAAATGTGCACTGATATCAGCAAGTAAAATACCAGTGTATGAACTAAAGTAGAGAATAACTTCTGTTTTAGTAGTGTGGCATTGCAAGTAGAGGAAAGCAGGTGGCATTGTGAAAGACAACAATCTTTGCACAACTATAATACAGATATAACGGTATAGGTACAATATCACATCTGTTTCAAAATATATCTCGATATGATAATATCGGTATATCGCCCAGCTAGTTGTGATAACTTGACTCGCACTGTAGCAGCTGAAAAAGTCTTGAAAATGTCCTGGAAAATCATTTCAAGAAAAGAGTGGGAACCCTGATAAGGCTTTTTCACACAAAACACGTCGTAAAAATTTTAAATCAATATATTGTCTTATCTGAATGAGCAGTCAGGGTGATTTTCACATAGTTTTGCAGCAAATATTCTAGGCTACGTCATACAATTTCCAAAAGTCTTGTGAAGAAATAATCAGTATGGGTTTCATGGCCTTATTTCAGTGAGAATTTTTTTTTGTATTTTCAAAAACCACGCATAAATGTCATTATCTCAAAACTACAAACTTTTACATACATGCTGTTGATATATTATTGTAGCAGAGTTTGTGCTGAATACAGTGTAATTAGACTTTAGCCATGAAAATGTCACAAGTAACAGATATAACCAGAAATGTCAGAGCATGTCAGAACACCTCCAGGGCCCAGAAAACAGCTCAGACCTCAGAGGGTTAATGTAAAAAGCAGCAGCCCTCTTTGTATTCCATTTGGTTTTGTTTGTTTGTTTCTGTATTTGTATTGTTTTGCTTTTGAAAATGTTTTGAATCTTTCAGTTTGATTTTTTTTTTTTAAAGACTTTTGTGAGCTATTTGGTGCAACATCAATATTGTGCAAGTATACAGTATTGTGATGTGTTTTCCCTTGTTTGTTTGTCTAAAAATGTATTCCACAATACAAGCACTTTTTAATGGTGCTTTGCACATTGTTTAATTGATGTAATTATATATATCTCTTTACCCATTGAATGCATTTAATAATGTTTACATGAAAATGTTTACAAAAATAAACCATGTTCAATTTGTATATATTGTTCTTGAATTATTTGCTACCAAAAGATATGCCATAAAATTATATAAAAATAGAAATTTCTGTATATGGATTATCCGTGAATAGTACGGAAAATGTACTGTTAATATACAGAATTTTCCGTTTTAGATTTGAAGGAATTGTCCGTAATTTAACAGAAAATGTCCTGGTAATTTTCTGCCAGTACATTATCTGTTTTTTTACGGATTTGTTTTTTTACAGTGCAGCAAACACATTTACTGTACATTGTGGCAATGTCTGTGGCACATCGCATTTCTACTATGGCAACGTCACTGTCTACGTGCTTGCAACATTGTTACCATAGACTTAATAAATACATAGACGTCCCATTGGCCTCCTTTGACCGTTGCTGCGATACGTCAACGAGTCCGCCATATTGATCTGGGAAAGACCGCTCTATAAACAAATAAACAGGGAGCGATAACGTACGAAAAAGGTTCTGTCTGAAATTATTAAGAATCTCGCTAGTCAGGAGCTTGAACATTTTTAATTGTTAATTGTTAATAGTTAATAGGGGCCTATTAATTAGAAATTGTGAAATTCACTCACTGTTTTTGTTTTTGCATTGTTTTTGTTTGTTTTTCAGGGTTAATAATTGTAGACGTCCCTAATATAATATAATTTAATGTACATGAAATATGCATAATGTGTTTCATTGTATTTCATACAACCATTTGACATTTATGTGATATGGTGGCATTTTTTTTTACAACTACAGTACAGTAGAAATTGCATGAAATATAAGCGTAATATTAGGACAGATGTAATAGTTCAATATACAGTATATGGCAGTTTTATTCTATAGCATATTATTATTATTAGCCTTAAGATTTGAGTAAAATAAGTAAAAATATGACATTATAGTATGACATTTTTAACTTTTTATTGAACAGGCCACAGACTGTCAAAGTCCATGGCATTTCATCTTCGTCTATCATCCTTAACATCGGCTCCCCCCAGGGATGTGTCCTGAGCTGTACACGCTATTAACATATGACTGGCTAAATATCCGGGCAGTCATATTGTGAAGTTTGCTGATGACACGGCTGTGGTGGGATTGATATCCTACAACGAGTCCTTTTACAGACTGGAGGTTGAAGAACTTGAAGACTGGTGCAGAGCAAACAACCTCTGCATTACTGTGGGAAGACGAAGGAAATGGTCGTGGACTTTAGGAGGAGAGGTTACACCCCCTCTTCATCGGAGGAGCAGATGTGGAAATGGTCTCCATTTTCAAGTATCTTGGGATCCACATTTTCAATGATTTAACATGGGTCATCAACACAGCCAGCAAAGGCCCAACAACGCCTTTATTTTCTCAGGAGTTTGATGCGGGCTGGTCTCAGCACTCCGGTTCTGTTAGCTTTTTTACTGGTGTGTGGTGGAGAGTACACTCACCTTTTCCATCTGGTACTGAAACTGTTCTGCTGCTGACAAGAAGGAATTGCAGAGGTTGGGCAAAAATCTGCCCAAATCTTGCTCTGGGGCGCATTACAGAAAGATCCTAACTTAAGAATACTATATTATCTGTTTGGTAACCATGGCAATTTCAGTTAGGACCTCATTTAAGGTCAAAAGCTATTACAAAATGACATTTCTTAAGTGCATAATCTTATCTTAAGTATACAGATAAGAAAAGGGCATTACAGAAGCATCCTAAATCCTAAAAACTGTCTTAAATTCAGGACAACCCCAATGGTGTCCTAACTTCAAAATTATTTGAAAGCCAATATAAAAATCACATAATAATAGCCCTGCCTGAGAATGGTGCCAGATTTATTAATGATACAAGATGAAGAACAGCGACGTTTAATGGTGGATGACTTTGAGAACACCCAAATGATGTGCTGCACTTTGACAACAAAACTCTGACAAATAATTACAAACTCTTACAAAATTAAAGGATTGGGTCTTCCTCAAAAACCTTAATTTCTTTTCGACTGAAGAAAGAAAGACATGGATATCTTGGATGACATCGGGGTGAGTAAATTATCAGCAAAATTTTTTTTGAAAGAGAACTAATCCTATAACTTAAAGGGTACATAACATGCACAGTTTCACCTAATCTCATGTTAATCTTGAGTACCTATAGAGTAGTAGTGCATCCTTAATATCTCCAAAAAGTGTTTAGTTTTATTATATTTATAAAAGAAAAATACAGCTTTCCGATTCTCTCCGGAAAAAGCCGAGGTCCTGGAGGCGGAGCTATAGAGTCAAGCGGTAGTGCTTGATTTCCAGCAAAAGACAGAAATCTGATCCAGTTGTACTTACATGAATGGGGTCTTTTATCACTGGGACCGCTCCACGTTTTAATAGCAAACGATTTGCAAATCCAGCGTCGACCTGGGCCTTGTTAATAAAACATTCGTCACTGAAATGACCAGAACACACAACCGCACTTGCTACACTCCGTTGCTGCCCCGGAAAAACAAACTGCATCCACTGTTCCTGTAACACTGGGTTCTTTGGAAAACTGAACACGGTAAGCTTTCCCTCACATCCAAAAACACACTTTTTTGGAGACATTCTTGAACAAATCCTATGCAGCGCTGCCGATGATCTCCTGTTGAAGCGCGTTGATGTGCGCGGTCTCGCTCTCCTCTGGTCGACGTGTGCGCGGGCGAGCTTTTCCGAGAGAAATGCTCATATAAGGAGTTCCACTCTCGTCTACGTCATTAGATCCACGATCGAAAAAAACCAGCCGAAACTTGTACCAACCCGGAAGTAAGATTTTCGGCACAGAAATTCTCCGTTATTCGTCCAAAATATATTTTTTAAACTTTGCCCATGTTTAGCATGAGAATCCATCTCTTTAACACTGTAAACAACTCTGAATACATGAAACACCATTGTACCCCCCCTTTAAGACTTACAGTAAGATAGGAAGTTTCTGTAATACGCCCCCTGGTTTATATGTGAATTTGATGCTCTGCATCTAAAACTGGCTGCTTAGTTATTATAGGTTTTACTTTTCAGGTATTTTTAGTTTACTAAGTTGTTTTTAAATTGAATCTATTAAACTATTTTTAACTTATGTATATTGTATATTATTTTTTTTTATTTTTTAATATAGCCTATAGTGTGCTGCTGGACATGTGCTCATAATATAAACTATAATATAAACTCAGACTTCATAAGAATCATGTAAACTTTAATTATCTCTTATAAAGCCTATTTTTTTCATAATAGTGTTATCGCTAGCTATCAGTAGTTTGACTTTGGTGGCCAACTAGCTGTCAACATAATGTTATAATGAACAAATACAATCAAAAACAACGGTTCAGTCTTAAGGCGGGTATACACTGCGATTTTCGTCCGATTTTGAGCCGAATTCTGACTCGTGCGACTCTTTTTTGGGTCGGGCTGATTTTCAGCTTTGTCGTTTGTCTTGCAGTGTTCGTGCAGTGTACAGGGGGAAACGAGAGGCGATTAACCTCTCCTGACCGGCAATTGGATGGTCGGATGAATTTCTGGCATGTCAGAAATTTTGGTCACTCCTCGTGACTATATCGCACAGTTTAAACAAAGCTACGAACCGATTGCCCCAAACTCAGTGTTTTTTCCCTCCCTGCAAACTAGCTACAAATTACTGTTGCTTACTTCCAATTCGTGTTGCAAAACGTGTTGCAACATAAATGGGGCCCATTTGGGTTTATCAAATGGGTTAGACATTGGCAAACACAATCAGTCCCATATAGGCTGCCTACAATGGCCCAAGGTGGTAGCCACATAGGTAATCTCTATATGGGTTCTGAATGGGGAAATACATATGGGGCCCGCTTGGCCAAACCAAATGGGTCAGACATGGCCAAACAAAATCAATCCTATATAGGCTGCCTACATGGGCCCAAGGTGGTACCCACATAGGTAATCTCTATATGGGCCCTGAATGGGGAAATGCATACAAGTATAATTGTGAATATAATGAATTATGTAATAAATATAATTTGTGCATTTGTAAATTACATCATAAACTATACACTTGTAAATAACATATCTGTACAATCATTAAAATAATTATATACAGTATACTAAATATTACACGGTCAACTGTTAGTGGTATTATAACAAAGATTATAAATTATAAAATCACAAATGGACTCATTACACAGGTGGAAACTTGGTACCACGCCTGAATTCACTGAGCTCCTGAAAGTGACCTATTCTTTCACAAA
The DNA here is from genome assembly GCF_963993115.1 of Abramis brama. Classification (NCBI taxonomy): domain Eukaryota; kingdom Metazoa; phylum Chordata; class Actinopteri; order Cypriniformes; family Leuciscidae; genus Abramis; species Abramis brama. Next base: position 6,110,854 of record NC_139974.1, read on the forward strand.
TGTTTGTAGAAGCGTCTGCATGTCTAGGTGCTTGATTTTATACAACTGTAGCCATGGAAGTGATTGAAACACCCGAATTCAATGATTTGGAGGGGTGCCCCAATATGTTTGGCAATATAGTGTATGTGGTAGGCTATGGCTCTTCAAATCCAGTCCTGGAGTGTTGGTGTTCAGCAGACATTAGTTCCAACCCTAATCACTGACATTAAATATTCAAAGTGTCAACTTTTAGTGGTCCGATTTTGTGAGTTACTGCAAAATGCTTATCTCCATATAGTTATTTTAAAATCTATACAAATGGTTCAAAATATCCAGAAAATGGTCACTGTACAATATGAAGAACAGGTTACAGAAGCTATCAAATTCTGTCTATCAAAATCTATCAAAAAAATGGAATTATAATGGCTTAGAGATGAGTAGAAGAAATCAAACCCCTAGCAACAGCCATTATATGCCCTTATTCAATGGAGATACTCCAGAGTTTTCTGGTCAGTCAGTTAGTGACAATGTCATTCTAGAGATTTTGAATATTGGGGTTAGGGTTAGGGTTTTAATTATTGAAAGGGGCACATCAGTTCAGGGGCCTCATTTATAACCGTTGCGTACGCACAAAACAGGCCCTGAAAGAGGCGTACGCCACTTCCGACGCATAAGTTGTGATTTATAAAAACAAACTTGACGGGAAAATTTGCGCACCTGCACGCAAAATCTGACCCATGCGTACGAACGTTTTGGAGATGGAGCAGTTTGACGACACCGATGGTGAGCTGGAGTTAAATGTCTTTTTGGTCACTTTTAGACAGAAAATCTAAAGAAAATTAAACATTTACAGAAAGATAATACAAATATAATTTCACTCACCAAGCCTGTCACTTGAAGCAAATATCCATCCCTTCTTAAATGTCCGCGTCAGCGAGCGCGTTGAGCCGTTTAGTGAAACTGACGCAAATAACAGTTTAAATAAATAAAATAATGATTTAAACTATGTTTTGCTACTGATATAAACATTTAGATTAAATATGCCATTCAAATTAATGGAGTTAAACACTTAAACATGAAATTATTACTGAGAAGTTACAACATTTTTATATTCAATCAATATAAATATTTGTTGTGGATGCGATGTTTTTTTTAACACTTTTCCAGTGGCGTGCTGTGTTTTAATGAGATAATTGCTTATCATGATAATACCAGATTGTCTGAGAAAATAGTTCAGTGTAAATAATGCCCAAGGCCTATCTGTTTCCATTAAAAATATAAATCAATTAAAAATACAATTCGGCCAGTGGAAAAGATTGAGAAAAACTTTCTCTGAAATGTATTTTACACTATTTGATTTATGTATTCAAAAACAAGGCAAGGATAGGCAACTACTTGATTTTTATTAATGTAGCCTAATGCGTCTTGTACAGTTAAACGTTATCACGTGGATGAATAATTATATGCAAATGATATGCAGATGAGGATCTGCATAGTAAAACTGGGCGTTGTAAGCTCCATATATGGTTATTTCGGGGAGGAGACGCATGTGCGCACAATCTTCCGCTGACTGGGATTTATAAAGTGAATTCTGTTTCAGAATGCAGTTTCATTCATTTAGCATATTGTGTTTTGTGTTCAGTTTTCTTTTGAGGCCAACAGTACAGACTTCTCTTTTCAGTCGTAGTTGGCACATGACTGACCCTCAAAGTTGAAATATGTTTGAAATAATGTCAGTCGTTGTTTTAATGTTGTCACAATGTAATGTTTAATATAACGTTAAAAAGTTGAATTTTTTTTTTTTTTTTACAAAATCTGTATGTTGAATCAATGTCATGTCTTCAAGAAATACATAATCTTTGAATTATTATTATTTCTAATTATTATTTGGTTATTATTTTAGCATTGTTTGATATTTTGATCAAAACACCACTTCAAAAATCTAAATTTATGTTAAAATATAATCATACTATTAACAATAATAATAATAATGGATATAATTTCAATCTCAAGAGAGAAGTGCAGCAGAAACTTTTTTGCTTTTTGTGATTTTGTTTGGACTTACAATTGTGTATGTGTGTACCATGCAGGATTGCATTTTTATTCACAGTCATCAAAACACTATTTGACCAACTAATCAAATAATATAGTCTACAAATAAAACTAAACACACATTTCTTTAAAAAAAAAAAAAAAAGAAAGAAAGAAAAGAAGAAAAGTCATCTTTTCCATTATCACGCTGAAACAATTGCTATTGGTTGTTCTTGTCCAGAACATGGTGAGAAAAGGTGGACCAGAAAAACTTAAGTCTTACTGGGAGAAACAAATCTACATCATTAGAGAACAACTAAATGACAACCCAGTATATAGAGTCAGTCCAGAAAATGATACATCAAAAATTCGTACTCTACACAGAAATCTGCTACACCTTGTAAATGACCTACCTGTTGACCTACCTGTTCCGTCACCCGTATCTAAAATACAACCTGCAGTAGGAAAGGGGAAGAACAGAAAGACGAGGTCTAAACACTGATAGATACTTCATCAAACAATGACACCACTGAGTCTAAAGAAGAAAATACATACTACTGGATAAGGACATCAGAGAGTACAGTGAAAAGAGATAAAAACCTACAACCTACGTGTTCGAAGGAGAGAGATTCAACTCACCGACAACCATCTGAAGAACTTACATTTCCCAGCCTCAGAGAACCTATAAGAGGAAAGAGACAAAGCACACAAAAAGAGCAACCTGCAGAAACACAAACAGACGAAGAATACTTACTTGTAGATGAGGAGACATGCATTCCAGAGATCATCCATGAAGATGGAGACATTCCTATTTTCCTAACTAACCCACACACAACTATACAAAATTTACTTTTATATATAAGTTTTATTATTGTAGTGAGTTTACATTGGGCAGCTCAGCTGCATCTTCCAAATTCTGGTTGGCAGTTGAGAGAGTGGAGCTGCCGTGACGATTGCAGTGCATCCTCAGACAACAAAGAGGACCTTTAAGCAACCACTAACTATACATACAACCGGCACATCCGGGAACTTAACTGTCAATTTTGTAACCGCCCCTTTTTAGGGGAAAACAAGCCAGACTTCCCATAGACTTCAATACAAAATAGCGGCACAAAACAACGTCCGTACACAGCCGGCAGACGTGTATAACTTCAGAAATCACTTAGATGAAATATGTCGAGTAATTATATGTCCACCCTGCCTTCCATAGAGCGTGAACGATACATTTACAAACTTAATTTGGGCAACTTAAAAACATATCCCGTTTCATTCTACCAGCGTCAAATTGGCCTATCAACCCCACCCAGTGGTTTACCCGGACATTTACTCGTACCTCATCGAGTCACCAGGTAGCCAGTGAATGATTTTACTACGGTTTTAAGAAGTAAACATCTTTAAATGTATAATATTATGTCTTTATATTTAGAGTAGCTACTGAGTGCACTTTTCTGTCCAGCTATACAACTAGCCTGATTTAGCTTTCGATAGCATCATCCGTAATTCATGATATTTCCATAACAGCAAGATATTGATGATGATGGCAGGCAGACATGGGCATAAATACATGGAAATGTATTTAAAATAAAATAAAAATAAAAAAATACTGTGTGGAAAAAAAATAATTAAATACAAATACATAATAGGGGTAGCCTACTGTGTGAAAAAAATGTTTAAATACAAATTACATGTTTGTAAGGGTTAGTACACGTCCTCAATCCGTTACTGTGTATGGCGCTCGCCGGATTGTTTTCCCCTAAAAGTGGGCGTGAACCTTTTCAGAGACGTTCTATGACGCTACGCCGGTTGTATGTATTCTCTCTCTCTCTCTCTCTCTCTCTCTCTCTCTCATTTACTGTTAAGGTTAGGTATTAAATTCATTAATTTTCATATCAAATGTTTATTTACATGTTTTAATGTCGTATATATATATACACATGCTTTTGTCATAAAGAAGTCCATTCGTGTATACTTACGAGTTCAGCCAGTTGTGTGAATTAGGCTAGAGCATGTCTGTACATATGGTTAGGGTTCCTATCTTGATTTATTTACTTATTTATTGTGATTTGATTTAAGTATCTAAATGTTATGTATTTCAACGTATTTATGAATCCTGTGATTCAAAGTGTCTTAATGACTCTGAAGTACAATGTTGATTAAAAGACAACAAAGAGGACCTTTAAGCAACCACTAACCAGTGGCGGCTGGTGCTAAAAAAATTTGGGGGGGCGCAACAAACTGAATTATTAATCCAGGACTGAATGTAGGCTAATTGTTAAATAACAATATAACAGTGATAATAATGTAGCTATCATTAGCCTAAAGTTTAGCTAAAACTTCAGCTGGTAGGGTTGGGAAATAGCCAATTGCCAAATAAATCTGAATTTTTGGGCTAAATGGCGATGTATGGTATAATCTGAGTATTTAATTATTATTTTTCTATTTGAATAAAAAAAAAACTCTATTTAATAAAAAAATATATATATATCCTGATTAATATTGTCCTACAAACAATGTTCATATTGAAGGTTATAAAAACAAACATAGTGTAACCTTGCTGTCTATCTGCAGTCTATCCAAAAAAAGGGGTCACATTACATTCTAACATTGCAACATTACAATCTAAAAACAAAATAATGCTTTTTAAAGAAGTAGTTAAATTTACTAAACTTAAAATAAAATAAAAACAAAGCTAATAGGCCTATCATAAAAATACACATGTAGGTTTGAAATTCTCTAGCACATTTATGTTCACCAACAACAACAAATATTCAACAACAAATATTTTAGCTAAATATATTTATAATTTAGTGCTAATGTATATTTTAGTCAGAATAATTGCGCTCCTAATGCGCTCCGTCTGTTCGGCGCGCATGCACGCGGCGGCGCTCGTTCACGGAAGTTTAGCTTGCAGAAAGCTCGCCCACTCATGACAGCAAACTGGAAATATTGACTTTCTAACATTTACAGATGGAGAATATGTCCGTGAAATAAGTTATGCACTGAGGAAATTATTGGATGTCACTTCAGCTTATGGCTAAATACTATTAGAGGTATATTTGTTTCCACCAATCGCTGCACAAGTGAAGTTTACGTATGATGACAAAAGCACGTTAGTGCGAGCCCTCCCGGAACCCATAGAGAATGCATTGCAATGCCTGCAGTTCGAAAAAAAATATCTTTGAATGTAAGTCTATGGGAACACTCTGGGCGATTCTCAGCCAGAGTGAAATCGCCCAAAAAGAGGCGGTACTCCACAGAACGTGACTTGGCGCTGATTGGACTATATCCAGAGGCAGAACAACAGTGAGTGACTGCTAGCGTAACTCTGTGGTTGAATGAGATTGTGATTGAAAAAGTCCCTTTCACACTTTGGTGGTGGTGGTGCGTCGCCCGATCGCCCTAATGAAGAAACCGCCGCTGCCACTAACTATTGTCTCTCTCTCTCTCATTTACTGTTAAGTTTTTAAACTGCTTACAGTCCTCCCGACTGCCCGGGGTAACAGTTTCACATTCTTTGATCATGATTGGTTAATATGACTGTCATCTACGTAACTAGCCAATGACAACCGTGCGCGCCTTTTTACATCTGTTTGAGAGTTGATGATGACGTGTGTGTGCTACTGCTCGGCAAGATTACTCGGTCTTTTCTTATGCCTGTTAAATTATATATTATTTGCGTTGTGACATGTAAATGGAGGAGAACATAAGCTGATATGTGAACACAGAGGATGGTTGGACTGGATGTGTGAGGTCCTGCAAACATATTGGCGATATCAGGTAAGAGAACATTTTCCAGTCTCTATTACGCAGTTATTTTTCGTGTTCATCATGTCCTATATATCCACTATCTTTTTAGAAAAACAGAGACCAATTAATATATATTTAAACGTTTAGATATTACATTAAAATAAGTGGATAAGAGTTTTAATATAGTTCATGGTAGAATATATAATGCAGATAAACAAATCTTGTGTTAATGGAGTTCATTACCTCCCAGAAATGTTCTGTGTAACTTTTACACACGGATAACGGACGTACTACAACCTGCAGCTGTGTGTACCATTGATTTGATTATAGTAAGATGCTAATCGCGATTAGCACATTAGCACATATTTAAAGTTGTAGCCTCTGATGTCAATGTTGTCAGTTTAAAACTCAAACACATGAAAACGTACTCGGTTACTAACGTAACCTCGGTTCTCTCTAGAAGAGGGAACGAGTACTGCGTAATATCTTACACTAGGGGAAAAGCTCTTTTCCGCGAGATATTGAAGCCAAAAAATTATCCTTAATTTTGTATTAATGTAAAACGCGTTGCGGCAGCATGCAGACATAGGCAAGACGGCTCACATGCCTATTGGCTGCTCTGCGGCAACTGCAGCAGCCTATCGAGAGAGGCCCTCGTGACGTCAGATCCAATGAGGTGGCTTTGCGCCCACTGCGTCACGTCCCGCCGAAACGGGCATGGACGGGGCCCTAGCCTGCGTGATCGTGTTTAACACTCCCACCGGGAGGTTAGCGCGTACCCGTTGATAGCCAGTGTTGTGTGTAACGCGTTACAAAGTATTGTAAGTAAGTAGTGTAACGCGCTACTACTGAAATTTTGGTAACGAAACGTAGTTCCTTTTGCAATTCGGCGCAACGTTACTTTTCCCATGGATAGATTTGACAGCGACACTGCCTCAGCTGCACGCTTGAGAGAAGAGAACTGTTGAGAACTGAAGAGAACTGTTACTATGGTAGTCTTCTACCAACCCTGAGACCCTGATGTCAAGGACGCTCGCACTCCAAAATGGACTGTCAAGGATGACAGCAGACCTACCGGGTGTAATTGTACAGGTAAGCCAATTCGTAATAGCCTATCTGAAAGTTAGTAGCTACAGGCCTACGTGTTGTATCCTCCTAGTCATTAAAGAAAACGATTTAGTTTTATATTTATGTTTAAATAAAATAAAATAAAAAAATTTGCGCAGTATATCGGGAGACAAATGGAGTAGGCAGACATGATTTTGACCACTTTATTAAGTTTGTTTTTGTAGAAAACCTTTCTTTAAAGTGAATTTCGTTTTGTATTAATTGTATCTTAATTTTAATCAATGTTTTATCAACCAATTGCCTGAATTTAATAAATAAGAAGTAAATAAAAAAAAAACTATTTAGTTTCATATTTATGTTTAAATAAAAAAAAAATAAAAAAAAATATTTAATCTATGTTGATTATATGAAAAGTGAAAAGCATGAGTAAGATCATAATTTTGCGCAATATATCGGGAGACAAATGGAGTGGGCAGACATGATTTTGACCACTTTATTAAGTTTGTTTTTGTAGAAAGCCTTTCTTTAAAGTGAATTTCGTTTTGTATTAATTGTATCTTAATTTTAATCAATGTTTTATCAACCAATTGCCTGAATTTAATAAATAAGTAATAAAGCATGCAATATAGACCTAATCATGACATGGAGGCACCAGCGCGTGAACTGGAGCACGTCTCATAGGCTACTGTAAATGAACCGAAACTCAGATAAGCTACTTGCCTCACAGACCTGAGAAATATATAGAAAGCTTAAAAATGTGTACTTTTAAACAAAATCTCTTTTTTTTTTCTTCCTACTCCCTTGATAGAGTTGATATACGACTCGTATGTATGAAAACTAAGCTTATGTCTTCTATATCATTTTGTCATAGGCTATCAAGACGCGATTCGCGTTGGATTCGTGTTGGAGAGCAGGGAAGCTTTATTGGCTGCCTTGACCTTGCCGAAATTTAAAGTTCGGTGGATGGGGGAGCGGAGTGGAGAGAAGCGGCACGTGCGCTGCTCATCGCGGAGTGTCGCACTACCCCATGATGCAGAGCTGGCTGAGAATAAAAACAGAGAAGCTGGTATTGGCCATGGGGCAGTGCTTGTCAGCTGCATCAGAACTGGGAACCAGGCCTGGTTCTTCCAGTGCGGAGCCACGAATAGCACTGAGCATCCATTTTCCCTGATTCGCTCTAATACCTGAGGCAGGAGCGTGACGGGGGGAAAGGCATAGAGCGGGCACCGGGGCCAGACATGGGCCAGCGCATCCCTGCTCTTGGAGAAAAACTCCGGACAGTGAGCGTTTTCTTGAGACGCAAACAGGTCTACCTTCGCTCTGCCGAACTTCTTCCACAGCAGTTGGACTGTCTGTGGGTGTAAAGACCATTCTCCTGTCGGAACATTGTTCCTGGACAGTCTATCTGGTCCTGTATTCAGAAGGCCTGGCACGTGTGCTGCTCTCAGCGAGCACAGATTGTGCTGAGCCCATACCAGGAGGCGTTCCGTCAGCCTGTAAAAGGTTTCGGGACCTGATACCTCCCTGGTGATTTATATAAGCCACCACTGACATGTTGTCCGAGCGGACCAAGACGTGGTGTCCTCTTATCTGGGGACAAAAACGCGCCAGCGTGTTGTCTACCGCCAACATTTCCAGGCAGTTTATATGCAGAAGCTTCTCCCATTCTGACCACTGGCCGAAGAACGGTCTGCCCTCGAGCAGTGCTCCCATCCCGAGGTGGAGGCGTCCGTAGACACTACCTTCACACTCGAGGAAGTCCCCAGGCTTACACCTGATTGGTACCAGTCGGTTGCTTTCCAAGGATTCAGAGCTGAGATGCATTTCTGATCGACCTTGAGGCGAAAAAGACCGGAGGTCCATGCTCGACGCGGTACTCACGCTTTCAGCCAGACCTGCAGTGGGCATGTGCGAAGCAGACCCAACTGGAGTACTGATGATGCTGAAGCCATAAGACCCAGCATTTTCTGAAAACTTTCTGAGCGGGACTATAGTGCCGCAGGGGAAGGATTTCGTCATGCACTGATTATTCAGTCTGCGCTGTGGCGATAGTTGTGCTGTCATAGACAGCGAGTCCAGTTCTGTGCCCAGAAAAGATATTCTCTGACTGGGAGACAGTGAACTCTTCGCCCAATTGACTTTGAGACCTATATTCTCGAGATGTTCGAATAATATGGTCCTGTGTTCTATGAGCTCTGAGTGTGATCGAGCTAGAATCAGCCAATCGTCCAAGTAGTTCAAAAACTCGCATGCCCCGAAGTTTCAGTGGTGCAAGCTCCGCGTCCATGCACATTGTAAATGTACGGGGTGCTAGGGACAGGCAGAACGGCAGGACTGTGTATTGATATGTCTGGCCCTCGAAGGCGAATCTCAAAAATCGCCTGTGACGTGATGCTATTTGTATTTGGAAATACGCGTCCTTCAGATCTATTGACATAAACCAGTCCCCTTGGTGAATTTGCGTGAGGATTTTCCTGGTTGTGAGCATTCTGAACCGGCGTTTCGAAAGCACTTTGTTCAGCTGTCTTAGATCTAGAATGGGTCTGAGACCCCCATGTGTCTTTTTTTTTTTTTTTTTGGTACCAGAAAATATCTGCTGTATAAACCCCCTTCGCTCTGAGCTTGAGATAAAGGCTCTAAGGCCCTTTTGCTCAACAGTTTCGCTATTTCGGCTCGGAGTGGATGTGCTACTTCCTTTTCTACCGTAGTTTCGATTCGCGCCGCGCAACGGCGGGGACGTCGAGCGAACTGTAGCGAATAGCCTCATTTATAGTGTTCAGCACCAATTCTGATACCCCAGGAAGCTTTGCCCATGCACTTGCATGAATAGCTAGGGATTGAATGCGACATGGTGGCGATCGGAGAGCTTTGGTATGCTGTAACATAGACGCCGTGCTTGCAGCGTTCGAGGCGGGGGGCGCACTGATCACAGCAGGCCACCTGCCCGCGCTCGACTCTCCTACGGCGGCTTGCTGAGAGAGAGCGAGCGGGGCGAGCCCCGTGGGGCTTGTCATGTCTGTGAGTGAATGTGGGCGCGGGACAGCGGGCACATTTACTACACTGAAAACACCGTCTGCTTGAGATGACTGTATGTGCGTTGGTTTTGTTTTTACAAAAAACCGTGAGACATGCAGTGTGTAGTGTTTGTGGGCACTGGGTCGTGGGCACATTCACTACGTTTAATGCACAATCGACATGAGTCGATTTTATGTGTGCGAGCCCTGTTTGGCGGGCTGTGCTTGTGTGTAGGAATGAGCACTGGGCTGTGGGCATTTTTACTACACTCATAACACCATCGGCCGTGGCCGGAATACCAGAAAATACACTCTTTATGAGATTTATCTGGGTCGCCGTAAAGACGGCGTTTGTGTACAGGCAAACGGGCTGTAGTACCGGCTTGTTTTCTGCTAAATACACTGGAACAGTCGCATTTTCTGGAACTGAACGAGCGGGAAGTTTTGGTGGAAGTCTGGCCGCAGCGGGACTTGAACACTGTCGCTTTCCTAGGCGGGCTAGGAAGACTTTGAGGCTTCGTTTTTTAGAAACGGTGTTTGGGTGCAGGAGAGCGGGTTGTACAACGCGCTCGTTGGCTGCAAAATACACATCTGCAGTTGCCTTTTTAAGGGAACTGACAGAGCAAAAGCTTTGACGGCATAATTTTATCTGCCGGCAGACCCGGGATTCGAACACTGGTCTCTGGCGCGAAAGCCTAAGATTCCACCACTGAGCCACAGGGGGAAACACATAAGCTTTTAGTTAGCGTCTACATGACGGCGTTTGTTTGCAGGCGTGCATGTATTATAACAGGCTCGTTTACTGCAATATTGACATTTCCAGTTGCCTAAACTTCAGAGGGGACTGAGAAATGTGTGAGAAAAAGGAGGTTGGTCCGGCCTTGGCGGGACTAAAAACACTCTCTTTCCTCCTTTCGCCGGTGACGCACGCGAATGGGGCGCGAGGGCGGGGTAGCTTTCTTGTAACGTAAAGAAAACTAGCCCAGTGACCGTCCGTTTCTGACATCCCTTGCGAACGCCGCAGTTTGCGCGTCTCGAACAGAGGGAGAGAGCAGGTATCATCCCCCACAGATGCGGCTTCTTGGTCGATATCCACGACGGAAGTGGCGGCAGACGGCGGCCGCTGTCCATCAGGAAGAGACTCTAGCGAAGCGGGTGAACCGGCGAGCTTTTGCGGGTTGGGGGAGGTTCCGGAACCCGTTGAGCATGGCGCTTTTACGGCGCGGTACCGCAGCGGGCGGAGGTGCAGTCTCAGAGAAGGATGCCAGGCGAGTCCTCAGAGGCAGTAGCTCACAGTGAGGGCAGCCGCCGTCAGCGAGCACGAGAGCTGCGTGATCCTCACCCAGGCAGGAAAGGGGTATCTTGAAAAAGACGCCCGGCTCTTTTAGTGCAATGAGAGTGTGTGTCGCGGCGGCGAACACACACACACAAAACACAGTAGCAGAGAAAAGGATATAACGCCGGATAGCGCAGCAGGAACGGCGACTGAAGGCGGCGCGGCCAGGGGCTTCAGGTGCAGTGGCTCGTCCCGCTGAAGAGCTTTTTCAGACGGCGCGGCTTCTTTCTCTCCGGATCCAGCGATGCGTGAGCTTCGCTGAAGAGATGAAAAATCAGATTATTCAGCCTGTCGAGCTATATTTATAGGCCCTAGCCATGCCCGTTTCGGCGGGACGTGACACGAAGCGCCCTCATTGGATCTGACATCACGAGGGCCTCTCTTGATAGGCTGCTGCAGTTGCCGCAGAGCAGCCAATAGGCGCGCGAGCCGTCTTGCCTATGTCTGCATGCTGCCGCAACGCGTTTTACATTTTAATACAAAATTAAGGATAATTTTTTGGCTTCAATATCTCACGAAAAGAGATTTTCCCCTAGCGTAAGATATTACGCAGTACGAGAGACCTCTCGTAAGAGAACCCTATTTAAAAAAAATACTAAAATGTATTTGAAACATTTATTTTATGCTAAGTTTACTACAAATACATTTAAATATTTATGTACTTAATATAAATACCCTGCAATTGTACTTTGGTATCCTAAATTATATACTTAAAGTCAATAAGAACAACAAATGTTGTACTTAATGCACTTTAGTTATCTGGAAGTAGTGCTGAGGTTAAGTGTATTTGATTGTGCTAAAGTGGAACTATTGCAAGTATACCTTAGGTACGCATTATTAATGGTGATATTAAAAAAAAAAAAAAATGTTGTCGTAATATTAAAAAATGTGCATTGTGTACTAAAGAAATGCTCCAAATAAAGTTTAATTATAAATTAAATAAAACATAAGTCTTAGGTGATGTGTCAATAAATATGTTAATGGATTTGAAGTATAATAAGTATGAAATAAATGTGTTTTAAATATATTTTTGTATAGGTTTTTTATTTATTAATTTTTTTTTACTAGGGAAGGAGCATCTGAATGAGTAAAGTGATTGATAAAACATAAGACGTAAGTCATTTACATATATATATCTCAAGCACTGGAAGAAGATTTTTTGGGGAGAACAGGCACCCAACAGAGAGACAAATCCACCACGATTATCAACTTCAGTAAGATGTTAGTCAATTTTAACCCTTTCATGCATGAATTATGATATCCTCAGTCAGGATTTTTTTTCCTATGTGTTTTTATTGCTCTTAGGGCATGAAAAACAAGAATTGATTTTTATTTTATTTTTTTACAAATTTTTCAAAGAGATCTTCAGATGTCCACTTGAGTGGACAGCATGCGTTTGGTTTAAACTTAAGATATACTAGATTTAATATAAGACAATAATCAAACACATAAAGTATGTGAATTTAACAAACTAATCAATACAATTATATCAAATCATGTGAAAACTATAAAATATATACAAAAAATATAAATGCAAAATATTGCAAAGGCTTCATACAGCTTCATACAAGTTGCACTTCGCATATCTTTGATATCAGAACATGAGGACGTGATTCCATCAGATTTTTCTACAGTCTGTCAAGGTACAACTGTGGAAACCACTCAGATGCTCCCTCCAGTGCACCAGAGTATGGAGATTTACCCTTATTAGCTGATAATTCTGATTATGTTCAAGATGGACATGCACATTTCTATCATAGCCCTCCTCTGAGAAAACCTAGCGATACGTTTTTTCAATCTCATCTGAAATGATCAGTGTTGACGGTAACGCACTACAAGTAACATGCATAACCCATTCAGATAACTTTTTTGATGTTACAAGTAAAGTAATGTGTTACAAGTAACATGCATTACCTAATCAGATTACTTTTTGATCTAACAAGTAATTAACTACAAGTAATGTGCATTACCTAATCAGATTACTTTTTTATGTAACAAGTAAAGAAACGCATTACAAGTAACATGCATTACGTAATCAGATTACTTTGTGATGTTATGAGTGAAGAAACGCATTACAATAACGCATATTACATAATCAGATTACTTTTTGATGTTATGAGTAAGGAAACGCATTACAAGTAACATGCATTATGTAATCCGATTACTTTTTGATGTTATGAGTAAAGAAACACATTACAAGTAACATGCATTACGTAATCAGATTACTTTTTGATGTTATGAGTAAAAAAACACATTACAATAACGTGCATTATGAAATCAGATTACTTTTTGATCTAACAAATAAAGTAATGCATTACAAGTGTCATACATATGTAATCACATGACTTTTTTCAATGTCAATGAAAATTACTTTCTAATAATACAAGTACATTTATTTACAGTAAAAAAAGTCACTGCAGATTAAGTTTTTAAGTTTTAAATTTCAAAAACAATATTCACATTATAATTATGAATTGTAGCTGAAATATAGCAGTTGATGCATGACGTCCACTACAGTGGACATGTGATTAATCAGAGTTTTCTCTCAATCTAAAATCAAAACTTGGAAAATTTTACTGTGATATGACTCATTAGATATTGCTTGATGCTGCAATATTTTTTTTACCTACAAGAGTCTCCTAGGATAGAAGGAATGGGTGGATATTCCGGAGCAACTTGGCATGTCTGACTGACCCTTGGCCATCTTGGTTTGGAGGGGGAAAAAATCGAAACACAAAGGCTTGCCACTTGATTGCAATTTATAGGATGATGCACAAGGGTCCAATGAAGAGATTGATGTGCAACTTTGCCATAAAAACCTGTGCAAATTCAAGAAAATGCATTTTTAATAGCTGTCCACTGTAGTGACCACTATGCGTGAAAGGGTTAACCATTGCTTCTAAACCTTACGTTGGGATTAATATATTATGTAGTTAAAAGTATTATTCTCATCATCAAAAGTCATTTAAAGACCCTCAGACGTGTCATAACAGGATAAATATGGCTACAGGTAAAATTATTAGATGGTTTGTTTGATTTTGGTGTACCAATATGCTTTTTTTGAAGCTACAATTGTGTGATGTGACGTGACATGTACGTGCGAAAACGGCTGCCCACTGCTCCGGGTGTGTGTTCACAGTGTGTGTGTGTGTGCAGTGGGTGTGTGTTCACAGTGTGTGTGTGTGTTCAATACTGAACACACACACACACTGTGAACACACACCCGGAGCAGTGGGCAGCCGTTTTTGCTGCAGCACCGAGGGAGCTATTGGGGACCATTTGTTGTCTGAATGTTTATAAATGGCAAATGTTGGTAAAATTTAAATATGTTTTGTTTAATATTGTTTAAAGGAATGGTACAAATTAAATCTTTCTTTTTAAGGACTTATCAGCCCACTCCACCCCACCTCAGATTGACCAAGGATCCAGATGAGTACTGGCAATTTGGTGGAGGATTGTTCTTTATCTGCTACACTGCTGTCACTTCTGGTATGGATCCATTAACCTTTTGTTATGTGTGAGGTGTTTTGATTTTACTTAATTTACTTAGAGTAGTTCACTTCAAAATTAAAATTACTCCATGATTTACTCACCCTCAAGCCATTGTAAGTGTATATGACTTTCTTCTTTCAGACGAATACAATTGGAGTTATATTAATAAACACCCTGACGCTTCCGAGCCTGTAATGTCAGTGGATTGCAACCATCAGTTTGAAGCTCAAAAAAGTGCATCCATCCATCGTAAACAAACTCCACACGGCTCTGGGGGGTTAATAAAGGCCTTCTGAAGCAAGGCCATGAGTTTGTGTAAGAAAAATATCCATATTTAAAACTTTATAAAGTAAAATAACTAGCTTCCGGCCAAACGGAGTCTACTTGTGTATAAAGCGCAACTTGTGCAACTTGTGATGTCAGAAGTAGCGTAAATATCAGCAGTACGTCGCATTACTCGCACAAGTTGTGCTTTACCCTTAAATGAAATCCATATGTTTGTTTGCCGGGTTTACTTCAGAAGGCCTTTATTAACCCTCCAGAGCCGCATGGAGTTATTTATATAATGGATGGATGCACTTTTTTGAGCTTCAATCTGATGGTTGCAATGGTTGCAATCCACTGCCATTATGAAGCTTGGAAGTGTCAATGTGTTTATTAATATAACTAAGATTGTATTTGCCTGAAAGAAGAAAGTCATATATACCTAGGATGGCTTGAGGGTGAGCAAATCATGGGCTAATTTTCATTTTTAAAGTGAACTACTTTAATACTATGTGTAGTTAGGATTCTGAATTAAGTGTAATGTTTCTCTACATATCAGAAATATACAGAGCCACATATATATCAGAAATTAGAGCTGCAATTGTTGAAAGATTTTGATCTCGATTCAAATACCCAAGCAATATTTTCCTAAATGACAACGATTTGTCTTAAACCTTTGTCAAGTAAGATCACAGTAAACATTTATATCTGTGTTGGTGCTGTCAGTAGCCACATTTACATGGACGTTTTTTGTTTTGATCAAAATGAAATCATTCTGATTGATGAATCTGAACATAGTTTTTACATGAATGCTAAGTCATCGGGTTGATGTGCATTTATAAGTCACAAGCTTCAAATCTGATTTAATCTTTTGATGTGCATGCACTGCACATATAGTTTCCTGCTGTTGTCACAAACTAACCATCCTCCGTTGTTTTAAAAAGCAGACCTATATTTACCTATTTCAGGTCCTTATTAGGAGACGAGGAGCACACAAAGCTTTGCCATACTGCTTATGTTAATCAAGCAGTAAAAAAAACATTACCCAGATGCCCAAAACAAGGCATCTGCAGATGAGAGTCCGAAACAAGCACTTGTTGGACAACGTTGTCCTGCACCACTTCACAGAATGATGAGTGGGAAGATAATTTTAGATTGACACAACAGTCATTATATTCTTATTAGGGCTGCACAATATATTGAAAAATTATCGTTATCGCGATAATAGTATATGCGATATCCGTATTGCAAAGAGGTGCGATAAATTGCATTTATTTTTTTCGGCCAAGCATTTGTGTGATGCATGCATAGGTTGTTTATCCAAATTCGACCAATCAAATGGGGCCTTACTATCTTTATACCCGCCTATTGGCTAGATCGGGCCCAAAGGGGAACCTGCGTTCCAGTCCAAAATTGTCATGCCCTTCACTCGCTAACTTTCCTCCGTCTCGTTCACTCGGATGTATGTCATTGCTCACGTTGCACGAGTGCCCACTACTGGCGGAAACTGCAATGGGCTGAATTGGAACGTCCTAAGCCTTTGATCACTTGGAATCAGCTATGGAGTTGATTTATTATTTAGATTTTTTTTCCTTTAAGAATTTGTTTAATGCAGCATCCAAATGTTTATAGGTGTGTTTGGGTTGTTTTAAATAAAAAAAATATATAATTAAGATATCATAGAGTTGTCTGTTGTTGTGGTGGTGATTAGACGAGATATGTGGTGACGTCACAATCGTACTGCATTGTGGGACATATAGGTGCCTGAAGTGTAAATTTGAAGTAGACTCCCTCTGTCAAAATCGAGGGAACGAGAGTCTGTCCATATAAACTTCCCTCGTCCACTTCACGAAGTGGAACGCTCTTCAAAATGGCGGCAGGGATTCCCCCGAGGGGAAGTGCTTAGGGAAGTTCGCAAGTGCGTGTCTAAAAGTGGGCTGGAATGCAGCCCTAGTGGCTCAGATCAGAGAATGGAAAATAAAAACTAATGGCGGGAGTAGAGACAAGTGAGGAAAATGACAACATCGAAGAACCTGTGCCTAAAAAGAACTGTACGTCTGAAATATGGCAATATTTTGGCTTCAATAGAGAAGACGTGTCGTAAATGCAGGTACTGTGAAAGGGGCCGTTCACATATCACGTCTAAAAACGCATGGAAAGCGCGGCCACGCCGCTATCTCCTTCTTTCCACAAGCGCTTGCGTCTGTCTTTGCTATGCAACCATGACCTGCGTGAGCTTGCGGAATTCTGAAAAGTTGAGATGTTCTCATCTCGTTGCGGCATAGGCGAGCCTGAAAAAATGTGCTTCCATTTTAAACACGCTTGCCGCGCGCCTGCATTTGAAATAACGAATTTGCACGCGCAAAAAACGCGATATGTGAACATAAGTGACGGTGTCACTAAGTCGTGCCGAAAAATTTTGGCCACGTCGAGAGGAAACTAATCTCCACAGTCATCTGGAACGCAACCTCAGGGAGCTATATGAAGACTTCAAATATTGTAAGCCCAAATCTAAATAAACACGAATGAACAATGTTGATACAGTAGCCTACAATTTACCGAAATCATGTATATTCCTCATACATAATATCGATCAATCAGTGTTAGGTTTGAAAACCCAGGTGGTGCCGGCGTGCGTGACGTGACGTGAGCTGAAGGTAGTGGGAGGGAGTAGGCTTGTGTAGTGTATTGAGTAGAATGCACTCAGAGTAAACTCAGGAATAAGCACTGCTTGGCCACTCTAGATTAACTCAGGGTTAGATTTTGGTTGGCCAGTTAATTGTCCAAAGAAAGAAGAAACACATGTGTTCACAAAGTTGTTCATTCTGATATTGCACAGTAAAAAGAAAGAAGAATTGCCCATCGTTGTCTCGACTTTGATTTGTGTTGTTTAAACAATAGACAAACACAACAGTTGGCGACGAGGATTTTTGGATATTATGGAAGTGCTGTCTCCTAGTTTTTTTTTTTTCAGATGGGGATTTTTTTTTCTTCTAGGAGAAGTGATAAAGAGAGAAACCCAGCCTCACAGCGATAAGGGGTAGATTCAGCGCAAAATAGTAAGTGAATTAAGAAAGATGGCAGGAAATATTGATGCATTTGAAAGTGCAACGGATGATTGGACTTTGTACTGTGAACGAATCGAGCAGTATTTCAAAGCTAATGACATTAATGGTGAAAAGCGGGTGTCAGTGTTGTTGAGTGCGATAGGAGGGAAAGCTTATGCTCTGCTGAGAAGCCTCACTGCTCCCACAAAGCCTGCTGATCTTAGTTTTGACAACATTGTGAAGATAATGCAAGAGCATCTAGCGCCAAAACCGCTGCTCATTGCAGAACGGTTCAGATTTCATAAACGGAATCAGAATGACGGAGAGTCAGTCGCAGTTTATGTAGCTGAATTAAAGAAATTGTCAGAACACTGTCAGTTTGGGGACGGACTAAATGACGTGCTGAGAGATCGTCTAGTCTGTGGCATTTCACAAGAGAGTATACAGAAGAGATTGCTCACGGAGGCAGATCTAACATTCAAACGTGCAGTTGAAATTGCTGTCGCCATCGAAACGGCTGCCAGAGACGCCGTAGAGCTGAGATCAGGAGTGAAAATGTCTGTAAACAAGGTGACCACTGCAGGTAAACCTAAAAGAGCAATGCAAAAAGTTGAACTGTGTTACCGTTGTGACCGGGTGGACACTTTGTGGGATGGACACAAAGCAAATCAGTGCAGATTCAAAACCGAAATGTGCAGAAAATGCAACAAAGTTGGACACATACAAAGAGCATGTCGGTCTGATGTACCATACATTGAGAAAGAGAGACAGTACAAGGTTCAGCAAAAGAAAAGTAGGAATGTCCATGTTGTCGCCCAAAACTCGGATGAAGAAAGTGACACAGGGTTGGCCAATTTAGAAATCTACAGTCTGAAAAGTGACTTAAAACAAGCAATCTGGCTTACACCTCAAGTGAATGGGCAGAAAATCAGAATGGAACTGGATACAGGCTCCGCTGTATCAGTGATGTCACAGTACGAGTTTGAAAAATATTTCAAAACGACTAAATTAAAGCCATCGCCTGTTAAACTGAAAACATATACTGGTGAGCCCATAATCCCTCTAGGGGTGATACCCGTGACTGTAAAGTACAATGATCAACAGAGTGAATTAAATCTGTACATAGTACGAACAGAGGGACCAGCACTTTGGGGACGTGACTGGTTGAGGAAGTTGCAGCTGGACTGGAAATCCATAAAAAGTCTGCAAGTCACAGTTCCTACATCGACGTGCACTCAATTGAAACTGGAAAAAGTGCTGGATGGGGCTGTAGCTGTGTTTCAGTCGGGAATAGGAACTCTGAAGCATATAAAAGGAAAGATAACCCTGAATGAGAACGCAGTACCCAAGTTTCACAAGGCGCGGCCTGTTCCCTATGCTATTCGCCAGAAAGTGGAAAATGAGCTGGATCGGTTGGAAGCTGAAGGAATACTTTCAAAGGTTGACTGGAGTCCCTGGGCAACTCCAGTTGTTCCTGTTGCCAAGAAAGATGGAACTGTTAGACTTTGCGGGGATTTTAAAGTCTCAGTCAACCCTGAATTGAAGGTAGAACAATATCCACTACGAAGAATATAGGATATTTTTGCTACACTTGCAGGTGGACAGCTCTTCAGTAAAATAGACTTGGTGGAAGCATATTTACAGATGGAAATGGAGGAGGACTCAAAAGTGTTCTTGACTGTAAATACTCTCAAGGGCTTGTATCGCTATAACAGGCTTGTTTTCGGCGTCGCCTCAGCACCGGCCTTGTGGCAAAGAGCTATGGATCAGGTACTTCAGGGTTGTCCTGGTACCCAATGCTACCTCGATGACATCATTGTCACAGGTGATAGTGACAGTAGTCACTTGGAGAACTTAGCACAGGTTTTAAAGAAATTGGAAGAGTATGGACTGCGTGCAAGACGGGACAAGTGTGAGTTTTTCAAGAATACCATCACGTATTGTGGACACAAAATTGATGTGAATGGTCTGCACAAGTGTCACGACAAGCTAAGAGCTGTTGCAGAGGCTCCAGAACCGAAAGATGTCTCACAATTGAGGTCCTTCCTTGGATTTGTCAATTACTACAACAGGTTTTTGCCAAATCTGGCTACTGTTCTCCATCCTCTAAATGCCCTGTTACAAGCAGGAAAGAAATGGACGTGCACAAAGCAATGCAGGCAAGCTTTTCAGGAAGCAAAGAAACTAGCGATGTCAGATACAGTTCTGACTCACTATGACCCACACAAGCCACTAAAGTTGGCATGCGACGCCTCACCATACGGCATCGGGGCGGTGCTGTCGCATGTGATGGGTGATGGAACAGAGCGCCCCATAGCTTTCGCATCACGCTCCCTCAGTGCGGCAGAGAAGAACTATGCGCAGATAGATAGGGAGGCTTTGAGCCTGGTATGGGGCGTAAAACGATTCAATCAGTATCTGTATGGAAACAACTTTACCTTGGTTATGGACCATCAGCCGTTGGTTTCCATCTTCAGTCCTCAGAAAGGAGTTCCATTGACAGCAGCAGCACGGATGCAAAGGTGGGCATTGTTTCTTGGAGGACATAGATACCAGATTGAATTCAAAAGAACACACAGACATGCTAATGCTGATGGACTATCATGTCTACCATTGGATGGGTGTGATTCAAAGACAGAGAACGTAAGCAAACCTTTGGACGTTTTTACAGTTGCTCAGCTTGAGAGTTCTCCTGTTACTGATGAAATGATTCGGAGAGAAACCAGGAGAGATCCTGCATTGTCTCAGGTATATTTAGCTATTCAGTCTGGCTGGAATGCAGAGCAGAAGATTCGTTTCACACAATTCTATCAGCGCCGTGATGAACTAACTCTGGATGGTGGTTGCATCATGTGGGGATTAAGAGTTGTTGTACCTCCTATGTTGCGAACTCGAGTCTTGGAGGAGCTTCATGTGGGGCATCTAGGAGTGGTAAAGATGAAGTCACTTGCTAGAAGCTTCGTATGGTGGCCTGGAATAGCCCAGCAGATCGAGTAGCTCGCCATGCATTGTTCAGGATGTCAACATGTGCAAAAGATGCCAAAGACTGCACCGCTACATCCTTGGGAGTGGCCTGCGTTACCGTGGCAAAGGATCCATGTTGACTTTGCGGGTCCTTTCATGGGCACCACATTCTTGGTTGTGGTCGATGCGTGTTCAAAGTGGCCAGAAGTGTTCAGTATGACCTCCACAACCGCTGGCCAAACTGTGACTGTTCTGAGAGAACTTTTTGCAAGGACTGGTGTATCAGAACAGCTGGTGAGTGACAATGGTCCCCAGTTTATATCTGAGGAGTTCCAGATCTTCTTAAAGAACAATGGAATCAAACATGTGACCTCAGCGCCCTACCACCCAGCTACAAATGGCTTAGCTGAGAGATATGTGCAAAGCTTAAAGAATGCACTACGGGCCATGACATGTGAAAAGATCACACTGAACCAGAAGCTACACAATTTCTTGTTTGCATATCGAAATGCAACTCATGTCACCACAAATCGAACACCTGCCATGTTGTTCCTTGGTAGACCCTTACGTTCAAGGCTGGATTTGTTGAAACCTAATCTGAGGAGGACCGTACACGACAGACAGATAAAGCAATCACAAGGAGGGGAAAAAACGAGAGAGTTGGAAATAGGAGAGAGTGTGCTTGCTAGGAACTACAGAGGAGATCACAAATGGACACCTGCAAAGGTCAAAGAAAGAACAGGACCACTCTCATATACAGTTGAGATTGCACCAGATACTATCTGGAGACGACACATTGATCAGTTGAGAAGATCAAATGTTCCTCTGGAAAGTGTTCCCTCGAGTGTTCCATTCACCACTACTGATACTGTTTCCAGTGGAAGTGATACAACAACACTTCAAGATGGCACTGTATCTTCCAGTGAAGTGCCACAAGCACTAACTCCAACTTGTGAAGAGAAACGTTACCCTACCCGTGTACGGAAACCACCAACCTGTCTGGATTTATAAAAAGGAACCTGGAGTGGGACATTATAGTCATAATGTAGCATAAGTTTGTTCCTTTTGAAAAAAAAAAATTTTGTTAACAGAGAAATATTGTTTGTTAAGATTTTCTTATCTAGGGGGGAGGAAGTGTAGTGTATTGAGTAGAATGCACTCAGAGTAAACTCAGGAATAAGCACTGCTTGGCCACTTTAGATTAACTCAGGGTTAGATTTTGGTTGGCCAGTTAATTGTCCAAAGAAAGAAGAAACACATGTGTTCACAAAGTTGTTCATTCTGATATTGCACAGTAAAAAGAAAGAAGAATTGCCCATCGTTGTCTCGACTCTGATTTGTGTTGTTTAAACAATAGACAAACATAACAGCTTGTTCGACTTCGACTTGAACCGGCGTTGCACAGACCGATCGGTGAATGACATTAAAGTACCGTGAGAGCGAATAGTGGAGATGCTCCTATGCTTTTGAATCGCTCTCGCGGTATTTTGATGTCATAAACCGATCCCCCCGGTCAGGGGCGGACTGGCCATCTGGAGCACCGGGACTTTTCAATATTCACTTTCCACAAATATATATTTTTTTAAAATGACGGAAATCATAATATTACATCTCTACGCAAATGGATGAGTGAGTCGATAGCGCGGTCGCGGCCGACGAGGAGTGTATTTTGTGTGCTTGTGAGTGTTTTGCCCTCCTGTTAATTAGTTTGGTCTACTCCATTGCATATCTTGAAATACGCCCCCTTTCACGTCTCATTTAGACAGAGAGAGATTGATCCGTCGTTACAGCGAATTTCTCTGAGCAGATAATTACAAATAATTGTCCATGGATGAAAAGGTGGAAGAAAAGAAAAGGTGGAGCTGAAAAGTTATGCGTAAAAACAAACAAAAAAACATAAGTTTAATGTCACATGATAGCCTAATTTTATACCATGAGGATTCGTGTTAATGCAAAATAGTTTCAATCTTAATTCAGGAGTTGTACAGCTAAGTGGTGCAGCCTACTCTGCTGAGTAGTGTATCTTACACTGCACCAAGATGATACCCCCTGACTAGATGATTTGCTGTCTTGATAGTTTTATATTAATAATGTTGTATGTCTTAATGTTTTTCTGTTTGTTTCCCTTTGTTTTACAAATATGACCTAATATATTTTGTGTTACTTAAAATAAATGTTTAAATAGCATTTATTTTTGTATTGTGTTATATTTTTTATGCTATAAGTGGTGTTAAATATTATTCTGCACATTAATAATCAATGTTTTATGATGTGGGATGTGATGGGCTGCTGTGGGCCAGAAACTCCAGGGCCACTTTTTGGTCCCAGTCTGCCCCTGGCGCCGGTTTAAGTCGAACAAGCCTAATGTCTGTTGTGAGTTTAGGGGGCACGTCAGCCAGAGCTGTGTGTGAGTGAGTGAATGAGACTGCTGCCTGCTGCCTGCTGAACAGACGATCTGAAGTGCCGGTGTTTCGGCTACAAAAACCCGCCGAACTGATCCGAAACCAGCACAATTTTTATCCACCCGCCCAAACCCATTTTGGCCTGCAAAATAGATTGCAAAACTGCCCAATCTGGCAACCCTGGAGCCAAAATAGCGACTTACATGTAAAACATGAGGTTAGAGTGAAGCCAAATTTAAGCTTAATTTATGTGGCAGTGTGAAAATGGAATTAATGTTTATGATGATGTGAAAACACTGTAGCAGGTCAATGTATTGTGATTGATTTTAATGTGTTGCAGAACAAGTCAAGTACTGACAAAAGTAACTTCTGAAAAACCTTTATTGAAATGTTTTTTTTTTTTTAATGGATTTTGTTGTGTTACAGAGAAACAAGTAATTGTTGTTCTGTAAAGTTATGTTAATGTTGTGAATACATTGAAAGCTAAGAAAAGAGTCAGAGTTAATTAAACTATGCCGGTGCTTGCAGCCTGAGCCAGTACTCCTGTCTCACAGCGTTTCTTATATTATTCTACAGAGCCGGCAAGAGTGGTTCATTCAACTTAACCATTCAGGCTTCCCATGATGCGGGTAACAAAGTACATGACCTCTCAATGACATTTTATTATGCATCACTGATGGAGGTTAATTAATATTTCTTTTCACAGATGAACATTTTCTCTGTTTTACAAGAAGCATCAAACCAAGATGGAAAATTGCCATTATGATCTCCCAGACTAGCACAGTTCTCTCCAGACGGATCCAGTACTCTCCAGTTATCAGGTTGTCTCGGCCTCCCAGTGAACCAGAACCTTTAACACACAAACAAGCAATAATGCATTTGGTCTGTGGATGAACAAAAAAAAAAAAAACTGTTGGTTGGGCTTTCAGTACCAATACAATTAGGTTATCACACAAAAAGAAGCAACCAACTTTGCAAATTTCGAACCATTGAGATGAAACAACCTATTACCATTTGAGAAGGCAAAATAAATAAATATAGCTAAAAACAGATCACACATGCAGATTTCTTACTGTAGTCCAGTTTCATTGAGAGTTTGGTCATTCACCCAAACCCAGTGTCCTTCAGTGTCCAGATCATTGAGACCAATCCAGTGTGTCACTTTAATTTTAGAGACCAGAAAATCCTAAAGGAGAAAAGATACATAGGTGATAGTGTGAAATAATTGTTTGGTGTGGGTAAAATTAAAGGTACAAAAAGTCCTTTAAAATAAACTTTCATCTGTGTGATCAAACTTAAACCACATCAGCTGTAAGTCAAGTTTTCATTACCCTTGCATAAAGTATCAGTTAATTCATCATTGATCTGACTTGCCTGTTCTGATTTGCTGGTTATGGTCACCAGATCGGCTCCTTTTGAAACACAGACATCTCGACTGATTGTCCAGTTCAGTTTATTAGAGCCGAATAAATACAGCTTTCCACGACAAGCTATCCAGCCATTCACAGAGAGATTACAAGACTGAGCTGTGAAAAATGAATAAAGTGTGATTAAACCTTCCATTATTTAGATCATAAAGTTAATCAAACTGGTTCCTGTGCAGAAATATTCACACTTTATGTTGCTTGTAAACTGACACTCACCATCGTAAAAGGACAGCCATTCTCTAAGTGTGTTGTATCTGGCTTTAAGATCATTAAACTCTTTCTTCATGGCTGGTGAAAAGACAATTAAACAGTAAAATATAAACAAGAAGACATTTAGAAAACTGAAGTCAGAACAGAAGACTGTGGCATTTTTAACCTGTGTGCTGTGTTCAAAACCCTATAATGGCGCTTTTCCACTGCATGGTATGGTACGGTACGGTACGGCTCGGTTCGGTACGGCACGCTTTGGCGCTTTTCCACTGCATGGTACGGCTCAGTACGGCTCACTTTGTGGCGCTTTTCCACTGCATGGTACGGTACGGCTCCCTTTAAATGGTACCACCTCTGTTGAGGTTCCAAGTGTACTGTACCGACACTAAAATGTGACGTGAAAATACTGCAGATCACTGAGTGGTCAGACAGAATCATCACTACCAGAGTCGTGAGGCTTGTTCGACTTCATGCAGCTCTGCGCAGACCGATCAGCGGCTGACTTGAAGCAGTGCATGCCGGTTAGAAATTTTGTCCGACTTGATACACCGCCGATGCCACGTGACTGTGACATATGCCATCAAAGTACCGCGAGAGCGATTCGAGAGTAGTTAAAAACATCCACATGCTGAGAATCAAGAAGACCATCCCCTCGATAGGCTCCATTGTTCCTGTGTTGTGCATTTGAAATGTGGCGTGTAACGATGATGTAATGGCAGTAGAGGCTGCGCAACTATAACGATCAGTCTATAATCCCACCCACTTTGAAGCGGCACTAACTGCAGTGGAAAAGCAAACCGAGCTAAAGCGAACCGAGCCGTGCCGTGTTGAGCCGAGTCGTACCACGTAGTGGAAAAGTGAAGTGAACCGTGCCACGCCGAGCCGAGCCGAACCGTACCGAGCCGGTCATTTTTGACCAGAAAGTGTGACTTTTGTGCCATTTTGTACAAAATAAAAGCATTTGAAAACAAAAAGTTTTTTTTCATATTTTATGTAAAATTGGCAAAATTACCCACAAATAACGCCTTTTTCACTCAGAAACCGAGGTATGTAAGCTCAGATAAATAAGGCCTATGATCGATCAATTCCAAAAAGAGATATATAACCTGTCTTAATTGAAAGAAAACAAGTTGAAAAAAATATTGAATTCAATAGTTGGTGATGATGTTGCATGATGAGAGATTTAGAAGCAATTTATTGTAGCCTGGTAATTTTTTGACTGGGAACATCACAATTGGGTGAGTAAAGTCAGTAAATTTTAGTCCAATGCAATAAAATTAGCATATAGCAAAATAGCATTTTCGGGTACAGTAATAATCCTCTCTGGATCAAAATGATGCTCAAAAAATGTAATAAAAATGTCAAATTAAAACCAACTCACCAACATGAAGCAGAAACTGTTCTCTAACTCTGGTGTAGTTGCCTTTAAGTTCCTCTAGTGCTCTTACCATAACTTGGAGAATATGGGACAACAAGCAGATAAAGTTTCTCACATGGTGAGTTCAATAAACACTCAACACTGAATGAAACAATGAAACATGTCTGTGCTCTACCGTTTATTAAATACAGTTTTCTCACCTGTGCTGTTGTTCTCTTGAGCTGCCAGTGTCTTTGAAACCGCGATGTGCTGCTCATTCAGTGATTCGAAATCAGCGATCTTATGATTATCTGATTAAAGAAAAAGCAGCAGTGGAAAATAAGTGTTTTTGAGGAAAGTCCACATAATGCACACTTAAGACTGTAGAAATTATCTACAAAACCATTCTGTAAATGTTTGTAAATGAAGTCTTCAGGCTTAATCAATGACAATTTACACCTTAAATATGGGGGTTTGTTTGACAATATTGCCTAATAAAATAGCTTGCTGAAAAGTATGATTTTACAAATAAAAATCTACTGTGTTGCGAGTTTCAATGATGCTACTGTCCAACATTGATTTTTTAGTAGAAGTACTTACAGAATAATACAACCCTGAACAGAGCAAAGATCTAATATCAGTTATACTTACAAATCACCCAGAGAGCGCAGAGACCTCCGAGAGCAAAGCCAAAAGAAAAAAACCCAGAACAATCAGAGGAACTTTAGTCCACTTAGGAGAAGTGACCTCTCTCTCTCTCTCTTCAGTGGAGTTACCTGGGGTTAGAAATTTTATGAAAAAAAGGAAATTATTTCTGAACCTTGAATCTCTGAAGCATTTCCGTCTGGAACCATTCCTGAATTTACACTGGGTTAATTTCTGTATGATATATTTTTAACAGAATACATTTTCAACACATTGACTAGAGAAAACAAGAATTTGCGTAATTAAATATCCAACTCAACCTTATACAGTAGTAAGTGAAACTACATTTCCTGAAGTGTCTCTCCGCATTGTGTCTCTTGGCAAACGCATTGCTAGCTCCACAGATGAGGCATACAGCTTTATCTTTAACGTTGGTGAAGAGGAATTCTGTCTCCCACTCCTCGTTGAAATAAGTCTTCTTCTTTTTTGCATGACTTGCATCATCAGCCATAATTAATCTTTTTTTTCTTTTTTATAGTTCAATTTATGTCATGTATGTACCGTCTGCCCGCGACCGCCTCAACTCACAGAAGTGACGGTTTGTTTTTTTGTTTTTTTGCACAACGTAATGTAGCCTATGGCAACGTACGTTGACTCGACGTGCAGATTCTAAATATTTTAAATTATTGAATTATTTTATTATGTTTTAATGGTATATGAAATGTCACCAATAGTTATTTTCTTATTTTATGCCATTATAATAATAATTAAAAAAAAAAAAAAAAATGAAAGATTACAATTCAGGCTATTTATAGAACGTGCTCGCGCGGGCGACTCAGAGACTCGGGCACCATGTTGGAGACCACTGCTCTAGGCTATAGTTGACCAGAATTTCAACTATTTCACCAACGTCTGTTTTTGCATTTTTTGACACCAGTGACACACAGAGATCCGTTACAAATGTCCATATAGCGAGTATCTCTGTGACTCCGAATTCGTCACTACATGCACTCAACACATCCAGAACTTTTCTGAGGATCACGCCGATCGGCTCTTTGCCGTTAAAAAACATGGGCGTTACATCAGTCCATGACTTTATCAAGCCTCTTACGACATCCATTTCATTTTTGAGATTTGTCACACGTTTGCTATCCTGCGCACAATCGTTTTTCATACCACACGCAGCGTCGATAATCCTGTGCATCAAGCCAACCATTTGGCCTCTAAAATGATCTTTAAACATACTGTCTAGCATATCTCTTAAACAACAGTCTTTGCCCGTGGCACACTCACACGCCGGATGATACTTGTGCCCCACATCGCCAGAACTGGACGGGGAGTCGCTCTCCATCAGGTTTTGCGTAGCCATTTTTTCAACTTTTCAAATTTTTTGAATGTCCTGAGTGAGTCCTTGTGGGACAGTCGTCCAGGGTTTGTGCGTTAATGCTCGAAGTTTATGGGTCAAAAGCGTGACTCGTAGAAACGTAGTTTGCGTCAGGTTCAGGCAAACAGGATTTTCAACTTTTGATCAATGAGATGTCGCAGTAGCGCAGCAGTCCGCGGCTAGTAGAGCTAGAGTAGAGCTAGAGCGTGCGATGTCCTGACATATTTATCAGGACAGCTCAGCCCCCAGATGACAACCTCAGCTCAGGTTGTCATCAGGAAAGCCGTAAATAACTAGTTCCTGCATAACCAACAAGTCCTACATGTCGCCAGAGAGAAGTTTATTATTTTCACTCAATCCAGTAACAAAATCTGTTTAAACATTACATGTTTAACCCCCAGAGGTCGATGGTATCGCCGGCGATACCAGCTGGCTTTTTTTTTATCAGTGTAAAAGAAACTCATAAATACTCTGTTGACTTTGATTTTCCATAGGAGTTTCATACATCAATCGATTCTGTTAAATGTGTATTATTTTTGTGTATACTCACAATAAAAACAAAGTGTGGTGCTTTTTGCCAAATAAAGAAAAATAAACACGAAGCGAGTTCTGCCTTCTCTCTGTCCGTGTAGTCCATTCTGAAACATGTCCGAAAATGAATCATAACTCAGCGAATACTTCTCACACAGGCATGTGAGTTATGTCTTTATGAAGCTTGAAATCTCTTCTTTTAAATGAAGTAATTTATATAAAAAACAAATGTTTTCAACTCATGTAATCCGTTTGAAAGCAAGGAGAGGTACCGTTTTTCCTTCTGCCTCATTATCTCTATAATCAGCTGCGGCCGCCCCGCCCCCGGCGCGATTCACATGTAAATAGTTTAGGTGATATAGTATGCATCGCATACGCCCCCCGATCAATGCCATAAAAACACAGTTTCTATCAGACTTACTGATAGTTCATCGCGTTTTGAGTATGCGATAACGCTTCTCCGGTAATGAAGACGCCATTCAGATGATTCTGGACAGCGAGAAAGAATGCATGATACCGGGTTGTTTCCGCAGAGGAAGATTGTAACTCAGACGACGAACGGCAGCATATTGAAGAGCGAATTCCGCCGAGGACACAATTTCGGAGTAAGTTTTACTTAAAAGTCTTTTGTCTTTTATTTTTCGTGTTCGCATTTATGAGGAAAAAAACAATATTACGTGACAGTTCTCCATTATGGACGCGAGCGCTCTAAGCACTAAAAGACTTTCAAACATTCACAGAGACCTCAAAACAGAAAGTACAAATCCTTTCTTTAAAACGAATTTCGTTTTGTATCAATTGTATCTTAATTTTAATAATTTTTTCATTAACAAATTTCCTGGATTTAAAGTAAATATAGGCTAGCTAGCAATCACAACATAAGGTCTGAACTGGAGATCATCATGAACCAGACCGTAGCCTACTCGCCTCACGTCTAAAAAAATTTGAAATATATTTACAGAAAGCTGGTTCTAAACAAAACCATCCAAAACAAAAAAACTATGTAGCCTAATAAATGGGCATTTCTCCGGTGCGTTCACTAGCCTACTGCGAAGATCGCGAGTCAATAGCCTATCGTCAACTTCATCTTTGCCAGAAGTTAAATTTAAATCGCGTGTGTGAATGAATGATGATGTTTTAGCAAACTGTATTGCTATACTGAGATGAGTAAAAATCGACTGAAATATGTTGAAATAAAATGTAGGCTATTTGTATAAGCAACGTATTAAACGGCAAATTAACAATATGCACTAATATTTCATGAAAACAACGTTACAGTCAGGTGAAATATGAAAGACAACATTTTTAGTAGATTTGGGTACAGTTTTTACTGTAGAATATACTGCCTCGTCAAATAAGCTTTTGTTTAACAATTTCTATATATAAAATAGCTTACTATTTTTGTCAAAAATAAAGTCATCAACTAAGATGTTAGCTGTTCCAATGTTGGCTATATTCAAAGTAATGAATACATAGATAAAATGTAGGCCTATAATCTTTTTTTTTTTACAAAGAAAGAGTAGGCTACACTTGAAATATTGTTGAAATTGTAATTATTGTTGTTGTAACCTTTTTAATAAAATAGCAAAACATATTTACAAGATAGATGTAAGCAAAATCTTAAATGGTCAATATAAGTCTTCTTCTTAATATATCTTTTGTCCTTGCATTGTGGCTCAGTCAGTTTCACACCTGAGTGAATGGCTCATCATTATGCAGAGTGGGTGGGACATTGTATTTCTCAGGTGTAAACCACTCCTCGTTCACGCCCCCCTCGCATATTGGCTTTCCAAGCAAAACCTGTTTTACATCAATTCAAATCAATGTATGGTTTTATGTGAACGATAAAGCAAGACTATTTTCACATAATTTTGAAGAAAAAACTATAGGCGACCACATCCATTAGTCAAAAGTCTTATTGCCACATATTTAGTATGTGTTTTGTGGCCTTATTTCTGCAACTTTCATTTTTATTTTTTCCAATAACCACGCATAAACATTATTCTCTTAAAAATTCAAACATATACATGCATGTTGATCAGATATTTTGGTAGCCCTGTTTGTGCTATATAGAGTGAATTTACACCTTTGCCATTAACATGTTTATAAATAACTGAAAAAAGCACAAATGTCAGAGCATGTCAGAACACCTCCAGGGCCCAGAAAACAGCTCAGACTCCAGAGGGTTAAAACATATGGGTGAATTGTTCACCATAAGTTCTGTAACACACATTTAGAAAGTAGCTAGGATGCGCATGCTTTAAGTTAATGTGCTTTAAGAATAATTTTGCGCAGGCTTTAAGTTAATTTGACCAACAAGATGGCTATTTGAAAAGTAAGTTAGTTAAAATTAAAACGTGATAAATATCGCATCATTACCGAATTCATAACTTCAATATAACTTCAATAGTTATCACGCACCAGCTGATTTAAGCAAAGATGTGCTTTTTACGAGCGCCCGCTCGACACGTGACGTCACATCTCCGCGCTGCTGTTTTGGCGCGCTTTATGGAAGTTTGAATCGTTAGCGATGGAGCGCGTGAACACGAGCAGTGTGAGAGGATTCCTGAGATCTTGCGACGATCTGACTGAGAAGATTCGCTGTTTAATACAGAAGTATGGAGGCAGATTAGTCTCAAATATAAATCACGCAAAAAACATGATTCACAAATGCATAGACAATTTCACATGCATGAAACCTAATTCACGTACACACAAAAAAAATCCACGTGCGTGAAAAAAAAAATATATTCACAAAAAGCAATTCACATACGCAAAATAAAATTATATACTCATAAAATACATTTCACAAATGCAAAACACAATTCGTAGATATACAACTGTGCACAAAAACCTTTGAATGTTTAAAATGTACGAGTGTATCCTTGCATTTGAATGTGCAAATCGTCATTCACGTACGAATCGCCTTAGATATGTGTGTGTGTGTTTTTGAGACTTTCCTGGCAGCATAACACTCGTAACACAGAGCAGTCGTACTCTTTAGCCAATCAGATTTAAGCTTATCAATCGACCAATCAGTATCACGTGAGGGCGGGCCTACCTGCATGTTACGTCATCAGCTTTCGACCAGTTCATGGCTGAGCAGAGGTAAGTGCAGTTAATCGTTCATTTCTGTGTTTAGAAGTTAGAGATCAGTTGAAGCAATAGTTTATTAACTGCTGTTTAGTCCACATGTGAATATAAACATTTATTTTTAGTATTGATGGATTTTCATGTCCTGTCCACCACACATTCAACTGATGATAATGTATGTAATGACGTGCATATATAGGAGACATGTTTTGATCTGCATATATTATGTAGTTTTATTGTTTCAGATTTCCAAGACAGATGATGTATGAAGTTGCAGACAACCAGTACTGTGATCTTACCATTTCTACTGTAATTCTTTGAAAACAGTCATGCTGCAAGCCATCCATTTTGACAGTTGTTTCAACAAGTGGTTGAAAGTGATGCATTGTTACTGTATTAATTTGTCTCCTGCGGACTATATGTACACGCTTTAGGAATAAAGCCTTGCTATGCATGCATTATTAAATGTTCTTGTAAGAATTAAAAGATTCAGACATAGTTCAATCTGATGTACACCTTTTATTAATTTGAAAGTTTCCGAATCCTTTGGGAATAAAATATATAAAATGACTTGATCATGATTAATGTTCCTGTTACATATGAAGATCATGAACTGACAGTCTAAACTGTGAAGCACAATATTCAGTACAGAGAAATATACATCTCTTCAGGAGTTGTGAGATCCAGTCAGAGTGTACTTTGCTTTTAAAGTATATAAATATAAGTGCAATACATCAAGTGAAAAGTTAAAAAATGAATTGTGTTCAGTCCGGTCATCAGTAGACCTCTCTGTTAGGACATATAAGATTTTGTCCTGATATTTAAAGTACTAAAACCCTATAGTACAAGAGGTGCAGACGGAGGACGTGGGAAATTAAGTGATGGTATTTGAATAGAGTTTACTGAGTAATCTTAGTCGCATAATCTTAATTGCCTCTCTATGATAAGTACCTTTGTCTTATCAGCATAAAATCAGATTTGCCTATTTTACTAGGCAAAGTAAAATTAATGCTTCACAATATTGTCCTGTGAGACCTTAAGATGACAATAAAAAACCTTATTTAAAAACCTTGACATTACAATACAGCATAAGGAAATGCATGTTGAATATATTGGTAACACTCTACAATAAGGTACAATAACTAAGTTAACATTAGTTCATGTATTAAAAAACCATGAGCAATACATTTGTTGCTGTGTTTGTTAATCTTTCTTAACGTTAGTTAAAAATACAGCTGTTCATTGTTAGTTTACAGTGCATTTACTAATGTTAACAAGATTTTAATGAAGTATTAGTAAATGTTAACATTAACAAAAAATAATAAAGGCTGTTCACGTGCAGTTCATTATTAGTTCATGTTAACTAATGAAACGTTTTAATAAAGTGTTACCAATTAAGACATAAATACAACAAAAAAAAAGTATAAAAGAGAATAAAGAAACAACATGAATTAAGATGTTCGTGACTGCTATCCAGATGTCACACCAAAGGTGAGTAATCCTGAAAAATGCAGGGAAACAAGTGTTATTAATAATTTAACATCATACACAAATGGCAAAAAACACTGGCTGCTCATTAAAATAGGTCTATTCACTATTTAAAGAACAATCTCGATGGGTATTGACCACAGATGATTGTTTTGCAATCATTAGCGTGATTGTCAGGGACGTGCACAGACATTTTGAGGGGCAGGGGCTCAAGTGAAATAAAGGGCACTTCTCATAATTACGTTTTTTTTTTTTTTTTTTTAAACAAAAAAGTATATATATTAACGCAACTCTGACTTCCTTTTTAAAAAATTAATTAAAAAAGTTAATTAATTTTATCTTCCTCAAACTCACGCAATTGTTTCATTTTCAAAAGATGCTACTAGTTTCAAGTATATATTTAGAATAACCTAAATAACTGCATCAAGCAGAGGGGCATGTTTTACTAATAATTTGTTTATTTTTGCACAAGGCACTACATCATTTTAATTATTTTGGTGTTATCAGAATACATAACACTTTAAAATCAACACAAATATTAACTCTAAACTGAAGAGGGCTGTTGCTGCTATTTTGTTAACTTTACTGAAAAAAATCACTGCAAAAATGATTGACAAAATACAAAAATACAGCAATTTAATAAAATTATTACCAAAAAAAAGGTCTTCTACTTCAAAATAAAATCTGTTACTTCCATTCCCTGGTTGTCTCTCCTTCCTCCCTTACAGCGGCAACCTTCTGAAGGGCCATGTCCCAGTAGATGTTTATGCATGTACACACACACATACACATACACAATAACTGATGGTGACTGACATGACATTTCACATTTGAGGGAGGACTGTATCATCATTATCAAATAAAACCTTCAAAATCCACATTTAGATGGAGTTTGTTTTAAACCTACTACACTCTAAAAAATATTCTGTGGCTTAGTAAATATTACAGAAATATTTAACTTTATTAACTTAATAAAATCTCTGAAAATCTTACTTGATTGTTTGAATTAAACTTACCAAAATAATTGAGTAAAAATTCAATAAAAGCCAATGTCATGTATGTGGTTGTATGGAATACTATTTTATAAAGGTTTAGAGGAAATAAAAAAAGTTAAATCACTCATAAATAAAAAGTTAATTTATAAATATTGTTATTTTTAATGTTTAATGTTAACTTATTTCTACTCAGTTTTATGTATTAGTGTACCAGATGCAGTTACTCAGATTTACTACATTTTTTAGAGTGTATCCTCCATCTGTTTGCATCTGTAGATTTCTTCTAAATTCACCAATTTAGATTTCTAAATTTCAGGGGGAAAGACTCTTGATGGTCACTGTCTCAAAGAGCATGCACAGAGTCCAAATTAAAACAATTCCCCATCGTCCAAATTAAACAATTCCCCATCGTAAGTACACATTGATGGCCTAAGACACGAAACGAGCGGTTTGTGTGAGAAAACGAACAGTATTTATATCGTTTTTAGCTCTTATACACAGCACACGTCCAAGTGATCTGATGGCGCGCGCGCATCCTGGTGTGTGACGTGTACACAGACTGGTGCATAGATATACACTAGATGTCGCCTTAAAGACATTCGTTCCAATGACCTGCCGTAGACAAGGCGACATCTAGTGTATAAATCTATGCACCAGTCTGCACACACCAGGATGCGCGCGCGCCCTCAGATCACTTGGACGGACCTGATATTTAGATATACTATTCTTCAATAAATATATTTGTTTGACAGGGAAGCTGTGCGCAAACAGAAATATATATTATTTTTCAAAAATAGAAAAAAAGCACCCCAGAAAAAAGGGCACTTTCTCTCCAGGAATAAAAAGGGCAGGTGCTCAAGCCCCCTTTGATGTCTATGTGTGCACGTGCCTGGTGATTGTAGCTGTGAGAGCTGTCTGTACCTTCAGCTAAAATACAACAAAACAAGCATCATTCTTCTTCATTTTTGACACGATATGGGACATCTGATTACAACTAGTGATGTTACGTCTGACACCGACGCTCCGAAGCTTGCTTCAAACTCGAACGGTCCTTGCAATGAACCACTGCTTCGGAGCTTGTATCATTACGTCACTAGTCACGTGAAAATTACTTCTGAAGCAAACACACTGGTTCACTCCTGTAGTGAACTACCTGACTGCTTTGATTTGCCCAATCCAGTGTTGACAGGTTTGAAACCTGGCGGCTGTATTTCTTATAAAAGTGAAGCCAAACCATGGCAACACCGTGGGTTGTAGTAGTCGGTGTCTCTAAAGCTGGTGAAATTGTTTCAAAAAAAAAGAAATTGCCTTTCACTGTGGAGAATTGCCTTGGACTGTGGAGAAAATAATATTTCTGAATAAAAACCATACCATTTAATGAACACTTTGTCTAAGCCTTCTGCATGTACCCAAAGCACACCCTCTGCCACATTTTTTATTATTATTTTTTTATTATTATTAATTAGAGACCATATGAACAGTGTTACATAAAAACATGCATCAAAGATAGAAACTTAAAAAACCCTCTGCTACATTATACAAGTACAACCAGTTACACAAGCACATCCTTTTCAACATACAAAAATATCAGTCCCACCAGTTAACAAGTTATAGAGTTCTGCTTCCCACAGCTAAACAAGATAAAGCTTTCACACATGATACTGCGCTGCTAAAAAAAAACTATAGAAACCATTACAGAAATTATGTGGGATTTAATGGTTTTCATGGGAATTTTATTGGTTGTAATGGGAATTATAGTGGTCTCTGTGGGTCTCTACTGATATGTGTTGGGTTCTATTGGTGGGGGCATTAAATCCTAATGGAATATGTCCCAAAAACTCTACAAAAAAGAATTCTGTAGTGGTTTAAATGGTCAAGCCAATGGTTCCTATTGGTATTTTAATAGAAATCATTAGAATTTCAGTGATGGTTTCCAACTTTTTTTAAGCTGGTCTGATCTTCTGTCCTTGTCTAAAGAAATAATTACACACACACATCATGCTTTATGTCACATATCATATGTCAAGATGGCGCCGATCAGTGCAGTGGCTTGCCGTCGCTCCTCTCTGTTTTTTAGTTTGTTTGTGTTTTATGTTTTCTTCTACGTTTTAATTCATTCATGTCAGTCACTGAGGATTTATGATTCCACTACCCTGCTGCAGATTCGATCTCAAGTTGTATACTTGGCGATCAGTAATGTGAACAAGTGCGCTTTTCCTTATCACACACTGCCGCCGTATCTACGGCGTTCTCCGACTGGATGTGTGTGCTGCAGGCGTAAGCGGCGCCGGCGACGACGAGGGAGACGTGCGGGCGCTCATGTGAGGCAGAGATTTCGGAGGGGGTCTTCTGTTGAGGTGCAGTTTGCAGATGATGCTGGCAATACGGATCGGGCTGTAGATCTTTGGGGCTGGCGATGTTCTTTCTTGCTGCCCGTGTATCCAGATGGAGGTTCGTCAGTGCTGCGGTTTCGCCAGGATATGAAGATTTCATCACACCGAAGAGGTGTATGCCTGAGCAACTTGAGCTGTCCTAAGACGGTAAAGTTGGGCGCTATCACAGCAGCCCCCACGGTCTTGCACACGCTACAGATGGCGCTTTTAAATGCGCGCTCGGTCCTAAATAAGACCTTTATACTTAATGATTTTATACTGCATAATGCCTTGGATTTCCTTTTTATCACTGAGACTTGGATAAATGGGGATGAGTGGAGTCCCTGTGTGGATATTTGCCCACCTGACTATATCTTAAATAATACCCCGAGGCAAATGGGTCGTGGCGGGGGTTTAGCTACTGTTAGTAAGCAGCAGTATAAATGCCGCCGCTTATCGACCACCTGTTACTCGAGTTTTGAGGTTCAGCTCTTAAGGCTTGAGTTTCATAAGCCTGTTTTGGCAATTGTTGTTTATCGACCTCCAAAGTACTCTCCAGCGTTCATTCAAGAATTTTCGGAGTTTTTATCCACTATGTTATTATTGTCTGATCATATTTTACTTGTTGGGGATTTTAATATTCACATATGCTGCCCTGGGAAGCCTTTGGTAAAGGTTTTTTCAGACCTAATGGACTCGTTTAATTTTAAACAACATGTACTTGGGCCCACTCATGAGAAAGGACATACACTGGACCTTGTGTTCTCCTTAGGTGTAGCTGTTTGTGATGTTGTTGTAATGGATGCCTGCCTTTCAGATCATATGCCTGTCACATTTAATTTAAATATGCAATTTGTACGGGCGGAGCATCAGCCTTCTGGTTTACGCTCACGTATAATTACTCAGTCTACACCACAGGCATTTGGTGATTCTTTTAACTCAATTTTTGAAGTATCCTGGCTGGAGTCTGCATCTACTGAGGCCGACCCTGAAGAATTACTTTCTGCCTTTAATTCGGTGTGTTCTGGAATTTTAGATTCTGTTGCCCCATATAAGCTTAGGTCTAGTAAAGTCAATTTACAGCCCTGGTTGAATGATCATACACGTACACTTAGACAGCAGTGTAGGCGAGCAGAACGGGCCTGGAAAAAGGATAAACTTACGATCTCGCAGCAGATTTTAGTAGATTCACGCAAGGGATATCAGAGGGCTGTGAAGGAGGCTAAATCAGCCTTCTTTTCAAAAATTATATTGCAGCACTCAAACTCACCAAAAACTTTGTTTCAATCTATTAATAGGTATTTGAACTCTCACACTGCGTCATTACCATCATCTACAGAATGTTGTGAAAAGTTTTTGAATATTTTTTCAGAAAAAGTTAATACAATCAGAGCTAGCTTTAGTGCTTTGAAGGGCTTGACAGGAGGTACTCTTAAAAGTGTTAATAATTTTGATCAATTTGATATGGTTACTACTGAGGATATTAAACTGATCGTTGACAAATTGAAACGACCCGCTGCAAGTTGGGATGTTTTGCCTTCTGACTTGTTGTCCGAGACGTTTGATCATACTGGGTCTTGTATTACTGCTATTGTCAATTGCAGTCTTTATACAGGCATTTTTCCTCATAGTTTTAAGCAGGCGGTTATTCAGCCCCTTCTTAAAAAGCCTAACCTTGATCCTTCGGATTTCAATAATTATCGGCCCATTTCTAAGCTGCCTTGTATTTCCAAAGTATTGGAAAAGGTAGTTTTAGCACAGTTAAGTTCGTATCTGGCCAATCATGAGTTGCTAGACGCTTTTCAGTCTGGTTTCAGAGTAGGACACAGTACTGAATCTGCTTTACTGCGAGTTTCAAATGACATGCTACTCATTGCAGACTCAGGGACTAGAGGAGCTTTAATTATGTTAGATCTGAGTGCAGCTTTTGATTTAATCGATCACACTATTCTTATTGATCGGTTGGAACATGTAGTGGGGCTGAGAGGGACGGTTTTAAATTGGTTCTCCTCATATCTAAAGGGACGCTCATGTTCTGTTAGGGTTGGGGATTTTTCCTCAAAGTCAATTATTTTGGAGTGTGGAGTTCCACAAGGTTCAATTTTGGGCCCTATTCTTTTTTCTTTGTTTCTTTTGCCCTTGGGCATCATTTTTAAGAAACATGGTATCTCATACCATTTATATGCAGATGACATTCAGGTATATTTACCGATCAGTGCTGGTGTCCCTAGCACTAATCAATCCTTGGTACTATGTTTACAGGAGGTGATTGCCTGGTTAGAGCAAAACGGCCTGAAGTTAAATGCCAGCAAATCGGAAGTTTTGGTTTTCGGGACAAATAATGACGACAGGGACTTAGGGGGCCTTCTTGGCTCTTGGGAAACATATGTTAAACCCAAAATAAGAAATTTAGGGGTAATTTTTGATTGTGCTCTTATGTTCGATCATCAGGTCAAAAATGTGGTAAAAAATTGCTTCTACCAATTAAGGACTATTGCGAAAATGAAGTCTTTTCTGTCTGTTCCTGACTTAGAAAAAGTTATTCATGCATTCATTACGTCTCGTTTGGATTATTGTAATGCTCTTTATGTTGGTATCAGTCAATCTCTTACTTCGAAGTTGCAGATGGTACAAAATGCTGCTGCAAGGCTCCTTACTGGTGTCAGGAAAAGGGAGCACATTACTCCAGTTCTTGAAAGACTGCATTGGCTCCCTGTGAAACAGCGTATACAGTATAAGGTTTTGTTGTACGTTTATAAAGCTGTGCATGATTTGGCCCCGAAATATATTAAGGACTTGGTGCGTATGAACTCTTGCAGAGCACAAAGGTACTCCAATTGTCTTCAATTGTTTGTACCGAGAACTCGCTTAAAAACAAAAGGGGATCGAGCTTTTTCAGTTATTGGTCCTAGACTGTGGAATGCACTTCCTCCTGATGTAAGGTCTGCATCCTCAGTTGTGGTTTTTAAATCTCGTCTTAAAACGTATCTTTATTCTGTGGCTTTTAATTCTTGACTTTGTCATTGTATGTCATGTATTTTATGTATTTTTATTATTTTATTTTATTTTACAATCTCTTGGATGTTCAGTCCTTTGGCCTACAACGTAGCATAAAGGGCTATATAAATAAATAAGACTTGAGACTTGAGACTTTTATTATCAAGGTGAACACATGAAATTCATCAGTATCTGTAATAGGGGTGGAGCCGAACCCGAATACGGTATTCGGAAAGGCACAAATAATGTGTTTTTTACGAATACTTATTTCGAACAAATACTTTAAAAATATTTGTATTCGGGAACAAGAAAAACTTTATATCAAAAATCTGCGTTTCCTCATGAGACATGGCGACCGGCGGCGCTGCTGATGTGGTGGCTGTTAATCCACTTGTTGATAAGAAAGGAGGAAAGAGCCACATATGGAAATATTTTGGATTAGGCTAATGTCACGTTGCCATAGGGGTCGTTCACATAGCGCGTTTTTTGCGCGTGCAGATTTCAAATGTAGGCGCGCGGTAAGCGCGCTCGTTTTTCCAGGCGCGCCTATGTCCATGTTGCATAGCAACGACAGACGCCACGAGAGAACAAGTGCTTGTTGAAAGGAGAAAGCGGTGCGAACTGCGCTCTTCATGATGACGAGGAAGTATCAGCAAAGAATTAATTGATTTCTAGCCCTTGCATTAGCTTTAGATATATTTATGGAGATGAGAAATGAAATAAAAAGCCGTTATTATGTCATTAATATCAGTCCGTCAGAAAAGCAGTTCTAGGGCTAGTCTTATTCTTGGCTGGATAACTCTTAGCAGGTTTAAAAAGCCCTTTTAAAATTAAATATGAATGCAGTTTTGGATTAAATAAAAGGACAGTCAAGTCAAATAAAACATGTTTTATCTCCTGTATAGTTTGGTAACACTACAATAAGATACCATTCATTAACATTACTTAATGCTTTATCTAACATCAACACATTGAGTGAACAATATATTTTTACAACATTAATTAATGTTTGTGAATGTTATTTAATACAAACACTTGATTGGTCATGTTTGTTCATTTCATTCATTGTGCATTAAATAATGTTAACATAAATAATGTTAACTTTTGATTTTTAAAATGTATTTTTAAATTAACCCCAAGGAGAAATAACTATTGTTTATTGTTAGGTCATTTTATCTAATGTTATCTAACAAATGGAATCTTATTGTAAAGTGTTTTTAATACTACAGTTTCCATCTTTGTAACCGTGATATACACTTTAATATATGTAAATTTAATCTAAATTAAGCTTTGGTACCGAAATTGGTACCAAGAACCGTGGATTTTCTCTGGTATTGGTACCGAATACTGAAATTTTGGTACCGTGACAACACTAGTAGCTCTGTTAGCTCGGTAATTTAGACAATAGGCTGTTGACAAAGTAACATTAATGTAGGTAATGGCTGTTATGTTATTTTCTTTTCAATGAGTTCCTTGTTACATGTTCATTGCTGGATTTGTGGAAAAACATCAACCAATATTGGATATCCATAATTATTATAATGGATATAATTAAAGAATACTTACACTATAACGTAAATTAGAAGTGTAACGCAAAAAAACTGGATTTTTACACCTATTTTGAATTTTACTCGAATACAAATACAAATACAAATACTTTTCACCCCTCAACAAATACAAATACAGATACAAATACCGGCTGCTTTGCACACCCCTAATCTGTAAAATTCACCTACATAAATGAGTTTCACAGCACTAACACTGTTTCAGCTTTGATCGCCTCGGTAAACACGTAATAAACGTGGCGTTAACATATAAGCCTACTTGCATTTTATGGTTGTCAGCTTTGTTGCATTACATTTACTTCACCAGGAGATGGTGCTGCAATTCCTATCTGAATGAAGCTTCGAGTAATGAACCATTTTCGACACAATTGTATCAGAAAGCAATAATGCTTCGAAACGCTTCATTTGGCCATCACTAATTACAACAACACTTGCTTACATCAGTTAATAGTTCATAAACTATTGCTTCAACTGATCTCAAACTTCTTTAACTTCAGTTAACACAGAAATGAACGATTAACTGCACTTACCTCTGCTCAGCCATGAACTGGTCGAAAGCTGATGACGTAACATGTAGGTAGGCCCGCCCTCACGTGATACTGATTGGTCGATTGATAAGCTTAAATCTGATTGGCTAAAGAGTAGGACTGCTCTGTGTTATGAGTGTTATGCTGCCAGGAAAGTCTCAAAAACACACACACACACATATCTAAGGCGATTCGTACGTGAATGACGATTTGCACATTCAAATGCAAGGATACACTCGTACATTTTAAACATTCAAAGGTTTTTGTGCACAGTTGTATATCTATGAATTGTGGTTTGCATTTGTGAAATGTATTTTATGATTATATAATTTTATTTTGCGCATGTGAATTGCTTTTTGTGAATATATATATATTTTTCACGCACATGGATTTTTTTTATGTGTACGTGAATTAGGTTTCATGCATGTGAAATTGTCTACGCATTTGTGAATCATGTTTTTTGCGTGATTTATATTTGAGACTAATCTGCCTCCATACAGAAGAAACTCGTCAAGACGTACTTGAGCAGGTGATATTATGCTCTTACGATGCGATGTGAACAGGGCCGTAGCTAGAGAATTCGGGGGCCCCCTAAAAAATATATTCATGCGGGCCCCCCTTCACCAATATCATATACTGTACAGTAGATGAGCATGGAAGCCCAAATATAACAGAAGATGGTGATGTTGTTGTAAACCTTTATTTAAAAAGTTAAATGTTTATATAAAATTACAACTAATAAAAACTAACAAAAAGAAAGAAATAGTTGAATAATGCATGAGGTGCATAATGCAATGCGTCGTGACTCATGTACATTTTTTAACTCTTATGTTAAAAAGAGAAATTTTGACC
This sequence comes from Abramis brama, assembly GCF_963993115.1. Taxonomy (NCBI): domain Eukaryota; kingdom Metazoa; phylum Chordata; class Actinopteri; order Cypriniformes; family Leuciscidae; genus Abramis; species Abramis brama. The sequence continues at coordinate 6,153,641 of NC_139974.1, forward strand.
GCGTAATCATTCGGCCTTTGAAAAAGTGAATGTTTGAACTCTGGTGTATGCTAAATGAAAACAGGTGAACAGGTGTATGAATGTGTCTACAGGTGTATCTAACCCTAACAACTAATGACCAACTTTATTTTTGCTATTGTACATACATTTTATTCTTCTAACTGTTTGTCTTTGGTTAGCACAGCTGGAGAAGAACAACAGGGAAGTTGGAAGACACAGTAGAGGAACTACAGAATAAATATGGAGAGAAAACAGCATTAAAAAGGATCAAGTCCATAGTGAAAAAAATCAGAAAAAAGAATATCAAACGTTGGAAATATGTATAATTTACTTTGTTAGTAGTCAATATGTTTCTCAATCTTCAATAAGCTTTACTATAATGTTTACATGGTTTTGGTTGTGTATTTAATTGCTAATTTTTTTAACAGATGGTGACGTTCAAACGCTGAGCGTTCAAACACATTCTGGAAACATGACAAATCAACAGCCTAACAACCTTCCAGAACGACGACAGCATAATATTTCTACATCATTGGGACAGCCATTAAATAACCCTAATCAGCTTAACTTAACAATTGCCCAGAAGAATGGTGGGACAATAGTTACTACAATCATGGTAGAAAACACAATATATGGTGATGTTAACATCAGTGCGGTGAGTGTCTGATAATTTAAGAAACAGTTGCTTAGTTAAGAAATGATTTGTGTATGTTATATATATATATATATATATATATATATATATATATATATATATATATATATATATTTATGTATGTGTATTTTTGTTTTGTTTTTTAAAGTTAGTCCATAGGGTGTGGAACTTTGCACAACTATTTACACGCATACTGTTTTTGACACATAGTGATTGTGAACATTCCATTTTTTTTTTTTTTTTTTTTTTTTCAAATAATACATCTCTTTCATTTTGTGCCGGATGTTAAAATATAAAGGTATTAGTTAATAACAATTAAAAACTTTAAATCAACATGAAGCCATAATATTAATCAATAAAATATGGTTAAATTACAGTACAATGACTTCCATAATATTTTATTTTATTTTATTTACAAAGTTGTGCGTCGTGAGTGAGACCTAGCAAAGATTACACCAATATTAGATTTCTTGTTGCGTGGTTGCACTAGAAGCTTAGTCATCAACATCTAAACTAAACATTATCATGGTTTAGTTTTAGTTTTAAAACTGTTTTTTTTTTTCTTCTTTTTCTGATTTTTCATTTTTCAGGTTGATATTTGTAGAAATAAGCAAAATACATTTATAAAAACAAGTTAATGGCCTTGTGTCAGAACACAACAGGTCTTTTTATTGTAACTCTGAAAAGTGTAATACAGTATTTGATTTTTACAAATACCTAAACCAACGGGCCTAAGCCGTTGACCCCTGAAGTTATGACTTCTGAAGGCCTCTCATGTGTAGATTCGCTCGTTGAAAAAATGGTATTTTATTAGCTAAAATCATTGTCTGTATTCGTAAAATATGTCCTCATGGGTGTAAAATGACCTCTGCCAATGATCTGACTTATCCTCGTAAGCGAAACATTTCTTATCTTTATTTACATGGGGCGGGTAAGTCCAAGGAGGCTTCCGTGTCGTTCCGCCATCTTGAAACACTATAATAACAGAGAGGGACAAAAAACCCTAGCCTAACTCAACACGTTTCAACATCAACACTACTATAGTCAACAGCACATTCAAAAGGACCAACAACATTGTATTTGTGAAAATGATTCAGTACTGAAACAGCATTTATGAGTTTGTACATATCTTGTGCTTGTTTCTGCAGTTCGTGTAGGCCTCTAAGACTATGAATAACTAAAAATGATTATTGATGAACTTGAATAACTTGAATTTTGTTGACAATATAAAAAAAATTGACTTCCCATACCAGGAGTCGAACCCGGGCCACCTGGGTGAAAACCAGGAATCCTAACCGCTAGACCATATGAGAGGCGTTGATACTGTCTCAGACAAATTTGCAAAGGCTGCACGGTACAATATAATGCTGGATCATACTTATGCCGAGCCACAGGAGAAGGAATCCTCGTGGCCAAAAAGCAAAAATGTAATTTATCGGGATGTAAATAAATATAGGGATAGCTTCTCCCAGGTGGAAAGAGCTAATGAAGGAGAAAGACTTTGAAAGGGAAGTTGTCTGCTTTCTTCTCGACAGGTGAGTCAAAGTTACGGTCTAAATGACAAGCTTTTTTGTACTGCTTGGCTGTGTAAATCATTATATAGGCAGCATAACGGTAGAACATGTATAGTTAAACTCGATGATGTGCTACCGCATTTGAAAAAGCAAGGCGCTAGAGATTACTATTTGTTTAAATGCAAAATAGAATTTCACCGCTAGATGGGAGAAATTCTTTTGGGAGGACTAACTTGTAGGGTCTTTAACAAAAAACAAAAAACAAGTAATAAAAACTCAGTGAGTGTTTTAGCGCAATTTTCTGACGTCATGGGATCACAACACTAAGAGATAGTAAATCTTTTTATGTTTTTTTTTTTTTTTTTTTGCGTTCCCGAGATTAGACCTTCCTTAACATAATGCCGAAAACCCGAAGTCTCTAGGTGGTCTGGTTGAGGAGGAGATAGAAGTGCAAGATTGGTGCGCACAGACAGAACAGAAATCATGAGTTAACAATCGCAATTTTGTCCGTTGGAAAATAGCGCTAAAAAGCCTACAAAATCGAGGAGGTCAAAGGGGCATGCTTCCTGCTATAGCTCTGCCCAAAGTCTGTTCATGCGGCCACCAGACAGATTTTAAACACCGGATTTAAACTTCTACATATATTTTGAGTAGATAGTATATTCTCAGTAAAGGGTTTCACCCTGTGTGATTCCACACTGATTAAGGATAGTTCGGGAGATACAAGTTAAAATGATCTTATACGATCTTATACTTATACTTTGAATTAAGACGAGTAAAATTAAATATTCGCTCAAGACAAACTTTACTTATCACGCATTGCGTCTCTGAAATTGTGTGGTGATTTTCCAAATGATACAAACTTAATCTAAATAAGAGCAATGTGGAGTCCTCGGATTTCTTAAAAACAACACAACAACAAAACATTGTGACAAACTTTGACAAAATGTTGTATGGACAAAAATACTGTTTGAAATATTTTTGTATAAATAAGATCTAAGACGACTAAGTACAGTTTTTCAACATTCTAAAGTTTTTGAACAGACGCTGTTTAGTAAAAATAATACCTTAGGTTAAATTTAAGCAAAATCATTACATAAGTCTTCTTAGAAGATAAATAGAAGATATGATTTTAATAAAACTTTAAAGATTTGATTTAAACTTTTAAGGTTATGCTTTTAAATGAATTTAGTATAAACTCTGGATGTACTCTGAAAAGGCGTTAGCAGACTAGATTTACTGTGACATTGTCCCCCGAGACTCATCCGGTCTGATACCCTGTTTCCTGAAGCTTCAGTTCACACTGTGGTTTATCTCTGAAGGATCTGGGGCTGTAAGGTGTTTTTATTCATATATTTATTTAGCTAAAACTTTGTTTACATTTTAGTAACATATGTTATTAATAATAATTAAATTTAAAATAGAGATTAGTTAATTTTTTAGAAAGTGTGCACGCACTCAAAACAGCTTAGAAATATTTATTTATTTCATTTTGAAAATGTACAAATGTAGTTCTCTGTGTTCAGGTGTATGGTACAAAATTCATTATAGCTATGGAAAGCCCTGCATGGACAAAAAAAAAAAAAAAAAAAAAAAAAAAATGAAAAAAAAAAAATAGATTAAATGAGATTTAAGACGAATAAGTACAGTTTTTCAACCATCTAAAGTTTTTTGAACAGACATTGTTTAGTAAAAATAATACAATGGGTTAAATTTAAGCAAAATCATTTATATCATACATAAGTCTTCTAAAAGTTAAATAGAAGATACAAATGTATTCAAACTTTAAAGATTTAATTTAAACAGTCTTTTAATTTTAAAAGATCTAATTTAAACTTTTAAGGTTATGCTTTTAAATGAGAGAGAGAGAGAGAGAGAGAAAGAGAGAGAGAGAGAGAGAGAGAGAGAGAGAGAGAACCACTCTGTGATTTTATATTATATAATTTATATACTTTTAAAGAATAGAATGATTTATGTAAGATGGATTTTATTTTTGTTTATCTAAAACAATCGGTTTCAGTAGATATTTTTATAACCATTTAATTTATATACTTATAAAGAACAAAATGTTTTTTTTAACTTTAGTTAGTGTGAGATACACTTCACAGTTTCACTGTTACCTTTGGAATGCGAAGGAGCAGAAGGAGGGGGGTGTCACGGGGGGCCTCTGTTTGAGAGACTTTTTAATTAAGACTTTTAATAATGTATTGAATTTAAAAACATTATTACGACTTTTAATAATGTATTAAATTTAATTAAAAAAAAATAAATAATAATAATAAAAACATTTTATAAAGATATCATTTAAACTTTGAAATAAATTTAGCCCTAACACAATGTCTCATTCTGATCGCTGAATAAACCCTAGGAGTCAGAGACCGTCAGGTGGTGCTGTAAGAGAGAACCACTCTGTGATTTTATATTATATTATAAGCAATTAATTTATATACTTTTAAAGAATAGAATGTTTTTCAACTTTAGATAAATTAGCAAGATATTATTTTATAACCATATCATGTATAGTTTTAAAGAACAGTATGTTTTCAACTTTAGTTTAATTAGCACGATAATTATTTTAAAGGATAGAATGTTTTTTGTATGACATTGTTTAATCAGTGACTGAACACCACATTTCAAATGTCAGAGCTCAAATGCGAAGGCTGGGAGAGGGAATCCTGTGACAAACACAAACAAACACACACACACACACACACACACACACTACTCTGGCTGGTGAGGCATTCAGGAAAAACTTCTTTTTCTTCTCACTTTTTCAAAGGGGTCCACAATGCTCTGGAATGCGGAGGATATGCTGACACATATCCTATATATATATATAACAGCGCCTTCAAAACCATCAGCAGCATCACAGTGACCGAACAGCACATTTCAGATGTCAGAGCTCATATGCAAAGGGTGGGAGGGAGCGCCTGTGGCAACATATACCCAGACAGAAACCCATTTAACTGAACCTGACACCAACTTCAAACTTTCTGTCATACAAACACCCAAAGCTTCTGTCAAAATCACATGATCTAGGGATAAAAAGGTTCAAATAGGGCAAAACTTTCTGTCAAACCACATGATCTAGGACTAGCTAGGTCAATAGGGCAAACCATAACAACATATGCCGGAAAGACACCGGAAGGCCAACCTGTCAAAACACATGATCGAAGGGATAGGTAGGGTCAATAGGTCAATCCATAACAATACAGGCCGGAAGGGCGACAGGAAAGGTAAACCGGAAGGTCAATGACAACCGGAAGCCATCAATCATTTTGACATAAGGTCCGTCATAAGAACTACTAGCATTAAGGTTGAAGCTGTGGGCTGTGGCCCTTCAGGAACTGAGTTTTGCACCCTTGCTTTGAGTAATATCTAAATACATGTTTATTTATACTTTTGGCAGATGCTTTTACACCAAGCAAGCATTGATTCAACAATTCAACATTGCATGTGAACTTCATGATCATCATGATCTATATCTGAGCTACAGGAAGACAGAGCTTTTTTTATTGTGTTGACAGCGTTTAATTCCCAGAGAACACATGAACAGATAAATGTATACCTAAATGTTGCTTTGGACAAAAGCACTCGCTAAATGTGTAATTGTTGAATGAACACATAAGAAAACCATTTACACCATCATTACTAGTGCTAAATCATTAAAATAGAAATGAATGCACTGATCATCCCAGCCTTACATTTGTTTTGAGAGCAGGTTTCATCTGAAGCAACTGTTGAAAGTATAAACTAGAATTTTCATAGATTGAATCCATTTCATGAGCCTGACAGAAGACGTGTCCACTGAGACTTCAGTGCTGCTGAGTTTGTTCAGAATAAGGAAGTCACATAAAATATCTTTCATAATACAGACTAGAAGTATGAAGTCATGAGCCTGAATAACAGATCTAGCAACTACATGTTTGACTACCTGTGTTAGCCTCTAAAAAATAACGTATAGCCTATAATTATGTTTGTGTTCACTAAGAGAGAAGAATGAGTCTGTCTATACAACCCCAAACATTAAGTTCTGGTCTGGAGATAGTCAACTCAGTGAAGTTGTACTTTTTCTGGGGATTTCTATGTGTTGTATTTCATGTTGCGTTTTATTAATGCGTTCTCAAAACTTGTGTTTTGTCTGGGCGAGACGGAGTGAACTGCTGCGCTAATAAAGTTACACGAATGTGCACAGAAGATCAACGGCCAATGGCAGGATTTTCGTTTAATCATAGCTACAGAAAATTTTGGTTAGTTATTTAAAAATTTTTTTAGAGTGAACGGACCCTTTAAGAAGGTTACAGGGGAAACGTAACGTAACATAACATAACGGTATATAAACGGACAGACGTATTTCTGCAGCATTGCTCTTTGCTTGTTTGCTTCTGCAAGGTTTTTTTTTCCGGTCCCTTCAGATTTTTCCTTTTCCCTGTTTTCATCCCTTCAGATGTCTCACCCAATCAAACCAATATCAGACTAGATGCAGTAATAAAATACTAAAACATTTATTCATTAAACTTTTATTATTAAAGCAACTTACAAATGATGAACTTGACAAGCAATTTATAATAGAGCCTTCAATAAAGCAATAGAGATGCTGCATTACTGACCTCTTGTGGAGAAAAGAACAGAAATACAAAGTGACAAAACAGACAAAAGTTGAATGCTGTAAAAATGCAAAATTATCAGATGATCAAATTCCATTCGGTTTCTCACACAAACCTATAATATGGCTCCAAAAGAGTAGGGCACATTACATTTACAGTATTCATTTAGCTATAGCACACAAATCTTATAGTTATTCAATTGTTGCTGTTATTTTAGATCCAAAACAGTAAAAAAAAAACTAAAAAAAAACACACAGATTTTGTCACATTTTAACTTGGATTTTTTTCGTCGCATTTTAACTTAAAAATGAGCAAGCAATTGCAAATCCAAAACAGCTATCTCTAGTTTAATGTGCATATGCAAAATTGAAATAGACCTCATTAATTAGTTCCACTGATGGAGGTAAATTAATATTTCTTTTCACAAATAAACTTTTTCTTTTTTTTACAAGAAGCATCAAACCAAGATTTAAAATTGCCATTATGATCTCCCAGACTAGCACAGTTCTCTCCAGACGGATCCTGTCCTCTCCAGTTATCAGGTTCTCTCTGCCTCTCAGTGTACCAGAACCTATAAGACACAAACATTCTGGGTATAGACACATATTTATTTCCTGCAATAATTTTATAAAACACCTGTATTTAAGGTCATCGCCTCAGTTCTTGGATGATTGTTTTTATGCATTTTTTGTTGTTGTTGGTTCTCAACTTGTATTCAAACTACATTGATTATCATTTGATGATATAACACATGCAGTGTTCTTACTTTACTCCAGTTTCAGTGAGAGTTTGGTTGTTCACCCAAACCCAGTGTCCTTCAGTGTCCAGATCATTGAGACCAATCCAGTGCGTCTCTTTAACGTTAGAGACCAGAAAATCCTAAAAGAGAACATTTGGTTTGGTCATGTTTTATCTCATTGATTACATACAACTCAGATGCCAAACTCAAGCCGAAAACACTTCACACAACTTGGGTTACAATCTCGTGTAACACCTCAGGTGAATACAATGCAGTGCAGTGTGGTTTATCATGTGTTTAGCTTCTTCCTCTTAAGGTTTCATTTGTGGTTTTGCTTTAGCACATCACATTTTATTACACAATATGATGTGCATTTCGTAGCATTATTGCTTTCTACAACCTATGTAAGGTGAAGAAGTCTTGCATTATCCCTTAATCACCAGAAAAACTGCCACACAGACATGATTCATCTTCCTCTGAGCAAGGTTACAATTATTTGTTCAGTTCTCAGCCGATTTCCAGATATTACATTATTTTATGCCTAATCCTGATTTCAAGGTTAGAATTATGGCCAGTGACAGAAAAAAATGCAAACAATACACAGATGATTTCTGATACACTGGGTGTTTTACAATATCCAAACAGTGACAAATAACAGCTTATGTTTATGAACTGTAAAGTTCTTTGACATTGACATTAAATTGAGTATTTGATTTTTTTTAGAAGATTATACTTCTATGCAGATTTTAAGTTAAATTATACTTTTTTTTGAGTACTTATTTATGTATCTTATTTTTTTCAAAAATGTACATGATGGACATTTTTTCAAATTAGCAATGTTAAAGGGATAGTTCAGCCAAAAATATAAATTAGCCCATGATTTACTCACCCTGAGGCCATCTGAGGTGTATATGATGCACAACTGAACTTGACGGACAACGTAATGACGAATGCGGTTGCCCAGCCCTGTTTGTTTGAACCGCGGGAGGCGTCATTATGTTGTTCAAGTGTTACTCTTTTGCCGTGAATCGATGCAAACGGCCGTTTGTCGGAAGCTAGTTTTTTTAGTCGATAAACGTAACGAAGTTCAGATGTTACGGGAAGAAGGAGGCGGGAACCGGCGAACATTCAAACACTTTAATGACATAAAATAAAACAAATTACAAAACGAAAGTAAAAGACAGCTGCCCCTCATGGACGACTGCTGTCACACAAAACAGAAACAAAACATCAAATAAAATGCAGGCCTGTTCCTCTCTCGCTCTTCACTGTCGTCGCTCCTCCTTTATGCTTCCGCTCCTCCGTGAGAGATGCGAGACCGGTGCGTCGCGCATGTGTCGCTCATTATCAATCACGCCACCGGCCTCGCTCCGTCCTCCCACGGCCCTCGACCTCGTCGTGCTCGCCACAATAAAGTTTTAAATATGGATATTTTTCTTATACAAACGCATCGCTTCACCTCAGAAGGCCTTTATTAACCCCCGGAGACGCGTGGAGCACTTTAATAATGAATAGATGTGCTTTAATGGACTTCCAAAGTCCAACAGCCATTCACTGCCATTATGAAGCTTGGAAGAGTCAGGACATTTTTTTAATATAGCTCCGATTGTATTCGTCTGACTCTGAAGGAAGAATGTCATATACAGACCCTTTCCAAAAAATTAGAATATCATGGAAAAGTTTATTTCCATAATTCCATTCAAAATGTTAAACTTCCATAGATTATAGATTCAGGGCCCACAACTTAAATGATTTCAAGTATTTAGTTGTTTATTTGTACATAATTTGGGGCTTCCAGCTCATAAAACCCAAGAAAACAGGATTTAAAAAAACTAGAATACTACATGAAATCACACAGTAATTACACAGTGATACCATGGTCTTTGAACCAGGTTTTGGTTATTTTGGCAGTGTGGGCAGGTGCAAATCCTGCTGGAAAATGAAGGAAGCATGAAGTGCTCTGAAAATATCCTGGTAGACGCTGCGTTGACTCCTCTTTTCTGATGAGAGAAAATGAGTCTGGAGGAAGAATGGAGAGGCACACAATCCAAGATGCTTGAAGTCCAGTGTGAAGTTTCCACAGTCTGTGTTGGGGAGCCATGTCATCGGCTGGTGCTGGTCCACTGTGCTGTCCACTCAACACAGCCGTCTACCAGGACATTTTCAGAGCACTTCATGCTTCCTTCAGCAGACAAGCTTTATGGAGATGCTGACTTCATTTTCCAGCAGGATTTGCACCTGCCCACACTGCCGAAAGAACCAAAACCTGGTTCAATGACCATGGGATTACTGTGTAATTACTGTGCGATTTCATGTAATATTCTAATTTTCTGGGATTTTGATTTTGTGGGTTTCATAAGCTGGAAGCCCATATTATGTACAAATAAACAACTAAATACTTGAAATCGATTAAGTTGTGGGCCCTGAATCTATAATCTATGGAAGTTTAACGTTTTGAATGGAATAATGTAAATAAATTATCTTTTCCATGATATTCTAATTTTTTGGAAAGGGTCACCTAGGATGGCTTCAGGGTGAGTAAATCATGAGCTAATTTTCAGTTTTGTGTGAACTATCCCTTTAAGCATTTTGCAGGGTTCAAGCTTCAAGGTTCAGTGCTGTGGAATCTTTGTGTTCATTTTCCTTACATCTAATATAAATTATATAATAACTGATCTGACTTGCCTGTTCTGATTGGCTGGTTATGGTCACCAGATCGGCTCCTTTTGAAACACAGACATCTCGACTGCTCGACCAGTTCAGTTCATCAGAGCTGAATAAATACAAATTTCCAGCTATCCAGCCATCCACAGAGAGATTACAAGACTGAGCTGTGAGGAATGAATAAAAAAAAAGACAATTAAACATTTCATTATTTATATATATATAAGGTTTTTGAAGCTAATCAAACTATAGTTCATTGTGCTTTCCTTGCACTTTAAAAAGTAAAGGAGAGAGACGAATGTTCTGTGCAGCAGCAATGGAGAAAGAGTTTGATTAACTTACAGAGTCTGTTATTGTAACTTATGTCAGTTTACATACACACGTTTAGACAAAATGTGATGCTGAATCAACAAAACAATGTTATAAAAAATGTCAAGCCCACTCACCAATACAAATGGAGAGCGGTTCTTTTACTCTGGTGTAATTGGTTTTAAGTTCCTCTAGTTCTCTCATAACTTGAAGAAAATGGGAAGAATAAAGTTACTCACATGGACAGTTCAGTAAACAACATGTTTGTGCTGTAATGTTTATGAAATATTAACACTTTCTCACTTGTGCTGTTCATCTCTTGAGCTGATTTTAAATCCGCAAGCGTATTGACATCTGAATTAAAGAGAAAACAATAGCAGCAGCAATTGTGAAAAAAAAAAGATTTTGCTGTCCATTATATTTCACGAGTTCACACGTACATGAAATCAAATGTAGTCAATTATGCGTATTTGGCATCCTGTCCAGGAGAGGGCTCCAAACTCGGAATTTGGCCCAAACCCAGAGTAATTCCCCCTTTTGACTGGGATAGAAAACCAGCCAAGAGTGAGGTGATGGTGGAGGGATGCTGTGAAACTGTCATGGGACAGAGGTGAGGGAAGGCTATATTACACCGGCTTCCTCTTAAGCTGATTGGTTGATTACCTGAACGTGCTCCTCCCGAAATTTGTTACATAAAATTTAATTTTGAACAATCTGTCAATATAAGTCAAAGGAGAGATATTTAAAGTATAAAGTTTATAAAACTAAAAGATTGCCTAAGACTGAAATCTACAAAAGTATGAATGAATTTGTATATTAATGCTTCAGGCTGAATTAACTGCCATTTAATATATTTAATGTGAAGGTTTAGGTGTTTAGTAAATGTGTTAATTTATTATAAATATATTATTTATATTATATTTTTAAATTAACTTATAATTATTTTAGGCATCAGAACATAAATAAACATAAATAAATTTTCAGAACATAAATAAATTTTCAATGTAATATCCAGTCAAACTTTATAAATGGTTGTAAAGATGCAAAGACACAAAGTATAACGAGACACAACAAGAGGGCTAACATTTTCATGGGACTTAAATATCTCACAATACAATGATGCACAGCGTGATGATCAAAGAAAACAAATTAAAGTGTTCAAGAATGCTTGCTTAATCTACAGTTTAAACAGATTTGTCAGAGAAAAGTATGATTTTGAAAAATAAAATAATTCTGTTGCAGATGTTTCTGCTCCACAATATAAAGTAAATGCACCCTGAAAAGAGCAGAGATCTAGTATCAGTTATACTCACAAAGCATCGAGAGAGCGCAGAGACCTCCGAGAGCAAAAACAAGAGAGAAACCCAGAACAATCAGAAGAACTTTAGTCCACTTAGGAGAAGTGACCTCTCTCTCCCTCTCTCGGTCTTGAAGAGAGATACCTGGGGTGATAAATATTGTTAAAGTGATAATAGTTATTAAAGTGCTAAAATATTTAAAAGTCTGATTAATATTCCAAACAAATAAATTCTGAATCCCAGAATTTTCCTCATGGGCCTGTGAAACTAAATTTCTTAGATGAGCTCACTGCATTTGTGGGTAATGTAAACTATTGTAAACAAAATGAAGATTCTCGATAATGATCAACGAAAGAAAGAAAGAAAGAAAGAAAGAAAGAAAGAAAGAAAGAAATCGGACACGTAACACCAGCTTTCAAAGGCATTGTTTTTACTTAAACCTCTACATATGCATGTTTAGCATTCTGATTAAAATTAAGTTTTGTAAAATGCTAACTTTTTTCATTTGATGTTTTGTGTTAAAATGCATTGTATATACAGAAATAAGTCATAGATAATAAATAAGCCAAATTGGAAGTTGATTTCACAAAAAAATGGCCATTTACCATTTCCACTGTAATGCAATAATATATTATATATTTTACAATATCTTACCTGTACAATATCTGTACAGAGAGCAGTTGCCATCTGAAGCTGTTGCTGAAGGCATGTAATCAACATTTGTGTAAACTGAATCCATTTCTTTAACCTGATAAAATGTGTGTACGTTGAGTGTTTGCTGGAAACAAGGAAGCCACAGAAATATTACAACGGTCATTTAATGTAATTTGTACAGACAGAAGTATAAGAAAATAGAGGAAAAGAACAAATTAAACTTGATTAGCAGTGTTTAGAGATCAAATGTGATGACTGAATTCCAGCAAGATTTAAAAGTATAACCTAGATTTTTTGGATCAATCTGATTGCATCTGTTCTCGAGTCAACAACTCAATAGCTATGTTTCCATCCAAAGTTGAGAATTTAACTTGTTTTAACAGTATAAAACATTTGCAAAATCAAGCTGTCACAACCACGCCAGGCTCCACCATCACACAATCACAGCGCACTCCCTCTCCTGAGTACTGATTACACACCTGCACATCATCAGTACTGCAATCACCTCTAGCATTTGCCTCACTCTCAGTCTTTGTCCGGTATCGTCTGCATCAAGATGCTAATGCTGTGCTTACTACTAGGACTAGTAATCTACTTACCAGTTTCCTTGTGTGATCTCCAAGTCTTCTTCGTTGTTCCTCGTCTCTAGTTTATTCTCCTGAGTTTCCGCTATTCCAGTGTATCTTCATCTGATCTCCATCTGCAAGTATATGAACTGTGTCATTCAAGTTTCATCGTCTGGATCTCTACTCACCCACGGTCCTTCACCTGCACTGCCGATCTTTCATCTGGTTGTTCAAATAAACATTCCATTACCTGCATCCTTGTGTCTGTCCCTTCTGTCTTGTAACACAAGCATCATTTCCATTCCCAGACAGCAACATCGGCCCAGATCTGGTATATGTGGATTCAATGCGTACCAGATGTGGCCCGGATCTGGGCCGACACTATGTTGCTGTGTGGGTTCAGTGAATCGAAGAGAACAAAATCGTCACTTCCTAATAAACTGGCATTAAATATCACTAAGAAAAGTAAGGCACTCTTCTGAATCCTAAAATGACAAATGGGACACCCATATGGTCTTGTGGACTTAATGGACATGTGCATGTGGCAGCCAGTTTACAGTAAGTGCACATAAAGTGAAAACTTATTTTGAATACTTCTTTTGACATTTGACTTTTATTATTTTGAGAAGTACATTCAAGCTGATAGTTATATAATTTGAAAAATCTTCATTCTTATTTGGTGAAAAAAACAAAAACTGTTTGCTGGCCAGTTTTAATTGATTTTTTTTAACTTGTCTTGTCTTTCCGAGAAAGAACCAGGAAGAAAGAATGGAATTACTGACAACTCGTTTAGATGGCAATCGGATCTCTCTCTTTTGGGAGACAATAACTTCATTTATCGTGCACTTTGATCTTTGACATACACAAATCTAAATTACACACGACATAAAGGGTAGTAAAAAAGCATAATGGGGCAGTTTAAAATTGAGAATAAACATGCAAAATCAGTCTAAATATCAGTACAGTGCAGATCGATAAAACAGTTAAAAAACTGAGAAGCGAGCAAAACGTTTAGAAAAAAAACACTTGTTTTTAAACTTGATACATGCAAATTAATATTTAAGCACTAATCTAGAGTTAAAGATCTGCTATTAAAGATAATTAGTGAAATAGCATTAATATTTAATCTCTGCGTATTTACAGCATTTCCTCTTTCAGTTTTGTATGAATCTTTTAATTGGCAGGACATTAAAATTTGAAAACGTTCACCTGTCCTTTTACATTTAAACAAATATTTAACAAAGGCTTAAAAACAGCATAACTGTCATTTCATTAATTGCACACTAAATAATATGCCGTACATACCGGTGTTGAGGATGCAGTGATGCTGCTTTCACTCTTTACTGTTCTAATGTGTTTGTGTGCATCTGTGTTCTTAAAAACAGAGACATGCAGGAAGTTACAAAACCTCAAACTCACATCTAAGAGAGTGAGTTACAGGTCAATCTATCTGGTGTCTCACTGACTTCAATGTGGAAAAAGCCTGTACAACCCATGAAATGTCTTCGCTTTTTCACCATATTTGGTGATATTAATACTGGAAAGTTACCAGTATTGGGCGAAGCATGTAATGCAACAAACTCTATAAAAGCATACAAATTTTAATAGTAGTTGAAAATAGTTTGTTCATTAAAATATCTTCAGAAATTAAACTGTATCCTGTGGGAAAAAATAAGTATGACAAAAACAAATGTTTTATAGGCTCTAACATTAACAAGGATTTTTGCACATGCAGAATGCTTTGAGAAAATGCAGTCACTCCACTCACACACTGGGTTTGGGACATGGTATCAGTATGTCAGTACGTTCACTGACTCTAAACCACCGCTGGATGTCAGTGGATAGTAAATGCTGGTATAGATTGTTGCAACAGTGACATTTAGGCTAGTGGAGAATAGAGGAAAAAACAAATGCAAAAATGAGTTCATGCACTGCAGTTTAAATGTTATCATCATCATAGCATGACAAGTTCAATTAATGCAGTTTACGTGTCACACACAACACAGATCTTGTCATTGTCCTTTTGTACAACTTCAAGCTAATGCTTTCATATTCAAATAGCTACTCAGTATAGCTGCCATCTATTGATAGTAATTTATTCATTATGCTGTTTTTAAAGCAGTAATGTAATGATATTTTCCTCAAACATTATGGGTAGGGATTGTTTTTAAACTTCTGCAATTTATTCAGTCTGAAGTGCTCAATGCACTGACTTTTAGTAGATTACTTCAGTGTTTTTTTTTTTTTTTTTTGCTTTCTTTGTACTTTATAAGAAAGTAATATTCAATATTGATTGGACTTTGCGTTGTTTTTGTGCTTGACATTCAGGGTTGCTGCCTTCAATAATTGATGCCTTTTATTCTCAATTTTAGTGTTCAAAGTTAGCTCACAAAGTGAACTATTTATCCAATATACACTATTTAACTATTTATCCAGTTTCTCATCCCTGCTTCCCTTAGACATATATTACCTGCCTCCCTTACCTGCCTCCCTTACACATATATGCAAGGTATCCAAAGCACATCAGCTGACCACAGGGGGTCCTCAGGGTTCAGTTCTTGGACCCTTGCTCTTCTCCATCTACACCACATCACTGGGACACATCATACAGGCACATGGTTTCTCCTACCATTGCTATGCTGATGACACACAGCTCTTCCTCTCATTTCTACCAGATGATCCCACAGTAGCTACACGGATCTCAAGCTGTCTGGCGGACATCTCGACATGGATGAAGGAACATTCACCTGCAGCTCAACCTGGCAACGACTGAGATTCTCGTCCTCCCTGCCAATCCATCTCTACAACACGACTTCACTATCCAGCTAGATTCATCATCAATCACCCCATCAAGGTCGGTCAGTAATCTTGGAGTGATATTGGATGACCAGCTGACCTTCACAGATCACATTTAAAAGACAGCTCGATCATGCAGGTTTGCACTGCACAACATCAGGAAGATCAGGCCTTTCCTAACTGAGCATGCAGCACAACTTCTCGTCCAGGCCCTGGTCATCTCTAGGCTTGACTACTGCAATGCTCTTCTGGCTGGACTTCCATCATGTGCAACTAAACCTCTACAAATGATTCAGAATGCTGCAGCTCGTCTTGTCTTCAACGAGCCCAAAAGGGCCCACGTCACATCTCTCTTCATCACTTTGCACTGGCTACCACTCGCTGCTCACATCAAGTTCAAGGCATTGGCGCTTGCTTACAAATCTACCACAGGCTCAGCTCCCTCCTACTTTCACTCACTCCTACAAGTCTACATCCCTACCAGAAACTGCTGTCTGGTTCAAGTGCAATAAATTATCTCTTAATATTAAAAAAACAAACTATATAGTGTTTCAATCAAACATAAGGGCATCAGTCACAAAACAGTTTTGCCTCAAAGTAAATGATGAGGAGATACTACCAGTTACCTCCACAAAGTTTTTGGGGGTTTACATTGATAAATGTCTAAATTTTAAATGCCACATTGATCACTTGATGCAGAAGCTCTCAAAATATGTTGGTTTGTTTTTTAGAATACGGCACTATCTTACATTACCTGCTCTTCTCACCCTGTATAAAACTCTGTTTGAACCTCACATTAGCTATTGTAATGTAATTTGGTGTAATACTTACCCGAGTCACTTAAATAAATTAATAAGTCTACAAAAGAAGATAATACGAGCCATGTCGTGGTCTAGGTATAACACTCCCACAAGACCGTTCTTTCACTGTTATGGTCTACTCCGGCTTACTGAGTTGAATATATACCACAATGCGTGCATTATGCACCAAGTGGTTAATGTGACAAATAGCAGGCTATCTCAGCTCATTCCAATTAGTAGTCCGCTTCACGCACATGCCACTAGGAATAAATACCTGATCACTGGTAAAAATAGAAGACTTAAAAGTGCAAGTATGAGCATTACAAGTAGAGGTCCAAAGATTTGGAATGAGTTAGATGGCAAGCTGAAGGTGCTGAATTCTGTATCCATCTTTAAGAAATTATTAAAAAAGGAACTTTTACGTTTGTATCTACACTCTATTCAGTAGCCTACCCAGATCATAGTAGATTCTAAAAGCATTGTCCTGATTTCCTTTATTGTGTCTTATGTTGTATTGTGTATTTTGGTATGATTCCATTGTTGTGTGATTTGGTGTTAAATTTGTTTTTTGTTTGTTTTGTTTTTTGTTCAGTTCAAGTATTCGTTCTTAATGTATTACTGGTATGTCAATATGTCCTCAGGCTCCCTACTATAAGCTTGGATAGCTTCTTTGGGAGACCTGATTCACACATGAATATATGTGCTATCTGAATTATGCCATTTGTTCTGATATTATGTGTGGGTGAACTAATAAAGAAAAGAAAGAAAGAAAAGAAACCTACGATCAGTCAACGAGCGACGTCTCGTGGATCCATCACAGAGAGCCACAAAATCACTTTCCAGAACATTCTCATTCACAGTTCCATGCTGGTGAAATGCGCTCCCCACCCTCATCCGGAATGCAGAATCCCTGGCAACATTCAAAAGACAACTGAAAACCCATCTCTTCCGGGAGCACTTATCCTCATAAAAAAAAAAAAAAAAAACCTTTCCTTTTCCTTTATATCCTACCTTTCCTTTTCCTTTATGTCCTCGCTTATGCTACTCTGAACAATGAATGAACTTCGTATTTTGAGCACTTCTTGCGTTGTTTTTTGCCTCTTCACGATGACTTGCTTAATTTAGTCCTAATTTGTAAGTCGCTTTGGACAAAAGCGTCTGCTAAATGACTAAATGTAAATGTAAATGTATTAGACAAACAAAAACTTTTATCTTAGATGCAAATAATAGCCATTAATCGATTTGAATCGATCGAAAATTGTTGTTTCGATGTGTAAAACATTCAAACATACTGTCTAAGCCTCTCTATGCATGAGTCTGACAAACCCGTTCAATCGATTTGCAAATAGCACTAAACGATTCACTTGTGAATTGGACCAATCCGATTGCACCTGTTCTCGAGTCAACAACTCACTTGCTATGTTTCCGTCCAAAGTTGCAAATTTAACTTATATGAAAAATTTGAATATCGCATAAAACATTTGCGAAATCAAGCAGGGTTTCCATTCCGAAACAGCAACATGGTGTCTGCCCAGATCCGGGCCTCATCTGGTATGTGTGGATTCAATGCGTACCAGATGTGGCCCTGATCTGGGCTGACACTGTTGCTGTGTGGGTTCAGTGAGTCGAAGAGAACAAAATCGTCACTTCCTGATAAACAGGCATTAAATATCACAGAAAAGTAAGAGAAACCACTGTATATAATAATTTTCATAATTTGTTTTTATTGGTCCGCTCACAGGCACCCTTCTGAATCCTAAAATGACAAATTGGACACCCTATGGTCTTGTGGACTTAACGGACATGTGCATGCGGCGACCAGTGTCAGTGAAAACTTCTTTTGAATACTTCTTTTGACAGTTGACTGTTTTTATTATTTTGAGAAGTACATTAAAAAAATCTTCATTCTTATTTGGTGAAAAACAACAACAACAGCTGTATGCTGGAAAGTTTTAATTGATATATTTTTAGTAATATTCAAAAAAGCATAATTGGGGCACTTTAAAATTGAGAATAAACATGCTAAATAGCTATCAGTGCACAGTGCAGATCAAAGTCAAAATATTAAAACACTTAAAAAACTGAGAAGCGAGCAAAACGTTTAGAAAAAAAAAAACACGTTTTTAAACTTGATACATGCATGCAAATTAATATTTAAGCACTGATCTAGAGTTAAAGATCCGCCATGAAAGATAATTATTGGAATAGCATTAATATTCAATCTCTGTGTATTTACAGCATTTTCTCTTTCAGTTTTCATCAGTGAGGGAAAATGGTTCATTCTTTTCACAGATAAACTTTTTCTGCTCTTTGCAAGAGTGATCAAACCATTTATTAAAGTAACCATCCCAATTTCCCAGACTAGAACAGTTCTCTCCAGAAGGATCTCCTTGTTTCCAGTTATCAGGTTCTCTCGGGTCATATTCTGTCCTGTGCCATAACCTTTGGAAGCAGAAAATTAGACAGTCTAATTAAAACAGAAGTATATTCAACATATTTCATGGATCGAGAACAGACTGAATATATTCCACAGATGATCAGGCAAGAAAATACAAATGCAATGCATCTGTAATGGAACATACTGCAATACACAGTAGATTTACAGAAAGGTAAAGCCCATATTTATTATATATATATATATATATACACTCACCTAAAGGATTATTAGGAACACCATACTAATACTGTGTTTGACCCCCTTTCGCCTTCAGAACTGCCTTAATTCTACGTGGCATTGATTCAACAAGGTGCTGAAAGCATTCTTTAGAAATGTTGGCCCATATTGATAGGATAGCATCTTGCAGTTGATGGAGATTTGTGGGATGCACATCCAGGGCACGAAGCTCCCGTTCCACCACATCCCAAAGATGCTCTATTGGGTTGAGATCTGGTGACTGTGGGGGCCATTTTAGTACAGTGAACTCATTGTCATGTTCAAGAAACCAATTTGAAATGATTCGAGCTTTGTGACATGGTGCATTATCCTGCTGGAAGTAGCCATCAGAGGATGGGTACATGGTGGTCATAAAGGGATGGACATGGTCAGAAACAATACTCAGGTAGGCCGTGGCATTTAAACGATGCCCAATTGGCACTAAGGGGCCTAAAGTGTGCCAAGAAAACATCCCCCACACCATTACACCACCACCAGCCTGCACAGTGGTAACAAGGCATGATGGATCCATGTTCTCATTCTGTTTACGCCAAATTCTGACTCTACCATCTGAATGTCTCAACAGAAATCGAGACTCATCAGACCAGGCAACATTTTTCCAGTCTTCAACTGTCCAATTTTGGTGAGCTCGTGCAAATTGTAGCCTCTTTTTCCTATTTGTAGTGGAGATGAGTGGTACCCGGTGGGGTCTTCTGCTGTTGTAGCCCATCCGCCTCAAGGTTGTGCGTGTTGTGGCTTCATAAATGCTTTGCTGCATACCTCGGTTGTAACGAGTGGTTATTTCAGTCAAAGTTGCTCTTCTATCAGCTTGAATCAGTCGGCCCATTCTCCTCTGACCTCTAGCATCAACAAGGCATTTTCGCCCACAGGACTGCCGCATACTGGATGTTTTTCCCTTTTCACACCATTCTTTGTAAACCCTAGAAATGGTTGTGCGTGAAAATCCCAGTAACTGAGCAGATTGTGAAATACTCAGACCGGCCCATCTGGCACCAACAACCATGCCACGCTCAAAATTGCTTAAATCACCTTTCTTTCCCATTCTGACATTCAGTTTGGAGTTCAGGAGATTGTCTTGACCAGGACCACACCCCTAAATGCATTGAAGAAACTGCCATGTGATTGGTTGATTAGATAATTGCATTAATGAGAAATTGAGCAGGTGTTCCTAATAATCCTTTAGGTGAGTGTATATATATATATATATATATATATATATAGAGAGAGAGAGAGAGAGAGAGAGAGAGAATCAGAGTTCTTACTGTACTCCAGTGTCATTGAGAGTTTGGTTGTTCACCCGAACCCAGTGCGTCTCTTTAATTTTAGAGACCAGAAAATCCTAATGGAGAAAACATTATGCAAACACATAATGCATAATATATTGCTTAAAGAGAGAAATGCTTTTGTATTAAAGCATTTACTGTATATTACACATTTTTATTGTGGGCAAAATCACATCTCAAAATCAAATCTTCTTGATAAATTGCAATAATTTTATTTAACATCATAAAGTTCTTTGACTCACATCCAACATCAGTTACTTCAAGATTTCTCAGTCTTACCTGTTCTGATTGGCTGGTTATGGTCACCAGATCGGCTCCTTTTGAAACACAGACATCTCGACTGTTTGTCCAGTTCAGTTTATCAGAGCTGAAGAAGTAAAACTTTCCACCCCAAGCTGTCAAGCTCATATTACAGTTCAAGGACTGAGCTGCAAATGCTAAAATAAAACGTGTGTAGAAATGATCCATATCAGATCTTAACACTCTTTGACGATAATTATTGGTTCATTGTGCAGAAATTGATAAAACACCTCAGCCTTCTAAAAGAGAATCCGTTCACCTTCGTAAAAGGACAGTTGTTCTCTAACTCTGGTGTAGTTAGCCATACGGTCCTCAAGCTCTCTTTCCATGGCTGGTACAGAAACAGAACAATTGGTTAAAGGGATACTCCACTTTAAAATGAAAATTCTGTCATCATATACTCACCCTCATGTTGTTTCAAACCTGTATGAATTTCTTTCTTCTGCTGAACAGAAAGGAAGATATTTAGAAGAATGTCAGTAACCAGACAGTTTCTGGTACCATTGACTTCCATAGTATATATTTTTTCCTACTATGGAAGTCAATGGTTCAGAATTAGAAGTAGCACCTCTTGGTCTGTGTACGGTATAAAACTGAAACTAACACAACTTACTGTCTTTAGCGCTGAGACGTTCTCTAACTCTGGTGTAGTTGTCTGTAAGCTCTCTCACCATGTCTGGTATAACAATGGTTATGAAGAAAGGAGAAAACAAGTGGTTGGATAAATGAGTTCAAAGTGTGTTGAAATGAGTTTAGGGATTTAATCTAAACTAGTTCAAACTGAAACTAACACAACTTACTGTCTTTAGCGCTGAGACGTTCTCTAACTCTGTTGTAGTTAACTGTAAGTTCCTGAAATTCTCTTGCCATGACTGGTACAGAAACAGTTAATAAATTAAGTAAATGAAAACAAACAAACAGAAAAAAACGGACAAATCACCTAGTCATTACTGACAGACTGGAATCTGAATAAAGACAAAACATAAGCAGTAGCAATGATATAATTTGTATTAAAAAAAATAAAATAAAAAAAAGACATTTCGTCACAATTATGCAGCTTAAAGCTGCAGTCCATAGCTTTTTCTCTTTGTCGCCATCTCTGTTTGAAATCTGCAATTGCAGTTATTTGCAGAATTATCAACTTTACGTGGTTTGTATATCGCCATGAAATCCAATGTGAATCCAGCGGATGAATCCAATGTTTTGAGGAGAGTGTGCGACTGTCAATCCGCGCCGGTGTGTATACGTGCATTCAGAATCACAGAATATACTTTTTGGAAGTATGACCAATATTAGAATTTTCAATGGAAAAGGACATCTGAACAAGTAAATAACATCCACTTTTGTTCTGATCAACTAAGGGGAAAAGCATTGCAGTAAATCGTGCTGATTAAATCTAACGATCGCTTAGAAGAGCAGTACATCGGGGGGGTTTGTTTATTAAAACATTTTTTTAAATCAACTTGTTACTTTTGAGTTCACTGAACAATATATCTGTATCTGTGTATCTACACCGTAAAAAAATATTATTCAAAGTTGTATATAAAGCAAAGATTATTGGAGTACATTTTAAAAGAAAATATTATTGTCTTTACTTCAAAATTTCACATTTTAGGCATCAGAACATAAATAAAATTTTCAATGTAATATCCAGACAAACTTTATAAATGGTTGTAAAGATACAAAGACACAAAGGCCCCGTTCACACTGCAGGCAAAAGTGGCCCAAATCAGATTTTTTTGGGGTCAAGTGACCAGGTCAGACTTCTTCATAGGTAGTGTGAACACTCAAATCTAGCCCAGATCTGATTTTTTCAAATCAGATTTAGACCACATACATATACCGATAAACCCAGCTGTCAGCCGTTGGAGCTGCTGGATAGCTACGAAGCAGGTTAAGAGGAGCCTGAAACTCCGAGGAGTTCGGCAAACAGCCTGGATATAGATGTCGAGACAGGTAACGTAATTTTTTCAGTCTTGACATACATAACCTACGCATACTGTTGAAAGAGACTAGCGTTCACAGAATAAACGAGTCAGTCAGCTGCTCCCAGTTTTCTTTGCACAACTGGGAAAGACACCAGAGAAGCAGAGACTTGTACCTTTTACGTGACTGTCGCTCCAAACACTCATGAAAGTGCGTATCTATATCACAAATTTAATTTCTCGTACCATTTAAACGGACAATTTAAAAAAAAATAATAATAATTGTGTGTGTGTGTGTGTGCGCGCATATGCACACTGCAAATGGTATTAGTGTGCATGCTTTACACGCAATAAAGTGAATATTATAAACGCAAAAACAAATTAAGGCGTATAAATGGCATGATAAATTTAATTTCTGGTAACCGTTAGATACGCACTTTCATGAGATCGGGCTCGACATTCAAAAATGTACACAGTCTCCATTACATATCTACGATCTGATCCAGTGCACTGGTAACCTGGCTCATAACCAACTCTCATATTATAAATTATAAGGAGGGGGCTACCATGTTATCCTCATCTTCTCAGGGTAATGTGTGTGTGTTGAGGGTGTTATGTAAATTTGTAACGTGAAACAGCTCATAATATTTGCATTGAATACATCACATTATAGCAGTACATGATATGTTTGCTTGAACCAGATGATACAAGCACCGAGTCACTCCCATCTGCATCTTCTGCACCTTCTGTGTCTTCTGCACCATCTACATCTGGAGAAAGCTCATCAGCTGCAGGCATTACAGAGACCACTGGAAGAAGCACAACAGCCACCAAGTCCTCTGGAAGTAAGAATATTCATGTTTTTATCAGGCTGTTCCTAAATCATTAGTATTCGCTTCGCCATCCACTACTGTTTTTGGATTCTGCTATTACTGTACTGTATTACTGCTAAGTTTTTACTTATACTCATGTCTACCCTCCATGCATAACTGTTTATTTTTTTTAATTGTGGCCAATGGTCAAACACTTTCTCCTCTTTCTTACAGCTACATCTGCCAAGAGCAGGAAAAGGAAGACCAAGATGGAAGCAACACTGGAAATCTTCGCTGAAAAGATCAGCAGTGCCCTCAACAACACAGACGACACTGAGCTTCAATTGAAAATGCAAGCAGCACAGCATGAGCATGAGCTCAAAATGCTCTCAATGTTCACACAGTTCCCTTTCGTAGGGAACTCGCACTGCGTCGTTGAAAACGACACTTTGGGGACGCTCCCTTAGCGTGCGCCTCTGAAGTATGAATGAAACTAATCCAATCCTGATTGGTGTTGCGTCATGACGTAACATGTGACGGCATAACCGGATGTATAAAAGTGACGCTGGCACACACACACATTAGCTTTTGCTCTTCAGCAAGCGTTCTCTGTGAAACTGTCTGTCTTATTTGGTGTTGTTTGTCTGTTGAAAACCACTATATTATGTGAGTGAAAGATACACTAAGTGTGTGCACCCCTGCCCTATATTTCTCACGGGTGGGGACACGCATCAGTGTGTACACTGTTTAGGAGCGCAGCACGCACAGGCAGCTCTCGAGGGGGCTGCCTGTGAACATTGTGAAAGTACTCCCGATTAGAGTGCTGCGCTCCCGTTTGGTTTCTGATAAAGGCCAGGCTCGCGATCCCCGCGGTTTGGGCCCCGTGTCCGTTGAGGCGGCGCGGCGGCTTAGATCGTGGGGATCGCAGAAGGATCTCGTGGATGAGAACGAGACTGCCAAGGCACTTTCTCGTTCATCATCTGCAGATTCTATAATGCTCGCTCACGACGCAGAAGCCCGCGATGTGGTTTCTTCTGCCCGTGACGAGTGCCCGATGCTCGAGCTATCTGCTTCTGAGGAAGTGATGTGCTCAGCATCGGGATCGAGGAACATGAGTCACACTCGCCGGTGTTGTTTGTAATCCAAAAATAAGAATTGTCCCACTGCATTGCAATACAGAATCTATAGTAGATAATAACAATAAGATTTTGTGTGGGTGCGAGGCATGCACAGTCAGCTCCTGAGGGTGCTGGCTGCGTGTTCATTGAGAAATATCTCGACGCACACAGCCGTGCGTTTCGGGTGTTTCAGCCTCGCGCCCGTTGACTTTGCGCCGAGGCAGCGCGTAGATTACGAGTCTGCAATAAAAGGGACACACGCGATCTGTGAAATAATACTGTTTGGGTGCGAGGCATTCACAATCAGCCCCTGAGGGTGCTGGCAGTGTTCATTAAGAAATATCTCGGGCGCGCGCACTAAATTCCGTGCGTTTTTGGATGTTTCAACCTCGCACCTGATGACTTTCTTCTCGAGGGATGAAAGCCAAATATTATAAAGGCTCGAATCTCGCGTTTGCCGAGGCAGCGTGTAGATTACGAGACCGTATAAATAAATATTAAAACAGTATTGTCTGGTGATTATGGCTGCATTTAATTCTATGAATTCAAATAATGGAATTGAAATGATGGAATATATTATCTGACTTTAAGAAGTTAGATATTTTAATTCAGCCTACCATCTAGACCGTGTTTCACTTATCCAGTGTTTTTGGCTGCATTTAATTCTGAGGAATTAAAATGATGAGCAGCGAACGTTGAAAGTCGTTTTCGTTTTTTTTCCCTGCCGGTCCTCCGCATCAGGGTATCGAAAACGAGACGAAGATGGCTGTCCCCCCCGTGGAGGCACGAGCGAGAATCGCTCCTCCGCGGAGCCCTCAGGAAATCGATGTTTGTATCCAGCGTCAACTGCGCTTCAGGACGCATCGGTTTTCAGCGAATGCATGCTGTAGTGCCCGTCCAAAAAGGCTTGCGGCCAGGCAGTGTTCCTGTCCGCATATTGGAAACTGTTTTCGATTATTCCCTGCCGGTCCTCCGCTTCAGGGTGTCGAGAACGAAACCGAAAGAGCCTCCCCTCTGGGGGAGCCCTCAGGAAATCGATGTCTGTATCCTGCCATAAAGTGCGCTTCAGGCCACATCGCTTTCCAGCGAACGCACACCGTGGCGTTCGCCCCAAAAGCTTGCAACAGGGCACCGACGGTCACAAAATCTTTCTCGACTTTTTCCTGTCGGTCCTCCGCTTCAGGAGGTCGAGAATAGTGCTCGGAAATCACCCGAGGTCAGTCTCGAGGGGCTGGTTCCCTTAGTAGATTTTGTGGAAGAATGGCAACGCCTTCCGAATATATCTATATGGGTCCTGAATATTATAAAATATGGGTACAGACTGCAGTTCGGTCACCGACCTCCCAAGTTTGCTGGGGTGGTACCGACTGCAGTGGTTCCAGAACAGGCTCGGGTTATGGAACAAGAGGTACAGACTCTACTGGTCAAAGGGGCCATAGAAATTGTTCCCCTACCAGACAGGGAGTCCGGGTTTTTACAGCCGGTACTTTATAGTTCCAAAGAAGGATGGCGGGCGGAGGCCGATTTTAGATTTGAGGCAGTTGAATCGTTCTCTGAGGAGATTCAGGTTCAAGATGCTCACTATTCCCATCATCGTGAAAAATCAGATCCGAGGATTGGTTTGTCACGATAGATCTAAAAGACGCCTATTTTCATGTCTCCATCCTTCCATGTCACAGGAGGTTCCTGAGGTTCGCTTTCGGGGGCGAAGCGTACCAATATCGGGTTCTTCCGTTCGGCCTAGCACTCTCTCCCCGCACGTTCACTAAGTGTATGGATGCAGCTCTGGCTCCACTGAGGCTTCAGGGCATCCGTATTCTGAATTATATCGATGACTGGCTCATATTGGCCCAGTCTCGAGAAATGGCAGTTCGGCATCGAGATGTTGTTCTTGGCCACATTCAGAAATTGGGGTTGAGACTCAACACTAAGAAAAGTGTGTTAGAACCAGATTAGAAAACTACTTTTCTGGGCGTGGTATGGAATTCGGTTACGATGCAGGCACGTATGTCTCCCGCACGTATCGAATCCATCCTGACCATGGTGTCAGGGATAAAGCTAGGCCAGGCCATCACTGTAATTCAGTGGTGGCTCAAAGCCAGGGGGTTTTTCCCCCAAGGGGAATCCGTTCCGTATAATAAAGGTTACGTGCAGATGGCTTCGTTCCCTATTAATATGGAAGAATCCTTGGTTCTTGTCCCAAGGGCCAGTATTAAGGGCGTCATGTCGCCGGAAAACCGTTTCGACAGACGCTTCCATCACTGGCTGGGGCGCAGTTATCGGCCGCTTTGCCAGGGGTCTGTGGCAGGACCATCATCATTCTTGGCATATAAATTGCCTAGAAATGTTGGCTGTGTTCAGGGCTCTGAGGAGCTTCCTCCCAGACATCAAAGGTTACCACGTCTTGATACGTTCGGACAATACATCAGTGGTAGTGTATCTGAACCGACAAGGGGGACTCAGATCGCGCCCTCTATCCAGATTGGCGCATCAAATTATTTTATGGTCCCAAGGGAAAATATTATCTATAAGAGCAATATATGTCCCGGGGGTTCAGAATCAGGGAGCAGACATCCTGTCGAGGCAGGGGCTGAGGCCCGGGGAATGGAGACTCCATCCAGAGGTGGTGGAGCTGATATGGCAGAGGTTTGGACCAGTGGAAGTGGAGCTAAAAGTTTGCGTCTCGAGGGACGTCCCACTGTCCACTTTTGGTTCTCCCTCACTCATCCAGCCCCGCTGGGGTTGGATGCCATGGTACAGGCCTGGCCGAGGCTTCGCCTGTACGCTTTCCTCCCGATCGCTTTGCTCCCGGGAGTCCTGGAGAGGGTCCGTTAGGAGGGCATCAGTCTTCTTCTGGTAGCCCCGTTTTGGCCGGCCCGAGTATGGTTTTCGGACTTAATTTCACTCCAGATAGCTCCGCCATGGCAGATTCCTCTGAGGAGGGATCTGTTGTTTCAGGCGGAGGGCAGTATATTCCATCCTCGCCCAGAGCTGTGGAAATTATGGGTCTGGCCTCTGAGGGGGCTCAGTACCTTGATGCTGTTCTATCAATTGGGGTGCACGGAACCATACTTATCTCTAGGGTTCCGTACTAGGAGATTATATGACCTTAAGTGGAAATGTTTTTCCGCTTGGTATAGAGAACATGAGTTAGGCTCAGTTAACTGCCCAGTGGCTTCAGTTCTGAGTTTCTTCAAGTTCGTTCTCTATGAATCTCTCCCCGTCCACATGTATGGTGCACATGGATGCCATTGCGGCGTTCCATGCACCACTGGATATTGGGCCTTTTGGGGAGGCACCAACTGGTCATACTATTTCTCCTTGGTACATAGAGGATGAGACTGACAGTCAGGTCCAGGGTTCCTTCCTGGTATCTGGCGGTGGTTCTCAAAGGCCTATCCCTGGCTCCCTTCGAATCCCTTCAGTCGGTTTTGCCTGGGACCTCACGTTCAAGATAGCCTTTCTCTTAGCTACTTCTTATAAAGAGACTGGGAGATCTCCAAGCCCTGGCATTAGTACCAGCTTGCTTGGGGTTTGCCCCCGGCGGAGTTAAGGCCATCTTGCATCCGAGACCCAGCTATGTGCCTTAAGTGCAATCTAACATGGCTAGGTCCATGGTCCTGCAAGCATTTCATCCTCCACCACATGTGTCGGCAGAAGAGAAGAGGTTCCTTGCTCTGCCAGTCAGAGTTCCAAGTATTACCTTGAGAGGTCCTCTTCTTGGAGGAGGTCGGACTTACTGCAGTGTGTTTTGGATCACCTAATAGGGGCTCCCGGCTAAACAAACCATAAGTAGGCCTACAAGGTGCGCAATTTGCCTTCACCTTTGGCCATAAGGGCTCATTCTACTAGAGGCATGGTGTCCTCTAGAGCCCTCCTCTCAGGAGTGCCCCTCCAGGAGATCTGTGAGGCAGCCGGTTGGGCTACCCCGCACATTTTATCAGGTTTTATAGTCTGCACCTCCCCTAGTACGCCTGGCGCACTTATGCTCTAGTCCTAGCTGAGTGTCTGAGATCAGTTTCACTCTAGGGCAGGCCTTTTTCGGTGCGTGGCCTAGTGGGCATTCGTTCCCCAAAGTGTCGTTTTCAACGACGCAGTGCGAGTTCCCTACGAAAGGGAACGTCTCGGGTTACGACTGTAACCCTTGTTCCCTGAGGAGGGAACGAGACACTGCGTCGTCTTGCCACGCCCCTCGATGCCTAGGAGCAGCTTGCTTCATCGCGAGGCTAATGTGTGTGTGTGCCAGCGTCACTTTTATACATCCGGTTATGCCGTCACATGTTACGTCATGACGCAACACCAATCAGGATTGGATTAGTTTCATTCATACTTCAGAGGCGCACGCTAAGGGAGCGTCCCCAAAGTGTCGTTTTCAACGACGCAGTGTCTCGTTCCCTCCTCAGGGAACAAGGGTTACAGTCGTAACCCGAGACGTTTCTTGCAAGGTCAAATTCCCCATTTCCACCTATCTACTAGGGGTGGGGGAAAAAATCGATACAGCATAGTATCGCGATATTTTCTGTGGCAATACTGTATCGATACACGGGTGCCAAGTATCGATCTTTTATTATTTAAATTACACATGAGAATTTAACTTTGGTAGTAGAATGCTAAAAACCAATTGCTCGTTCAGTCCACTAGATGGTGCTGTTTGTTTTCTGGTGAGGTCAGCGCCAGCGGGGTGACTGTCAGGTTGACTGTCAGCGTGCAGGAGGACGTAGATAAAATAAACATGGCAGCATCAGAGAAAGAAAGTCTTCTCGACGGCTGGAGACATCGTCACAGCACAAAGGAGCACTCTAAAGGCCTCATTATACTTCTGCGTCAGACCTACGCCGGAGCCTATACGCCGTAGGCAACGTGTTGGTTTTAATTTATACTTCTGCGTCGTTGTCCGCGTTGACGCGCACCTAGGGAGCATGTGAAACCCCGAGGGAGGGGTTCTGGCACACCAATCACAGCGTTTGTGTCCGCGTCGAATTGACGCGTTGTTACATTTTTGGAGAGGTGCACGTCAGGGTACGCCGTAGGGTACGCGCGCTACACACAGCCTACGACGTAGCTATGGCGGCAGTTCGACGCAGAAGTATAAATAGGCCTTAACGGTGCGTGTCCACTGGCACGGTGCGAGCGGCGCGGAGTGAGCGTTTTCAATTCATTCCTATGGAAGTCGAGCTTCACGCTCGCGCAGTGCATTTTGGGATTGACAGCGGACCGGAGAAAGCGTTGAGAGTGACCGAGAGCGTCAAAAGGTTGGGCAGTTCTCGACTTTCTGCAAATATCAAGCGAAAAACGCGGTCGGCAGCCAATTGCTGTGAGGTTTGGGATGTGACGTCTGTTTTGAGAGTTTAAAAATATGCAAATTGTGCCGGAGTTTATGCTGGATTTAGTGCATAAATCATTTTGTTTACAAATTAGACGCTTTGCAGCTGTTATTTATGTTAAATATTTCATTTTGGATGTGTTTATTGTGATTATATTGGCTGGGTTTATAAAAGTTTATACAATTGAAAGGATATCTTTGCTTGGTGCATTTGTAAACAAAGCTTGTCTATTTCTAAATGTAATCGCGTGCATCGCTGATGATTATACTGTCCTTGTGTTGAAAAAAACTTCGATTAAACACACTGGCAACAGACACACCCCAAAGCGGAGACGTTACAGCGTTGCCAGCGGCACTGAGCGGACTTTTGCCGCTATAGTGGACACGCACCGTAATGCCTGGTTTATACTCGACGCGTCCGCACGAGCGCGAAGGTGCGCGCGGCAAAAATTACGTCATCGTGGTGTGGGCGGTCGCGCGCGTTGGGTGCGCAAGGGCCCATTTCGCCTGGCGGTGTGCACGGCAGATTTTGTAACAACTCGAACTTCTCACCACACCGGCACCCAGTTTGCATGTCTAAATTAGTTGCTTACATTTAAAAAATGAGCATTCAATAGCATAAAAAGTATTTTTAATGAACATAATGGTCCATGTTTAATAAAAATGTTCATGAAACTTAATGAAATGTTTAGTGAAATTAGAAAATATGTAAGATATTATTAAT
Source organism: Abramis brama (assembly GCF_963993115.1). Classification (NCBI taxonomy): domain Eukaryota; kingdom Metazoa; phylum Chordata; class Actinopteri; order Cypriniformes; family Leuciscidae; genus Abramis; species Abramis brama. Next base: position 6,184,402 of record NC_139974.1, read on the forward strand.
TTAGTTATATTGTATGCACATTCTCATATCCATATATTTTGTTTTATTGTCACGAGTAATAATCTCAGGGTTAACTGGGTTTTACACGATTCTTTTTGTAGTGTGGTATTGGTGGTGGTGTACTAAAATAAACATTGTCACGTGTGTAGCTTTCTTCTTCTCACCGCTGATTCCTGATGGTTTAGAGGACAATTACTCGAGTCGCCCCCTGTCGTTTCAAAGAATAGTACAACGGCGAGCGCGTCAAGTGTAAACGCCTCGTCCGTTTGGGGAGGTGCGCGTGCAGTCTACGGAGACTCGCGCTGCGGAGCCAGGTGAAAGTATAAACAAGGATTAAGCTCAGAGCATGTGGATCAGCTCCTCTTTCTGAGCAAAAATGCTGACATTTCTTCACTGTCCAAATGTTTTTGAACTCTTTTTAGGACCAAGGTTGGCAGCAAACTATAGCACATTTTGTTTACTTAAAGAGTACATGTTTTATTTATTTATTTAATTTAAATTTAACATTTTATTTTAAAGTAAGACTACATTGTTCTATAACAATCATGCACACATGTATACACACACACTCAAATCCTATTTGGAAACAGTACCATCTTAGTATAAAAGACATTAAAGAAAAGACTAGGAAAAGTAAATCAGATCCAATATTGTGAATTGCTTTCAGTATTGTTGGTCAATCTATGCAAAGTGTATACATCATTATAAAGATTAATAACAGTTCAGATTATATTTGACAGTTTGATTTCAGGTTACAATTTGAACGTTATGTAGCGTTACTAAACCGACAGAGACTTGCACTATAGCAGAATAATTTTTATTTTGTGTTTTCAGAGTAATTATTCAAAGTAGAACATGGAAGTTAGCAGGTTTTCTTATTTTTTAGCCAAGAAAAATTCTTGTGTGGAAAATTTGATGACGATTTTTATATGAATTATTTGTTTGCATCCACCTGCACAACTAATTTTACAGGGATGCATTTCATTTTTATTTATTTTTTTTCATAACAAAACTGAACATTTCATCATTAGTATTGAAAACAGTTTTTTTTGTTGATCCACACTTTGAGAATGTTATGTTTAAACATTGTAAAATAAAGTTTCTTATGTGAATCAGCGTTGGCTGTAAAAAAACTCTGTCAGTGCCTCTCTGACTCTTGTTGGCTCAGCAGCATCTTGTGCCCCTCCTTCTGCAATCCTGTTGTCCTGAAGAATAGCTTGAGCAGGTCCCTCATAGGCCTCACCATGCTTCTCACACACATTGTGGAGAGTGCAGCATGCACTTATGATGGTTGGGACAGTGGAGATGTCCACATCCAGCCGTTTCCCCAGGCATCTCCACCGCCCCTTCAATCGGCCGAATGCACATTCCACCGTCACCCTGGCTTTGCTGTGTCGCTCGTTAAAGTACCGTTGCTGCTCTGTCAGGTTCCCTGTGTCAGCGTACCCTTTAATAAGCCAGCTCCTCATGGGGTATGCCAGGTCACCAAGCAGCATGATCGGTACTTGGACACCGTTGATCTCCACTGTGTCCTTTGGAAAATAAGAGAAGTGGAATTTATTAGATGTTATAATATGTTTCTCGAAACATTTTAATGTCTTTTATACTAAGATGGTACTGTTTCCAAATAGGATTTGAGTGTGTGTGTATACATGTGTGCATGATTGTTATAGAACAACTTACTGGTGGAAAAAGCTCCCCTCTCTCTGCCATTGCAAAGACACATGAATTCCTAAGAACCCTGGCATCATGGACACTTCCAGGCCATCCGTGTAGATGTTGGTGAAACTGTTATGGGGACAAGTGATGTGTTATTTTATAATTTTGTCCATGTAAACAATTATGAAAAGAAACACAAATCATTTATTACTGCACTGTGAAACATTTAAATATAGGCTAATTTTTAAATGATCGGTAGGGGGTTGCAAAACAAAGATGGTTACTGTAAACACAGAGGGGCTATCATATTTTAATATCAGTAGGGCTAATGACAAGCCATAGCCTACTATGACAAACCGTTTTAACATTTAATCATTTAAACCTACTAGTCTAAATTTTCATGCTAGTACTTATTTTTTAGATACTAGTATATATTCCATTAAGTACTAGTACGTATTTATTTAGCTAATGAATAAGTACTAGTACTTAATGGAATAGATACTATCTAAAAAATAAGTGCTAGCATGAAAATAGAGACTATAAGTTTAACGTTAAATGATTAAATGTTAAAACGGCTTGCCATACCACATAATTGTATCACAAGGCAGCATTATTTAACTATTTTATAAACCTAAATCAGACTTTTCACTCACTGACGGCTAACACTAGAAAAAAAAAAATCTGCAGAAGGACAGAATGCCATCCTTTGCGATTGAAGTAGTCGACGTGATTTTCTGCTGGGGCAATGATGGGGATATGACTCCCGTCAATTGCTCCAGCGCACTGTGGAAAACCACACCTCATTTGGAAGCCTTGTAGGACCTCCCGGAGTGCGTCTCCTTCGGGCAGTTTTATGAACTCGGGCATGAGGACTTGGCGCACGGCCTTGCAAAATTCGTGCACAATCGCGCACACAGAAGACCTGGCAATGCCAAACAGGTTACCCATCGTGCGGTAACTGACCCCCGTTGCCAGCCAATACAGCCCAACTCCTACACGTTTCCGCACGGAGATGGGTCGCCTAAATTGAGTGTCCTACCGTAGGAGTCTTGAGGAGAGGCGCTGACAGATATAATCAAAAGTTGCCCTCGACATCCTAAAGTTTTCAAAAAACAGCGTCTCAGTGAAACTATTCACATCACATTCCCACCACTCCTGGCTTCGTCTACGCATCCACACAGACCTCTGTAATGAATTTGCAGCCATAAACCCGCAAAAGGCAAAAATTGCCAATTTTGCTCTCTTTCTCTTTCTTCTCCTCCTCCTCTTCTCCTGCTCATTAATGTTACGGCTTCCATTACACAAACATTTTGAAATAAATGCGAATATGCTTACTTCCTCCATAATCTCCCGAACTTTAGTGCAACCGTGTGCTGCGTCTGACGTCATTGTTATTGTTCTTTTGCGCATGCGTGTTAGTTTGAAACCTCAAACAGTTCACACTGCAATCAGATATAGGTCACGTTGTAAAAGGTAATGTGAACAGCCAATCAAAAAATCGGATCTGAGCAAAAAATCTGAATTGAGCATTAAGACTTGCGGTGTGAACGGGGCCAAAGTATAACGAGTAGGGGTGTAACGATACGCGTATTCGTATCGAACCGTTCGGTACGAGGCTTTCGGTTCAGTTTTCGGTACGCATTACGTACCGAACGGTTCGTTGGACCATTTTTTCTGCCGACCAAAATTTCGTTATTTCAAATGAAGGCGAGTCGCGGGTGGCAAGCACGCTCATAGGCTGGCGCGACCACAACATCAACTGGCAAATGCAATGTAATGAACGAAACTGAGCTACTCTTATTGTGTTTGTGTGGACCGTTTATCAGTTTTGACCTGTGAAGCGGGACTCGCGAGCCCTGTGCGCAAGCCTGATCAAGCAACAACACACAGCGCTAAGAGATCCAGACCAGTAAAGAAAGCATTTGAATTTCAAATGCTTTTTGAATTCGCCACTGAAGTAATAACATCGCTGCGAGATCTAGTGAGAAACATGCACATTTCTCTGTTATTAACGGATCAAACAGCGCTGACGTGGAAACCAGGAAGAAACATCGTGCCATGAATGAACTGGCCGGTGTCCACAGATCAGCAACATTCACTATGGAATGGATTTGCTGTAGTAACACTAACTGCAAGGTATGGAAGTTTGTCAGGAATAGTGGGCTATAATGCTTTCAAGTAACATTACGTTGGTTTTATTTTGACATTATGAATACAATTGCTGCCCTCAAATGTTAATCTGAACTAAAATAAACCTTTGTTTATAACTAGCCTACTACTACAATATTACATTTCATTTTGTCCAAGGAGCTGTTTTGTTTTATTATGCTCATAAGAAGAGTCAAGTATAGCTCCATTATTGTTCAGTAAAAAAAGCAACAAAAAAATAAATAAAAAAATCATACTTTATGATGTTAGTTTCATTAAATAAAATAAAATAATAATAATAAAAATTAATTCAAGGAAATTTCTCTGGCATTTATTTATTTTTGCTGTATGGAAAACGTACCGTACCGAACCGTACCGAACCGTGACACAAGTGTATCGTATCGAACCGAACCGTGAATTTTGTGAACCGTTACACCCCTAATAACGAGACAAGTGGAACAAGAGGAACAACAAGAGGGCTAACATTTTCATGGGACTTAAATATCTCACAATACAATGATGCACAGCGTGATGACAAAAGAAAATAAATGCAGTGTTCAAGAATGCTTTCTTAATCTACAACTTAAAATAGCTTTGTCAGAGAAAAGTATGATTTTGAAAAATAGAAGAATTCTATTGCAGATGTTCCCTTTTCGTTCGGTCACTCCTACGTCATGCTGGTAGGAGTTACCAACGAATTGGGATCATGCTAGGGAGACCAACTGCCTTCAAGTGAAACTAAAACGAGCCAATGAACATTGGCATGCAAGATTTGCATTCCGCGCCCCGCCTGCCAGTGTGGGTATAAAGGCGGAAGCGAGAGCATACACAAATCGCTTTCTGCTTCGGAGCCGACCAGTTGTGTCCTCTGAGTGAATGAGTGTTTGGATAGTGTTTTCCCTAAGCTCAACGAGTCTGCTGTTTCGAGACCTCTCTGTGTTGGTGTTACGGCACGGCAGTGATCTTCATGAGGAGGGCCGAGTGGAGAATCTTTTGTTTCGTTTTGTTTCTGTTCCGCCCCCAAAACTTCAATAAAAGAGCAGTTTCCACTTCCCCTGGGTCACACATGGTCGAGACTGGTAGTTCAGGATGACGCTCAATTGCCTCACCGTTCCCAGTTTCCCCTGTCCAAGAGGGCCAGAATGACAGTGTGTGCCGCCTCGTTGCCTCACCGCTCTCATTCCCCTCGCCCCAGCGTTCAGATGGCAGTGACGCCGCCCCGGCCTTGCCACTCTCGTCTCCTGCTGGGCATTCACCCATGTGCGGAGCTGCGATGTCCCTGTCCTGAGGAAAGAGATTGACGTCCTGCTGGCGAAGGATGCAATCGAGCCGGTCCCTCCAGCCGAGATGAGGTCACGGTTTTACAGCCCTTACTTCATTGTACCCAAGAAAGGTGGTGGGTTACGACCAATCCTGGACCTGCGAGTTTTGAATCGGGCCCTGCACAAGCTCCCGTTCAAAATGTTAATGCAGAAATGCATCTTCGAGTGCACCCATCCCCGGGATTGGTTTGCAGCGATTGACCTGAAGGACCCGTACTTTCATGACTCGATTCTCCCTCGACACAGACCGTTTCTTTGTTTTGCATTCAAGGGTTAAGCATATCAGTACAAGGTCCTACCCTTTGGGCTGGCCCTGTTGCCCCGTGTTTTCACGAAAGTCGCGGAGGCAGCCATTGTTCCCATGAGAGAACGTGGTGTTCGCATTCGCAACTATCTCGACGACTGGCTCATATTAGCTCACTCGCAGGAACTGTTGTGCGAACACAGGGACATGGTGCTTCGGCATCTCAGTCAGCTGGGGCCTCAGGTCAACTGAGACAAGAGCAAACTCTGCCCCATGCAGAGGATCTCTTATCTCGGTATGGAGTTGGACTCGGTCGCACAGACTGCGCGCCTCACAGAGGAGCACGTCCAGTCAGTGTTCAACTGCCTCAAGTCCTTTCAAGGCAGGTCAGCGGTCCCACTGAAACAGTTTCAGAGGCTCCTGGGGCATATGGCAGCCGCAGTAACGCCGCTTGGTCTGCTCCATATGAGACCGCTTCAGCGCTGGCTTTGTGATCGAATCCCGAGATGGGCGTGGCAGAGTGGCATGTTCCGGGTGAACATCACCCCGCACTGTCGCCAAACCTTCAGCCCTTGGTCAGACCCTGCATTTCTACGGGCCAGAGTGCCCTTAGTCCAGGTATCCAGGCATGCTGTGGCCTTCACAGATGCTTCTGCCACTTACAATGGGCATGCAGTTTCGGGTCTGTGGACGGGGCCCCAACTGCATTGGCACATCAACTGCCTAGAGTTGCAAGCAGTACGCTTAGCCTTGTGTCGCCTCAGAGGCCTACTTCGACACAAGCATGTACTGGTCCGTATGGACAGCACTGCGACTGTTGCGTACATCAACTGCCAAGGTGGTCTACGCTCCTGTCGTATGTCATGACTCGCCCGCCATCTCCTCCTTTGGAGTCAGAAGCATCTGAGGTCGCTTCGAGCCATTCACAACCCTGGTGTGCTCAACCGTGCAGCCGACGAGCTCTCACGGCAGCCGTCTCTTCCGGGAGAATGGCGACTCCATCCCCAGGCGGTCCAGCTGATATGGGAAATCTTCAGAGCCGCTCAGATAGATCTGTTTGCCTCTCCGGACACGACCCATTGCCAGTGGTTCTATTCCCTGACCGACGGAACCCTCGGCACGGATGCACTGGCACACAGCTGGCCCCAGAGCCTTCGCAAATATGCGTTTCCTCCAGTGAGCCTTCTCGCACACACTCTGTTGCAAGATCAGGGAGGACGAGGAGCAGGTCCTGCTCGTTGCGCCGTATTGGCCCAACCGGACTTGGTTTGCAGAACTCATGGTCCTCGCGACAGCCCCTCCTTGGCCGATTCCTCTGAGGAAAGACCTTCTCTCTCAGAGACAGGGCACCCTATGGCACCCGCGTCCAGACCTCTGGAAACTCCATGTCTGGTCCCTGGATGGGATGCAGAGGTTCTAGGTGGCCTACCACAAGCTGTGGTAGACACCATCACTTCCACTAGAGCCCCCTCTACGAGGCGCCTCTATGCGTTGAAGTGGAACCTATTTGTCGGTTGGTGTTCTTCCTGCTGGGAAGACCCCTGAACTTGCCCGATCAGTGTTGTGATTTCTTTCCTGCAAGATGGGTTGGAGCTAAGGCTGTCTCCCTCCACCCTCAAAGTGTATGTTTGGGAGTATTTGGGAAAGCACGACCTGGTCATCAGGTTCCTTAGGGGTGCTAGGAGATAGAATCCTCCTCGTAATCCGCACCCTGTACCCTCTTGGGATCTAACTTTAGTGCTCAGAGCACTCTGAAATCCCTCATTTGAGCCCTTGCACGCAGTTGAATTAAATATCTTGTCAATGAAGACAGCTCTCCTGCTCGCTTTGGCTTCCATCAAGAGGGTAGGGGACCTGCAGGCATTTTCGGTCGACGAATCGTGCCTAGAGTTCGCACCGGACTTCTCTCACATGTTCTGAGACCCCGGCAGGTATATGTGCCCAAGGTTCCTACCACTCCATTTAGAGATCAGGTAGTGAACCTGCAAGCGCTGCCCCCGGAGGAGGCAGACCCAGCCCTGACTTTCCTCTGTCCTGTTCGTGCTCTGCGCTGCTACATGGACAGAACTCAAAGCTTTAGGACCTCAGACCAGCTCTTTGTCTGTTACAGAGGCCAGCAGAAAGGGAAGGCGGTATCCAAGCAGAGGTTAGCCCACTGGCTAGTGGATGCTATCGTCCGGGCATATTAGTCCCAGGACGTGCCTTGTCCACCTAGGTTGAGGGCACAATCTACTAGGAGTGTTACCTCCTCCTGGGCTTTGGCTCAAGGCAACTCGCTGACAGACATCTGTAGAGCTGCGGGCTGGGCAACACCTAACATGTTCACTAGGTTTTATAGCCTTCGTGTAGAACCTGTTTCCCCCCGTGTACTCACTTCGGCCAGTAGCGCGAGGAATTAGGTTAGTGTCGGCTTGCTATGCCATTCTCGCCCCAGGGGCCAGATACATGCGTTGTTCTGCTCCGTTGGTTACCCAACAAACGGCTAACCTCGTGAGTTCCTCCGTCACCCCCCAGCGTCAGGCGAGGCGGATCGCCGGTCGCCAGGCTTGTTACCTCTCACTATGAGCTGAGTTCAGGCTGGGGTTCTTATGTAGCGGTCCCTACGGCAACCCCATATGTGTTTTCTCCACGATACAGTTACCCCCCGGGTTAGCCAGTGTCTTCCCCTCAACAGAGTCCACTCTGTCATCTCTGCTGAGTACGCTCCCACCCTCTGGGCTGGGACTACCCCCCTGCCATGTGTTCACTACCCTCGGACTAGTGCACATTTGTTTTCCTAGTGCCTCCCTTCAGGCAGGTTTGGGCTCTGCAGCGTTCCCTCTTACAATCATGGGCACGCTTTCCCAGTGTTATCCAATGTCCACTGAGCGGGTCTTGTGGAACAGCAGTGTGCCCTCTTCCCAGCTAAGCTTCCGCACAGAAAAGGATAAGTTTCAAGAAACTGCTGGCTGAAGCTTAGGCAGGGTGCTAGAAGGGGGCAGCACCATGGCGTTTTGTTAGGGATCGCAATTCGTTGGTAACTCCTACCGACATGACGTAGGAGTGAGCGAACGAAAAGGGAATGTCTCGGTTACGTATGGTAACCCTCGTTCCCTGAGTGAGGGAATGGAGACGTCACGTCCCGTTGCCATGGTTGCTGTTCCTTCGCGGAGGACCGGACACCATTCGGCTCCTCAGCATAAAGCGATTTGTGTATGCTCTCGCTTCCACCTTTATACCTGCACTGGCAGGCAGGGCGCGGAATGCAAATCTTGCATGCCAATGTTCATTGGCTCGTTTTAGTTTCACTCGAAGGCAATTGGTCTCCCTAGTGTGATCCCAATTCGTTGGTAACTCCTACCGATGTGACGTCTCCGTTCCCTCACTCAGGGAACGAGGGTTACCATACGTAACCGAGACGTTTCTGCTCCACAATATAGATACAGTAAATGCACCCTGAACAGAGCAAAGATCTAGTATCAGTAGTTATACTCACAAAGCATCCAGAGAGCGCAGAGACCTCCGAGAGCAAAAACAAGATAGAAACCCAGAACAATCGGAAGAACTTTAGTCCACTTAGGAGAAGTGACCTCTCTCTCCCTCTCTCGGTCTTGAAGGGAGATGCATGGGGTGATAAATATTGTTAAAGTGATAATAGTAATTAAAGTGATAAACTATTTAAAACTCTGACAAATAAATTCTGAATCCCAGAACTTTCCTCATGGGCCTGTGGGCCTGTGAAACTACATTTCTTAGATGAGCTCACTGCATTTGTGGGTAAACTAATGTAAACAAAATGAAGATTCTCGATAATGCTCAACGACAGAAACAAAGAAAGTAAGTAAGAAAGAAAGAAAGAAAGAAAGAGGAAAAATCAGACACGTAACACCGGCTTCCAATGGCGTTGGTGTTACTTAAACCTCTATGCATGTTTAGAATTCTGATTAAAATTAAGTTTTGTAAAATGCTAACTTTTTTTCATTTGTTGTTTTGTGTTAAGATGCATTATACAAAAATAAGTCATAAATAATAAATAAGCCATAGACATACATTTGACACGATCTTTAACCTGTTAACTGTCACCCCACTTTTTGAACTTTGATCTAAACTTAAATGGCTGTTATTCATAAATTATTTGAAATATACAAACCTAAGGTTTTAAAGACCCCTTCAAAAATGAAAGTGTTCAAAAGTTATAGAAGTTTAAGTTTATTGTAAAGCAAATGTACTGAACTAAACATTTTTAATTTTATTTTATACAAATTATATATTTTACAAGATAATCTGGACTCTAAAATTGCATAGAAAATCATCTTTTTGTCTAACCAAGTTATGTTCCAAATTTGAAGTTGATTTCACAAATTTTGCCATTTACCATTTCCATTGTAATGCAATGTTATATTATATATTTTTATAATATCTTACCTCTGTACAGAGAGCAGTTGCCATCTGAAGCTGTTGCTGAAGGCATGTAATCAACATTTTCGTAAATTGAATCCATTTCTATAACCTGATAAAATGTGTGTATGTTGAGTGTTTGCTGGAAACAAGGAAGCCACAGAAATATTACAACGGTCATTTAATGTCATTTGTACAGACAGAAGTATAAGAAAATAGAGGAAAAAGAACAAATTAAACTTGATTAGCAGTGTTTAGAGATCAAATGTGATGACTGAATTCCAGCAAGATTTAAAAGTATAACCTAGATTTTTTGGATCAATCTGATTGCATCTGTTCTCGAGTCAACAACTCACTAGCTATGTTTCCATCCAAAGTTGCGAATTTAACTTGTATGAAAAATTGGAATATCGCATAAAACATTTGCGAAATCAAGCATCATTTCCATTCCCAGACAGCAACATAGGCTGCATTTATACTGCAGGTCTTGATGCCCAATTCCGATTTGCTGACTATATCCGATTTTTTTGACGACCCCGCTTACATCATCTTTTAAAAGTGACCCGTATCCGATATTTGCATTTACACTATACACTGCCAAAACAACCAAATGTAGACGTTCTGACCCGGAAAATGAAGTAAAACAGCTCGATATGCAATGGATGCAGAAGCCCGGTGACAAACCGATTATAGTGATCCGGATCGGGCGGGTCAATAGGCTAATAAAAATAACATTTTGATTAATTTCGGGTGGGTCGCGGGTGGATATGATAAATCATTATTAACGAAAATATTACATTCTCTAAAATATGAGCATAAAAGTTTCAAGGGAGTAAAGCCTGTTTATGCCATTACGAAAATTAAATTCTGTCAAATAAATTTTGTTTTAAAGAAATGTTCATTTAAAAGCAGCGCTCATTCATCATTGTAGCCATGCGCGCATCAACCGTCGCATCAAGTCCGCTGTTGAAGGTGATGATCATCCATTTATCCTCACGCGTAACAACACATAAGAATAATAACTTTGACCATCGGGTGCGGATACTTAAATCAAAGAAAATTATTGGTGCGGGTGGATGATTTGTTTTTGGCTGCGGATTCGGGTGACATTGGAGCTCATCCGTGCATCTCTAATTATCCAGTGTTTTGCTTTCGCACTATTTTCAAAGGTCAGCAAAACATTGCTCTCGTAAGGTGTAGACAAAATTACTTCATGTGTTGAGCCTTCGACCTATAATAAGGCCTATAATAAGTCATGTGTTCTCAATTGGTGTCCACCTGAGTTGACGTCACTTTTTTAATGACGTACGATTCGCATTTACTGGGGAATATCCGATTTGTCTGCTTACATGGCAGACGCAAATTCACGTAGGGGGAGAGTGGGGTAAAATGAGCCAGTGGGTAAGTTGACCCACCCCCTGTTTCTAGGCAACTATGCACATTTGGTGTCATGGGACCATACATTTTGAAGGACTCCATCATTTATATATTGCTGTGAAGAGGATAAGCACATGGGACAAGAGGGAAGTTGTCTTTTCCACAAAAACACCTTTTTTGCTTGTTAAAGTAAATTTTCTGCATTTCAGGTATATTATCCATTTTGTCAAAGCAAATTGATCTAGGTCTAAAGTTGTGTATGGTACATGTTGGTGATTTGTCAACATTTAAAACCATGTGAATCATTAAGCTAAAGGTTATCCTGAATTGCTAAGCTAGGCCGTTTTTACCAAAATGGTTACTATGGGGCAAAGTGAGCCAGATGATGTGGGGTAAATTGAACCAGTGGTTCAACCTTTTTGAAATGGAGAAAATCGACTGAAATGTGTTGAAAAAAAATGTCTTTGTATAAGCAACATATTAAACTGCAATTAACATTTATATGCCCTAATATTTCATAAAAACAATACAGTCGGCCGAAATATCAAAGACAATATTTTGTTGACTAGTTTTGGATAAATTATAAAGTTTTTTAAAATAGACTACTGCCACATCAAATAAGCTTTTGTTTAGCAATTTCTGCTCATATGTTATGTATGTATAGTGTATAGTATTTATACACTATAAATACTATACACATATCAGTACATATATCATGTATAGTATTTGTTCCAATGTAGGCTATATTCAAATAAATGAATACATATAGTAAAATGTAGGCCTATAATTTATTTTTTACAAAGAAAGAGTACACTTGAAATATTGTTGAAATTGTAATTGTTGTTGTAATTGTAATCTTTTTAATAAAATAGCAAAACATATATTTACAAGGTAGATGTAAGCTAAATCTTAAAAGGTCAATATAAGCCTCCTCTTTAAATTATTTGTATTGTGCTTTATATTAGTAACACATTTGGGGAGAATTTTTTTTAATTTTTTTATAACCACGCATAAACATTATTCTCTCAAAAATACAAACATGTACATACATGTTGCTCACATAATATGGTAGCCCTGTTTTGTGCTAAATAGTGCATTTACACCTTTGCCATTAAAGGAACACTCCACCGTTTTTTGAAATAGGGCTTATTCACCTTATTTCCTACATTTAGATAGGTGGGCAAATGCATTTTTGTCTCAGTGCATGCATTGTTTTAGTTTAACAGGGTCGGCGCTAGCTTAGCTTAGCATAATGAATGGAATCCTTTGTTGCCAGCTAGCATGTCCTGAGAAAAAAGTGATATATAAAAAATAAAAAAAACCCCACCTAATTACTTCTTGTGGCCTGCGTATTCACAATGAGTACAAATAGCGATACAGATTAACACTAGGCGATTTCCTATGCAGATATTGACCTGGGACTATATTAGGGGGAAGCACAATGGAAGCACTGCTACTTGGGTGCAGAGATATCACGCCCAAGTAGCAGTGCTTCGCCTGTGCTTCCCCCTAATATAGTCCTTAATATATAAGTCAATATCTGCCTAGGAAATCGCCTAGTGTTAATCTGCATCGCTATTTGTACTCGTTGTGAATATGCAGGCCACAAGAAGTAATTAGGTGGGGGGTTTTTTTTATATATATATCACTTTTACTCAGGACATGCTAGCTGGCAACAAAGGATTCCATTCATTATGCTAAGCTAAGCTAGCGCCGACCCTGTCAAACTAAAACAACGCATGCACTGAGACAAAAATGCATTTGCTATCTAAATGTAGGAAAGAAGGTGAATAAGCCCTATTTCAAAAAACGGTGGAGTGTTCCTTTAATATGTGTATAAGCAACTGAAAAAAGCACAAATGTCAGGGCATTTCAAAACATCCCAAGGGCCCCAAAAATCACCTCAGACCCCAGAGGGTTAACATTGTTAAGAAAGGTAAGTGTGTTATTAAATTATTATTTTAAAGAGGCAAGTTTTTTTATTATTATGCTTGCATAAAAAAGTGAAAGATAGGATGGTCAATTTACCCCCAGATGGCTCAATTTACCCACTGACTGGGATCAACTTACCCCTAGCCTGGGGTAAGTTGAGTCACATGAACACTTTTTTTTTCTGAGGTCATATTTTCAAGGCTCTTTGTCATAGGTGCATTTTTTAATTTTCAGTTTATAGGCAACATCCCAAATTAACAGTGGATGTCTTCATTGTACTACTGTCTCAATTTCCCTTGCCTTGAGATCCACATAAGTAAAAACTGGCTCATCTTACCCCACTCTCCCCCGATTCATATCCGATTTACCACATATGAATGAGGCCTGAATCCGATCTGAGAAAATCGGAATCCATGCGTTTTTTTCCTGCTTACATGTTCACCGGTCATATCCGATCTGTGCCACATGAGAGGAGAAAATCGGAATTGGGTCACTTGAACCATGCAGTGTAAATGGGGCCATATAGTGACGGCCCAGATCTGGTGTGTGGATTCAATGCGTACCAGATGTGGCCCGGATCTGGGCCGACACTATGTTGCTGTGTGGGTTCAGTGAGTCGAAGAGAACAAAATACTGTAAACTTTGTCACTTCCTAATAAACTGGCATTAAATATCACTAAGAAAAGTAAGGCACCCTTCTGAATCCTAAAATGACAAATGGGACACCCATATGGTCTTGTGGACTTAACGGACATGTGCATGTGGCGGCCAGTTTAAGTGCACATAAAGTGAAAACTTATTTTAAATACTTCTTTTGACAGTTGACTGCTTTTATTATTTTGAGAAGTACATTAAAGCTGATAGTTATCTTCATTCTTATTTGGTAAAAAAAAAAAAAAACTGTTTGCTGGCAAGTTTTAATTGATTTTTTTTTCTTTCCGAGAAAGGACCAGGAAGAAAGAATGGAATTACTGACGACTCGTTTAGATGGCAATCAGATCTCTCTCTTTTGTGAGACAATAACTTCATTTATCGTGCACTTTGATCTTTGACACATTGCAGATGTTTTACATACACAGATCTAATTTACACACTACATAAAGGGTAATAAAAATGCATAATAGGGGCAGTTTAAAATTGAGAATAAACATGCAAAATCAGCACCTTTATCTAAATATCAGTACAGTGCAGATCGATAAAACAGTTTAAAAAAAAATGAGAAGTGAGCAAAACGTTTAGGAAAAAAAACACTTGTTTTTTAAACTTGATACATGCAAATTAACATCTAAGCACTGATCTAGAGTTAAAGATCTGCTATTAAAGATAATTAGTGAAATAGCATTAATATTTAATCTCTGCGTATTTACAGCATTTCCTCTTTTAGTTTTGTATGAAATTTTTAATTGGCAGGACATTCAAATTTTAAAACGTTCACCTGTCCTTTTACATTTAAACAAATATTTAACAAAGGCTTAAAAACAGCATAACATTTCATTAATTGCACACAAAATAATATGCCGTACATACCGGTGTTGAGGGTGCAGTGATGCTGCTTTCACTCTTTACTGTTCTAATGCGTTTGTGTGCATCTGTGTTCTTAATAATAGAGACGTGCAGGAAGTTACAAAACGTCAAACTCACATCTAAGAGAGTGAGATACAGGTCAATCTATCTGGTGTCTCACAGAGTTCAATGTGGGAAAAGCCTGTACAACCCATGAAATGTCTTCGCTTTTTTACCATAGTTGGTGATATTATTACTGGAAAGTTACCAGTATTGGTCAAAGCATGTAGTGCAACAAACTATATAAAACTATACAAATTTTAATAATAGTTGCAAATAGTTTGTTCATTAAAATATCTTCAGAAATTCAATTGTATCCTGTTGGAAAAAATAAGTATGACAAAAACTATTACGCAGGAGTTTCCTGCATCACCTCCTCTGCACTCACAGAGTGATCCGTCTCCAGAGTATTGACTGTTGCCATGCAAACTACATTTCCCATAATGCAGCTCTCCTGGACTAATCAAACACACCTGCTCTTCACTGATTACACTGACATCTGCACTTCATTTCCACATGTATAAAATCACGCTCTCACAATCATTCAGTGCAAAGTCTTGTTTTGCCCTGGCTAACATCCTGAGCAATTATCTACATATTCCGTTTATACTGGTTTAGATCTTGGACTGTTTACAGATATCTTCGACCACTCTCTGGCTACCTCGACCTTGGACTGTTTCCTGATTATCTGATCATTCTCTGGCTCTCATGACCCTGGGCTGTTACCTGTGCTTTGAAACCTCTCTGCCTGCCCTGATCATCTGCACTTGCTTACTTGCTTTCATCACCAGCAGGGTGGATTATTGTAATGGACTCCTCACTGGCCTTCCCAAAAAGACCATAAGACAGTTGCAGCTCATACAGAACGCTGCCGCCAGGATTCTGAGCAGAACCAGAAAATATGAACATATCACACCAGTCCTCAGGTCTTTACACTGGCTCCCAGTTAGTTTTAGGATTTATTTTAAAGTATTATTACTGGTATATAAACCATTAAATGGCCTAGGACCTCAATATATTCCAGATATGCTCACTGAATAAACCCAACAGATCACTCAGATTATTAGGATCATATCAGCTAGAAATACCAAGGGTTCACTCTATGCATGGCGAGTCCGCTTTTAGCTATTATGCCAGCCGCAACTGGAACCAGCTTCCAGAGGAGATCAGATACTGTAGATCCTACAGTAGTCACTTTCAAATCCAGACTCAAAACACATCTGTTTAGCTATGCAGTTACTGAATGAGCACTGTGCCGTTGTTCGTCCGACTGTTTGTACTGTACTGTATTTTATTTTATTTTTCTAAACTGTTTTAATTATTCTTATTTCTTTTTATTATTTTAATTTCTTCTATGTAAAGCACTTTGAATTGCCATTGTGTATGAAATGTGCTATATAAATAAACTTGCTTTGCCTTGCCTTACCTGAGTATTCTTTGCCTTGCCCATACCTTTCCTGTCTGCCGATCTATACCCTGCCTGTCTGACTCTGTTTCTAAATAAAAGCTGCAAATGGATCTCTATGACTCAGACGATTCATTACAAAAACAAGTGTTCTCTTACGAGAGGTTCTCTCGTATTGCGTAAGTTGCTTACGCATCGGGAAAGTCTTCTTTCTTCGAGATCTGAAGCCAAAAAATTATCCTTAATTTTGTATTCATTGTCAACGCAGTGCAGCAGCCGGCAGACCTAGGCAGGCTGTATAAGCGTGCTCATTGGCTGCTCGGCGGCAACTGCTTAAGCCTATCAGTGAGCGTTCTGAAACGCGGCAACCAATGAGCTTCGCGCCCTCCACACCCTTCTAACCGTCAGAATGGGTGTGGCCAGCGTGTATATATTCAGTGCTCACAGGCTAAAATTCAGATTTTCTTGTCTTCAGCGAAGCTCTTCGCATCGCTGGATCTTGAGAGCCGCCGCCGTTGAAACCAGCGACCAGCAAGCTTAGGACAGCGCCTGAGGAAGCCGGCCGTCTTCGCCGCCTTCAGCCATCCGTGCCTGCTACGCTATCCGGCGACATATACTTTACATTATTACTGTTACTGTGTGTATTCTAAAAGAGCACGAGGCGTTTTTGTTAAAACGCCTCGTTTTTCCTGCGGCTCGTGCCGCGCCCCGCTCAGCAACGGAGACCGCCACCTCTTCTGCGCTCTCTGCCTGGGCCGCGGGCACGCCGCCACCGCACTCTCTACGGGCGGCTGCCCCGAGTGCGAAGAGCTTTCAATGTCGACCCTGCGGGCTCGACTTGAAGCTTTTGACCAAGCTGTCGCTCCGCCTGTCCCTGCCGGGCCGCGCAATAAGAAGCGCCGCTCGCAGAGACCACCGGAGACTGTTGTGACTGAGGAGCTCGCCGGAACCTCTCCCTCGAGCTCTCTCTCGCCCTCTCCCTCCCGGCCGCTCAACCGCCGGCTCTCGCCCGCGCCGCCGACCGCGTCAGGAGATGAGGCGAATGTGATAGATACCCGTACTCTCCCTCTGTTCGAGCCGTGCAACTGCGCCGCTCACAAGGGATGGCAGAAGCGGACGGTCTCGGAGCGAGTTTCCTCTCCCTCTGTTCGAGCCGCGCAAACTGCGCCGCTCACAAGGGATGGCAGGAGCGGACGGTCTTGGAGCTCTCTTTACATTACAAGAAAGCTACTCCGTCCTCGCGCGTCACTCACCGGTGAAAGGGGAACAGAGTGTTTTCGTCCCGCCGTAGCCGGACTATAACCTCCATTTTTCACACATTTCTCAGTCCCCTCTTAAGTTCAGGCGACTGGAATTGTTACTATTGCAGTATACGAGCCTGTTATAAATACACGCTCGCCTGCAAGCAAACGCCATCACAAGACATGATGACGCTAACCAAAAGTTAATGTATTCTCCCTGTGGCTCAGTGGCGGAATTTAAGACTGTCATGCTAGAGACCCGGGTTCGATCCTGGCTTTCGCGGCAGATAAAATTTATGCTGTTCGCTTCTCCGAGCTCGCGGCCAGTTTTTCTTACATACAGAAAGCAAGCCCGCTCTCTCCCTCGTTGGGCCGCGCAGATTGCGCCGTTCAAGGGATGACAAAGCGGACGGTCACGAGCAACGTTCAGCGTGCGCGCCTCACTCACCGGCGAAAAGAGAAGAGAGTGAGTTAGTCCCGCTGCGGCTGGACAACCGCCAATTATCACACATTTCTCAGTCCCCTCTTAAGTTCAGGCGGCTGGAAATATTACTATTGCAGTAAACGAGCCTGTTTTAAATACACACACGCCTGCAAACAAACGCCGACGCGACACATGAGGTCGCTTTTTATATGCTCGCGCTAACCGAAAGCTAATGTGTTTTCCCCTGTGGCTCAGTGGCAGAATCATACGCTTTCGTGCGGGAGATCTGTGTTCGATCCCAGCTCTCGGGGCAGATAAAAATTTATGCTGCTTGCTTCTCCGAGCTCGCGGCCAGTCTTTCTTACAGAAAGCGAACCCGCCTCTCGCACCACACCTACTCATGGTGCTCGAGTATTTATGAGCGTCTAACACGAGAGAAGAAAAGACGGTTAAGTCCCGCAGCGCTGCGGCTGGACCACCGTCGAAGCTTCACGCTCTGTCAGTCCCCGTTGCCACGGCTACTGCAGCTGTTTACCTCGCAGTCAACGAGCCGGTATATCTACCCGCTCGCCTGCGCGCAACCGCCGTTCTCACGGCAACCCAGAGAAATTTCAAAAGAGCATAATGTCTGGTTGCACGGCTGACGCCGTATGTGTTTCAAGTGCAGTGAATGTGCCCACGTTTCTGTGCTCACCCCTGTACACAAGCACTATACATTCCGTGTCTCTCACAGAGCCCACTCTCATAAAGCAGGCAAAAGCCACTTTAGTGTTAAAAGTAGGTCACGTGTCCACTTCTCCGTGCCCACACCTACTCACTGCCCGCTCTGTCACACGGCCTCGCACGACCGGTCATGTTTTGAACCGGTCGTGTAAAACGGCCAGCTATCGCTGCGTGCGATCCGCCGTATCTAAGCACCAAGAGCGTGCGTGCCGCGCCCGCCCCTGAATGTAAGTCCTGTGCCCGCCCTCGAGCGCTCACACATACTAACGAACATTTTCGCCCCCGACGCCGCCATCGCGCGTCGCGCCTCACACTATATGTTCCCCGTCAAAAGCCACCGGGACACTGTGTGTAAAACGGCCAGCTATCGCTGCGTGCGATCCGCCGTATCGAAGCACCAAGAGCGCGCGCGCCCCTCCGTTTCGAGCTCTCGAGCCCGCAATGCGCGGCGATCGGAGCCCGGAGGCCATTCTGCCCCTGGCTGCACACGCAAAAGCGTGGGAAGCTATTCCAGGTGCATCGGAATGGGTGCTAAGCACAGTAAAACAGGGCTATACTCTGCAGTTCGCTCGCCGCCCTCCGCGCTTTCAAGCGCGTATCGAGACCAGAGTGAATGGGGAAGTAGCACATCTACTTCGAGCAGAAATAGCTACACTTCTGTGCAAAAGGGCTATAGAACCGGTTTCCCCTTCCATGAGCGAGTCGGGCTTTTACAGCCGTTATTTCCTCGTTCCCAAGAAGGACGGAGCTCTCAGACCAATTTTGGATCTGAGACGTTTGAACAAGGCTCTTATGAGAAGACCGTTCAAAATGCTCACAACCAGACAAATTCTCGCGCAAATTCGCCCGAGGGACTGGTTTATATCTCTCGATCTAAAAGACGCGTACTTTCAGATCCAGATAATACCCCGTCACAGGCCATTCT
This sequence comes from Abramis brama, assembly GCF_963993115.1. Classification (NCBI taxonomy): domain Eukaryota; kingdom Metazoa; phylum Chordata; class Actinopteri; order Cypriniformes; family Leuciscidae; genus Abramis; species Abramis brama. The sequence goes on from NC_139974.1 coordinate 6,203,742, forward strand.
TGAGATTCGCCTTCGACGGTCAGGTATATCAGTACACCGTCCTGCCGTTCGGCCTGTCTTTGGACCAAGAGCTCGCTGGTGCCCAGTCAATCAACCTCTTTTCTGGGTTTGGATCTGGACACTGTAGCGATGACGGCCCGCCCGTCGACACAGCGCGCGCGCTGCATTCGACGCCTGGCCGCGTCCTTCCGGCCGGGCAGCACCGTACCTCTCAAAACATTTCAGAGGTTACTGGGTTGTATGGCCTCAGCCGCAGCAGTGCTTCGGCTGGGTCTTTTACGAATGCGCCCGCTACAACGCTGGCTGAATGCCCGAGTGCCTCACAGAGCATGGGCTTCCGGCGGTATCCGTATCAGAGTGACTCAGAGCTGCGTTTCAGCACTGAAGCCCTGGTTAGCGGCCGACTGGTACCAGCGGGGAGTGACAATGGGAGCTATCTCACACCGCAAAGTTATCTCGACGGACGCTTCCACCTCAGGTTGGGGCGCTCTGTTCGAGGGCAAACTGGTTTCTGGCCTATGGTCAGACCAGGAAAAATGCCTCCACATAAACTGTTTGGAGATGATAGCGGTCAAGAACGCGCTCAAGCGCTTCCTCCCATTCATACAGGATCACCATGTGCTAGTCCGCTCGGATAACATGTCCGTGGTATTCTATGTGAACCGACAGGGCGGTGTCAGATCCAGGAATCTGTGCAAGCTGACAGAACGCCTTCTCGTGTAGGCTTACCGCTCGCTGCGCTCGCTGAGAGCCGCGCACGTGCCGGGCCACCTGAATGTCGGTCCAGACAGACTGTCCAGGGACAACATTCCCCCGGGAGAATGGTCCCTGCACCCCCAGACAGTCCAGTTTCTCTGGCGCCTATTCGGCAGAGCGGAGATCGACCTCTTTGCGTCGGAAGACAACGCTCACTGCCCGAAATTTTACTCGAAGAGCGAGGACGCGCTGTCCCAGACATGGCCCAGCCTCCCGCTGTATGCTTTTCCTCCGATCTCCCTGTTGCCACAGGTCATTTTGAGGATCAGAGAAACGCACCACTCAGTGCTTCTGATAGCCCCGTGATGGGAAAACCAAACTTGGTACCCAGAGCTAGTGAGGCTGTCGCACTCACCCCCGTGGCCGATCCCGGTGAGAAAGGATCTCCTCTCCCAAGCTGGTGGATCGATCTGGCATCCCCATCCAGAGCGTTGGTCGCTGCATGCATGGGTGATCAACGGATACCCGTTGACCTGTCAGAAGGGGTCGTGAACACAATCACACAGTCTAGAGCCCCCTCCACAAGACGGCTCTACGCGTCTAAATGGTCGGTGTTTTCCAAATGGTGCGCTACTAAAAGCTTGGATCCGCGCGCATGCGGGGTCCCGCGGGTGCTCTCCTTCTTACAAGAGCTGTTGAAAAAGGGCAGATCCCCTTCCACGCTCAAAGTATATGTGGCCGCTATTGCAGCGTTCGCTGAGACGACGCGCGGCCGGGCAATGGGAAGGAATGAGCTCATTATCCGCTTCCTCAGAGGAGCTAGACGGATGAATCCCCCGTGGCCCCCCTCGGTTCCTTCTTGGGATCTGTCCTTGGTCCTGGCGGCCCTGAAGGCTTTTCCCTTTGAACCGCTCGAATCCGTGGATCTAAAGTACCTGTCGCTTAAAACCGTTTTTCTGATAGCTCTGTCTTCAGTCAAACGAGTGGGTGATTTGCACGCGCTATCTGTTAGCCCTGCATGTCTTGAGTTCGGGCCGAATGACTCGAAAGTCATTCTCAGACCGAGACACGGTTACATCCCCAAAGCGATTGGAACCCCGTTTAGGGCACAAGTTATTTCCCTTTCGGCTCTGCCAGCATCCGGTAATGGGGACAGTGATAACCTCTTATGCCCTGTCCGGGCGCTGAGAGTTTACATCACGCGCTCCGCCGCTTTCAGGCGTTCAGAGCAGCTCTTTGTTTCCTTCGGCGGACGCACCAAGGGTCTCACCGCCTCGAAGCAGAGCCTGTCCAGGTGGATAGTGGACGTGATCGCAGCAGCTTATGCCTCCAAACACCTGCAGTGCCCTCTGGGCATCAGAGCCCACTCCACTAGAGGCATGGCCTCGTCGTGGGCTTGGTCCAGCGGAATTTCTATCCACGATATTTGTATGGCGGCGGGCTGGGCCTCCCCGTCAACATTCGTGAGGTTTTATAACCTGGAAGTTCCCGCCCTACAGGCAAAAATATTGTCAGTATAAGTGACATGTACGCTCTGCCCAGTTTCTCGTGTGCAGACTACGTTCATATGCTGGCGCTATTCTGGTACTATACTCAGGGTGAAGTGTTTAACTCACACCGGCTGATCCGCTCTGTTTCCCATTTCCCGTTACGCGCTGGCCACCCGTATTCCTCTCTGTGGCGCGGGGATTTTTCTCTTCATGTAAGACCGACTATGTCGTTCTTCTCCTACCCTAATGAGTGCTTATGTACTGTATGGGCTCGCTCTTCCGGCCCTACTGTTTTGCACTGTTATATGCTTATAGACCGGCCGCGCCGCTCTATTTCATATACTGCATGAAGTGCTTGTACTGTGCTGGCCCGTCTCTCCGACCGGCCACATATTCCAGCAGAATGTTTTTCCCCGGTCTCCCTGGGATTCATGGGCTGGATGCTCGGCGCACACGGCGTTGACAAAGGGTTCCCGATGCGTAAGCAACTTACGCAATACGAGAGAACCTCTCGTAAGAGAACGTACTCGGTTACTAATGTAACCTCGGTTCTCCCTAGAAGAGGGAACGAGTATTGCGTAACCTGCCGTGTCGCGCCACGAGCTTTTGCGCTTCAGACTGCGAAAACCAGAATTTTAGCCTGTGAGCACTGAATATATACACGCTGGCCACACCCATTCTGACGGTTAGAAGGGTGTGGAGGGCGCGAAGCGCCCTCATTGGTTGCCGCGTTTCAGAACGCTCACTGATAGGCTTAAGCAGTTGCCGCCGAGCAGCCAATGAGCACGCTTATACAGCCTGCCTAGGTCTGCCGGCTGCTGCACTGCGTTGACAATGAATACAAAATTAAGGATAATTTTTTGGCTTCAGATCTCGAAGAAAGAAGACTTTCCCGATGCGTAAGCAACTTACGCAATACTCGTTCCCTCTTCTAGAGAGAACCGAGGTTACATTAGTAACCGAGTACGTTTTATAGGCTCTAACATGAACAAGGATTTTTGCACATGCAGAACGCTTTGAGAAAATGCAGTCACTCCACTCACATGCTGTGGTTGGGACATGGTATCAGTATGTCAGTACATTCACTGACTCTAAACCACTGCTGGATGTCAGCGGATGGTAAAATTTAGGCTAGTGGAGAATAGAGGAAAAAACAAAGTCAAAAATGAGTTCATGCACTGCAGTTTAAATGTTATCATCATCATAGCATGACAAGTTCAATTAATGCAGTTTACGTGTCACACACAACACAGATCTTGTCATTGTCCTTTTGTATAACTTCAAGCTAATGCTTGCATATTCAAATAGCTACTCAGTATAGCTGCCATCTATTGATAGTGATTTATTCATTATGCTATTTTTAAAGCAGTAATGTAATGATATTTTCCTCATACATTATGGTTAGGGATTGTTTTTAAACTTCTGCAATTTATTCAGTCTGAAGTGCTTAATGCACTGACTTTTAGTAGATACTTCAGTCTTATTTTTTTGCTTTCTTTGTACTTTATAAGAAAGAAATATTCAATATTGATTGGACTTTGCATTGTTTTTGTGCTTGACATTCAGGGTTGCTGCCTTCAATAATTGATGCTTTTTATACTCAATTTTAGTGTGACAAAACAAAGTGAACTAAGCACTGATCTAGAGTTAAAGATCCACCATGAAAGATAATTATTGAAATAGCATTAATATTCAATCTCTGTGTATTTACAGCATTTCCTCTTTCAGTTTTCATCAGTGAGGGAAAATGGTTAATTCTTTTCACAGATAAACTTTTTCTGCTCTTTGCAAGATTGATCAAACCATTTGTTCAAGTAACCACCCCGATTTCCCAGACTAGCGCAGTTCTCTCCAGAAGGATCTTCTTGTTTCCAGTTATCAGGTTCTCTCGGCCCATATTCTCTCTTGCGCCAGAACCTTTGGAAGCAGAAAGTTAGACAGTCTAATTAAAACAGAAGTATATTCAACATATTTCATGGATCGAGAACAGACTGAATATATTTCACAGATAAACAGGCAAGAAAATACAAATGCAATGTATCTGTAAAGGAACACTGCAATACACAGTATATTTACAGAAAGGTAAAGCCCAGATTTCATATATATATATATATATATATATATATATATATATATATATATATATATATATATATATATAGAGAGAGAGAGAGAGAGAGAGAGAGAGAGAGAGAGAGTTCAGAGTTCTTACTGTACTCCAGTTTCATTTCATACTCCACCCCAAGCTGTCAAGCTCATATTACAGTTCAGGGACTGAGCTGCAAATGCTGAAATAAAAAGCATTTAGAAATGATCCATATCAGATCTTAACACTCTTTGACGATAAATATTGGTTCATTGTGCAGAAATTGATAAAACACCTCAGCCTTCTAAAAGAGAATCCATTCATCTTCGTAAAAAGGACAGTTGTTCTCTAACTCTGGTGTAGTTAGCCATACGGTCCTCAAGCTCTCTTTCCATGGCTGGTACAGAAACAGAACAGTTGGTTGAGACTAACTTGTATTTCCTCAACAAACAAAACTGTAATTAAACAAGTTAAATTAAAACGGGTTCAGAATTAGAAATAGCACCTCTTGGTCTGTGTACGGCATAAAACTGAAACTAACACAACTTACTGTCTTTAGCGCTGAGACGTTCTCTAGCTCTGGTGTAGTTTTCTGTAAGCTCTCTCACCATGTCTGGTACAGCAATGGTTATGAAGAAAGGAGAAAACAAGTGGTTGAAGAAATGAGTTTAAAGTGTGTTGAAATGAGTTGAGGGATTTAATCTAAACTGGTTCAAGCTGAAACTAACACAATTTACTGAAAGTTTAATTGACAGACTGGAATCTTAATAAAGACAAAACATAATCAGTAGCAGTTATATAATTTTGAAAAGAAAAGAAAAGAAAAGAAAAGAAAAGAAAAAATACATTTAGTCACAATTATGTGCACTGCAACTATCACTTTACATTTATTCAGTTAAGTTATTAAGTTAAAGTTAAAACATTATTTTTTTCAAATCAACTTGTTACTTTTGAGTTGAGTTTTGAGAATAATGTATTTGTATCTGTGTATTTACACTGTAAAAATATTATTTCAGTCTTTACTTCAAAATTTCACATTTAAATCAATGCATAGTATCAGATTAGTTATCATCATTATATAGTTATAATCACACAGTATACCCAGAATACAGAGACCTCCGAGGGCAAAAACCAGAGAAACAGCAAAAACAATCAGAAGAATTTTAGTCCATTTAGGAGGACGAACTTCCCTCTCACTGTCTTGCTCTTCAGTGGAGTTATCTGTGATTGGAAATTTGATGAGATGAAGGGTTAGGGTTAGGGTTAGGCTAAAAACCCTTATGCTAAATCCAAATCTGACGTTGGAAAATTAGGCGACTTCTGCATTAGGTAGGCCTACATCTTTCCATGAGGGACAATTTGGCCATGCATGACTTGTCCCTCTCAATATCTATGGTGATTACATCCCTATATATAACATATATTCTATTTTATATACACACACACACACACACACACACATATTAAACATATATACTTAACAAGAAGCTAAACATTTCATATTTGACTACTGTTTTAAGAGAGGAATGTTGAATGACCAACAGTAATATCCAGAGATACAAGCTACTCAACTTATGATATTTCACCGTTTTGAATTTAAAATATGCTATCATACATTTGATTCATGTAATTCATAAGTAAATGTGCACTGTAAAAAAATTGATGTAGTTATGCAGCTATTTGCCAGTAGCTTACTGTAGATTTAAATTGATGTTATTTACTGGCAACAGTTTGTTCAAAGTTAAATGAACATTAAACATTAACAAGTCTTTGTCTTTACAGAATAAAACTATAAAATAACAATCTAATCCAAAGAATTCTGGGAACCAGAAATCTTCATCAACCTTTTTCTGTTTTTTTTTTCCTTCAGATTTTGGTTCCCAGAATGCTTTGCATGAGGCTGTTATTTTAGTTTTATTCTGTAAAGATAACTTTGTTATTTGTTTTGACTTGTTAATGTTTAATGTTCATTTAACTTTGAACAAACTGTTGCCAGTAAATAACATCAATTTAAATCTACAGTAAGTTACTGGCAAGCATCTGCCAGTAATACTGTAATTTCTACAGATTTTTTTTACAGTGTGACTGGATTCCCCAACCACCCGCAGTCCACACGCGAAAAATCTATGGCTCTGCTCGAGCCGCCTAGACAGATGTGTGACATTTTAGCATAAAAACTAATAAATTCACCAAAAGACTATTCACTATTAGTGCACTATTCATTTTGTAGGCTACCTAATATTCTAAGATTAGAGTAAACTTTATAGTTAGACAATAAAAATCGTAGTAGTTGATAACGTGACGCACTGAGAGTTCTAATCACAACTGTGTGATTGTACGCTTTAAATGGTTAATTATCAAATGTAAAATATATAATCGTTTGTCTATTGTCTATTACCTTTGTATTGAGAGCAGGTTTTACCTGAAGCAACTGTTGAAAGTATGAAACTAGTATTTTCATAGATTGAATCCATTTCATGAGCCTGACAGAAGACCTGTCCACTGCGTCTTTTGTGCTGCTTGAGTTTGTTGAGAATAAGGAAGTCACATAAAATGTCACTCTTATACAGACATACAGGCAGGAAATAATGAATTTATAGGTTCGAGAAAAAAAACAAGAAAAAAAAAACACCTCAAGGTCAAGCATGACCATACTCAGAATTTGTCCTCCGCATTTAACACCATCTAAGATAGTGCACACACATTAGGAGAAGTGAGTAGCACACACACACACATTGCTGTGGCTCTCAGGGAGCGATTGGGTCATTTCCTGCTGGCATTGAGATCAGTCTGATACTCTAACCATTAGGCCACGACTGTCCCATGTTTGAATGTTTAAATATGTCATAGCCTGTAAAATTATATGTTTGTATTCTCCAAGAGAGAAGAATGAGGCTGTCTACTATTGCTTTACAAGTACATCCACAACATTAAGCATACAATCTCATATTGTTGCCATTTAGATTTTGCTGCAGTAGATTTGCCACCTTAAAAAATAAAATAAAAATTCACCATATGTCACATATGGACAGGACAATATTGCACTTATATGAAGAGGAAGTGTATAGGGTTTATAAGTCCAGTGATCCCCTACTGGTAGATGCTGGAACTGCATTATTATCAGAACAATATTCTCATTTGACAGCATTTATAGTTGTGCATTCTGACTTTTTATTTTATTTTGCATATGTTATATTAATAGCAAAAATGTATCATATTATAGTAGATGTTTGACCCAGAACCCTGCATGTGTGTAATGTCTTTTGTTTCACAACAGTTGGTTTGAGTAAATGACAGGGTGCCAACTTTTGGGTGAACTATTCAGGAGGGATGAATTAAACCGCTGCTGCAGCTTCACACACAAATCTTTTCTCTTGGAAACAGAAAGCATCTGTCCAGAAATCCGTCTCTCCCATTTTATGTCCCAGACTAGCACAGTCTTCACCGGCAGGATGGTCTTTAGTCCAGTTATCAGGCTCACTGACTCCATCCTCTCGTTTCATCCAGAATCTGCAGGATGAAAAAAAAAAAAGGTTCTGTTTGGCAGCAACCTGCTAATAATTATTGAAGTATTGTTAGTTTTAATGCAGAGGTTGTATTGTCAAGATTAATGAAGCTCTTACTCTGCTGAATCATTTAGTGGCTGATTGTTCACCCAGACCCAGTGTCCCTCAGTGCCCAAATCATTAAGACCAATCCAGTGCGTCACTTTAACTTTAGAGGTCAGAAAATCCTGATAGAGAAAAACATGTTTTTGTCTTGTGGTATATTATAATACACATAAGGTTTGGAGCAGAGAAATGTGTAGCCTAATATTTAATGTCAGTGGGAAAACAAAATTGACTATTTATTGGATTTATTGAGAAAGATTAATCAGGGCATGTTTTTCTAAATCATTTTTATGTATTTTTATCTTGAAAAATAACATGAATAACTAGCCTGACTTCGTCATACTCATATTCTAGTCAGAATGTGAGTCTGATACTGCTTCATAGAGATTTGATTATGGGGCGTGTCTCAACCGAACCAGGAAAAAAAAAACCTCTGCACTCAATTGGATAGACCTACAACCAATCAGAGCAACCGAGCAGGGCCTGAAGTTAACTTTTTTGACCACCCGCCACAGTGACTTTTTACCAGCCAGTTTTTTTTTTTTTTTTTGCCTCATAAAAGGTGAAAAAAAAAAGGAATTGCACAAACATTTGTTCTTTAACTTGTAAGAATACACATTTAAGTGCTGTCAAGTTATTAACAAGATCCTTACAAGTAATAATGACTCTTAGAATACAGATATAGACCTAGTGCAGCTCGTATGTAAACAAATCACACGCGGCTGTGTTGATGGCTGGGCAGCTGTTAGTTACAGCGTTCAGGAACCGTTAAGCAGAACTAAATTAATATTGTTATTACTGGTAAAGTTACCGGGTAGGCATTTTCTCACCGGTTCCCAACTCCCAACATCTGTGCAACTGTCATTGTACTGTAGCCTATGTCAGCGTTGCATTATCTCATCTCATCTCACCAACAGTTTAATACTTGACTCACATATTATTCAAACGTAGTCAGAGAAGGGCCTCATCGTTCTCTCCGATCACATATACGTTCCGAAACACTCAAACTGCGCTGCTTTCACAGATGCTTTCTGTACTCCAGTAATGTGCTGCCACATTTTTAGCTAAAATCCAACGAAATGGCTGACTTCGTTTAAATGTCAAAGAACAACAGTTGCAAAAAAAAAAAAAAAAAAACGCAAAGACCCGGCCCCTTTAGTTACTGTTGCTATGTCGGACAAGCTACACCGCGCTCACGCCAAACCATGATCTCATGCAATGAAAAACACATCGCACAGCAGAGACACTGACAACACGCTGACAGACAAGACAGTCCAGGTTACTTTTGATATTAAACAAAGTCTCAACGTTAAAATTTGGTCATTTTTAAAGAAATTTAGACAATACCGTTTTTTGGCTCTGTAATGTGTCTTGACAGATCGCTGTGGTGCCTCAGTTAAAGCTGCTCGTGAACCGATCATCTCTTCCTTCTAGTTAATTTATAGCATCAAATAAACATGAATGAACATAAGAAGGAATGTAGTTTTAACTGCGGAAAGATGTCAGTAGGCCTACTTAGTACACTCCGTTTTTTCAAGTTCAAATCATCCAACGTTGAACTCTCCTGACTGCTTTGCCGGACAAAAAAAGGCGGATTCGGCGGATTATGATTGGCTAGATCGCCGTCAATCAAACTCCCCACGAAGGGTCAATTCTCATTGGCTACCTGCCAATGTGGCAGGTAGATTGACAGTGTTACCCGCCAATTGCAGAATTCACCCGCATTTGGCGTGTGGTCGGGTGTTAATTTCAGGCCCTGCAACCGAGTAAATGACGCATGTTCTTCATTCATATTTTCAACCAACAAAATGTTGCGGGCGCGGCTCTCTGTTCCTCTTTTAAAATGAATGCTATGTGGATATCTTCTATAACAGACGCGATGGCGGAATCTACACATGATGTTTCATAAACAAAGTTCGGGAGGAGCACGTACAAATAATCAATCCAATATCAACTTGTCATCAAACATTACCATGTCTAACGTTACCGAGGAAGCATATTCACTCTGTCAACTTACCTAACACTCCTTGACAGTTTTTCAGCATCCCTCGGTCCCTCCACCACCCCGAATCCTCACTCTTGTCTTGTTCTCTCACAACCAGGAACACGAGTATGGGGGGGGGGGGATGGAGTATGGCTACCGAGCCCACAGCCCTCTCCTCGGACAGCACGTCATATATGCATTTATTCTATCTTACTTATTTGTGTGAACTCGTGACATCTCATATAGCCTACGCATTTATTCTATCTGACTTATTTGTAAGTGTGAACTCGTGAAATCTCAATTCTCCTGCTGCAGTCGTTTGTTGTAAACTAATTCAAATCAAGCGCTCTTTGGTGACGTGGGTGATTACTAACCGCAGATCATCTGTCCATCACTGATTAAAGCCCGCCCTGGCAATTTGATTGGCTCGGCCTTCTAGGAGCCGAGCATAATTACTCCTCAATGGATCGAGTCCAGACCGAACTTCCCGACCAAAAAATGTTGTGGGCGGGGTTCGGGCTGGCACCCAGGCTAATGAATAACATGCTCCACTACTGAAACTACTTTCTTTTTTTAGATATCATGCATCAAATTTAAGGCTTTTGAAATGTTTGCTCGGTGAACAAGCTAAGAACAAGTCTTTTGCACAAGATGCTAACTTTCACCCAATCTTCTTAGACCATCAGAGACTAAATTTAACCATGATCATCAGCTTGAGGAAAAAAATATTGTTATTTCTTTCTCTACTATTCTGTAGTAGTTAAATCTATATTATACTGTACTTGGCATTGTGTAAAGCAAATGTAGTCACACTGACAAATTGTAATTAATTTACTGTAGATGAAGTGTTGAAGTGCAGAACACACCTGCTCTGCTTGGCTGTTTATGATCACTAGATGTCCTCCTCGACTCACACAGTGATCTCGACTCTGTGTCCAGTTCATCTTGACCATAGAGAAGTAGTAGCACTTTCCCCCAGAATAAATCCAGTTTACGGCACAAAGTGCACAACCTGTGCTGGCTTTTGAGAAAGAGAGACAATTCAGTTATTCATTATTTCACTCATTTCTATTAATTGTGCTTATTTATAGTACAGTATGTGTATGTAATGAATGTCTTTTAACTTTGCACAAGACTCAAATCTGAAGACGTACGATTTAATCTGTTCAGCTTTCTAAGTGTTTCCTCATGCTGGTTGTGGAGCGCATCAAACTGTTCTCTGTAATCTGAATGACAAGGCCAAAAACAAACACAATCAGGATGAAAATGATCCATTCTTCAGAACACAATACTCTTGAAGTTAATCAAAGTTTGGTTCAGTGTGCAGAACACTTTGTCTAAGCCTGTGTCATGGGTGTGAAAGAGAATTGCAGTCTGGCGCAGTTGTCTGTTAGCCATGACTGGTACAGAAACAGTTATGAAAAAGGAAGAAAACAAATGGTTGGAGAAATGTGTTCAAATGACTGACTTGTATTTACAGAACAAAAAGAACTGTGATACAATTTGATATATGAATCTGAACTTAACTTACTGGTGTAGTTGGCTGTAAGTTCCTCAAGCTCTCTTTCCATGGCTGGTACAGAAACAGAACAATTGGTTGAGACTAACTTGTATTTCCTCAACAAACAAAACTGTAATTAAACAAGTTAAATTAATTTATTAATTTTAATTAATTAATTAAACGGGTTCAGAATTAGAAATAGCACCTCTTGGTCTGTGTACGGTATACAACTGAAACTAACACAACTTACTGTCTTTAGCGCTGAGACGTTCTCTAGCTCTGGTGTAGTTGTCTGTAAGCTCTCTCACCATGTCTGGTACAGCAATGGTTATGAAGAAAGGAGAAAACAAGTGGTTGGAGAAATGAGTTCAAAGTGTGTTGAAATGAGCTGATGGATTTAATCTAAACTGGTTCAAGCTGAAACTAACACAACTTACTGTCTTTATCGCTGAGACGTTCTCTAACTCTGTTGTAGTTAACTGTAAGTTCCTGAAATTCTCTTGCCATGACTAGTACAGAAACAGTTAATAAATTAAGTAAATGAAAAAATTAAACAAACAAACAGAACCCCCCCCCCCCATTAAAGAATCAAGTACATTTTACTCACGTTTGCTCTTGGTCTCCTTGGCAGAAAGTTTCATTGACAGACTGGAAACTGAATAAAGACAAAACATAAGCAGTAGCAGTGATATAATTTGTATTAAAAAGAAAAGAAAAGAAAAAAAAGGCATTTTGTCACAATTATGTGCAATCCACTTAAATTTGTAAAATATAGCTTAGTTAACATAATTTGTCTAGGGACTGCATGAATAATTGGAACTACACCAGGAGAGTAAATGTAACAATTAGGTGTTATATTAAGAGTTTTTCAGTAAAAATGTTTCAGTTGTTACAAATATATATGCAATAAGGTCAGCTGCAAAAATCCACAGATTTTTTTATTTTTTAATCAACTTGTTACTTTTGAGTTTACTGAACAATATATTTGTATCTGTGTATCTATACTGTAAAAAATATTATACTGTATATATATATATATATATATATATATATATATATATATATATATATATATATATATATATATATTATTATTATTATTATTATTATAAGTTGTATATAAAGCAATATACTTCAAAATTTCACATTTAAATCAATGCATAGTATCATATTAGTTATGAAAATCATATAGTTATACTCACACAGTATACCCAGAATACAGAGACCTCCAAGGGCAAAAACGTACTCGGTTACTAACGTAACCTCGGTTCTCTCTAGAAGAGGGAACGAGTACTGCGTTTTTACTAAAACGCTACGGGAAAAGTCTCTTTTCACGAAACACTGAAGCAAAAAATTATCCTTTAATTTTCATATATGTAAAACGCGTTGCAGCAGCAGTCAGCTATGGCGAGACGGCTTGCTCGCTCATTGGCTGCTCTGCGGCAACTGCATAAGCCTATCGAGCGAGGCCTGGGGTGACGTCAGGCCAATGAGGGCGCTTCGCGCCCTCCTCGCCACTTCCCGCCGAGACGGGCGTGGCTTACCTCTATAAAAGGAGCTCGAGAAGGCTGATTCACTTGATTTTGATCGCCGAAGCGAACCAGAGTGAACCATACGCACAGCAGAGAACGCAGTACTCGTTCCCTCTTCTAGAGAGAACCGAGGTTACGTTAGTAACCGAGTACGTTCTCTTACGAGAGTTCTCTCGTACTGCGTTTTTACTAAAACGCTACGGGAACCCCTTGTAAAACGCTGTGCGTGCTGGGATAAAAACACCGATCACCGGAAGCTATTTCAGGCATACAGTGCATAATCACCAGATAGACTCACACAGAGTCAGGGAATAAGGGAGGGGAGCCTTAATTCCCTATACTGTAGCGTCCGCAGGCTTAACGCGACCTCACAGGGAGAGTCTAAAGACAAGAGGGGATTCCCTCCGTCCTTATATAGACATGTCCACAGACGCGAATATGACATCACATAGACAGGGTAGGGAGCCTGAACTAATGTGGGAAATGTGGGTCTTACACAGTTCTGCCCAAGATAGTCGGTAGCGCATTGCGCCTGCGATTTCAGAGGTCTAGCTAGACAGCTGAATCGACTACACCGACAAAAGCTTAGCCTGTAAGGCGGGAACCTCTAGGTTATAAAACCTGATAAATGTAGACGGAGAGGCCCAGCCTGCCGCCGTACATATATCCTGTAGGGAAATCCCGCTAGACCAAGCCCACGAGGAGGCAACGCCTCTCGTAGAGTGCGCTCTAACTCCCAACGGGCATTGAATGCCCTTGACAGTATAAGCCAGCGCTATGGCGTCAACTATCCATCTGGATAGACTTTGTTTCGAAACAGCCATTCCTTTGGAACGTCCGCTGAACGAGACAAAGAGCTGCTCTGTCTGTCTGAAGACAGCAGAGCGGGACACATAAGCTCTTAAAGCCCTAACAGGGCAAAGAAAACTCGAGTCCCCCTCCTCACTCGATGCCGGCAGGGCAGACAGGGAAATAACCTGAGCCCGAAAAGGCGTGTTGAGGGATTTCGGCACATAGCCGTGCTTAGGTTTGAGTATGACTTTAGAGTCATTAGGACCAAACTCCAAGCATGCCGGGCTCACGGAGAGCGCGTGCAGATCGCCTATGCGCTTCACTGAAGCGAGAGCCATCAAAAACACTGTTTTGAAAGACAAATGTTTGAGGCTAATAGACTGGATAGGCTCGAAAGGGGCACCTTTCATGGCCGCCAAGACCGTAGAAAGGTCCCACATAGGGACTGAAGGAGGTCTGGGTGGATTCAGTCTCCTGGCTCCCCTGAGGAAGCGGATGACTAAATCGTTCCTTCCCAGTGACTGACCCAGCGTTGAACCGGAGAACGCTGAAATAGCCGCCACATATACTTTGAGCGTGGAAGGGGATCTGCCCTTATCCAACAGCTCTTGTAGGAAGGAGAGAACCTCCGTTACCTCACATTCGAGGGGTGATAGGCTCCGAGCTGTACACCAGCCGGAGAAAACCGACCACTTCGAAGCATAAAGCCGCCGAGTCGACGGTGCTCTAGCCTGAGTGATGGTATTCATGACTCCCTCTGCGAGACCAACGGATATCCGTTGAGCGCCCACACATGAAGGGACCACAGCTCCGGGTGTGGGTGCCAAATCGAGCCCCCGGCCTGCGAGAGGAGATCTCTCCTCAACGGCACTGGCCATGGAGCGATGTCTGCTAACTGCATCAGGACTGGGAACCATGCTTGGTTCTTCCAGAACGGTGCTACAAGCAGCACTGGGCATTTTGTTTCCCTGTCCCGTTCCAACACCTGTGGCAGGAGGGAGACGGGGGGAAAAACGTATAGCGGGCAGCGCGGCCACCTTCGGGACAGCGCGCTATCGCTCTTTGAAAAGAACGCAGGGCAGTAGGCGTTTTCGTGGGACGCGAATAGGTCCACCTCCGCTCTGCCGAATCTCTCCCACAACAGCCGGACTGTTTGTGGGTGTAGAGACCACTCGCCCGGGGGAACGTTGTTCCTGGACAGTCTGTCTGGGCCCACATTCTGAAGCCCAGGTACATGCACTGCTCTCAGCGAGCGTAAGTTGTGCTGAGCCCATATTAGGAGGCGTTTCGCCAACCTGTACAGGGATGTGGATTTCAGACCGCCCTGGCGATTTATGTAGGACACCACAGCCATGATGTCCGAACGGACTATGACGTGTTGGTCCTTGATGTGGGGACAAAAACGCGTCAGCGCGTTGTGCACTGTCAGCATTTCTAAGTTTTTGTGTTGGAGCTTTTCTCGTTCCGACCACAGGCCGAAGAACGGTCTGCCCTCGAGCAGCGCTCCCCATCTCGAGGTGGATGCGTCTGTCGACACCATCCTCACTCCCGAGGAAGTCCCCAGGCTTACACCTGATCAGTACCAGTCGTCCGCCATCCAAGGCACCAGGGCTGTAACACAGTTCTGATCGACCTTGAGGCATAATCGACCGGACACCCGCGCTTTCAACCAGAACTGCAGCGGGCGCATGCGGAGCAAGCCCAGCCGGAGAACTGACGATGCTGAGGCCATAAGACCCAGCATCCTTTGAAACTTCCTGAGCGGGGTGAAAGCGCCGCGGCGGAAAGACTTCGCCGCGCGCTGAATATGCAGCACGCGCTGTGGCAACAGCCGCGCTGTCATAGACTGCGAGTCCAGAACGATACCCAGAAACGAAATCGTTTGACTGGGGTTCAGTGAACTCTTCGCCCAATTGACCGTGATACCAAGATTCTCGAGGTGATCGAGTAAAATGGTTCTGTGCTCCACGAGCTGAGATCATGATTGGGCTAGGATCAACCAGTCATCCAAATAGTTCAGCACTCGCATGCCTCTGAGTCTGAGAGGAGCGAGCGCTGCGTCCATGCATTTCGTAAATGTACGAGGTGCCAGGGACAAACCGAACGGCAGGACTGTATACTGGTATGTCTGACCCTCGAAGGCGAATCTCAAGTATCGCCTGTGATGTGACGCTATCTGTATTTGAAAATACGCGTCCTTCAGATCTATTGACATAAACCAGTCTCCTCGGCAAACATGCGCAAGGATTTTCCTGGTCGTGAGCATTTTGAAACTGCGTTTCACTAATGCTTTGTTCAGCCGTCTTAGATCCAGTATGGGTCTGATACCATCGTCCTTTTTGGGGACTAGAAAGTATCTGTTGTATAGCCCCCCTTCGCTTTGAGCTTGGGGCACACGCTCTATCGCCCCTTTGCTTATCAGTTTTGATATTTCGGCGCGAAGTAGGTGTGCTACTTCTGAAACCACCGTAGTTGGACGCGCGCTGTGAAGCGGGGAGGGCGTCGACAAAACTGTAGCGAGAAGCCTCTCTTTATAATGCCTAGCACCCAGTCCGAAACCCCTGGAAGCGCTGCCCATGCTTCTGCATGGTTGGCTAAGGGCTGGATGCGAAGCGCGCTCTGTTCGCCGTGCGACAGAGGCGCTTCGGGGCGCAATAACGTAGGCGTTATGCCTGTGGCATTCGAGGCGGGGGGCGCGCTTATTACAGCGGGCAGAGCGCTCGTCCTCGACCTTACTACAGCGCTTGACTGAGTGAGGGAGGGCTGAGCGGGTCCCGCGGGACTCATGTCTGCGAGTAAATGTGGGCGGGAAGCGGGCACATTCACTGCTTTGGGCGCGCTGTCTGACTGAGCAGAGCGAGCGCGCACAGGTCTCGTTTTTACAGAGAGCCTGTGGTCTGTGAGACATAGTGTTTGTGCGGGCACTTTCACTATGTTGGAAGCGCAATCGACCAGAGTCGATTTTATGTGCGCGAGCCCTAAGTGTAGGGCTGTGCTTGTGTGTAGAGATGGGCACTGAGGAGTGGGCATCGACGCTACACTTATAGCACCATCAGCCGTGGCCGGGACACCAGAAAATACCGTGAGTAAGTGTGGGCTTCGGTAGAAGTCCGGCCATGTACCACGTGCTCGTGGGCTGCAAAAAACACGTCTGCAGTTGCCTCTCGGGAAACAAACAGAGTGATTGCATTCGGCGGCATAATATTTTCTGTCGGCAGGCCTGGGATTCGAACCTCGGATCCCCCGCGCGCAAGTCTAAGAATCTACCACTGGACCACAGTGAAGATACATAGACAAAGTCAGCGCGAGTATTATCCACACTGGCGTTTGCTTGCAGGCATATACCACGTGCTCGTGGGCAGCAAAAAACACGTCTGCAGTTGCCTCTCGGGGAACAAACAGAGTGATTTGCATTCGGCGGCATAAATATTTTCTGCCGGCAGGCCTGGGGTTCGAACCTCGGATCCCCCGCGCGCAAGTCTAAGAATCTACCACTGGACCACAGTGAAGATACAAAGATATAGTCAGCGCGAGTATTATCCACACTGGCGTTTGCTTGCAGGCATATACCACGTGCTCGTGGGCAGCAAAAAACACGTCTGCAGTTGCCTCTCGGGGAACAAACAGAGTGATTTGCATTCGGCGGCATAAATATTTTCTGCCGGCAGGCCTGGGGTTCGAACCTCGGATCCCCCGCGCGCAAGTCTAAGAATCTACCACTGGACCACAGTGAAGATACAAAGATATAGTCAGCGCGAGTATTCAGCGTGCTCGTGGGCAGCAAAAAAACACGTCTGCAGTTGCCTCTCGGGGAACAGACAGAGTGATTTGCATTTTCAGACGCCTGCAAAATGCCAGAATGTGAGAAGAGTGGATATCGCCCAGTTTCAGCGGGGCTGAAAACACTCCATTCTCCTTTCGCCAGTGACGCACGGGAACCGTAGAAACGGTGTTCGGTTGCAGGCAAGCGGGTACTACGCGCTCGCTGGCTGCAAAATGCATCTCTGCAGTCGCCTTCAGGGGACTGACAGAGCAAAGCATTGGCGGCATAAATATATATGCCGCTAGACCGGGATACGAACCCCGGTCCCCCGTGTGGAAAACGTATAATTCCACCACTGAGCCACAGGGGGATACAGGCTTTTGAAAGCGGCGTCAACATGTATTCTTCGGCTTTTGCTGGCAGGCAAGCGTGTAACAGACTCACTTGCTGCAATAATATTTCCAGTTGCCGAACAGGGAACTGAGAAATGTGAGAGAAAAGAGGTCAGACCGACCAACGGTGGGACTAAGAACACTCTTTTCTCCTTCGCCGGTGAATGACGCGTGCAGAGGCAGGGTAGCTTTTCTTGTAACGTAAAGAAAAACTAATCCCGCCATCCGCTTCCAGGAAGGGCAGCCTCGGAAAGGATGCCCGGCGAGTCCTCAGAGTCACCGTAGGCAATTGGCTCGGAGTGAAGGCGTTTCGCCGTCAGCGAGCGCGAGCGCTGCATGAGAAAGCATCTTGAAAAAGACGCAGCTCTTTTAGGGGTGCGTGTTGCAAAGCGAACACACACACACACACATACACAAGAACAAGAATGTAAAGGATATGGCGTCGGAAAGCGCAGCAGGTACGGCGGTAGAAGGCGGCGTTGGCCAGCGGCTTCAAGGGCTCGTCCCGCTGAAGTGCTTGCATCAGACGACGCGTGCTTCCTCGTGATCCAGCGATGCGTGCGCTTCGCTGAAGAGATTAAAATCAAGTGAATCAGCCTTCTCGAGCTCCTTTTATAGAGGTAAGCCACGCCCGTCTCGGCGGGAAGTGGCGAGGAGGGCGCGAAGCGCCCTCATTGGCCTGACGTCACCCCAGGCCTCGCTCGATAGGCTTATGCAGTTGCCGCAGAGCAGCCAATGAGCGAGCAAGCCGTCTCGCCATAGCTGACTGCTGCTGCAACGCGTTTTACATATATGAAAATTAAAGGATAATTTTTTGCTTCAGTGTTTCGTGAAAAGAGACTTTTCCCGTAGCGTTTTAGTAAAAACGCAGTACGAGAGAACTCTCGTAAGAGAACCAGAGAAACAGCAAAAACAATCAGAAGAATTTTAGTCCATTTAGGAGGACAAACTTCCCTCTCACTGTCTTGCTCTTCAGTGGAGTTATCTGTGATTGGAAATTTGATGAGATGAAGGAAATTATTGCTAAACCAAAAACAGAATTCATATTTTCTCATTTTATTTGTTGAGAAGTTAAGGCTAAATTATTTTTAAAATAATCTCAACAGAAGACTCTCAAATCAAGTATCCTGTATACGTGAGTGGACTCTCTTCTCTTTTCAGCTTTAGTTTCCGCTTATGCTAAATCAAAATCTGACATTGGAAAATGAGGTGGCTTCTGCATTAGGTAGGCCTACAACTTTCGATGAGGGACGATTTGGCCATGCATGACTTGTCCCTCTCAATATCTATGGTGATTACATCCCTATATATAACATATATTCTATGTTTTATATATATATTGTGATAGAAAAAAATGATGTAATGGGTATTTTCAACATTAAATGTACAGAGAAAAGCAGACTAAGGATGCTCAGGTCAAAGGCCATATATAGTTAACCAAAAAGTGCTTAACACAGTAGAACTAACAGGCCCGGTTCTAGAACCAAATCACTGAGGGTGCTTCTGAATATAGTGAGGGTGCTGCTTACATAATCGTAGGAAATAGCTCATCATCAGTCTGAAACATAGTATCTCAAAATTGGGGATGTTGTATACAACAATACTACTGTAATTGCTGTTATGTTAAACAATATACGATCTGGCAGTAAATTATAGAATAGCATGTAAACAAGCAGCAATCTTCACTTTGCAAAACATTAAAACATGCCACTCATAGCCTACTTTCACTGTGGTGATACCCTTGTTGTAACCGGCTTCAACTTAAATTGAACGCTCCTAGAATGGCCAAAAGTCACTGCCTTACACACGTCTCTCTCCATGACGGTGAGAGACACATTTTTACATAACAAGGCAGAAAATGTACCAAGAACATCCAACCTAACTTGAACATAAACACACGTAACTTTACTAACACAAACCCCAACCATATTGCTGTAATAACGCATAAATCAACTCCCAACAAACAATTACCCATAATGCACTAGCGCTGAATGCCGGGTCTGTACAATATGACAACCATGACAACACATCAACACCCAATCAGTCATTCATTGTTAGCGTTATGCATAAACATATTGATAAAGCACTGCTGCAGTAACGTTATTACACCAAGGTATTGCTGCTATATTCTTTATGACAACTCCAATAACAACGACAAGCAGTTCAAAACAATTGACAGCAAAAGACCAAGAAGCTGCGCTAGCTTAACGTTACACAACACACATAACGTTACCTAAAGCCCCGTCTCAGAAAGTCAGCTAACAAAATTTCTGAGCGGGAACCACGCACGCAAGCAAAGTGGGCAATTAAAGAGACAGCTTCACCTTTTGCGTATCGCGATCACGAAAGGACAACTACAATGCATTAAACATGAAAGCATAACGAAATAATTTATTTAATATATATATATATATATATTTGTTTAATTTTATTAATTTATTTATTTTGTGTAGGCTATCCTATTATAGGCAAGAGTGTGAAATCCGTCTGTGTTTTATTTTCGGCAAAATCTCGTTTATGTGTGCTATTAATAATTTTTCATCTGAGGGTGCTTTCACTTTTATTTGAGGGTGCTTAGCACCCTCAAGCACCCCCGTAGAACCGGGCCTGAGAACTAACAGTCATATGACTAGCTCAGATCATTACAAACCAATCACCAGAGCAAATCACAGTGAATAAGACTTGAGTGACATTGATTTTTACTCAACTGTATGATATAAATGAACATGTATCTTTCTATTCAGCAGGGATGTGATTTTTGTAATCTCACAGCCGTCACCATGGTAACCCGGGACGGAACCACAATCGCCGCGAATCGCGGCCACACCGGGCGGCACGTCAACATGGTTACAGATGGCAGAGAGATGCAATCTTTCCCCGCCCAGCGAGTGCTTGAAGTGCGTCAGAAACAGAGCGCGCGCGCGATCAGTTGTTGGTAATTTGTTGTGTAGCGTGCGCGACGCCGCATCCAATGTAGACAGCATTGCTTTTTTTTGAGGGCGCTTACAGTTTTTTTCAATTGTTTACACGCAATTTTGAAAACCGGGTTCTTTTTTTCAAAACAGAATCACAATTATCCAAACACCACACTCAATTTGCATAATTCCTAGATTGTTTGCAAAATGACACACTTCAGTCAAAACATACACACTTCAGTCAAAACATATACACATATTTGTGAAAATGCTATTAGTTTTCATTTAACCAACACAGTCCTCAATGATCAGACACTATTGCAGCCAGTTACACAGCTGTGATAAATATAAAACACATTTGTAAAAAAACTAATTTTAGGAAATAGCATGCGCTAGATTTTTGGCCAGACATTGTTATGTAAGGGATAATTTAGATGACAAAAAAAAAATAGTGACATAACCACAACATTGTTCATGATTAGTTTGAGATATAGGGAGAATGTACACAAATAGGCCTACTATAAACTTACAAAGCACTGCACAACACTGATGCTGCAGACTGAATATTTCAAGTATTTATTTCAATACTTACACAGTATTTCTTACCATAATCAGTTACAGTAATCAACCAACAATGAAATCAATGAAACAAATAAAATCTGTAGACAAATAAAAATTACTGCATGAAGTACATACACTTTGTCTCTGAAGAAAAACTACTGTAAAAGCAACAAGAATACTGTAACTATTCATCATCTCTCCGTCTGGCTGGATCAGGCCATAAGATTTCATCCACATCACAGGCTATGTCTTCAATGGCATAAGTCCTTCCCTACCTCTTCCTCTACCTCCTTCTCCTCTTCCTCTACCTAGGCCTCTTCCTCTATCTCCTTCTTCTCCTCTTCCTCTACCTGGACCTCTTCCTCTACCTCCTTCTCCTCTTCCTCTACCTCCTTCATCTCCTCTTTGAGCTCCCCCTCTCATTCTCACTCTTCTTCTTTTTCTTCTAGCTCCTTCCATTTTTGTTGAAGACAGGTGAACTCACCTGCTGCCTTTTATAGCACACCTGAGTGCTGCGTTTTCAAATTAGCACATGTGTGCTTCCACACCTGGTGGTTGTGTTTATCCAATTCGTTCATTAGTGTTGTCATTGGCAATCCGGGGCTTTGTAATGACAAGGAAGTAACCTCACAATCCTTAACTGTGTCTAAGGTGTGAAAATGTGTGTAGAGATTTACAAATCACTGTGTGTAATGTTTTGCAAAAAGGGTGAAGCAGACATTGTGTGTAATGTTGTGCAAATCTGTGGAGGTGTTTTGCTGCTTGGAGTAGAATTTTGCAAATTGTGTGGAAATTTTTATTTTAGTGTGTAAACAATCGTAAAAAACTGTAACAAGATTCCATCTTTAATATGAATTAGTCCGTCTGAATTTTTCATAGTTTTTACTTGTATACTTTTACAGTTTTTTTTCGATTGCTAAACGACAGTGAGCCCAACTGGAGCTACATGTGCAAAACTCTAACTACAGTCTGCACTACCAACAGTCACCTGAGCTAAACAGTTCACATCACCTGCAAAACTCATTCTAAGAAACACAACTCTGAACACATGGCTCAAAACAGGCCCTGTGCAGCCAAACACTATGCACAACCCTCACTGAGATAACACACACACTGTCACTCAGAGCACACTGAGAGTAAAAACACTAGCATCAAACACCAATACAGAAAATACAGACTTTTCATCTTTACAGTTTGAACAATTTCAGTGACTTCATAGTATACAAAGTAATATTTTCTTCAAAGAAAAGAGTGACATTCTTTCACATGATTTATTTAAATTTTTAGAACATAACAATTAGCAGTTTGCTTCAATAGTCTGTAGTAATTTATGGAATTACAGTAATGAGAAAAAAAGGTAGAAACTAAAAGTACATACTGTAATTCGAACAAATAATTGAGGGGCTAATCCTGCCTCTCTCTAGCATCAGGCCACAATCAGCAGTGTTTGAAAGGCACAAGGCTGAAATCTATTCTGTTTTGAATGTGTGGTTCACAGTTTTGACAGCAGTGTGTTAGCATTTGAACAAAGTGCTGTAAATCCACAGTGTTGTGCAGGTTGTGGTTAAAGTCATGGGATAAGTGTGTAGAGTTTTGAAAACTGTGTTCAAGAAATGAAAAACGAACTAGAGTTTGGTTCACATGAACTGCTGCTGTGCAGACTGTAGTTAGAGTTCTGCACATGTGACTCCAGTTGTGCCCACTGTCGTTTAGCAATCGAAAAAAACTGTAAGGTAATTTTGCCATTCTCATAGTTTATTGGTATTTCATATATTATGGTTAAAGTTGTTACTGTTAGTTGCAGCAGTTACAGTACAGTACTTTTCTTATTTCTTATTTTTCATGTGCAAAATGTCATTCTAACAACAACAGCAGTAAGTGTGAACAAGAGTGTTGTAGTTACTAGAGAAAGAACCAAGTCTCCTGGTCTGCGCTTCTGAGAATTCAACAGTTTTGGTGCCGTGACCCGGATAGAGCTACTCACCTGAATCCAGATAGATTGAAACTTCAAGCTCAACAAAGGTCTGACTGAGTTCCAGACTGAATCTTTCTGTACAACCAAGGGTTGGTGAGTGTCACTCTATCCAAAAGAACCTAACAGACCAGTACATGTGGTTATCATCTGTGCAGCCAGAAAAGTGTTAACAAACAGTTGCAGGGTTTGGTTAACAGACTAGTTGTCCTCTATGTTGCTAGAGAAGGTTTATCCTCTGTAAAGTTAGGGAAGATTTATCCTCTGCTTTACCAGGGAAGGTGATTTATCCTCTGCTTTGCCAGAGAAGTGTTTCATCCTCTGTATAGTCAGGGAAGTTGGTTTATCCTCTGTCTAATCAGGGAAGGTTGTTTAATGGAATAGTTATCCTCTACGTTGTTAGAGAAGGTTTATCCTCTGTAAAGTTAGGAAAGATTTGTTCTCTGCTTTTCCAGGGAAAGTGATATATCCTCTGTGCAGTCATAGAAGATTAATCCTCTGTTCAAACAGGGAAGTTTAACAACAGTTACAATGTGTTAACAGTAGTTTATCCTCTACTTTGCTTAAGAAGAAGGTTCATCCTCTGTTTAATCAGGAAAGTTTAACAACTGTTAAAAGTGTGTTAGCAAATTGGTTCTCCTCTGCTTGCCAGGGAAAGTTAAATACATTATGATGAGTATCCATAACTAGCTATCATTTGCTTTGTCAGAGAAGTTATTGGTTTATCCTCTGTTTTGTCAGGGAAGTACTGTGTCAGGAAAACATCACAAAATGGTTAGAAGGAATGCTAGGCTGATTCCAACAACTGAGAAAGGTGGACTAGCTACCCCTTTATGGACAGACAGTGAGTTCAAGTCATTGTTAGGAGAGCACATGGACTCCATAGTGACTGAGTCAGTCAGATTGGATTTGACAAAGAAATTTGGTGTTCACCCAGAAAAAGTATGGTCTATTGAAGAATGCAAGAAGGTGTTAGGTGCATGTATCAGGAAGAAAAACATAAAAGGCATCATCTGCTGCCACAGAGAATTTAGCTTATCCATTGCAAAAGAACAAACTTGGTGTATTGGTAAGTTAAAAGAACAGAACAAACAATTGCACAGTGTCCTGTCTCACGAAAAAGGTGGGCCATAACAAGGCCTCAACCAAATGTGACTCAGAAGACCAATCAGATGCAATTTATCCTGACTTAGAATAGAGGACAATGTCAAAGCTGGATTGATGAATAAAGATGTAAATGCAGTTGAAGTGTGTGGAGCAAGACAAAAGGCTCAGAGTAGGGGAAAAGGGGTTGATACAGTTCCATCTGCAACCCACATACTGCAGTTACAAGCAGACAATATAACTTTAGGTCCTGAAGCCATAGAGAGACTTGCTGAGAGTTTGCCATCAGTGCATATACATTTTTCTGAGTTTAGGAGAGAGTTGTTCAGAAAAATGTGGCTCTATGATATGTCTTTAGCTGAAGTCACCCAGCTAATATCACAGATCTTGACTGAGTCAGAATTCAATGATTTTGAAAGTGCTGTAAACAATTCTGATTTTCAACATCCCAGAAAAGATTAATATAAAGAGGGAGTTCTGAGAGTGTTAAAGAACATTGTTGGACCAAAAGTGGACTGGTCAAAGATCACTAGTTGTGTACAGTAGAAGGATGAAACTGTCAGTAAGTACACTGAAAGATTTTGACAGTCAGCTGCAGCATACAGTGGGATAGCTGACACTTCAGAGAAGGTGCTAGATGATAATGGTCCCCTTGTTCGCACATGGTTTGATGATCTTTTGTCAGAACATAGAAAGGCATTGCCTTTCTTAGACTTCACATGGTCCACTAGAACCCTGCAAAACAACTTGGAGAGGTTAGCTACTTGGGAAAGAGACTCTGATGTCAAGGCAAGAGTAAAAATTGCAGCAGCATCCTTTAAGGTCAACACAGAGAATCAACAGAAACGCAAATGTCCTAAGAGAGGGCAGTTGTTATTGCTGTGGTAAGCAACATTGGACAAACGAGTGTAGAAAAACAAAAATAACTTTAGACAAGTTAACAATGTTACTCAGTTCTACTCAGTCTGCTTGCTACTCTGAAGCAGCCCCTCCCCTCGTCATTAAACTCGTGGGGCAGCTTGATGAGGTGTTAACCTTTTGGGCTGTGAGTGCTTAATTTCCCCAGTAACTTACAGCAAAGATGAAAGACTTATTTTTGTTTAATAGAACAAAAGGAAAGTGACTGTCTCAGCCTTCCTTTGGGGGACACTGGTTAAGTAGACTCACAGCCTTAAATGTTATGCTATACAGCACAGGCCATTCATCTGTAATGGTGTTAGGTCAGACTGTAAATGTAAAATGCCCTCATGCATTATCCGCACTAATGAATCAAGCAAAAGTCACTTCTGTCACCTCCTCCCGTTGAGGAAATTAATTAACTACCCTCACAGCCCCGAACATTGTTTTACAGCGTGCGCCAGTCACGAACCAAGGTTATAATCGTTAACGAAAACTAACGAAAACTAACGAAAAAACGAAAACTAGGTGGGAAAAACATTGTCGTTAACCGAAATAAAAATAAAAACGAGGCATTACAAAAAAACGATAACTAACAAAAACTGTAATGTGTGTTTGGCAAAACTAACTAAAATAAAATAAAATTATAGAGTAAATGTCCTTAGCTTTCGTCTTTGTCAAGGTCTTTCATTTTCATTTCATTTCATTAATGCTATTTAAAACACGCAGCGTATTCGTTCAGCTGCATTTCCTTTCCCTGTCTCCCTCCGTCTCTCTGTCACTCATACGTCTCTCACATGCGCGCGCACACACACACACACACACACACAGCCCCTCCCCTCTGTGCACACCGCGTCTCCATGAGAACGAGTGTTCGTTCGACGTTGAAAGCAAGTTCGCGAAAGGTTGGTATCTCTATCTCGTGAACACCTTTACACAATCACACATTAAAAAGTGTAATCAAAATATTTTAAATTCTGTATATAATTTTGTCAGTGTGTTAAAGGGATAGTTTGGCCAAAAATGATATTTAACCCATGATTTACTCACCCTCAAGCCGTTCGAGATCCATATGTCAGTCTTTTTTCAGACGAACACATTTTCAGTTATTTTAGAAAATGTCTTCTATTTCTAGAAAAGATCTTTCAGTGGTTATAATGTGAAGTAATGGGGTCCACCTCCTTCAAGTCCCAAAATGTGCATGCATCCTTCACAAAAGTAATCCATCCGGGTCCAGGGGGATAAACGAAGGCCTTCTGAGGGTAATCCGTGCGGTTTTGTCACGCGTTCACGGAGATGGATGCTGGCGTATGACGTAGGACGTAGCGTAGGAAGCGTCGTGACGTAGAACGAACGTAGAGTTTTGTTTTGCTCTGCTCTCTGGCTGCGCTGTCACGTTCGTTCTACGTCACGATGTGAAGGATGCCTTTTGTGAAGGATGCATGCACATTTTGGGACTTGAAGGAGATGGACCCCATTACTTCACATTATAACCACTGAAAGATCTAAGACATTTTCTAAAATAACTGAAAATGTGCTCGTCTGAAAAAAGATTGACATATACATCTCGAACGGCTTGAGGGTGAGTAAATCATGGGTTAAATATCATTTTTGTCCGAACTATCCCTTTAATGTCGACCCGAGAAGCGATTGCGCCTTCTTTAGAAAGTTAACTAGTCGCAAGTTTGAGGTAAAATGCACTTTTTGGTTGTGTTGTGTCGATGTCAAAAGCTGTGATTCAGATATTAAATAATGTTATGTAATTTTTTTTTTTACTTTTACACTGAATGATTGCTGCTTCAATCCAGATGAGTAGGCTATTGACTGTATAGGGTAAATTTAGTATAGGGTGTGAAAATTGTACAGCTGTGGTATTTGTATAGGGTGTGAATTCTGTATAGAAGATGTGTAGATTTTTGGTATGGCGTGTGGATTTTATAAGAGGTAAAGGAATTTCAATGGGGTGTGAATTTTTTTCTAAAATTGTATGATGTTTTTGTTGAGTTATTATTACACAATACTTTTTCTGACCTTTTTGAATCTTGCCCCTGACAAATAACCCAAATTACAAAAAAGACTAAAACTAACTCTAAAACTAATAAAAACTAAACTAAAACTAAGCATTTTCAAAAAATAAAAACTAAACTAAACTAGCAAACCCACTTTAGAAACTAATTAAAACTAAACTGAATTTGAAAACAAAAAGTCAAAACGAAATAAAAATAAAAACTAATGAAAAATGCTAAACTATAATAACCCTGTCACGAACCCATCCTCATGTATGATGTCTGCAATGACTGAAGTTGTGTTAGAGGATGAAGGAGAAATGACTCACGATTGTGTTACGCTTACATACACACCTACGAGTGAAGTAAAAGAAACTCCCATAGAGAATTCAGAATTTGAGTTGTTTGTTGATGGTTCAGCTTAAGTCAATGAAGGTAACAGACGAGCAGGTTATGCAGTAACTTCCACCACTAAAGTGATAACTTCAGGTCGTCTTTCAGATCATTTTTCAGCTCAAGCTGCAGAACTAGTAGCCATAACTAGAGCATGCACGCTAGCTTCAGGATCAGATGCAAATATCTACACAGATTCCTGGTATGCTTTTGGGGCAATTCATGATTTTGGTGTCATTTGGCAAAGCAGACAGTTTTTAACTTCTGCTGGATCCCCCATTAAGCATGCTGGATTAGTGAAATATCTAATGTTTGCCATGAAACTTCCAAAGAAATTAGCGGTGATCAAAGTGAAAGCACATCTCACAACTAATACTACGGAAGCTAAAGGTAATGCTCTTGCTGATGTAGCGGCTAAACAGGCTTGTTCCTATGCAGCTGTACAGGTGTGTTCAGGTAGTACAGCACAGAAGACAATTCTGCCTCCCGAATCAATCGTTGATCTGTACAAAGACGTTCCTCTATATGAAGCATGGACATGGTTAGACAAAGGAGCCACTGTGGATTATTCCGGCTGCTGGACCAAAGGGGGGAAAGTATGTCGCTCCCGAATCACTGCTGCCATATTTGGCTCAACAAATACACAATTTGGGTCACAGTGGTCCAGCAACGATGAATCACAGGCTCTCAAATCAATGGTGGAATCCAAAATTCAGAAAGGTAGCCACCAAAACAGTCAAGAGATGCGTTACATGTCAGAAAAATTATGTGCCAGCAGCAACACATACCCCAGCTCCACCAGGACCATTTCGTCACTTGCAAGTTGACTACATATCGTTGCCTCCTTGTAAGGGAAAAACTGACATTTTGGTAGTAATAGACAAGTTCTCAAGATGGATAGAATCTTATCCAACAGGGCGTGCTACAGCTGCACACACTGCTAAATGTCTTGTCACTGATTTCATCCCCAGATGGGGATTACCAGATTGCATTGACTCAGATCAAGGTACACACTTCACAGGACAGGTAGTCAAGGAAGTGTCTAGAATGTTGAAGTTTAAGTGGAATCTTCACTGTCCATACAGGCCACAAGCATCGGGACAGGTTGAATGATCGAACGGAACAATCAAAACCAGGCAAAGCAAAATGCATCAGGAAGGAGTACCATGGGTCGAAACGCTGCCAGCTCATATCAGGGACGGACTGGGGCTAAAAAACAGCCCTGGACTTTCTCCCAAATAGGCCCATTATCCGGCCATTCGCCCCTGTGCGACAGACACTAGCCAGGATGTCCTGATACTATGCCACAATACTGTAGCCTATCAGACAAGATATTCACAGCAAGTAACATATCAAACCAATGATGATAATTGGGGTTGTGTTTATTAATGAAGCCTCAGCCTTCAAATAAAGACAAAAAATGTACAATGCCATAAAATGCAAATAATGAAATGTCACTGCATGCAACAGAAACCCCAAATTACACAAACTTGTAATTATAAAACATAGGGGTGACCCCAAATAGTCGAAGATTCGATGCTTCGATTGGAGGAGCCTGATTCGACTACCGATCTCATGGTCGAATCTTCGCAGAAGTTATGAAACGAGGATCATGCCACTTTGGCTATATGAGGGCGCTCAATGTCTGATTTCACATAGAACTACCGGTTTTCAGTCAATACGTTAATGTTCAGCCTATTATGATAATGCTGTATATAAAAATGTGCAAAGAAATAAGCTTTTAATAAATATTTTTTAACGTGCGTGAATAAATCCAAACACCCCGCGTCCGCGTGACAGATTTAAGTTTCACTTTCAATCCGTAACCGACAGAGGAGCGTCTTGGCGGCAAGGATTTAAATCTTTAAAATAACAATGTCTGGGATAAGAAAATATAAAGTGTGGATGTACACCGTCAGAAAGGATATTCTCCAAGGCTGGATTTAGCATCAGGAAAACCATGATCGCACTTCTGCCGGCCAACGTTAACAAGTTTCACGTTAGAATGTATCTATCCGCGCGCACAATTTGAAAAGACTCCAACGGACACAGACAGAGTGAAAGACTGGATTTGTTCTCTCGATCAGGTAGGGTACAAGTGATTTCAAAACTTTTCAGACGGTTCTAATTTGATTTTTGGATGCTGTGAGTGTGAACATTTTTAGCTAAAAAGACTGCCACTCCAGTTTAGCATTTTGTTTCTGCAGTTAAAAAGACAAAGTTGAAAATTCTGGCTACTATCGTTATTTTAATAGTTTCTTTATTTTTATTTTATTTATTGATCTGTCAGGGTTATCTAATCTAACTATTTGTGGCTTGTGTTTTGAATATATGTTCCCCTGCACTTTAGGCATTTTGCACACATTTGCTCATCTTGTGACTTGATTCTGATTTATTTCGTTTTGTATTTTTATTTATTAGAAAGGTATATTCTGTTCTAATTTAATTTAGTAAATTAATTGTTTATTTTTTCGGTTTATCGATGTTGTGGTGTATAGAGGCTGCAGTGCTTGCACAGGTAATTTAGCCGATTTAATTTGATTTGTATGTGAAATGCAAATCCTGTCTGTGGCCTTTCTGGAGTTATTTATGTTATTTCTTAGTTTTATTGATCCAAAATGTTTTTATACATTTTCTTCTATATCTTTGTGTGATTTTCTGTACATCGCGGCTTTGAAATGTTAAAGCCCCGCCCCCAGCTCCACCCCCATACACACGATTCGACTATTAGTCGACTATAAGCAAGACATGACGATTCTGATTCGACTATGAAAATCCATAGTCGGGGACACCCCTAATAAAACATATAGTTATATATACCAGGGGTCTCCAACCTTTTTGTGTGCGAGGGCTACCTCAAGGGATAAAATAATAGAAGGGATTTTTGTTTGTTATACTCAAATATTTGTTATACATATAACATGGTGGTGCTTTTTTACTTTACACCATCATATGCGAAATAATAAAATATCTTGATATTCTAGTTCAGACTTACAAGCATTTAAAAAAAAAAAAAAATCAACAATTCCTGAAAAATTCTGAAAATATGTATTGATTTTTTTGTTGATTTTCTATAAACCTATTGTATGTGTTATCAAAAACAGTAGCCCAAACATTTAGTATAAATATAAATGCAAAAATAAATAAATAAACTGCCATAACTTCTTAACAAAAACATTAGCCTACTGCATTACATTTAATAGCCTATATAGGCCTACATGACTATATTAATATAACAGCATTTTTAATATGAATATATACAGGCACATTTCTGCCCAAAAAAAATTGTTTTACTACAGTTAATTAAGTTGTGGAGTGAATGTCTTCTAACTGGTTTGTTCTTGGAACAATGTTTCGCCTGTTTTTTGCATCAATATGTTGAGAATATCAGCGCTGTTTCATCTGGCTTTTAACAAGCTTAAATCACAATGTCATCTGTGGGTTTATAATGGAGATAGAGAATTCTGCGCTGAATTTAAATGCTTCTCAGTGGATCACGCAGCTCTGTGTAATAATCGATAATAATCCGTGATCGAGATCAGCTGCTTTGGCCGCGATCGCTGTTTTTGGGCCAAGCTGATGATGCTCTGCGCTGCTCAGATCAAACAGGTTTTGTTCCGCTTTTTGAGCGTTTGCCATTTGATGTTTATCATACGCAACGCAAATGACAGCGTATAATCAAAGAGAGTTGGGTAATTTTGTAGAGGCAAAAGTGCAAATTGAAACGTTTAGTTGAAAAGGTCGCAAAATTATACCATTTAGTCGAAGTCTGGAGCCCCGATTTACAGTGGATCGCTATTGGCAAGTTGGGGCTATTTATAGAATGTGTTTAGCGGGCAACTCACAGGCATCACGTTGGAGACCACTGCTATACTATAACTTACCTATTCAAATATAATGTAAGCAAATTTAAAAGTGCAGTATAGGTAAGCCTTATAAAACTAACTTTCTGTCAGTGGCTAGTAGGCCGACTCTTCTTCCTCAGTTGTTTTTTTTTTTACACGTATCATATAAGTGATCGTAGTGCCCCTGCTGTTGGCTGTTCATATTGTTTTATTAGACTTATTTCTTGTGCCGACGGCCCTCGGTTGGACGGCCGTTCTGGACTTTTCCAGAACGCACAGATTGTCAGTCCGTCCCTGGCTCATATACTGTGTAGTATGAGAGCGTCACCTAACAGATCAGTAGGACTGAACCCTCATGAGATTATTACTGGACACCTGATGCAGATGACAGGTGTGATTGATCTTAGAAATGCTGATGTACAAGTTGCCTCAGATGCCCTGAATGCTTACTGTGAAAACCTCACAAAGACAGTACAGAGCGCTAAAGAGAGAGTTGAGTCTTGTTGGCAGACTCCACCAGAAGGTGGACACACAATCATCCCAGGTCAATGGGTCATGATAAAGTCATTCAAAAACAAACCATTAGAGCCTAAATGGCACGGACCACATCAAGTGATGTTGATTACAGCAGCTGCAGTATTGTGTCAGGGAAGGAAAACCTGGACTCATGTGTCACACTGTAAAGTTGTTCCCCCACCTACAGGGATAGGATAGGACACAGACCAGTGAGGAGCCCAGGGAAGAACCGAATGCAACAGGCTTCGGGGGCCAACCCTGCGGTGAAGACTCCCTCATAGGCCTTCCCCATCCACTAGTCCATCCTTACCTCACTGTTCTTTAGGTGTCGCAGGAATTAAGAAATAGGGAAAGAAGGAACAACAATAGCAGACTCAGAAAAGGATACAACCCGAGTGTTTGAACAAATACTGCTCTATCTGTCTTTTGTTTTCTTTCTTATTCTGTGCAGATACCACTTGATGGCTGTCCCGAGGCCCATATGCACTGACCTCCTCACCTGCGTATGAAGTCACAACCTCTAGAAAACAACTAGACCCATTGCCGAGCCAACTATCACAAAAAAAAAATAAAATAAAATAAAATACACAATGCAGAGTCTCACATACGGGAACTTCAATCATCCATCAACATGATCAAGATTGCCGTACTAATAACCATCCTGGACATAGCACAAAGTGTAGATTCCAGAAACAACATATATTCTTAGAGCTGATGAATATGTCAAAAAACGCCTTGTTTGCTGGAAAGAACGTTTGCATGCCACACCCGCCTTCAGTAGGAGCAGGAATCCCATGGGTGGCACACCCCATCTACATCTACAAAATTCATCTCCTACCACAAACAAAGATGGCTGCATTACAGGACTCACTTGTGCACAAACATGGTGGTCAAGAACTCTTGGAGCATTAATCCCATCTTATGGTGTCATACAGGCCCTTGATCAAGTCAGAAGCTTATCAAATTCTGTACAGAAATTGGCCAATGATATGGTTTTAGCCCTGGGTAACATCATGGACACTCTCGCTTTGCACAAGATACTGATCTTACAAACAGAGTGGCCTTGAATTACATTCTTGCAAAGCAAGGGGGAGCCTGCACCATTATTGGCTCTGAGTGCTGCACCGGGTTAATAGATCCAAAAGAGGGCTTGAACAAAATCCAACAAGACATTCTTGATCTTTCAGCAAAATTACACCAGATGACTGAAGATAATTCTTCATGGTTCGGAAACCTGTTAAACCCTGGCTGTGGATCAAGGAAATAGCAATTTTGCTGTTGTTTCTCCTATACTGGCGTACTATCTATGCGTACATAGTATCAAGTGTTTCATTCAACAAATGACACACACCCCTAACAAGAAAAGGACAGTTCCAACCAGAAAAGACTATTACCCATAAGAACCTCACGGACCCTAATTGTATGTTTGTTTCTGTGTCAGCATGCAATTACAGAAAATCTGTGCTATGTGCCTGTAACAATCACGGGTTACAAGAATTAACTTTTAAATGTCTAAATTTGTATTTTGTGAGAGTTATTAGAACTCTCAAAGGGGGAATTGTTGTATTACAAATTTATAAAATGTTACATCTAGGTTACAACACTAGTATATAAACTGAGAAAGTTCTGTACAGTGTGTTTTACATTTTGAGGCATAGATGATGAGATTCAAAGAAGATTAAGTCAAGCAACCCAGGTGTCTGACATTAACCTTTTGTCTTTATGCACCTCCTGAACAGTGTCATTGTCCCAAGTTAAGCTATGAAAATGTGAAGGTATGGGTGAAACTGTCAAGCTGATTGTATTAGCATCTATGCATTTAAATGACACTGTTATGCTGATGAGATCAGGGTTGGGGAAATTGGGGTAACGAGCTGACTCATGTACTTAATTTACATGCTTTGTTCAGAGTGTCTCCACCTCAGTGTAAATCCCTCCCCCTTGAAATGTATATAAATTACAATGTCTACTGCCCTAGTTAGACTTGATGACTGCAGCTACTGACAGCTCGTGTTCTCAATAAAGAATCCTGCTGAAGAAAGAACCAAGTCTCCTGGTCTGCGCTTCTGAGTTTCCAACATGTCTACACTGGAAGTGTTCTGTTTGCTCTGCTAAACTATAATTACTAAAACTAAAACTGAAGCTAAATAAATAAAAACTAAATAGAAATGTGTTTACAAAATAAAAACTAATCTAAAACTAACAAAACCATTAATGAAACTAACTAAAACTAAACTGAAATTTAAAGCAAAATTGAAAATATTAAAATAAAAACTAATTTAAAAATGCAAAACCATAACCTTGGTGTGTATAGATAGATAATGTAGAATAAGTCACAAAATCTTGCTGAGATGAAGGGAAACCTGTTATTTTAACTAAGGAATAGTCGATCGGGATCATATTGACTCCACACACAACATGAGGGTTAAATGATAGAGTTGATTCCAAGGGAAAACATGAATGGATAAAATGTATACCTTGAATGTAATGTAAGGCGCTTTGGACAAAAACATCTGAAAAATGTGTAATTGTTGAATGAACATTAAAAAAAAAACGTACACAGTAACTGCAGTGCTAAATCTTAGAAATAGAAATTCTAATGCATACTGATGATATCCCCAGCCTTACCTTTGTATTGAGAGCGTTTTTCATCTGAAGAAACTGTTGTAAGTTTGAAATCAGTATTTTGATAGACTGAATCCATTTCATGAGCCTGACAGAAGACGTGTCCGCTGAGACTTGAGTGCTGCTGAGTTTGTTCAGAATAAGGAAGGCACATAAAATGTCATTCACATTTATACAGAAAGGAAATAATAAAGTGATGAGTCTGAAGAAAACATAGAAACATAGAAAACATAGCAACTAATATTTAGACAGCCGAAACGTTTGTGTTAGTTTTTATCTCCTGCTTTAACTTAATAAAAAATTGTGCAGAACATTTACAACTTTTGATTATAGATATATAGCTCTTGGCACCTAATTAGCTGGAAGAGAGAAGAGAGAAGTGAGTGCATTGATCTGAATAATTAAAGGATTAAAACGAATTCAAGAGAATAAAGAAATAAGATTGGTAAAAAGTTCTAGGTCTAATTGTAGTTATGAAGAAGCTTGCATGACCCCTCTCGCTTGTTCAGAGACTCATTATTTTGAAATGAAATAGAAATAGAAATTTGATGGGGAAAAAAAGCATTTGAAAGTGAGGGGACATTTCTTTTTTTTTTGCTGAGACTATCATACTAACTTATTTCCAAGGTTCCTGGAGTAACATTTAAGGTTTTTATTTTTATCTTTGAAAACTGACTTAATGTGTGAATGTTATTTTAGCCTTCAAAAATAATTTTAAAATACTTTTTAAAAATAGATTTTAGAAAATATTTAATAATACCGAAGTGCACACATATTACAACAAATTCTCACTGAAGATAACATAAAAAGTAAACAAATCATATCTTTGATTCAGTGATTCTGAACTGGATATATGAGAATGTGCCAGCTTGCAGTTTAAAACATTAGTGCTTGCTTTATTCATACCACATCTCTAAATTTTAGTATCAGGCTCTCTGACATTCTCTTGCTTTATCCAGAATCTGCAGATCCAAAAAAAACAAACTACAACTAGTATTGGTTGTTTTTCCAAGCAAAGGTTGTATTTTAAACATGAATGAAGCTCTTACTCTGCTGAATCATTTAGTGGCTGGTTGTTCACCCAGACCCAGTGTCCCTCAGTGTCCAAATCATTAAGACCAATCCAGTGTGTCACTTTAACTTTAGAGGAAAGAAAATACTGATGGAGTAAACAGTCTTAACAGTGAGATCAGATGTAAGACACATGTGGTTCAGAGCAGAGAATTATATATTTAAGGCCAACGTAAAAACAGCTCTCAAGAAATAGTCACACTTCTTCTAAGAGAAAACTAAACCATAATCACATGAACTTCCTATAATTCTCTTCTCTGCATTTAACTTCTGCTTTATCTTAAAATCGTATACTTTAAACTTGGAATTATGTACTGCAAATATTGTTCTCATTCTTATAATAAAATGTTCTTATAATAAACTCATTTGTAAGTAACTTTGGATAAAAGTGTTTTCTAAACATATAATCATTTGCAGATGCGAAACTTCTTGCCTTTCTTTCAGTTTCACTCAGAAATATTCTGCGTTATGGAAGTAAAAATTGTTTCAATTTTCATGTCGAATATTTACTGTAATGTTTAGCATATTTTGTTTAGCAACATTTTGATTGCTAAAATGTCATCAATGGTTGCAAAGAAGTCTTAATGCAGCCCTATAGAAAATATTTATGTGTAGTCTGTCTCAGTATAAACAATATTTAACTGTAGAATATGAAATCAAATGTAATAAGGATGCACTACATGTAGTATAAATATATGCATTATTAAAATTAAATTTTCCAAAAGAGGGTTTTGACAGTGATGTCATAGAATAAACATTTTTTTTCTTCTCCAAAGAACCTTCAGTGATTCAACTTTTTTCTTAGTTTGAAAAACATTTAACTCTTTTCTCACCAATGTTAAAAAAAAAGAAAGTTGCCAGGCACCGCCAGCATTTTTGATCATTCCATGGCCCCAGAATATTTTGTTGTATGAATATCTGAACATGCAATATATCACAAGAAACAGACCCTCAAAAAACAAAAAACAGAACAAACAAAACCCCAAAACGTTTTATTCCAGCTTCATGGATTTTTATTTTATTTTATTTTATTTTATTTTATTAAGTTTCATTTAAAAAAACAACAACATTTTGAGCAAAAGGCTGAGAAAAACATGTTTTTGGAGTCCATCAAAGCTTCACAGTCCGACAGCTCATCCTGGTTCAACATTTCATTCTGTTATGTGGATGAAGGTAGAACCCAATCGCAGACAGATTGCAGGACACACAAGGTTTATTTTATACAAATAACAGGAAAAACAAAGCCCACGAGGGGGCAAAACAAGACAAGACAGGACTACGAGTGACTAAACTAAACTATGACTTGACTAAGGATGGCTGAGCGCGAAACAGTCGTTCCGAAGCTTTGCGAGATCCCGAAGCGCAGATGTGTCGAAACACTGATCCGAAGCGTGATTCGAAACACCCATGTCACATGACTATGACCAAACGAAGCCTCGAAGTGTTTCACTAACGCTGAGTCCCAATTCGCCTACTTATACTACGACCTAAAAGTATGTACTTTTTTTGTGAGGAAAAAGTACATACTTTTGAGTGTGTAGCAAAAGAGTATGCACGTTCTGGGACATACTTCGATGACGTCATGCAACGTGAACTTGAACGTGGTTGCCTAGTTACGCACACCTCGACTGTTAACAAAACATTTTACATTTCATTCATTCTTATATGTCCAATATCATTTTATTTACTATTCCCATCTTTTTTTCCACAATACATTTACAATGTGTTTTACCAAATTGAGGAGTGAAGCAGGGCGTCGTCGTCATAGATCAACCAGACGCAGGTCGTTTGTGAGGCGGCTGGTTCTGACGTTCATGTGCAAATGTGTAACGAAAGCTATTTTCTGAGTTAAAATATTTAAAGTTTAAAGTGTAACTATTGTTTAACGTATTTTATACTTAATCTTATACTTATGTATAATACTTAAAAATACCCCGATGAAAATGAACCATGCTTTTACTATAGTAAAAGTGTATGTGTGTAACCATGTTTCTTATTTGGTTGGACTGATAAAGTTAACATTTGTACAGCCACAGTATTACTACAAATAAGTCAGACAAAAACATCAAAAATAAAAACATAAAAAAGACACTTGAATGACACTGTAGAGCCTTTTTATTTATTGTTTTGTAGCCTGCAATGAGGCGCTCAGTATCTTCATCGGACCCTACAAGATAAACACGGTACTTTTTTGGCACAACATAAACCCAT
The DNA here is from genome assembly GCF_963993115.1 of Abramis brama. Classification (NCBI taxonomy): domain Eukaryota; kingdom Metazoa; phylum Chordata; class Actinopteri; order Cypriniformes; family Leuciscidae; genus Abramis; species Abramis brama. The sequence continues at coordinate 6,241,705 of NC_139974.1, forward strand.
TAATATTACGAGACAATAAAATATAACTTTTATTAGGGTTAAACATTTGAATTCTTACACTTAAAAACTGAGGGCGCATCTCCGCTGCTGCATCCGACTGCCAGGTTTACATCACCACAATCACCGCAAAGCTCTTCCCTCCCGCACGCAATGGGTTGTTGTGGGCAATATTAGCTGTAAGAGTGTGCATTGATCTGCACTTCGAATTCTAACCGGAAATAGTAGACCATCCGGGTATCTTTGGAACACTCATTTCAACATGCTACGATTTGGGACGTACTAATTCTAGTTTCGCATACTATTTAGGATGGATAGTATGCGAATTGGGACTCAGCATAAGTGTTTCATCAGGTGTGGTCCGCCGAATCAGCGTTTGATTGGAACGGTCGGGAACAGACCACACAATCGCACATCTGTATAAAAGTGAAATAAACGCATTTTGACCTCGTGGGTTTTTGTGAGAGGATTTTTTCAAAGGCTGGAGAAATTATCTGTAAAAAAAGAAGTAGGCTAAGTCCTTCCACAGCAGATAAATTAATATTTTTGAATAAAAATCTCTAAAAAAGTGAGACATTGTGGCTTGATTTCTTTTATTAATATTCATTTTTCATGACCAAAATAACATTATGCACAGTGAGGAGCCTATAGGTTACAAGCTTCACATATTAGAACATTATAATAATAAAAAAACAACACATTTTTTTAATGGCTCGTCAAGGTTGTTTCAGATCAACACCTGCAAGTGACCACTAGGTGTCACCGTTGAGACGGGTGTCGGATTGATTCGAAGCCTCGAAACAATATGGCACATTTGGTTCAACTGTTTCATTGGTTCACGAGGCCTCGATTTTGCCATCACTAGACTTGACAAAACTAGACTACAAATAAACAGCTAATACAGAAACAGAACTCTCTCTTGACAGGGTACTCACAGTGAACAAAGTCTCATACACTGTAAAAAGTGAATAGTTGGATCAACTTAAAAAAATTACTTCAATTGGTAACACCTAAATAAATTAAGTTTTCTCAACTTAAATTATCACGTTTTTCACGATAATTTAAGTTGAGAAAACTTAATTTATTTAGGTGTTACCAATTGAAGTAATTTTTTTAAGTTGATCCAACTATTCACTTTTTACAGTGTAATGAATGATAGTAGATAACATGAAACACTCAGGTAGGAATCACAATGAACCGACACAAGACAGCAGACAAGAGGGGATTAAATAGGGAACTAAAGATACACAACAGGTGACAAAGGTGAAGCAATAATGACAAAACGAGGATAACAAGGGGGGCGGGGCTGGGTGATGAGACAACACAAGCACATGGCCAAAACAAATGGCCATGTGCTTGCACATAAAACATGGGCCTGTCATGATCCTGCCTCAAGACCAGGGAAAATCAGAGACAAGAAGGCAGAATCATGACACATTCAGTAACATTAGGCAGTTTTGATTTATATGCTGTTTATTGTTGTTGATCAATACATATGCATTTGATTACATGCTATCACTTGTTTCTGCATCATCTTCACTTGTCTTTTTATCCGGAGATTCAGAACTCTTTCAGAAAATGTGTCATAGCATCCTAACCATATAACAGTGCAAACACAGAAAGCTGGAAATTTCCATCAATGTCGAGGAAAGAGTTAATAATCTTAATAACCTCCCACTATAAATAACCTTTAAAGGTTTAATGGATGTTTTATGTAAGAATTTTGACGTATTATTCACTTAAAAAAATTTTTTTTAACTGTCAGCGTATAAAAACATAATTTGTTGTTTTTAGGGAAAGTAGTGGGAAACCATGCTGGCTGTGAAGTGCATCAAACTGGTCTTTTGTAATGTGCATCCAAAACAAAGCAGCACAGTGAAGATCAGATACAGGTGCAGCCTTGACTTTTATGCTATTTTCATTCTCTACACATATCAGAAGTGAAATTTTCTGGTTGCTGTATTTACCTCACCTGTGGCATTGTGGTCCTTATCAGACACAGACACACTGAAATCTGAATTTAAAAAAGCAACAGATGCAACACAAATAAACAGATATCAAAAACTCACATTTAGGAATGAAAGAAGAATTTAGAAGTAAAATAGTGACGTGCATCATGTGTTAGAAGCACCACCAGGGTACAGACGCCTCTGAGAGCAAAGACAAGACAGACACTGAACTATCAGAACAACTTTAGCCCATTTATTCAGAGCAACTTCATTATTGAGGGATATTTTAAATAAAAGATGTTTACATATAGTCCAAAAGGCAAAAAATGGCTTAATTTATAAAAATTACCCCGTTCAGAAGTTTATTTATTGATTCTTAATACTGTGTTGTTACCTGGATAATCCACAATGGTTGTGATGTTTTATGATGGTTGTCAATGAGATTGTCCTGAGCATTTCTTCAGAAATCCTTTTCCAAATTCTTTGAATTTCCACCATCTTTTGCATATATGAACCCTTTCCAGCAGTGACTGACTGTGTGGATTTTGAGATCCATCTTTTCACAGGACAATTGAAGGACTCATACGCAAGTATTACAAGTATTACAAAAGGTTCAAACATACACTATTGCTCCAGATGGAAACACAATGCATTATTTGTATATAATATAAAGTATTTGTTGAGAGGAGAACAGGGAGAGAATAGACTGACTGTTTTCTCTTCTTGAGAGATTGGTAGAGAAATATAATTTTGGTTTTGTAAATTAAAATTTGTAAATGAAACAAAGTCGTTCTACATTATTTATTTTTGTTATGCAAGTTATAATTTGTTAATGAAACAAAAAAGAAATCTCTGTGAATTGTTTTTTTTTTTTTAAATGAAAGTTAAATGTAACAAAGAACAATTTTTTTATACATTATTTTTGTTATGCAAGTTTTCATTTGTAAATGAAATAAATGTTAAAAAACGTGTCCACTTAGACTGAGTGTTGCTCGAGTTTGTTAAAGACACATGAAGAATGTCACTCTCTTTAATACAGACAGGTATTATTAAGTTATCCAAATAACAAATCTAGGAACTAAAATGAGGTAGTCCTATATAAGGATATGTGTAAAAAACGTTGGGTTGTTTTTTTTTTAACCCAACTGCTGGATTACACATATTATATGGGCCACTATGTTGGGTTAAAAAAAAATGTTGGGTAATTTTTAACATCGCTTGGCTATTTTTATAAATAACTTTAAAGGTCCCGTTCTTCGTGATCCCATGTTTCAAACTTTAGTTAGTGTGTAATGTTGTTGTTAGAGTATAAATAATATCTGTAAAATTATAAAGCTCAAAGTTCAATGCCAAGCGAGATATTTTATTTAACAGAAGTCGCCTACATCGAACGCCCAGTTTGGACTACATCCCTCTACTTCCTTCTTTAATGACGTCACTACAACCGTGTTTTGACTAACCTCCGCCCACAGGAATACAGGCGTATTGATGGTGAAATGTCAACAGGTGTGGTTGATGTTTATCTATAATCGGATACCGCAAAAGTTTAATTCAAAGTTGTTAGTTTGCTCTGTCCATTTCACCACGGACTGTTTTTCTAACCTGGGATAATATCAAGCAGGCTTCTCTCAGCGTTTCATACTGACGAAGGGGGCAATTTCAACTATATTCCAGCAAGCGGTAAGTAGTGATTTACTATGGAAGTAGCGATCAACTTCACATCGTTTCTCTTAGTAGGATGAAAATAATCTTACTTAAACTGTGATTAATATACAGAAAGCGATCAAAGAACAATCCCTTTCCAATTGCCCAAGCTGTCAATCACACAGCGCGAGTTTATCTGGACACTTGCCAAAACTCGTTATGAAATCAATGACACTGTTACACTGCACAACGAAGCTCTTACTGTATTTATATACCTCATGTTTGCATTGGTGAAATCATTAGTGAGAGTGCAGAAACTGTGTTGCAATGATAAGATCTTTCACGCGATCAACAGACTGTCATCTGATCAATGCTCATCACTGCAACCTTTTATGTGATGGGAATAGATCTAAATACTTAAACTTCTCACGATTCGTTAATCCCGATAGCTGTAATAGTAAAAACGTATAATAGCTGTAATAGTAAAAGTTTTCCAGATAGTTCCACATGTAATGCCAGATATTTCATATGCAAGCATGTCAGCCAATCACAGCAGAGGGCATTTACTCAAAAGTCTCTCAGCAGACACGCCCCTTCAAACAGAGCGTTCAAATCAGGGGATGAAATCAGGCTTGGAAATATGCCTTTTATTTCTAAATGATAACAATTTTTGATCTAAAAAACATACTAACATTATAAGGGCACCCCAGGAAACATTCTAAAATAATAAAATAATCCATGGAATGGGACCTTTAATAATAAATTAAATCGTAATTGATCTGACTTGCCTGATCTGATTGGCTGGTTATGGTCACCAGATCGGCTCCTTTTGAAAAACAGACATTTCGACTGCTTGTCCAGTTTACTTTATTAAAGCTGAATAAATACAGCTTTCCACGACAAACTATCCAGCCATTCACAGAGATATTACAAAGAGATTCATGAATGAATTAAATTAATCTCAAGAAATATCTGCGTACACACGAAACCACTGAAACTCAAAACGATGTAGTATACAACCCAGACCAGTATGTGCCGCTGTAATTCTGCCACAGAAATGCACTAAAAATGGAGAAGAAGACTAGAGCATGCACATAAACCTTGCGTGCTGTATACAATAATATTAGACACAGCTGTAGCTTCTTTTCTTTTCTTTTTTACCAAGAACTTTATTAAACAATATGAACAACCATAAATGGCCTGCATGGTACAAAATAGGGATGAGTCACGATATTCGATTAGTTAGCGGGCACATAAAGCTTGCCACAAAGAACCGGCAAAAGTATTCATTATGAATGTGTCAAATATAGCAGGAGACATTTTAATTGTTTATTAATAAACTAGTGTTTTCTGTGTCAATTTCGGCTGCAAAGATGCTGACGACGCTGAGCCACCTTCTTAGTAGGCTATTGTGAACGTGCCTATAGAGAGAAATGCACACTTACGCTGTGTCCAAATTCAGGGTCTGCATCCTCCTTAGGATCCTTCCTACCCGGTTGAAGGAGGAGGGATCCTCCGACGACCGCAAAACCTGGAAATCGGTGTTTGTGAATTTGGACAGCCTAGCCTTCTTTCAGTTCCCTCCCTTACCCGTTGCTCATATCCTGTCGCCTAGCAACCGGAGCTTTATAAACACTTCTGTCTGCTCTTTCGTCCCTAGAAGCGTTAAAAACAGCTTCAATCACTAACAAATTAGCTGTGTGTAATAATTACTATAAGGGGATATTCACACAGGCAGTAAGGAAGAAGCTAGTTTACGAAAGTAATGTTTTTTTTTTTACATAAACGTACAAATGTAAAAAAAAATGCTTAACGCTAAAACAAAATGCCTGACTAGACAACCACTGAAAAAATATATTTATAAATATATATAAATTTATAAATATATTTTTTTGAAAAGACAGTTTTAAAAAAACTTACATCGAAAAGCATACTCCTCTCCCACTCTGCTACCATGGCTACCACTCGCTTCGTCCGCCATTACGCTCTGCCGAAAAGAATTATGGGATAGGTAGGACGGGAAAGGATCCACCACACCCATCCTTCCAATTCGGGGAAAAGGAGGACGTATTTGTGGGCCGCATTTGAAGGATCCTACGAATTTGGACAGCCTTCGTCGCGGCGCTGTGACGTAACATCCTTCAAATGAGTACTCCGAAGGATGTAGACCCTGAATTTGGACACAGCCTTAGGCTACGGATTCCATAAGAGGGTTGTCTGTTTCGTTTCTTTTTAAATTATTTGGTTTAAAAGTAGACATTTCAAGCTTTCTATTTCTGAGTTTATGACAAAGGACCTCTCTGGAAATTAACATTTGAACTCCCCCTTGTGCACTATCGAGACGACAGTCTCACCTCAGAGTCATCCTAATCTACATGTCTTTCCCTCATCCCCCTCTCCTTCTCCCCCATGCGAAGATCACCAAAACTCACCCAAGAATATATGTTTAATGAGTTTAATGTGAATGATTATACATATTTAGTATCATTTGAAATGTCTCAGTGCGACTGGTACAAATGTCTAATTTCCAAATAAGTAAAACAAAAGATAAGGTTTTTAAGAGTTTAGGGATACCTGGCACACAAAGGAAGGTGGTCCCTAGACAAATGGAGGAGTCATTTATGGAGTCAGATGAAAAAACGAGAGAATACATATTCAAATATATTGCATTTAATCAAAAAATACTTTGCCTCGAGAAAAGACAGTAACACGTAGACCTTCCGCGCTGGTCGGATGCCGGACTTTGGGCCGATCGAGCGTGAGCTTACAAGCTGAGTTTTTTCAGAATAAGGAAGTTACATAAAATATTATCCATGTTAATACAGACTGGTAGTATGAAGTTATAAGCCTGTTTGACTACATGTGATAGCCTCTAAAAAATAAGGTAGTGTGAGCTGGTAATTTTTTCTATTTCTTCTTTTGTGGTCCGAAAAAGAAAGAACTACACCAGGGTGAGAAAATGATGATGATCAGAAAGTTTCAGGGGAAACAATTGCTTTGATATCAATAATATTTTTGAATATTAAATGTCCCCAACTAAGCAAGCCAAAAGCCATGGCAACAGTGGCAAGGAACCAAAACTCCATCAGGTGACAGAATGGAGAAAGAAAAACCTTGGGAATAAGGCTCAGTTGTTCAGTTCTCCTCTGGCCATCGAGCGAACAGTGAATAATTATGATTCAGGCAGCGTTACAGGTCAGAGGTCAGACTGAATAAGAACATTCAGAATATTTATCCAGTTCCATCTGGTTGGAAGTCGGAGTCATCACACCGGTATGGAGACGAGTTTGTTGAGGATCAGCTGTGTCGATGAGGCCTTCAAAGGGCTGATGAGGCTGGCACTTCAGGGAGGCGTCATGGATGGGTCCAGGCGTAGGTCCACCTTCTGATCTGGATACGGCCCGGATCCGGCTGACTTCAGTAAACTTTAGAATGAACAGAAAGACAAACATTAGCATAGATGCTATTCTTCTTATTAAATAATGAGTATATCCAGCCCGTTCTCATCCCAAGGCGTCATATACTGACGCTTTTGACATTTCGTCTACATCCAACGCACATGGCACCCTTTAGCATCAATATGAGACGCAGATAGATATGGACCAGAAGGCGCCTCCTAGCGGTCTAACCCTAATCCTACCACAGACCTAAACCTACCCATAACCAAACAAAGCTCTGTGCGTCTCATATTGATGCTAAAAGGTGCCATGTGCATTGAGTGTAGACGAAATGTCAAAAGCGTCAGTATAATGACGCCCTAGGATGAGAATGCGTTGGCATATCAGGTGTTATAGGAAAGTGTCCCCAGTTCCGGCTGACCTATGCAGCCTAATAATCATTTAACTGATTTGAATAATAGAAATGTATAATGTTCTATATGAATGCCAGGTAAAATAGATGTGTTTTAGTCTAGATTTAAACTGACAGAGTGTGTCTGCTTCCCGGACAATCACTTAGAGTGTTGCAATAAAACTGACATACAAGTAAAGCTTTTTTTTGTGGAAGTATCAATTTATTATTGAATATGCAATTAAAATTATTGCAATTCAATTCAATTCAATTCAATTCAATTCAAAGAACTTTATTTATCCGTTAGGAACTTCATTCGTATTGAGCATCAATGCGTGTACAGTTCCACAAACACAGCATAATATACCAGTGCTAAGAGGTGTTTTTTTGTATGCTTTGTATGCATTCTTTACATTCCCATAACAGAGGTCAATTGTTTTATCACCTCTAGTAGCGCATGTCACATATTGTTGGTAGTTTTGAAGTGTCTTGTTTAGCCTGCAGCCATTAAAATCCCCTAAAATGAGAACGGGGGAATCTGGGGATGTACATTCAATCTGATGGACACGCGCCGCTATGGCCTCTGCCGCGCGTGTGACGTTGCCAGAGGGGGGAATGTAAACAAGTACTACAGCCAGCTGACCAAACTCCCGGGGGAGATATTTGGGTCTGAATGACACAGCAAGCAGCTCTAGATCAGGTGTACAGCAGGAGTCTTTAACATCAGCAGTTCTGCTCCAGTCTTTATTAAAATACACGCACAACCCACCCCCGTGTTTTTTCATGCTACTCACAGTGTCCCGGTCCAGTCTGAGTGGAGAGCCGAATCCGTCCAGAGAGAGCTCAGAGTCCACGATCGTTTTATCCAGCCAGGTTTCCGTGAGGCAGACCAGACTAGCCTCCTTATATGCCCACTGGCATAATATGTTTGCCTGTAGCTCATCCAGTTTGTTACGTAGGGAGCGAACATTGGCGAGTATAATGGAAGGTAGCGGCGGACTCTTCTGTGTGCCGGTGAGCCTTTTCAGCCTCTGCTTCACTCCGCCTCTCCTTCCCCGCTTCCTCATCGGAGATTTCCGCCGGTATATTGCAATAATGTGTATTCAGTATTTGCAAACTGAATTATAGTAATAATAAAAGAGTAATATAATATAATATAATATTATCAACATTAAGGCATTAAAATAAAACATTACTTTATTAAAAGTAAAATATTACTGTAATGTTGATAGTGTCTTTAACATTAAAACCATTTTTTTACAGTCTATGGTTAAAACTCACAAACCCACAAAGACGCTTGTTAATCTCCTGACTGGCAGCGTTGATGATCGCCGTTTAGATGTTACACACAATTAAATGAAAGATGACATGCATGGTGGTAGGGTAGGCTATCATGTAAGTTTACATTTTTAGCGCAATTTTCCACCGGACAAAATTGCGCTTGATAACTCATGATTTCTGTTCTGTGCGTCTGTGCGCACCAATCTTGCACTTCTATCTACTCCTCAACCAGACCACCTAGAGACTTCGGGTTTTCGGCATTATGTTAAGGAAGGTCTAATCTCGGGAACGCACAAAAAAAAAAATCCAGGAAAAGATTTACTATCTCTTAGTGTTGTGATCCCATGAGGTGAGAAAATTGCGCTAAAACACTCACCGAGTTTTTATTACTTGTTTAAGTTTTAAATATTGACGATCATTCGTTCAACTAAACGGGTATACTTTTCTTCTCAAAACTGGCGTCTGTCCATTTATTTCTTCTTTCCTCAGTCGATGTTTATAAAAGATTTCAAGTCATACATTTACTAAAAAAAAATTAGGCTATATAAAGCTCTTTAAACTTAGCCTACCTCAGTCACTTCTTCTGAGGAGTATTTCTAAAACTACGCCAGCAGACTTTTCACTCACAACTCACTAGTAGCTAGCCTAACGTACATTAGAGACTCATTTCCCGCTGATTTTACATGCGAGCCCTGTGAGGGATAACTTACTGTGGTTATGGATTTCATACAAAACGCTTTTCTCACTTTTAAATAGGCTACGCAACGTCCACAATGAATAGGCCTACGATAATTACATGATGAATTTTGAATTTAAACTGCATATTTCAAAAAGGCTGCATATATAGCTGGTTTAATTTCAAATAAGGGATGCGGCATTTTGTCAAAAATTCTAACAGGCTAGCTGTGGCTAATTAATGTTTCACAGAATAAATACGTTACCCCCTGACACTTCCATATCAAAGAATATGTTGAACAGTGAAATTAGCTTGCTGCTACCACCACAACGTATTAAAAATATAAGTAAACATTCATATTAACTTACCATAAAACACTGCCTGCTCCGAGTGGCGTGCTCCTCGAGTCAGAAGTGAAGAATCCAGAAAGTTCCGCAAAGAATGAAAAAAATAACCAGTTGCTGGGTCAAAATAACCCAACCAGCGGTTTATTTGTGAATGACCCCCTTCAACAACCCAGCATTTTTTTGAGTGCATGACCAATCAACAGAGCTCCATCTGTAAACAATTAAGCTCATTGAGAGTACATAATTAACACCACATCATGAACAGTTACAAAATGTAATAGTTACAACAATCAACAAAGATCCCCTTGTAGGTTAACAAGATCGAGCACACATAATCAACACGTCATCAAATAGTACCTATCAAATTGTAATTCTAAACAGTACAACAATCAGCAAGGCTCCATAGCCACTAAACTCACTGCGAATACATAGTAGAACAAACACGTCATTCAAAACAGTTACAAAATATCACTATAACATTACATTAAATAATGCTTGATCATTCATACCCCTAGGTGATAAAGTTTGAAGGGTGTAAATCCAAAAAGTTCGCGTCTCTGTAGGAGCAATTCAATGTCACCCCCTCTAGGTGGCAAACTTACTTTTTCAATCCCACAAAAGCGTAAAGAGGTAACATTGTGATTCAAAGTTAAAAAATGTGCCGCAACTGGATAATTCATATATTTTCTTCTGATAGAACTCTTATGTCCACTAATTCTTTGTTTCAATTGACGTGACGTTTTTCCCGCATATCCTAAACCACAAGGACAACGGATCAAATACACAACATGAGTAGAAACACAAGTAATCACAGATTTGATGTTATATTTTTTTACCAGTTCTAGGATGACAAAAAAAAATTATGTTTTAAATGTATTATTACACTGAGCACAATTCCCACAACGATAATTGCCCTTCTGTATAGGACTAAGTAAACTCTGAGATGCACGAGGACTAACGCTCTGAAAACGAGCATGTACCAAGCTATCTTTCAAATTCCTAGCGCGTTTATACAATCAAAGGAGGATGCCGAAAAGATCTTTTTAAAAGCTGTATTAAAGTCCGCGTGAACCGGAAGTTGCAAACGACTTTTCTCCAGTGCTGTGACGTATTTCCCAGTGAAACGGAATATTGAACAGAGGGCAGGGTTTTACTCTAGCGCTCCTCCTCTCCATCTCTCGCTCATTACAGACTAACGATTTGAGGGGAGAGGTTAAGCGTTTCCCAAACCAAGCCGTCAAACCTCAGAGAAGGAACGCCATTCCAGACCGGAAGTAACTTTTCAGACTTTGATTAAAGATTACGACGGCAAACAATTTTTTTCTGTGTTTTAACTTGCACGGATTAATTGTTCACCACAAGACTAGTAATATGCGCTAACAAAGTAAATAGGGTCAATTTTGATTTCAGTTGGACTTTAAAAGCTTCATCAACCCAATCTGAAGGGTAACCTCTATTCAAAAATGTATTTTTCATAATATTCGATTTCTCAGTAAAGTCGGAATCAGAATAACAAATCCTCCTCAATCTATATATAACTGACTCTTAGGCAATCCTTTAAAAAAAAAAAAAAAAAAATCTGATAAAAACTGGTAGCGGATGAAAACCCTCCACGGAGACTACAAAGAAGAAATGTCGAAGAGGTTCAAAACCCAGATAGCAGACCAACATTGAATCTACACTGAATCAATGTTAATGCATTAACCAAAAGATCATTGAATCAATGTTGAAATTTAACATTGATTTTTCATCAGGTTTGCACCCTGAAATAATGTTATTTCAACGATGAAAAATCAATCAATATGGTCATAAAATCAATATTATTTCAACCATAATTAAATCACTTATTTAACATTGAATCAAATGGTTTGTGTTCATGTTATTAATACATTTAACATAGCAGTTCATTCCGACTCACCCAGGAAAAGCAAATAAGGTGTAAGAAATATAGATAAAAATGAGAAATGAAAGATTAGAGATTTAAGATTAACTTACCTCTAAAAATCACTCTATCGTTGCCTGAATGCTTCGTCTGTCTGTCTGTTTCGCGCTAGAAATCTGTTAGCCGCGCTTGAATTCTGTTGACTGTTATGCCAGGCTTCGATCTGATTGGCGGTTGGCAGCCAATGTTAGGATTGTCTAGGCAACCAGTGGAGAAATTTAAGCTGACCAAAAATCAACATTGATTCAGATAAAATCAACAAATAATACAGTTAACACTGTGATCTCATTACAAAAAAAAGGATTGCTGCCCTTACTTACCTGTTTGAAGGTGTAACAGAAGGTGTAACGGTTACGGTACGCGCATCAGGTGCAGGCGAACTGGGCGAACTGAGCCTCGCTGGTGACGTCATTGCAGTTGAAGGTGATGCGTGGTATTTAGACGCATCTGCTCTCCACCGAAGTTAATGGGAAGGATTTGCGTATCATATGCACGCAAAATTGGATTTTGGCGTATGCATTGCACGCAATTTGAAAGTGTAAAATCGTGTTATTTATACGCACATTGATGAGATGCACAAGTTGAATTGTGCATCAAAAGGGGGATGGGTTAGGGATTTGCTAAAAGCCATTTGCTTAAAGCCATTGCACAAGTGGGATCTGTCTGTAAGTATGTAAATATCAAAGATTGTTTCAACAGGAAACACCAGGGCAGACGCAGCAGCAAAGGCCACAGCATGACAGCCGACAAAATCAGGGCAGAATGTGCCCAATAAAATAATGGCTATGGATGAAGTTGGCTTAACATCCTGGCCTGGGCTATTATTGTGGTAGAAAGAAACAGTACCTAACCTTGCGCAGCGCCTAACTTAAAATTTTCATTTTGCAGGATGTCAGGATGGATTGCATCAAACAGAACTGATTCTGTTCCAAATGTATAAATATTGTCTTGTTAACATAAGTAAAGTGAAGAAACAGTGCCTAACCCTATGCAGTGCCTAACTTAAAATTTTCATTTTGCAGGATGTCAGGATGGATTGAACCAAACAGAACTGATTCTGTATTGTTTTGTTAACATGAGCAAAATGGGTTGAATGTTTTTCAGGGGAACAAGGACCCTGAGTGCTATTCAGTAAGCAAAATTATCTGGTGACAATAGATTTCAGGCTGTTGAATCCACAGGGACGACCGGCTAGACAAGCGGTCACTAACAAAATAGCTAGGGTCTGCATTCACAGGTGACAGCAGGCAGGAAATGGTTCATTCCAGTGAAGGTGCAGTCGGGATCTAAGGGAAAATCTTGTAAGGATTGGAAAATGATCGGAGAGTGTGAGACCTGGGTCCACGCCTCTCACCTTAGACTACACCAACCAACCTCAGCAACCCCACGCGCCGACACGGAGGGCAGTGAGGGATCAAGGGATGTGCTGGTAACGTACCTCCCTTGCCTACGAGGAAAAATCCTCTCTACGGCACGCAAAGTGTCATATTGGTGAAAACGGAACATACATGAGGCAACGAGATGATCAACAGACCTGGAGGAAAATGTTGACCAATTAATGGTTGAAGAAAAGTTTTATGATTTTATTTGATTGGATCAAACTAGGGCTTAGTATTGATATAAATCTAATGATTTGGTTTGTACAAAGAAAAATGTGTTTTCAGGTAGAAGATCTATTAATTAATGTGAAGAAAAAGGCGGTATGTAATGGAAAAGTCAGGGATAATTTTGAACAACGAATGATCAAATTATAAAACTTTTCTGGTTAGATTTTATTAAATAGATTTTTAATTAAATAGAGCTTTAGAAGTAAAACCATTTCCTGACAAAATATTGTGATTAATTGAAAAAGGCTGAATATATAGTGTTATGATTGTATGTGCTATTCTGATCATTTTGTTATTAATGGGTACAGTCTATCCTAGGGGTGAACAAAATTATGCAGATGGTACAAGTGACGGAAGTTGCAATTATAATCATTTACGTTTTTCGGTATTATAATATCCTTTATTCCTACTATGCTTCAAGCTATGTCTGAGATGACTGAGGATCTGGTTCTCAACCAGGAAAATGCGATAACAATGTTTATTAATTTTTAGCCCGGTTTCAGACAAAATACTTATTTATTTGCTACAAACTTTTTACTTTTAAAATCTTCTTTCCAGAGTTCAAGTAGAGTGATCAGATATACGAAAATCAGACATGAGTATAACTGTGATGTAAAGACTTGAAATTATTGTAACCATTTATGAGTTTTTGACGTTGAGTGGTGTTTTTAGTATTATAATCATGTATGAGTTTTTTCTTATAGAATTAGAAACAAGTGTGTTTTTTAAGTTGTTATAATCAAAACTAATGCTAATGAAAATCAAATCGTTTATCAGAGAGTGATAAAGAGGAGGAATTGTTGTGGAAAAATGAATAGTTTACTTTTTCCTTATTTCCTTAGACATTGTGTGGGTTTTCTTTCAATTCAATCATGTGTTTTCTAACAAAAATACACACAGTAAAACTTCTCTTTAATACAATTTGACTCTGAATGTTTCTTATGCCTTGATGCTGTTTGTTAGTTATTGTTTTTGCCACAACACTGTAAAAAACAGAAGTGAAAATATTTTGTAGTTTTGCCACACAACCTTCACCTGTAGCATTGTGGCTTAAAAAAGGCAACAGTAAAATGGCACTGTTTAAATTCAGGCATGAGATGAAGGCAAATGAAGGGGTTATCAGTGATTAATTGAAAGTGCTGCCAAGTTAAAATACCTGTGTAATCTATTGTGTGACGAGCGTCCTCAGAGGAATCAGCGTCGCCCTGGCAACAGACACGAAACACCTGCACGTCCTTACCGCGGGCTGATCGGTCACAGCTGCACCTCATCAGCCCACAGCCACAAAAGTGGCACACGCTGAGCAGACAGACAGACTCTGGTCTCGAGCTGAATGAATCGCTGGACAGTCTGGACTAACCTTTCTCTCTGTTCTCCCCAGAAAGCAGCGAGTGACCGACAGCCCACCACTTTGGAGCACGTTTGGACACCCACTTTCGTTTGGACTGAACACTGTAGAGCAGGGATGGGCAACTTCGGTCCTGGAGGGCCACTGTCCTACAGAGTTTAGCTCCAACCCTGAAAAAATCACCTGCCTGTAATTTTCTAGTAATCCTGAGGACCTTGATTAGCTTGTTCAGGTGTGTTTGATTAGGGTTGAAGCTAAACTCTGTAGGACAGTGGCCCTCCAGGACCGAAGTTGCCCATCCCTGCTGTAGAGCACTTGGAGCACCAGCCATCACACACCGGCTCACCGACTTTCATCACCTTTAATTTGCTCACTGTAAATAAAATTCACCCTCCGGGGCCTTTTCACTAAGCCTGCCTTGTCGAGTGATTCTTCACCCTGTGACAATAACTAATGAGACGTTTAAATGTTCGTCCTACTTGTCGCTGAATATCTTTTATAATTTCCTAAAACAATTGGGTTGGGAGTTTTGGGAATGCTACACATTTAAGTGCTGTAGTTTTAAACATCATAAAATGTTTTTGTTCTAACTTTAAAGGTTTATTTCTTACAGTTATTTTAAGATGCATACTCAAAACAGATCTTGTCTATATATATAAATTTATTTATAGTCTACTTATAGCTAGCACATACAGTAGGAACGTCTCAGACGTGCATTGTCATCTGCTGACTACAGCACAGTTATAAAAAAACATTAAAAAAAACATCTCATCTTATAATGCTGTTACGCAGAAGTGTCATGCCCATTTGAACCAATTTTTCGAAAAGTTGTTTTAGGTAAAAAAAGTCGTTTGCCTAAATTTGACAGAAAACATATGCTTCGCTCCTGCTCTTACAAGCATTCAAATTACTACAAGATGGGATATAACTGCACTCAATATAAAAAGCTGCTTGTGCATTTACATTTGGCAAACGCTTTTATCCAAAGCAACATACATTGCATTCAACGTAATACCTTTTTTTTATCAGTTCATGCATTTGCTGGGAATCAAACCGATGACTTTTGTGTTGCTAGTGCCATGCTTTACTGTTTGAGCTACAGAAATGCAGATTTCTTGACAGTTTAGAGATTCTAGGTTTTAAAAATCCAGAAAAAACAAACAAAATGCATACATTTTACAGCATTTTAACTGAATAAGCAAACAAATCCAAAAGAAGACATGATGTTTTTCTTTTCTATACATGTGCATGAAACTAGACCTCTTTTATGACATATCACTGACGCAGGACTTTCTTTTCACAGATAAACTTATACAAAAAATTGCAGGAAACATCAAACCAACTGTAGTTGTAAAAACTTATTTGTAGTTGTGTCACAACAGCACAGTTCTCTCCATTGGCGTCCTTTACTCTCCAGTTATCAGGTTCACTTTTCTCTGAGACCCTCTGGAACCAAAACCTTCAATAGCAGAAACAAGTGGTCAGGGTTAAAATCATATTCTTCCTTTTGATGATATTTTAATGAAAACCTAGTTTATGTAAAACTTTTCTCAAACTTTTTGGGGCCAGGGACCCTTTAGGGTAGAAAATGTACAAGGACCCCCCTCAGTTAAAAAGTAATGAACACAATATGCTTGTTTTATTGGTCCAAATGGTCCCCATTTGTAAATATGCACTTTTCAGTAACAGCATTTTCTGGAAAATTAGTTGCACCCAAGTAGTCACATTATAGGTCAAGCACAAGTTGTTGAGAGAAAAAAAAGAAAAATGCATAAATCGGATCGGTGTATCAGTTGCATTTTATTATTACATTAAAAAATAATGTTAATTACTGTTAAATAAAATGTTTACAAACATTATAATCATGTATTTTATTTCCCCTCACTCGACAACAAATCCTTTTCAATTTAACGTAATTCAGAACAAAACAAGAATGAAAAATATAAATAGCCTGTAAAATAAATAGTGTCATTACACTAATTAATTAATAGTAATTACAAACCGCATTAATTTTACTATTATTTAAAACGAAACCGAAACTGCCGTTGGGCTCCTCTCTCATTCGGCACAAATCCAAATGTTTCCATATTTGCATGTATTTGGATGCTAAACTATTAGTTAGCTTTGTACTTCACTTGTGTCCCAATATCCACGTAAAATGTTCATTCTATGTTTGGATGACCTCATTTTAGTTTGAGGATGGATGAATGGCCTGTGAAATACAGCTACAAAAATGCTAGAACTGATATGTTGTTTGTTTGTGTGAGGTGCTGGCGTGAACACTTAATTTTTAAAAAAAAACTTATAGTAGCTGAAACAACTCCATCATTTATGGTCATACATATAAGAGTAAGACATTCAAAACTGTGTTCTATTTTTGTGTACATTCAAAAAAATCCAAAAAATAAAAAACGTTTGCTTTCATAAAATAAAGAAATTATTAACTTTCTGCCGTTTCGTTCTCTGGGAACTTCTTTCTGGAGCATGTCACAAAAATGAACCAAAACACAGCAAATACTTGTTGCACAGACATGATAAATATGTCTATAAAAACCTTTAAATGTATACCTTTTTATTTATTTGATATTAAATGCATTATATAAGTCACTTTAGAACAGTGGTTCTCAACCTGCTACCCTTCAATAATGCAAATACAGCCCACGATATACCGACTACATTTAAAAAATAAATTCCAGTTTTACTTTTTTTTTTACTTTTTTTTTGTTTATTAAATTAAAATGGTTTAAACAAATACTGTATAAGTTTGAACTATAATGTTTTTTGTCACATGAAATAATTTTGATTATCATAAATTATTTTCAGACATGTAGACCTACTATGTACTGATGCTACGCAGTTAATGAACACTTACAAGCACATGCTTTGGCAGAATTTCAAGGAACACATTGCAAACAATAAGAGTCGTAGCATTAGCAGCGAAGGAGAATAGGGGAGAGCTGGGCACAACCTAACATTTTGGTTTTCCCACTAAACATTGGACGTCGGATAGACGTGCAGATCATGTCTATATTGGGTCCGTCGGTCCATGACCAATTCTGGACATCTATTCGACATCCAAACTAGGTCCACTATTTGGACGTCCAACGTCCCCAGAAGTTTCCCCGGGTATCCACTAGATGTCCTCCTTCCCCCACGGTGTCATTCACAGGAACTACCTTTCCCACAATTCCAGTCTGTGTTATTGCACCCAGGTGTTTGTAATCTGTTTACCCAGCTGTCTCTCGTTGTCATCTCGTCTGTTCATGTATTTAAAGCCCTGTTTGTTCCATGTTCTGTGTGTATTGTTGTTAATGTCACACCGTGTCTGTTTCCTGTGTTCCCTACCTGAGCCTGTTTATTGTTTTTGTACTGCCTGACTGGATATTGAACCCTGCCTGTTTTTGACCACGACTTTGGATTACCCTTTAATAAACCTCACTCTACTGCACTTTGGATCCATCTCGCTCTCTACCTTGTGCGGAACCGTGACAGAACCATACACCATGTATGGATCCAGCAGTACGGGGTTTCGTATCCTTCCCCCTACCACTGAGAAGGAGAGGAGGGGAAGACTCCAAAATGTAATGGCCCTACGCCAGCAGGGTCAGACAGTGAGTTGTTTGTCTCAAACCTTTTGGACTTTATCGAGAGGCATGAACTATAATGATGCAACCCTGAAGGACCTTTTTAATCATTGCCTGGATGACCCGTTGCCGCAATGGGAGATGAAGGGGCTGGAGATCCTTGACTTTTGGGGGTTTACTACGTATCTACACCATCGTAGCCAATGGGATACACCAGCCCAGAGAATGCATCGCCGCTGCCCAGCCCAGAGAATGCATCGCCGCTGCCCAGCCCAGAGCTCCATCCGCCATTAATTCCGTCCAGACCTGAACCTGCACCTCACCATCGAAGACGGCGGAGGAGGAAGACCTCCAGCCTCCCCAATGACCCGGAGGCCGTCCCCGAGCAGCCCGCCGTTGTCCCGGAGGCCGTCCCCGAGCAGCCCGCCGTCGTCCCGGAGGCCGTCCCCGAGCTGCTCGTCCTGCCGGCCCCGCCCACGCCTGCCGAGCCTGTGTCTTCGGACAAGATGGCCGCCGCCGAGCCTGTTCACGTCACGCCTGCCGAGCCTGTGTCTTCGGACAAGATGGCCGCCGCCGAGCCTGTTCACGTCAAGCCTGCCGAGCCTGTGTCTTCGGACAAGATGGCCGCCGCCGAGCCTGTTCACGTCACGCCTGCCGAGCCTGTGTCTTCGGACAAGAAGGCCGCCGCCGAGCCTGTTCACGTCACGCCTGCCGAGCCTGTGTCCTCTGACAAGATGGCCGCCGTCGAGCCTGTGTCTGTTCCTGAGCCTGAGCCGGTGGTGTCTGTTCCTGAGCCTGAGCCGGTGGCGTCTGTTCCTGAGCCCTCAGTGACCGCGACACTGGCCATCATGGCCACAGCCATGTGGTGTGTGTGGGCTACGCACACACTTAGGCCGGTGGTGTCTGTTCCTGGGCCTGAGCCGGTGGTGCCAGTTCCAGTGCCTGAGCCGGTGGTGCCAGTTCCAGTGCCTGAGCCGGTGGTGCCAGTTCCAGTGCCTGAGCCGGTGGTGCCAGTTCCAGTGCCTGAGCCGGTGGTGTCTGTTCCAGTTCCTGCGCCGTGGCCGCCCGAGGGGTCTTCACCGCCGTGGCCGCCCGAGGGAAGGTCTCCGCCCTGGCCGCCCGAGGGAAAGTCTCCGCCCCGGCCACCGGATGGACTGTTCGCTTTGCCCCGGCCGCCCGATGGACTGTTTGTTTCGCCCCGGCCACCGGATGGACTGTTTGCTTCGCCCTGTTCCCCCGATGTACTGTCTGTGTCACCCTGGCCCCCTTTGAGTCTGTTACCCCCTGTTTCTGTTTCCCTTCATGGACCTGGCCCCTCGTCCCTCCCCCTGATCCTCCACCGTGCCACCTCCCTCCTGAACTCTTGTTTTGTTCCGTGTCCTGTCTTGGAGTGTCTGGGAGCCACTCCGTAGAGGGGGGGTTATGTCACAGTGTCTGGTTGTGTTTCCCTGGGTATCCACTAGATGTCCTCCTTCCCCCACGGTGTCGTTCATAGGAACTACCTTTCCCACAATTCCAGTCTGTGTTATTGCACCCAGGTGTTTGTAATCTGTTTACCCAGCTGTCTCTCGTTGTCATCTCGTCTGTTCATGTATTTAAAGCCCTGTTTGTTCCATGTTCTGTGTGTATCGTTGTTAATGTCACACCGTGTCTGTTTCCTGTGTTCCCTACCTGAGCCTGTTTATTGTTTTTGTACTGCCTGACTGGATATTGAACCCTGCCTGTTTTTGACCACGACTTTGGATTACCCTTTAATAAACCTCACTCTACTGCACTTTGGATCCATCTCGCTCTCTTCCTTGTGCGGAACCGTGACACTATTTGGACGTCCAACCATGACCCAACTTGGATGTCATATGGACGTTCAACATTGGACCTTTGAACTGGGTAATTTTTTTGGACGTCTATGACAGGTGCAGGAAATTTACATGACTATTACTTTTTTTTTAACGCAATAAAAAAGAGTTTGTCATGTCATTTTGCTGTGTACTGAACCTATTCGCTCCATCCACGTTTCATGCCAAATCTCTATTTCCTTGTTTAAAATGTACTGCAAGATGCAGTTTCTTTCCAAACCGCTATAAGCACCACCCTCTCACCCTCAAATCACTCGCGCGTATTGCGCCAGACGCTCAATTCGCCTCATTCGCTCGTCCGCGCCGCGCTAAACGCCTCATTCGCGCATTATCAACATGATTAATACATATTCGAATAGGCCTATAGATTATTTATAGTTATTTAAGATCATTTTCCAAAAACTCCATTTGATCGTCTCAGCATCAGGTGATAACTGGAGACGCATACAAAGGTACTGAGATACTGTAGCTTAACCCTTTAAGACCGACGCTCCCGTTTGCATGTGTCTGTTTAAGAGCCTATAGAAACTGAAACCAAATCGCTAGCTCAATAACTCTTTTTGCATATAAAACCAGAGATGTAACATGTTCAGATGAAGCCTCCAACATGCTCCTGTTGCGTTGTTTTCACCCTCTAATGAGTCTGTACAAATTGCGTAATATGCGTTTACAAAAAAAAAAACACACAAAAATGCATTGCACGTCTTTGCACACATGTTCTGTAGATCTGCAATTGATAGTTACATCCATAGATATCATATAAAGGCTAGATGTCTCATCCGCGCTGCTGGCCAATGGAGCTCGACATCCGCACACGGCGGCCATCTAACCACAGGGTGCTCGCTCACTCATAACATGGTGCATGTACTTTTAAATAACCATAACTTGCTCAATTTTCTACCGATTTTCAAACGGTTTGGTTTGTTATAAACGTCAGAGATGTAGCTATTATACTGCATACATATGAATAATTATGTTCAAAATGTTTAAGCGTTCATAATTATAGCCACGTTAATAACGTTTGTAAGAAACCAAACCGTTTGTAAATCCGTCCAGATTTCAGCGAGATAAGAGGATTTGTGTGCGTGCTGCTCACTCACCTTAATTCACAGAGCCCTGTGGTAGGATGGCCGCCGGTGATGCCGGAAGTGACTCCGCCTTAAGACATCTAGGGTGTTTCTCAATATGCGTTCTTCAGCGATCTTGCGTCCTTGTGTTCTCGTTTTACGTCATCATTAACCGTCGAAGTTCAGACCCAATTCTCAAGAACGTAAGTACAGAGGACGCATGAAAGAACCCGGATGTGTTCTTGATACCGAGGATGCATCGAATGCAGACTTGAGCTAGTACTCGCCTGGTGTCCCAGAAGTCATTGCGGCCGGTTCCGAGTTCGTTCTTCCAAGGAAGCTTGGCAAGACCGGTCTCCACGAGAACACAAGTCCGTTCTCTGCGTTCTTGGAATTGAGAAACAGCCCTAGCCTTTATATGATATCTATGGTTACATCTTCCGATGCTCATTGACGTATCACGTTCTGTGCACTATGACCCCAAAGGTTGTCACATGTTGTGACGTCACAAGCTGCGTCATTTGACCATGCGTTTGACTCCCATTTGCTGTACTAGTATGTATTTCTTTTCGTTATTGTCTTTTTATCATTGCTTCATTTTATCATTTATTTCTCCTTTACACACTCACAAATACACTTTTACAAATGCAAGCACATTCACGCACACACACGCGCGCGCACGTAACATAGTCTAAACGAAAGTACACGGACGCAGATTTTTGGCAATACTAATTGCGTCCGATGAAGATGAACTCTCCGTCTGCTCATCGGCTCCAGATTCCGTTTCAAGGACGAAACCGACTTTCTTGAAGGAATAGATCCGTCCCAGGAAGAAAGCCAGGTGTGCAGCCAAAGAAAGAAATGACGTGCAGTGCATTTTTGTGTTTTTTTGTTTTTCTTTTGTTTTTGTAAACGCATATTACGCAATTTGTACAGACTCAAATGAGTGTATCTTAGAAACTAATTTATGTAAACAGTTCAAATAAATTCTGTATAGTTTTAAATTGTTTTATCAGGAAGAAAGCCAGGTATGTAGCCAAAGAAAGAAATGATGTGCAATGCATTTTTGTGTTTTTTGTTTGTTTGTTTGTTTTTCTTTTGTATTTGTAAACGCATATTACGCAATTTGTACAGACCTATAAATGAGTGTATCTTAGAAACTAATTTATGTAAACAGTTCAAATCAATTCTGTATAGTTTAAAATCGTTTTATGCACGTTTTTCACATTGACAAGTTTGAGGTTGGCATTTATCAAATTTCTGTATTGAATAAAATATGTAGAAAAAAAATATGATTTTTTTGTTTTCCTTTTGTTTATTGCACTTTTGAGATATTTATCTAGTTACTATTGATTTATTACAAATATAGCCTTCAAATTGGGAGAGTAAGGATTATTTTGATGTATGGCATATGAAAATGCTCAAAAGAATGACAGCACAGCATGTAAAAATACAAAGATATACTCTGGCAGAACTGTTCTATGGTAGGTCATAAAGGGTTAAACAGTAGAGCGTTGGCGCTTGTAACGCTAAGATCACAAGTTCGATTCCCAGGGAAAGCAAGAATAGGGTGTGTGTGTGTGTGTGTGTGTGTGTGTGCCCTCTCATGAGGAGAAGCCTAATAAAGCCGCTGTTTTGATTGAGTGCACTGAGCGCGATTATTGTTTGGAAAAGACGCACAGTATCTAATAACACACACGATCCACAGCAAGCCGACCCCGTCTCCTTCCTTCTTCCCACAAACAAACTTTTGTGGACGGACGTCAACATTAGACGAGCGTTTAGACGTCGGAAAAAGACGTCATCTGGCGTCACAGTCTGCACCTTCAAGGGGAGCAAAATTGGACGTGCAAAAACGACGTAGAAAATACGTCGTTTCGACGTGTCTATGCGCAGTGGGTTGGCTCAATTATGTTGATGTTGTGGATGTCAAGTTGGTTAATGACGATGAGATTAAACAACTGAAAGACAAAATTGATGAGCTGGAAAATAATTCCCGCCACCAGAATTTACGTCTTGTCGGATTTCCAGAGGGAGTGGAATGTAGAAACCCAGTGGAGATTCTAAAAGATTCCTCCAGTGGAGGAATGGCTGCCTAAAATCCTGGGGAAGAATGGTGATGTCTACGAAATTGAAAGAGCTCATTGTACACTGCAGCGGTGACTGGCAGAAAATGGCAAACCGCAGGCTATCTGAGTTCGTCTACTCCGGTATCAGGACACAGTCAAAATCCTCAACACGGCTAGAGAAAAGGGCAAGCTCACCTATAGCAACTCCACCATAATGATATTCCGTGACGTCATCAACTTTGTTCAGAAAACGGCAAGAATTCAGCGCACTCAAAAGACAACTTCGCCATAACAATATCATTTAGGTTATGTTTTTAATCCTGTGACACTGAACATCCAGCTACCAGAGAGACGTTTCTAGAGATCTTTTAGTTCCAAAACTCAGCAGAGACTTCGATGGCATCATCCTCATCTGGTTGTGTTTTAAGATACCAGCAGATAACATAACCAAAGATGACTTATAATGGACTCTATAGGGTGATCACCCAAAGGCAGCACAATAGAGTAATACTGTATATGGGTGAGTTTCTGGTTGAGCATTAATGATACAATTTTGTTCCCTTTCAGTCGGTCACATTATATGTAACGTCGACATCACAGACGTTTTTATCTCGCTAAATTGGCGTGAGAGATTTTCATCTTGTGCTCCACCCCACAGCGCAGGTATAAATAAGGAAGCAGATGCAATGCACATTTGCTTTTTGCCGAGGAGCCGAGTCAGTGACTTGGCCGCCCAGCGGGTACAGGAATAGTGGCGGCGGGATGTTACGTCTCCATTACCTCCTAAAGTCTTACCAAACTTTCTCCATATAGATCAGACTGGATTTATTAAAAATAGGTCATCTTTTGACAACATAAAGAGGTTTATGAATATCATATTATTTGATAAACAAGTAGACTCCCCGGTGATTGCACTTTCTCTAGATGCAGAAAAAGCTATGAGTAGAATGGCTTTCCTTGTTGGCAGTTCTGCGAAAATGAATTTTGGTCCAAAATTTCTTGACATGATTCATATATGTTATATGAAAATCCATCTGCAGCTCTCCAAACTAATTCCAATTTGTCTTCACAATTTACTTTATCAAGAGGAACCAGGCAGGGGTGTCCTTGGCCTCCGCTACTTTTTGCATCGGCAGTGAAACCCCTGGACATTGCAATACGGACACGAGTCAATTCTCGGTCTAAAAATAGGAGGCTAAGAACGTATATCATTATATGCTGATGATGTACAGTAATATATCTTATTAATCCTGAATTAGAAATGGTTGTTAGAAAATATTAACTTTTATAGTGAACCACTTTTGTACACTGTATCTGGAAAAACAATAAATACATTGATCACATACATACATACATACAAAAATATATCATTATTGCAAATATTTTAATGTTCTTTCCTGTAGTAGAACAGTGTGTTACATTGATTAACAAACAATTGCAGACAGTGTTCTTACTGTACTCCAGTTTCAGTGAGAGTTTGGTTATTCACCCAAACCCAGCGTCCTTCAGTTTGCAGATCATTGAGACCAATCCAGTATTCGTCTTTAATTTCAGAGTTCAGAAACATCTAATAGAGAAAATGTACATAATTCACAATTGTATGTACAAAAACTATTGTAATTGTATGTACAAAAACTAAAAATTCAGTGGTGAGATGTGATTTTGTAATAAAACATTTTTGTATATTGTAAGTTACCTGTTTATTTGGTGCAAAATCACATTGTGTAGTATAGTTGTCTTACCTGTTCTGATTGGGTGGTTATGGTCACCAGATCGGCTCCTTTTGAAACACAGAAAGCACGACTGCTTGACCAGGTGAGTTTTTCAGAGCTGAAGAAATACAACTTTCCACCCCAATCTCTCAACTTCATGTCACTGCTCAAAGACTGAGCTGTGAATGCTGAAATAATAATAAAAACAAAAACATATGAAAATTATACATTTTTCAGATCATAAAAATGTTGAATTTAATCAAAGTTTGGCTTAATGTGCAGAAATATTCAAACACTTTGTGTCAAGTGTCTAGAAGAGAAATAGCTCACCTTTGTAAAAGAACAGTTGCTCTCTAACTCTGGTGTAGTTGTCTATGAGCTCTCTCACCATGACTGTTACAGAAAGTTATGAATAACATAAAATAAAAATAATTTAAAAAACCTGACAAAATCATTAAGTAGTAATTTCTCTTTAAAAAACGGTTAATGAAATCTTATAGGCTTACTGAGCTTTGAATGCTGAAATAATAATAAAAACAAAAACATATGAAAATTATACATTCTTCAGACCATAAAAATCTCGAAGTTAATCAAAGTTTGGTTTAATGCAGAAATATTCAAACACTTTGTCTAAGCCTGTGTCAAGTGTCTAGAAGAGAAATAGCTCACCTTTGTAAAAGAACAGTTGCTCTTTAACTCTGGTGTAGTTTTCTGTGAGCTCTCTCACCATGACTGATACAGAAAGTTATGAATAACATAAAAAATAAAAAACAGACAAAATCATGTAATTTCTCTTTACAAACGGTTAATGAAATGTTGTAGGCCTATTGGGTGCATTAAATATATTTGACTCACTTGTGCTGTTGGTCTCCTGGGCAGACACTCGCAATAAAACATTGACATCTGATTAGAGAAAAACAATTGCAGATGTATTTTATTTATTTATATGTATAGTTCAGAAACCCCTGTTTTTAGCAAAACTGTAGGCTGTTAAGTGAACTGCAGCCAGCAACTCCATGATTTCCAGTGGTGAGAAGCAGCAGTTAAGAAATCATTGTGGATGATTATAGCAATGTGGATATGTTTGCAATAAAAAAAGTGATTAATACATGAAAATTCTTACATATAGCCCCTTTAAAGGAACACTCCAATAGGGCTTATTCACCTTCTTTCCTACATTTAGATAGGTGGGTGTCACATGCCTGTCCTGTCTTGTGCTGCACATGGGTGTTTTGTTATTTTGGGCCATGTGCTCGTGTCTATTGTCTAGCCCCTCCCATCTTGTTATCTGATTATTGGTTAATTTGTCCCACCTGTCTGTCTCGTTACCCTCCTTTGTTTGTTCCCCTATTTAGCCTCCTTGTGTTTGTAGTCTTGTGCTGGTTCGTTGTCCGAGTTTCTCGTTCCTGGAGTTTCCTGAGTTTTTGTTTTGTACCTTGTCTGCATGTCACTAATAAATTTCCTCTGCATTTGTATCCTCGTCTCACGTTAACTGTTTCGTGACAGGTGGGCAAATGCATTTTTGTCTCAGTGCATGGATTGTTTTAGTTTGACAGGGTCGGCGTGAGCTTAGTTTAGCTTAATTAATGGAATCCTTTGTTGCCAGCTAGCATGTCCTGAATAAAAGTGATAAAAAAACAAAAATAAAAAAACCCCCCACCTAATTACTTCTAATTAAGAAGTAACAGTAAAAGCAAAGTAACAGCAAAAACGTCCTTCTTGCAAAGGAACGATTCGAGCGCCGTCTTCTGTTCCTCTTTTAGATAAAAAGCCAAGTCTAACTCATTCATTGTAGCGGCCAAAGCCATTTCAAATAACTGGTGTCCATTCATAGCCATCTCGCAATGTTTACTGATGACTTCAACGCAGGGGGTCAATCCAGCATCCAGGAAGCGTACCACCCCAGAGGGCCGCCATTGGCTAACAAGCCATCACCTGCTGTTAGCATTCCATTGACTCCCATTCATTTTGGCGTCACTTTGACAGCGAATAACTTTACATATGAGGCGTTTAAAGACTCTATTTGTCCATTGTTTATTTCTGAAGAAACACAACAATGTATAAAAGGCTCCATTACCTTGTATCTTACGTTAGGGCCCCGTAGAAGCAGTTTTTGTAAAAATAGGCTAACGATTGTGTCATAACCATGCTACTCTCTGGAAATTATCGTATAGACACGAGGACAAGCTCACAGTCAATCGGGGGGATGTGTAGGCATAAAGTCCGATAAAGTCAAGGGAGAAGCCCATAAAGAGTCATAAAGTTGCTCCTGCTCCTAACTCAAGGACAGCTCCTCACGCTCTCCGTCTCTGCAAGATTCGGAAGGGAATGATTCAGATTTCTCTTGGCACAGCTACTAGAAGACTTACAACTGTCAGACAGGTTGCTCAGGTCACGTCTACATCATCAAGCTCAGTTTGAGTCTGTGCAGTACGCTCAGCCACCAGCTAGTGAGTGCTTCTAATTTGCTTCACTTTTCTCCGTTGAAATCTATGGGGTCGCTGTGTCCTTTTCTTTTACTGTCTATGCTTCAATGTCGCACCTCTGGCCCGCCTATATCAGATAACCCGATGTGATTGGTGCAGCTCGGCTACAAGGGCATAATATCATTACTCAATGCCAGATTAACTCGCTGAGTAAAATTCAGATTGTGAGAACTCTAGATTTCCAGGGTAGGTTGAAGCCGGTTGAAGCTCTTAATTTTGAGCTCTCAAAGTCCATGGGTGGGGGAAATCTCGCCCAGGGTGCCAAAAAGGCTAGAAACGGCCGTGAGTATAAAAGTAGGATCTGTAGAGCTTGTCGTAGACAAGACCAGACAATGAAGTGAAGGGAATGACCGGTCAATCATCTTGTCAAAGAGAAAATCCTCCACATTTCATTTCCTACCAGTAGCACGCTGATCTGCAGTCGTGGGTCTTTCATGCGGAGACTCTCCTCATATTTGGAGATGAAATATAACATGGATAACATTAAATATATATATATATATATATATATATTTTTTTTAGCAGGTTAAAATTTGATTAGTCACTCAAACCTTTATCTAAACCTCTCACAGTCGGTCGTGCATATCCGCCATGTTTTGCAGTTTTTTTTAACACTTTTTACTTGTGTTTGTAGTTCCTTCTCCAAAGCGCAATTGGGTTGTAGGCAATAGCCTTTAGAATAGTAGACCATCCGGGGACTTGGCAAATGCCACCCTAAAAGAAAGGGTAACACTTTATATTACGACCCGCAAACAACTGCGTAAGTAAACCGAAATTACGGTGTACGTTTCTGTAATTATAGTGTACTTCCGTGTAGGTATAACGGAACAATGTGTTAAGTTTTGGGTAATAAAGGGGTAACAAGCAGATATAAAACCTGCAAAGAATTTCGTAAGTAAACCGAAATTACGGTGTACGTTTCTGTAATTATAGTGTACTTCCGTGTAGGTATAAGGGAACAATAATTAAGTTTTGGGTAATAAAGGGGTAACAAGCAGATATACAACCTGCAAAGAACTTCGTAAGTAAACCGAAATTACTGTGTACGTTTCTGTAATTATAGTGTACCTCCGTGTAGGTATAAGGGAACAATATGTTAAGTTTTGGGTACTAAAGGGGTACAACCAGATATACAAGCAAATTATTTATAATGTAATTATTTTAAAACTAACAGGTACCTATTCTGTTAATATATTCCAGGCAAAAATTGTATGTCTGTTGTATATTAAAGTTTTTATCACATTTCTGGCAAAATATGTTTTATAAATATGCAATGTAGTTACAGGGTAATTTTGACATCTGTGGGTTGTAAATTAAACTTATATATATATGGCTGCATGTAAGCACAGTATGATAAAAATTTAATTTATTGGCTTTTCTTACTAAACTACTTAACGTTAAGCCAAAAAAAAAAGTTTCTGCTATGATTTTAATTTAGAACGTACCATGTAGTAATTAGTATTTACCTTATCACATTGTATTGCAATGACACTTAAATGTCAGGGCAAATATACTGTGTAATTAAAACTTTTTTTTTTTTTTTAATAAGAGTACCTTTCTCTGTAATTACTGTGCAAATAGTGTTGTTTCGTATTGTTACATAGTAAGTAGTGTTTGTTACCCCCTTGTTCTGTGTAGTTACAGGGTAAGTGTAACTCCTGCGGGCTGTAAATTAAAGTGGCGCTTGTTACCCCCTTGTTCTGTGTAGTTACAGGGTAAATAGAACATTAAACCAGTATGCTGAAACAGACAAACCTAGCTTTACCATTAGCATTATCAACAAATTTCTAAATTAGTACTTGTTCTGCATAACAGTAGCACAGGTAAACCAAAAACATTTATTAAAACAAGTTTAACAATAAACAATCACAATGTTGAAATGACATCAACACTGTACAAACTGTAAACAGAACAGAAATAATCTTGAAATCACACTGTACAAAGTGTATAAATAACAATAATCGCCAACAGTTGAACAGAGAAAACAAACAATTGGTTTAAACAAATTGCACACAAAAAAAAAATCAATGCCGAAACTTATTTTTTATAGGTAGCAGCTTATTTTCTTTTTTCATGTCCTCAATTTTCTTCCGAAGTTGGGCGCAATGATCATTTTCACATTTAGCGCCATGTTGTTTAAACAGCAAATGCATTTGCGCCCAATTTTGCGCCCATGGGTGTTCTGGTCTGAAAATGAGGTGTGTTCAGGCACATTGTTGGCGTGTTGCTATTTTGAGGCAACTAAAATAGACTACGCCATTGACCAATTAAAACCTGCTCTAAAGTCTAAAGTCAATGGCGAAATATTGTTTTTGTTATTTAATGAGCGCATTAGTAGCCTAATACGGGACCATACGGGAAGACAATGCGCGTTTGCTTATCACACATGGATGCGCAGCAGCACACAACACTTTTTATAATATGAAAAATTAAAGGATTAAAATGTAAAAGATTATTATTGAGTCTCTTGGACATAAATGAGGACCGATTACGAGACAAAGCACAAGAACATATTTTGCCAGAAATGTGATAAATACTTTTATATACAACAGACGTACAATTTTTGCCTGGAATATATTAACAGAATAGGTACCTGTTAGTTTTAAAATAATTAGGCTACATTATAAATAATTTGCTTGTATATCTGGTTGTACCCCTTTATTACCCAAAACTTAACATATTGTTCCCTTATACCTACACGGAGGTACACTATAATTACAGAAACGTACACCGTAATTTCGGTTTACTTAAGTTCTTTGCAGGTTGTATATCTGCTTGTTACCCCTTTATTACCCAAAACTTAATTATTGTTCCCTTATACCTACACGGAAGTACACTATAATTACAGAAACGTACACCGTAATTTCGGTTTACTTACGCAGTTGTTTGCGGGTCGTAATATAAAGTGTTACCAAAGAAAGCCTTTTGCCACCCCTGCTGCCACCCCAGTTGGCAGCAACGGATTAAAAGTTATGGCCAATTTAACTGTGATTAAATTCAGTATATATACGTCTGACATATATTGCCACCCCTCAAAAAAATGAGGATGGATAGTATGGACATTGAGACACAGGGATATATTCCACAGGGAATATTGGGAATTAGCGTATAACAAATGCCTGCAGAGGGCGCCAGCGGCCTGGTGATTGTTGTTACACTTTACAGCAAGATCAAATACTTGTTTCTCATGGCCAAACAATATTTAATTCAAGTTCATCTATACGATTGTGACAGTCCCTGTTTTTAACTTTCTGGTACTTGAGAGCTCTCTCTCAGAGTCTGATGCAGAAGATAAAACAAATCATAGGTTGTTTTAGTGTAGTGTATAAAAGCCTGCTGGTGCCTCTGGGTAATTTTTTTAGCAGCTTTATATCTGTCAAGTGTAAACAATTGCAACCCACAGGAAATTAATCAGTAAGCTGTACCATAACTCTTGTATAAGTGTATAACTGCCTTAAATGTGGCTGTTTTCATCAGAGCAAAGCTCAAATATAGCAAGAATTATACTCACACATGATCCCCAGAACACACAGACCTCCAAGAGCCAAAACAAGAGAGACACCGAGGACGATCAGAAGAACTTTAGTCCGCTTTGAGGAAGTAACTTGATTCCCTGTGATTAGAAATCAAATGTGATGATTTCAATAGTACAACAGTGATTATTTTATTAAATATTTAATTGGCAGAATAGTTTGGCTTGAAAACATTCACAGATCCTTTTAACATTAAAACATTTTTTTTTATTTTTCTGTATTTATAAAAGGCTGAATAATCAATCTTTATATATATATATATATATATATATATTTTTTTTTTTTTTTTTTTTTTTTTTTTTTCATCTACTTGTCATGTGATGGGCTCCGTACAAATTGTTGAAGTAATTAAAAAGATTTATGCATTATACCAATAGAGCATAAATATATCTATAGTAAAATAAATATATGCAAAAAAAACAAAAAAACAACAACATATACCGGTAGTTGCTTTATACTGAGAATGAGAAAGCAGTGTGTGATAGGAACTAAACACAAACAGAACTATGTAGGAAGTTACAAAAACCTCAGACTCAGTGATCTCAATGTATTAATGTCTTTTGAATGTTCAACTTGATGGGGACACATCTTAACGTTATATTGTTTTGTGCGGTGGCTACGGAGAATGCGCTGTCTGCGAGCCTTTTCTTTTTGTTTATTGTTTTGTGTGTGTGTGTGTGTCTGTGTGCATGCATTATCTCACCCCTTCATCTGTGTTCTGCATTTGTGGCTGATTTGTGTGTGTGTGTGTGTGTGTGTGTGTGTGTGTGTGAGTGAGCATGTCTGTTCTACATTGCATTTTGTAGTCTATCTGTGCAAAAAAAATCAGATTCATGCTGCATTTACTGATTTATTTTTTTGACAAATGAAAAATAAATAACATTTTTTTTTTTTTTTACTTTTTACTTACTCCCATTCTTTTTCAATGTGGGGTCATTTTGACCCCAGACACCAAGAGTGTGACATACTGACATACTTTATGTATAAAGTATACTAATATCAATCAGTACTTGTAGTAAACTTGTAAGTGTACTATTTCAATACTTCAATAGGCTACTAATACTTGGGACTAAATTGGCCCACTTTTAGTATATAAAAGTATACGTTAAGTGTACTATAAGTGTAAGAGTAGTAAACTACTTATTTATACTTAAATACAAGTAGTACATTTTTTAGTTTATGAAAGTAGGCTGCACACTGAAATGTACTCTCAGTAAACTACTAGTTTAGTAGTTTATACTGCAAGTATAGTTGTAAGTTTTCCTTAAGTGAACATAACATTATAGTTTACTATTTATATATTATTTTTGCACTTGCAGTATACTACTATGTTCAAATGTAGATATTATTTTTATACTTGAAAAATACCTTTAACTGTACATGGTTCCTTTTTTATCAACACTTGAATGTCGTTAAGTTTCACAAAGAAAGGTAACATTTTAAACAAAAAAAGTTGAGAAAATCTCGTTTTTGTCAAAGACTACACCTTTATCAGATTCATAACGATGATCAAACACAGATGGAGTAGATCGAGTCCAAAGCTTCACAGTCGTTTTCTCTTCATGGGTTCGACATTTCATTTGGTAATTAAGCAGTTTTGATTTACACGCTGTTTAATGTTTGATGATCACGTTATTTTACATTTGCGTGAGCAATCTTCACTTGTTTCAGCTTCTTCTTCTCCTGTGTTCTGTGTTTTAGCCCTACCATAGGCTGTAACAGTGAAAACATGGATAGCTGGAAACCAGCTATAAATATAACCAGTTAAAACCAGACCATTCTCAGTAGTAACTTGAGTATTACTTGTAGAGCAAATCTAAATTCGCCGGAAGTTTGTCTGGGTTTTCCCAGGCTAGGGGAAAAGTAGAATTTGAGTAAATTCCCATAGCCTACACTACCAGTGGACTAGCCTAGACAAAAATCCAGATACGCAGAATTAGAAATATATCTGTTTTATATTAATATTCTTATCAATATTTTGAAACAATGTAGCCTAAGTTTCATAAGACTGTATATGTAAAACTATGTAAAGAAAGTATATTTAATAGGCTACTCGATCAAAAGAGTTAACACAACTACAAGCCAAGTATACTTTGAATACTTAATTATTCTTGTAAGTATAAAAAGATTGAGTACAAGTATAGGCCAAATATACTTGGACTTTTCTCTCAGTATAAGTCAAGTACACTTAAGTGTAATTTTAAGTATATTTCTGAGAAGTACATAAAGTATATTTTTGAGAAGTATATAAAATATAGACTGAAAGTATACTTTCTTATTTTTAGTTTAAAATAAGTATATGAAGAGTTCAGATGCAAAAGCTTCTAAGTGCCATCTGAAAATTTCTTCTAGAATGATAATTTTTATAAAGCTTGTATATGAAAGTCAAGTAATTTCACTTAAATGACAATTAATAGGTAATTTGCATTGCCATTTAAGTGAAATTATTGGACTTAAATATACAAGCTTAATAAAAATGATCATTCTAGAAGAAAATTTCAGAGGGCCACTTAGAGGCTTTTCCATCTGAACTCTTCATATAGAACACTTGAATAACGTTCTTTTTCGTAAGAGTACCTTCAGAACAATCTATAAGCTGTTTTTGTGTGTTTGTATAGATAGATAATGTAGAAAAAGTGACAAAATCTTATGCTCAGATTAAGGGAACCATGTTATTTTAACTAAGGAATAGTCGATTGGGATCATATTGACTACACACACAATATGAGGGTTAAATGACAGAGTTGACAGCTTTTGATTTCCAGGGAACACATGAATAATACCTTGAATGTAATGTAAGCTGCTTTGGACAAAAGCATCTGCCAAATGTGTAATTGTTGAATGAACATTTAAAAAACTTACACGGTAACTGCAGTGCTAAAATCTTAGAAATAGAAATTCTAATGAATACTGATGATATTCCCAGCCTTACCTTTGTATTGAGAGCGTTTTTCATCTGAAGAAACTGTTGTAAGTTTGAAATCAGTATTTTCATAGACTGAATCCATTTCATGTGCCTGACAGAAGACGTGTCCGCTGAGACTTGAGTGCTGCTGAGTTTGTTCAGAATAAGGAAGTCACATAAAATATCATTCACATTTATACAGACAGGAAATAATGAAGTAATGAGTCTGAAGAACACATCTAGCAACTAATATTTAGACAGCAAAAACGTTTGTATTAGTTTTTATCTCCTGCTTTAACTTAATAACAATTTTTAGAGTGCAACTTGACTATACTTACCGACTGACTATACAGTATACTTACTTTTTGACTATAGGTCTTGGCACCTAATTAGCTGGAAGAGTGCATTGATTTGAATAATTAAAGGATTAAAAGGGATTCAAGATAATAAAGAAAAAGAAATAAGAATGGTAGAAAGTCCAATTGTAGTTATGAAGTAGCTTGAGTAACTTTTATGTTTTTATTTTTATTTTTGAAAACTTACTTAATGCGTCAGTATGTTATTTTAGCCTTCAAAAATAATTTTAAAATGCATTTTTAAAATAGATTTTAAAATAGATTTAATAATACTGAAAAATTATAATAATACTGAAGTGCACAAATACTAAAAATTGTCACTGAAGACAACATAAAAAGTTATGGGTAAACATACAACACTTATGGTTCAGAGCAGAGAATTATACTATTTAAGGTCAACATAAAAACAGCTCACAAGAAATAGCTGAAGTCACACTTCTTCTAAGAGTAACTAATCCATAAACATAATCAACTGAACTTCCTATAACTCTCAACTTCTCTGCATTTAACTTCTGCTTTATCTTATAATCTAGTTTATACTTGGCATTATGTACTGCAAATAATTGCAAAAATTCTTGCCTATCTCTCTCTCTCTCTCTCTCTCTCTCTCTCTCTCTCAAAAATATGCTACATTAATGGAAGTAAAAATGGTTTCATTTTTCATGTCGACCTAATATTTACAGTAATGTTTAGCATATTTTTTTTTTCAGCTTGGAAAAATATCAATGGTCGCAAAGAATTCCCTTAAGTGTCTCAAAAAATGTAGCCTGGCTAACGTCAGACCTCTTTTGGTGTGTTCAAGTCATCTCCTATAGATCGTATTTACGAGTTGAACGCACTTGATGCATACTTTGTACAGGTAAGCAGATGAACACAGAACAAATTATTTTTAACATAATAATATTGTTTGTCTTCTCCCCTTTACAGTATTGTTTGCCATCTAACGTTAGTCCTGATCACAGAGTTTAGCTCCAAACCCTATTAAGCAGACCTGAGCAGCTGATCCAGGATCACCAGAAACTCTGCAGAACTTTGGTCTGGACACCAGTGATGTAAGTTCAGAACATATTGCAGGAGATCTCAACATTGTCTCTCAAGGTCCACTTACATGCAGAGGTTTACTCCAACCTAGTCCAGCACACCTGAACAAGCTAATCAAGGTGCTAAACTCTGGGTGCACATCACTCAGGTCTCTAGCTCAGTAGTCAGTGTTAAGGGCCGTCTTTATCACAAAATCCTTACAGTGCACTGAAACATTCGCTCCTTAAAAACTCACTATGTTATCGGAAGTTCTGAAGCTCAAAACTTTATCACACGAGACAGTTCGCTACAAAATGACATGTGATAGCTGATTTTAAAACACAAACCAATATTACAGTATATGTCAGCATAAACATACGTCGCTAGACAGGTAATGTCTAATCAAGCAAACATTCACAATTTATCTATGACTGAAATCTTGCACAAATATGTAGAGGGAAAACTCAAGAAAACTCCAAATACTTCACATTTTGGACAACCATTGTTTTTTTACATTTACATTTTGGTTATTGTTTTCTTTCTCACTTTAGATGCTGGAGAAAAAACAGCCAGGCTAAAGCATTCAAAGTGGAAACTTCTGTCGTGACTCAATAATCCAGGATTGGGATGGTGGAAGGAGCAGATCAGAGATCAGGAAGAGATCTACTAAGACTTTCGTTCATCTTTGAAACACAAATGTAGATCTTTTTAATGAAATCTGAGAGCTTTCTGTCCCTCCATTTCACAGTTTATGCAACTACAACTTTCAAGGTAGTAAAGACATTATAACAATAATCAATATGACTCCAGTGGTTTAACCTCAACTTTATGAAGTGAATGCTTTGTGTGTGCAAAAAAAACCCATTGCATCTTTATTCACAAAATATACATCTCTGACACGTGTTCATGGAGCACCACGATTCATCAGTGTTGTGTTGGCAAGAGAGTTGGCCATCTCATGCGTCTGAGATACATCATTTGTGAATAAAGACGTAATTGTTTGCGCACACAAGGCATCTGTTAAAAATATCTTCATTTGTGTTCTCCACAAAAGTCTTATGGGTTTGAAACGACATGAGGGTAAGTAATTAATGACAGAATTTACATTTTTGTGTGAACTACCCCTTTACTGTTTTCTAATTTGGTTATAATTTGTCATTGTTCTGTTTTATAAACATTTTCAATATTTTTAAGATTTATTGTTTTGAAAAAATGTTTATACAGAAAAGAAAAATTTGATATGTCACAGTAAAAACTTTGACATTGTTTAAAAAAAATTATGTTTCGAATAAATGCCGCTCTTTTGAAAGTTCTATTCAAAGAATACTGAAAACTGTATCGTAGTTTCAACAAAAATATGAAGCCGTACAACTGATAGTAATCAATTTTTTTTGAGAATCAAATCATCATATTATAATGATTTCTGAAGGATCATGTGACCCTGAAGACTGAAGTAATGATGCTGAAAATTCAGCTTTGCATCACATGAATAAATGACACATTACTATATATTTACATGTATATTTATGAAAAGTTATTTTTATTGTAGTAATATTTCACATTATAACTGTTTTTAGGGTATGCTTTATCAAATGCAGGCTTAAGATGTGATCAGGAAAGTGTTTTTTTATGTGAAAGATGTATCTGATGTGTCAATAAATCGTCTGCAAATCTTTTATGAATTGTTTAATTATGAATATTAAATATAATCATTTATTCTCGGTTGAAATTAGGCCTGAATAAGACGTATTTTCAACTCACTTTACAATCTAATTTAGATTTATAATACTTATATTATAAATTATAATATAGAAATTATATAAATATTAAAGATTTTTTATTTATTTTTTATAACCTTCCGAGAACCTTCTGGGAACGTTCCGAGAACCTTTCGGCAACGTTCCCGGAACGTTCCCCTAACCTATAGGGAACGTTCTATTAACGTAAAGAAAACTTTCCTAGCTAACTAACAGGGAACGTTAGAATGTTTGTTCTGAGAACGTTCTGGGAACCTGAAAATAACGTTCTGGGAACGTTCTGGGAACCAAAAATTGTTAACTGGGGGGGAGCTCTGGATTTTCTCTAAGCTCCGATCTTTACGAGTTGGGGGCGTGTCAGTGATTAACATGGCGGAATACACAATATGTAAAGGTATTTAGCTGTGTTATTGTCAGACTTTTCTATTTACAGCGCAGTTAGCTAATCGCCAACACAGAATATGATAGTATTATAATATAACTATGCAACATGTAACGATGAGTTGGCAGTGGCTTCATAAATTAATTAAAAACATAAAAATACAAAGTACACCTGATGCACATTTCTTTGTTCTTCATTTTCTAGAACAAGAGTTTAAGAACCTTACTGTATTTTTGTGTAATTAATTAAGAGAAAGTACTCCGCCATCTTGCTCCGATGAAAGTGGCTTGAACACACATGCCAAGCATAACTTCCCATAGATATCATATATAAACGCTAGATGTCTCGTGCGCGCTGCTGGCCAATGGAGGTCGACGTTCGCACGTGGCGGCCATCATGCCACAGGCAGCTCGCTCACTTGTTTAATGGTGCATATACGTTTAAATAACCATAACTTGCTCAATTTTCTACCAATTTTCAAACGGTTTGGTTTATTATAAACGTCAGAGATGTAGCTATGACACTGCATACATACACTGCATACATATGAATAATTATAACTTACATGTTCAAGCATTCGGAATTATAGCCACGTTAATAACATTTGTAAGAAACCAAACCGTTTGTAAATCCGTCAAGATTTTAGCGAGATAAGAGGATTTGTGTGCGTGCTGATCATTCACTTTACATGATTGCCTGCCTGTGACAAGATGGCCGAACGGTGATGCCGGAAGTGACTGCGCCATAAGACATTTGGGGCCCTATCTTGCACCCAGCGCAATTGACTTTGTACACTGACGCATGTATCATTCCTATTTTGCACCCGCGCAAAGCGCGCTTTTCCCTCCACAGAAGCACGTCGCTAAACTAGGGAATGAACTTGCGCTCCCTGGGCGGTTCAGCGCAAAAAAGGAGGCGTGTTTCGGCGCAAACGTTCCTTCATGCTATTTTGCAGGTTTAGAAAACAATTGCGCCACTAACCAGGAAAAAATAGTTTAAAGTCAGTGGCGCGTTGCGCATGTTATTCATATGCTATTTTAAGGGCGCATGCTTGGCCATAATCAATGTAGCGTGTGCACAACGCGCATACACTTTGATTCTCTCATCTACACAGAAGCAGCAGTTTTCATTTTTGCAAATCATACATTATTACGAACGATAGATAGATAGATAGATAGATAGATAGATAGATAGATAGATAGATAGATTATTATAAAAGCATACATCTAGCTTACATATTTACCCAAATTATCATACGCCTTTTTAACCGAAGTTAATTTGGGTGGGTTTCTCCATCCCCAACGTCCCTGACGAGAGCGTTGCTCTCCTTGGCTGTGAAGCGCTCCTGGCGCGCGCCTGGCAAATGCGCCGTTTTAATAGGAATCCGCTTTAGAACAAGCGCGCCTGCTCTTAAAGGGAATGTGAGATGACGCTCTGATTGGTTTATTTCACGTTACGCCCAAACCACACCTATGAATAATGAAGCTACTTCAGACCAACCCATTTTAGATTTGCGCCTGGCGCAAGAGTCATTTATCCCGCCGGGAAAATAGCAACAGCGCCAAGACCCGCCCACAAAGTTACTTGCGCTTTGACACTTGCGTTTCAGATCGTTAAAATAGGGCCCCTAGCGTTTATATATGATATCTATGTAACTTCCCACCTCGTACGTACGAACTTCCCAGGAAGACTTGAACGCACCAATACCAAGCGTGCCGCACAAGCCCTGAAAAGTGAAGCCAAAACGTCTCGATCGCCCCCCGGTGACTGGTCCTAGTATAGGTCATAAGCCCCGCCTCCCCGTGTTATTCAACGGGACGTGAGACCAACAAAAACAATTAAATTACATTTCAAATATCTTTTTTCCAAAGGTGGTTTCTTTCATTTGCTGTCGTTTTTATCGAAATGTCGTTTGATGTAAATTCAAGTGTCTGTTTCAAAAATAAGTTGGTTTTTAGTTAGTTACGTGATGCGGTGGTGTAACGTCATGATTGACAGCTCTGATTGACAGGTTCTCTGAGCGAAGTAGTCACTGAAGCACCAACAGACATTTTTTTCAGGATCTTCGGAGGACTGAGGAGATTGTATTTACTTTATGCCATCATCCTCCTACACCTGAAAGAATAAACACATTTAGTTGATCTGAGTTTTTGATTGCGATCATCACCTTAATCACAGCAGAACATGTGCATCAATTGAGAGCGGTGTTGTCTCCACTTCTCTGTGGCAGTTCTACCCTGGTCTGTATGCCGCAGATTCCTTTTCCAAGACACTCTGGACTCCATTTGCCCCAGTTGCCCCAATTTGTGCCGTTACCCTCCAGCACATCACCTCCAGTGCAGGTGAACCTGGAAACAATTCAGATACAAATACTATGTATTTAAAAAGTATTTAAAAAATACTTTAAAATGTATTTTTGATTTTATGTACTCTTAGCCAATCAGAAACTGCAACCTGAAAGCAAGGACATAGCTTTGTGAAGGGTATAATTGCTGTGATCTATCTTTGTAACTGTAAGCGGGGCGTCCTACAAACTCCTGAAGCTGACTTCTGCTGATGAAACTGCAAACTGTCTTCAGTAAATATTTTCTTTAATTTATTAAAGATTGTAATGAAACTTTTGAAAAATCCTTAAAAGTCCTTGAATCTAGTGGACGGCACAAAGTGCACAACCTTCTTTTGGGCAAAAAGTAGAGACAAATCAATTATTTGTTATTTTATACTCATCTCTTTATTTTAGTAATTGTGCTTATTTACAGTATGTGTGTAGTGAATGTCTTTTAACTTTGAGCAAGGCTCAGATCTTAAGATGTACAATTTAATCTGTTCAGCTTTCTAAGTGTCTCCTCAGGCTGGCTGTGAAGTGCATCAAACTGGTCTTTTGTAATTTGCATCCATAACAAAGAAGCACAGTGAAGATCAGATACAGGTGCAGACTAGACTTTTATGCTATTTTCATTCTCTACACAATTCAGAAGTGAAATTTTCTGGTTGCTGTATTTACCTCACCTGTGGCATTGTGGACCTTATCAGACACACTGAAATCTGAATTTAAAAAAGCAACAGATGCAACACAAATAAACAGATATCAAAAGCTCACATTTAGGTATGAAAGAAGAGTTTAGAAGTAAAATAGTGACGTGCATCATGTGTTAGAAGCACCACCAGGGTACAGACGCCTCTGAGAGCAAAGACAAGACAGACACTGAACTATCAGAAGAACCTTAGCCCATTTATGCAGAGTAACTTGTTTATTGAAGGTCTTCTGATCTGTCATGTTTATTATAATTATCAATATAGACAGCCGTGCTCAAAATTGTATACAATACAAGATATTTTCCATAAAAGATGTTTACATGTACAAAAGACAAAAAATGGCTGAATTTATAAAATGACCCCATTCAGAAGTTTATGTATTGATTCTTAATACTGTGTCATTACCTGGATGATCCACAATGGTTGTGATTTTTTATGATGGTTGTTAATGAGACCGTTGGTTGTTCTGAGCAGTTCTTCAGAAATCCTTTTGCAAATTCTTTGGTTTTCCAACATCTTTTTCATATTTGAACCCTTTCCAGCAGTGACTGACTGTGTGGTTTTGAGATCCATCTTTTCACATTCAGGACAACTGAGGGACTTGAAAAGGTTCAAACATACACTATTGCTTCAGATGGAAACACAATGCATTATTTGCATATAATATAAAAGTATTTGTTGAGAGGAAAGCAGAGAGAGAATAGACTGACTGTTTTCTTTTCTTGAGAGGTTGGTAAATATAAAGATACTTGGTTACTCACGTAACCTCGGTTCTCTCTAGAGAGGGAACGAGTATTGCGTAAGCTTGCTTACGCTGCGGGAAAGTCTTCTTTTCTCGAGATACTGAAGCCAAAAATTATCCTTAATTTCATATTTTGTCAACGCAGTGCAGCTGCGGGCAGCTGAGCTAGAGCGGCATACTGCACGCTCATTGGCTGCCGCGCGGCAACTGCTTAAGCCTACCAGTGAGCCTGGCGTGACGTCACGCCCTCGCGCGTCACAGCCCGCCAGAATGGGCGGCGTCAGAGCGTATATAAGGAAGGCTCGTAGGCTATATTCTCTGTTTTCTGTCGAATGAAGCGACACGAGCTATAGGCTTTAAGCACGGCAGGGAACGCAATACTCGTTCCCTCTCTAGAGAGAACCGAGGTTACGTGAGTAACCAAGTATCGTTCTCTTACGAGAGGTTCTCTCGTATTGCGTAAGCTTGCTTACGCTGCGGGAACCCCTTGTCCACGCCGTGCGCGCCTAACGATCACATATGACTCTTTATGAAAAGCATAGAGGTGAAATGACAGGTGGCCAGCGGTGCGGGCCAACACATGTTCATAAGCACACCCAGGGAACACAAGAACGGTACGGCCGGTCTATGCATACTGATACCCTGAGCGTGCAGCTCAACAGACAAGCTAATCGATAATACAGCCTGCGCACATGAGCAGGACATGAACACGACTAGACTGACAGAAGTTTAGCCTGCAGGGCGGGAACTTCCAGGTTATAAAACCTAACAAATGTAGAGGGGGACGCCCAGCCCGCCGCCATACAAATGTCATGAATGGAAATCCCGCTGGACCATGCCCACGATGAGGCCATGCCTCTGGTGGAATGAGCCCGTATGCCCAACGGGCATTGCAGGTCTTTTGACGCATATGCTGCTGCAATAGCATCCACTATCCATCTGGATAGCGTCTGTTTCGAGGCGGCGCGACCCTTAGCGCGCCCTCCAAACGAGACGAAAAGCTGCTCTGAGAGCCTGAAGGCTGCAGAGCGCATGACATAACACCTTAACGCCCTGACCGGGCAAAGGCGGTTAACACCCTCCTCGCTGCCGGATGACGGCAGGGCCGATAGGGTAATGACTTGAGCCCTAAAGGGAGTACCTAACACTTTGGGGACATAACCGTGCTTCGGTTTGAGAATGGCTAACGAGTCGTTAGGTCCAAACTCGAGGCACGACGCGCTGACGGACAGCGCATGCAAATCACCCACTCGTTTGACTGAAGCCAGAGCTAGCAGAAAAACGGTTTTAAGCGTCAAGTATTTCAACTCCACAGAGTCCAAAGGCTCGAAGGGATGCACTTTTAGGGACTCTAGGACCAGAGACAGGTCCCAAATAGGGACTGACGGGGGCCGAGGAGGGTTCATCCTCCTGGCCCCGCGCAGAAAGCGGGTAATGAGTTCGTTCCTGCCCAGCGAGCGGCCGCGCGCCGAATCGGCGAACGCTGCTATGGCCGCGACGTACACTTTGAGCGTGGAGGGGGACCTGCCCGCGTCCAACATCTCTTGGAGGAAGTTTAATACCTGTGGAACTCCACAGGACTGAGCATTAGAACCCTTTTCCACACACCATTTGCTAAACACCGACCATTTAGACGCATAGAGCCGCCTCGTCGAGGGGGCTCTGGACTGCGTGATCGTGTTAATTACCCCTTCTGGCAGATCAACGAATATCCGTTGATTTCCCACGCATGCAGAGACCAGTGCTCTGGATGGGGATGCAGAATCGATCCTCGGGCTTGAGAGAGAAGATCTCTCCTCACCGGAATCGGCCATGGGGCTGTGTCTGCCAGCCTCATTAGCTCGGGGAACCACGGTTGGTTTTCCCAGCGCGGAGCTATGAGGAGCACTGCGCAGTCCGCCTCCCTGATCCTCGCTAGCACTTGAGGCAGCATCGAGATCGGTGGGAACGCATACAGCGGAACGCTGGGCCATGTCTGAGCCAGCGCGTCCTCGTGTTTTGAGAAAAACCTCTGGCACTGAGCGTTCTCGCTCGCGGCGAAGAGGTCGATCTCCGCTTCGCCGAAACGACGCCAAAGCGATTGGACCGTCTGGCGGTATAGAGACCATTCCCCTGGGGGAACGTTGTCCCTGGACAGTCTGTCCGGGCCGTCGTTCAGACGACCGGGTACATGAGCTGCCCTTAGGGAAGTGGGCGCATTCGAAGTAAACCCAGCTGCAGGACCGCTGCGGCTGACGCCATATGGCCCAAAAGCCTCTGAAAGGTTTTCAGGGGAAAAACTTTCCCCACTTGAATGGAAGCGGCGAGGTGTCGAACACAGCGTGCGCGCTGTGTTGACAATCTGGCCGTCATCGCCGCCGAATCCAGATCTATACCCAGAAAAGTGATAGACTGGCTGGGGGTTAGAGAGCTCTTGTCCCAGTTCACGGAAAGACCCAGGCTTTCCAAATGACCGAGAAGCGCTGTCTTGTGAGAAACTAGTTCCTCTGTTGAGTGCGCTATAATGAGCCAATCGTCCAGATAGTTCAGAATTCGCATTCCTTCACCTGAGTCTCGACCCGGGCGCGAAAGCGCGGGGGGCGGCGAGCGAATTGAAGCGAATAGCCCTTTATCACTGTGTTTAGTACCCACTTCGACACTCCCGGAATAGCTTTCCATGCATTCGCACTCATAGCTAGGGGTCGAATCGCCTCCGGTTCCCGCCCGCCGCACAGCGCGGGACAAGGAGCCTGTGGCAGTATGTGCGCAAGTCGCGCAGTGGCAGTGAGGGGAGACGGGGGCTCGCTGATAGCAGCAGCCGGCTGAGTGACGCTGTGAGAGAGCGTTGTGTGTGACGGCTCG
The DNA here is from genome assembly GCF_963993115.1 of Abramis brama. NCBI lineage: Eukaryota > Metazoa > Chordata > Actinopteri > Cypriniformes > Leuciscidae > Abramis > Abramis brama. The sequence goes on from NC_139974.1 coordinate 6,285,631, forward strand.
CGGCGCGGAAGCGGGGCGGGCTCGTGAGTGTTTACATGAGAGTGTGCGTGCTGTGTAGCGGGCACAGGGCTCTTTATTAACACACAGCCGGTGACGGATTGCTCTGGACCCCGAATGTGTGAGACAGAGCGAGCACTGTGTAGGTGTGAGCACTGGGGCGTGGGCACGTGACCTACAACTAACACTCGAGCGGCCGTAGCGTGCTTTATGTGAGTGCGCTCTGTGGGGTACACAGGGGAGATTGTGCTTGTGTGTAGCAATGAACACTGGGACGTGGGCATTTTTACTACACTCATAACACTGACGGCGTGAGCCGAATGACCAGATTTTACACTCTTTATTTGATTTATCTGGGTCGCCGTAAAAACGGCGTTTGTGTGCAGGCGAGAGAGTTGAGAAACTGGCTCGTTGGCTGCGGTGGACACTACTGCAGTAGTCTTTATCAAGGGGACTGGCAGAGGTATACAAGTTAGCTTTGACGGCGGTCCGGCCGCGGCGGGACTCAACCGTCTTTTCCTCTCGACGAGTGCTAGGAGGACTTCGCAGGCTCGGGTTTCAGCGAAACTCTAGGCCGGGGACCCCGCGGGGGTAGCGGCCTGTGCTGGCTGGTGGAGCGGGACCTGAGGAGGTCGGCTTGGAGAACTTGAAGGACCGCCATTGTGTGCAGGGCTGAGGCGGCTTGCCCAGCGGCGGAGAAAGCGCGGCTGACAAACGCCGAAGTAGTCCTGCAGGCCTTAGACGGGAGGGCAGTCTTTGAACGCCATCTAGCGGATGGGGGGCAAAGATGCGCTGCAACCGCCTGTTCGACCGGTGGGATCCGGTCATACCCCTTCTCCGGTAGAAAAGGCGCTGGTCTGGACGCTGGAGCTTGTCGACTGGCGGGCAGGAAGCATCCGTCGAGCCTGTTGGGCGGGGACACCGCTGGCGGAGACCATTCGAGACCCAGGTGCTCGACTGCCAAAGTGAGGAGGCGGAGAAGCTCGGCGTCCACACTGGCGTGAGTCCTGCTGGACGCTCTGGTGGAAGAGGCGGAGCGGACAGAACCGGACCATCCCTCGCTGTCCGACGCCATTAATGAGCACGTGTCCAGTAGCGCGTTGTCATCCGCATCATCCCCTGAGGCGACGGCATCGAGGGCGAGAGCCGTCGGCTGCGCGTTGGGAAGCGGGGGCGGAGAAGGAGAGAGCGAGGCTCGCGGGAGAGGCTCCGGCGAGGCCCTGGCTCGAGTCTCGGGCTCCGGTGGTCGTTGAGAGCGGCGTTTCTTCTTTCGCGGCCCAACGACGGTTGGAGCAGGCTCTGTGAAGAGGGCGAGTCGAGCCCGCAGGGTCGACATCGGCAGCTCTTCACAGAAGGTGCAGCCGCCCGTGGAAAGCGCGACGGCTGCGTGGTCCCGGCCCAGGCAGAGAGCGCAGATAAGATGGCGGTCTCTGTCGCTGAGTGTAGAGCGGCATGAGCCGCACGTGGTGCGAGGCATTTGCAACAACGCCTCCGCTCTTTTAGATAGTGCTGCGGAAGCAAAACACACAGAAAGAGCTTTTGTAAAGGATATCGCCGGATAGCTGAGCTGGCACGGCAGGCTGAAGGCGGCGAGATTCGTCCGGCTTCCTCAGGCTGTCCTAAGCTGGCTCGTTAGCTGTTCCTTGCAGGACAACGGCGACGGCTTCCTCTCAGAGTTCACCGATGCGAGTGCTTCGCTGAAAAGACAGAAATCAGAGAATATAGCCTACGAGCCTTCCTTATATACGCTCTGACGCCGCCCATTCTGGCGGGCTGTGACGCGCGAGGGCGCGCGCGCGCCCTCATTGGGCGTGACGTCACGCCAGGCTCACTGGTAGGCTTAAGCAGTTGCCGCGCGGCAGCCAATGAACGTGCAGTATGCCGCTCTAGCTCAGCTGCCCGCAGCTGCACTGCGTTGACAAAATATGAAATTAAGGATAATTTTTGGCTTCAGTATCTCGAGAAAAGAAGACTTTCCCGCAGCGTAAGCAAGCTTACGCAATACGAGAGAACCTCTCGTAAGAGAACTTTGGTTATGTAAATTAAAACTTATTAATGAAACAAACTCGTTTTATATGTACATTTTATACATTATTTTTGTTATGCAAGTTATAATTTGTAAACTATATATATCTTTAGAAAGGCAAAAAAAAAAAAGGTAACAGGATTGACAATTACACTTTAAAGGGATAGGTCACCCAAAAATGAAAATTCTATCATTGTTTACTCACCCTCAAGTTGTTCCAAACCTGTATGAGTTTCTTTGTTCTGCTGAACACAAAGGAAGATATTTGGAAGAATGTTTGTAACCAAACAGATCTCGGTCCCCATTGACTTCCATAGTATATTTTTTCCTACTATGGAAGTCAATGGGGACTGAGATCTGTTGATTACAAACATTCTTCCAAATATCTTCCTTTGTGTTCAGCAGAACAAAGAAACTCATACAGGTTTGGAACAACTTGAGGGTGAGTAAATGATGACAGAATTTTCATTTTTGGGTGAACTATCCCTTTAATTTAATGTAGTGTTCCTGTAGATTACCCTGGTCATTCTCAGGGAATGAATGAACGAATAAGACAATTTAGTGCAGATGGTCTAAAGTGACTTATTTAGCATTAAATGTAGAGAACGATCTGATGTAAAGTGTTGTGCAAAACAATGCAAAACTACAAGGTTTTGTTTAGGAAGTCTTTATTGCTGATATTTGACAACCATTTCAGCAGAAGTTCAGGAGTCTTCAGAAGAATCAACCTACAAGAAAGAATAAAATAATTTCAACACCAATAATAGGTGGGATGTAGGGGTGTCCCCGACTATGGATTTTCATAGTCGAATCAGAATCGTCATGTCTTGCTTATAGTCGACTAATAGTCGAATCATGTGTATGGGGGTGGAGCTGGGGGCGGGGCTTTAACATTTCAAAGCCGCGATGTACAGAAAATCACACAAAGATATAGAAGAAAATGTATAAAAACATTTTGGATCAATAAAACTAAGAAATAACATAAATAACTCCAGAAAGGCCACAGACAGGATTTGCATTTCACATACAAATCAAATTAAATCGGCTAAATTACCTGTGCAAGCACTGCAGCCTCTATACACCACAACATCGATAAACCGAAAAAATAAACAATTAATTTACTAAATTAAATTAGAACAGAATATACCTTTCTAATAAATAAAAATACAAAACGAAATAAATCAGAATCAAGTCACAAGATGAGCAAATGTGTGCAAAATGCCTAAAGTGCAGGGGAACATATATTCAAAACACAAGCCACAAATAGTTAGATTAGATAACCCTGACAGATCAATAAATAAAATAAAAATAAAGAAACTATTAAAATAACGATAGTAGCCAGAATTTTCAACTTTGTCTTTTTAACTGCAGAAACAAAATGCTAAACTGGAGTGGCAGTCTTTTTAGCTAAAAATGTTCACACTCACAGCATCCAAAAATCAAATTAGAACCGTCTGAAAAGTTTTGAAATCACTTGTACCCTACCTGATCGAGAGAACAAATCCAGTCTTTCACTCTGTCTGTGTCCGTTGGAGTCTTTTCAAATTGTGCGCGCGGATAGATACATTCTAACGTGAAACTTGTTAACGTTGGCCGGCAGAAGTGCGATCATGGTTTTCCTGATGCTAAATCCAGCCTTGGAGAATATCCTTTCTGACGGTGTACATCCACACTTTATATTTTCTTATCCCAGACATTGTTATTTTAAAGATTTAAATCCTTGCCGCCAAGACGCTCCTCTGTCGGTTACGGATTGAAAGTGAAACTTAAATCTGTCACGCGGACGCGGGGTGTTTGGATTTATTCACGCACGTTAAAAAATATTTATTAAAAGCTTATTTCTTTGCACATTTTTATATACAGCATTATCATAATAGGCTGAACATTAACGTATTGACTGAAAACCGGTAGTTCTATGTGAAATCAGACATTGAGCGCCCTCATATAGCCAAAGTGGCATGATCCTCGTTTCATAACCTCTGCGAAGATTCGACCATGAGATCGGTAGTCGAATCAGGCTCCTCCAATCGAAGCATCGAATCTTCGACTATTTGGGGTCACCCCTAGTGGGATGTAAGTGTCCTGATCATCTGGTTAGACTTTAGTTTGTGATAGTGACCAGCTGACTTTGCATTATCCTTCAAAAAAAAAAAAAAAAATTATGATCAATAATTACCATCCATTTGGTCTTCTTGCCATCATCCTCCTACACCTGAAAGAATAAACACATTTAGTTGATCTGCAGTGTGTCAGTCTGAGTTTATTTATTTATTTATTTATTTTATTAGGAGTGCAAAACTTACAACATAGGGTGAACACAGAACACAACAACAAAACACAAAAAAACACAAAAACAACAACAAAACAGCAGTAATAATAACAGCAATGAAAAAAAAAGCAAAAAAACAAAAAAACAGCAACGACAAATAATAATAGTAATAGAAGTATTTAAATAGTAATAGCATGTATAATAATAATGCTAATAATATTTTGTGGTGACGGTAACAGTAATATCAGTAATAATAATAACAATAATGATACTAAGGATGGTGATAAGTTGTGTTGACGGCAATAGTAATATCAATAATAATAATAATATATAACACTGATAATAGTGATAATAATGATTACAATAACAGTAGTGGTACTCATACTAACAAAAAAAATGAAATAAAATCAATAATAACAATAATAATAATAATAACAATAATAACAGCAAAAGTAATAACAACAGTAATAATAGTAATACTAAATGGCGATGATGATAATATTTTGTATTGACAGTACAATTGCAGTAGTTATATCAATAATAATATAGTAACAATAATACCAACAGTAATAATAATAATAATAATAATAATAATATATTTAGTAATGCTAAAGATAAAGATGGGTCAGTCTGAGTTTTTGATTGCGATCACATCACCTTAATCACAGCAGAACATGCGCACGTCATTGAGAGCGGTGTTGTCTCCATTTCCCTGTGGCGGTTCTACCCGGGTCTGTATGCCGCAGATTCCTTTTCCAAGACACTTTGGACTCCATTTGCCCCAGTTGCCCCAGATTGTGCTGTTACCCTCCAGCACATCACCTCCAGTGCAGGTGAACCTGGAAACAATTCAGATGTGACAATATTATGATAAGATATCTAATTGTGCTGTTGGATTGAATGCCGATGGCCTAATCACTGCAATCACGAACAGCAGCACGACTGCGAGTGTGAAATTAACTAAACTATTGATGGAGTCCTTAAATAGTAAAATAAAACCTTGATGGGTAAGAAATGGTGTAAGAGGTATACACTGGTGCTATAAGTTATAACATCTCTTACCCACACACTCACCTGATGTTGTTTGCGGCTGTATCATCTCCCTTTCCTTGGGAAGATTCAACTCTCAGCTGAAAAGATTTCAAGACTCCAGAATGACACCATTGGATATCAGTCCACTCACCCCAGCTGAAGAAAACACAGATGTTGCCTGATCAAATCAATCATTGTCCAAAAATAATAATAAAATAAATAAAAATCCTCAATTTATCTAGCTCAAACACTTAATGCAAGAATTGTTAATAATTTGAGTCCATTACTTTCCTACGCCGGACTCAATTGTGGTGTTCTCCTGGGAGTCTGATGGTCCTTTGGACAGATTGACACAGTGAAGACGAATCCCATTGAGCGCTGTATCATCACCAGCACCAACTGATCTTTTCACCTTAAAACAAATTATGCATTTGGCAGACGCCTTCATCCAAAGCAACTTACATTGCATTTCAAGGTACACATTTACATTCTGATCTGTTCTTGCACTCCCTGGGAATTGAACCCATGACACCAACACATCACATAAAACAACAACAAGACAATCTTCCATTCGAAAAAGTAAATAACCCAACACTTAGTAACATTTATCTTCATGCTCTTCAGTATTACACAGACACTAAATCTTAAGCAGGTGCAGTTCCCTGGAGTAACCTGGAATTAAGTGACATACAGCAATCCACAGTTTTGAACCTTTGAAGTGCTCTTCCACCCCCATATTATTAAATAGAGTCAATGCCCAACTTACCTTCAGACTAAACCCTGAAGCGAACATTCCACTTGGACACATGTCCTTAAACCCCCAAATTCCCCACGTCCCTCCATTTGACACCGTCAGCTGACATGCGTAAGCTTGGCCATTGCAGCATTCAGGATTTTCTGCAGACATAACGCTCACATCACATGCCCAATAATGGCTAGCAGGGAAAACATCATGAAAAAGAAGTGATGCATTGCTACAGCACTGGCCTGAATACTGATAGTTAGATAAATTTTAGATAGACAATCTGCAGAGAATGACAAAGCAGAGATAATACCATCACATTATCAAGTTTATTCTTCTTCTTCTTCTTTTTTCGTTTTATTGGCAACCGCACTTAACAGTGCATTACTGCCATCACCCGGTATTGGATCAGAAACATTCCTATCTCTTAACATTTCTAAGCAACTCTAGGCTTATTGTCTTTCACTTGGGGTTTCTTTTCCTTAACTCAACAAGAGATTTAAGGCTTGTTCGACTTAAACCGGCGCTGCACAGACCGATCGGTTTATGACATCGAAGTACCGCAAGAGCGGTTCAATAGCATAAGGAGCTGTGTGCTCTAATTGCTCTCGCGTACTCTGATGTCATAAACCAGGCCTGTGCAGAGCCGGTTCAAGTCGAACAAGCCTTTAATGATGTATCAGCATGGGCGTTGGAAGCAAAAAATGTGGGTGGGTCATCCTCCAGATTTTTTTTTTATTTGAGTAGATTAGGGGTGTTCCCGAAGCCAATTACCATATCTAAAATCTCTATGCAATAATGAGTGAGAGTAAAAATGAAACGATCGCAAATCCGTCTATGCGTGCATCTTTCAGAAATCCGAGCTTGGCAAGAGTAGCCTAATATCAACTTAATTTAGTAATTTCTCTTTACAAACTTTTAATGAAATGTTGTAGGCTTACTGGGTATACTACTAATATATTTTACTCACTTGTGCTGTTGGTTTCCTGGGCAGACAGTTGCATTAAAACATTGACATCTGATTAGAGAAAAACAATTGCAGATGTATTTAGAATTCAGAAACCCCTGTTTTTAGCAAAACTGTAAGCTGTTAAGTGAACTGCAGTCAGCAACTGCACGATTTCCTCTCAATAATCAGTGGTGAGAAGCAGTAGTTAAGAAAGCATCTGATTATAGCAATGTGGATATATTTGCAATAATATAAAGCCTTTTGTCACTTGGTCGAACATTATTAAAGTTAGAGCTTATTTAGAGATATCAGCCGGATGGCTTAGTGCAGGCGCTAATGGATCCTATGATGTATCTCGTAAATTACCACACTAATAATGCCCAGAATGGCACCAAACTTCTACAGTAGTACAAATAGGTTCTGTACTCATAAAACGAGGCATTGGAAAGTTTGTAAGTACATCAGGAGTTTATTTAAATAACACTTGCCTGACGGCTTATGCTACCGCTAACCCGGACATCGAGGTCACTTCAATTATTTGGGAAAAGCACGTAAAAGTCCTGGCAGAAAGCGATGCATAAGGATGTAGTGTAACAACGAATTATTATTTTTTCCATAGTGTTTACTAATAATTGTTGCAAACTGATACTACCCACAAAAGTGCATTCCTGGAACTGGGCGTCATTACACTACATCCTTATGCATCGCTTTCTGCCAGGACTTTTACATGCTTTTCCCAAATAACGGAAGTGCAGGTGCATTTTCCTTATCTAGGGCTGTCACTTACGATTAACGAGTAATCAGATAATATTTTTTTGTGATAATAAAAGTGAATACCTTTTAAAATGACTTTAAATACATATATAATAACAACACTGATAAAAAACAAAACAAATTTAATACAAGCAAACGACTTTTAAATGTACTGTCATAAACAGAAGAGGACAGATGAGGCAATTAGTAAGTATAAAGCTTTATTCCAGAAGAGAACGAAGAAGAGCGGGGAGGCGACACAGGCGAGTCAACAGGCAAATGATGATCTGGTGTAAACGGCTGGTGTTTCTCTGTGCAGGTGAAGACTTGTTATGGTGGCGGACATACAGGAGAACACAACAGGATACACGAAACAGATGATGGCAGACAAAAGACGGATCAGGTAGGCTAGTTCAGGTGAGTACAAGTAGGGTCTGTAGAGCTTGTCATAGACAAGACCAGTCAATGAGGTGAAGGGAATGACGGTTTATACATGGTGTGTTGATGCGGGCGTGCAGGTGATCAGAACTCGGGTGATTGAGAACGAGTCGGCGGACTGTGGTAATCTGGTGCTAATGGCTGGAGTGATGTGCTGCGTCTCAATTCGACTACTTGTGCTACGCCCTTTAAAGTATTTACTCTTTTTGTGAAGAAAAAGTACTGTAGCAGAAAGTAGACAAGCTTTGGGACATACTACCACGTCATACAATTGCGTCTTTAACGGTTGCTCCTGACACAGTAAACTGGCCTGTCAATCATCTTGTCAAAGATAAAATCCTCCCCATTTAATTTAATTTAATTTCTTATTGGAGAGAAATGCAGTAGCACGTTGATCTGCTGTCGGGGGTATTTCATGCGAGACTATCATCATATTAATGCATAATGATGCATTTAAAAGTTAATAGCCAAACGGATCTTCATAAAAGTCCACATTGTTATTGCATATGAAATATAACACGAATAACACTGAATCATTTTTTTTTATCAGGTTAAACTTTGATTAGTCAACTCCAAACCTCCCACCGTCGTCGTGCACATCAGCCATGTTTTGTAGTTTTTTACCACTTTTTACTCATGTTGCAGGCCTAGTTCCTCCAAAGCACAATGGGTTGTGGGCAATATTAGCTTTTAGAGTGTGCACGGATCCACACTTCGAAAATCCACTGGAAATAGTAGACCACCTGGGGACTTCTGGCATACACTTTTCAACATACTATGCTTTGGGACACACTTATTTTAATCTCACCTACTGTTTAGGATGGATAGTATGGACATTGAGACGCAGGGATGGTGTTTTTGAATCCGTGATGGATTATAAAATCCGCCAGCGGCCTGGTGATTGTTGTTACACTTTACAGCAATATCAAATACTTGTTTCTTATTGGCCAAACAATATTTAATTCAAGTTCATCTTTACTATTTGACGACTTCTTTATGATAGAAATGCTACAGTCATTTCTTGAACAAGAACATGTGGACATCAAAACATGCAAACTCAGAGCGAGGGTTTAAACCTTTATTTTGAACAACAGTTTGCATATTTAAAATAAATACAGATAAATATAGATACTGATGTTTTCTCATGTGTTAGCGTAGGTTTATAAATGATAGCACTATGATATGCTATATTATGATTGTTTTAATATACAGTATTGAGCGGCCTTAGAAAATGATCTAATAATGCGGTTCATGGATTATAGTTCAGGGAATGCACCATTTTATTAATAAACAAAGTGTAATGTCACCAGCTGGAGTGCCCTTGATAGCCACCAGAGGGCACTCCACACCAGACTATCATGTTTCACTCACAAACTACATTACCCAGAACTCACTGCCTGGACTCATCATCACTGACTGCATTCACCTGTGTCTCATCACCCTGTTAGTCTCAGCCTATTTATACCATGTTCACTCATTCACTCAAGTTTTGTTTTAGTGTCACACTGCAATTCCGAGCATTCTCCCTGGTTTCATGTTGCTTGGTTTTTGGATTTCTTTGCCCTGTTTCCTGGATTACTCTTTTGCCTTTGTTTGTTTGTTTGGACTGCCTTCCTGTGCTTGACCCTCTGCTTGTGTTTGATTATGATTCTGGATTAACAGTTAACATTTGCAACCCACAGGAAATCAATCAATAAGCTGTACCATAACTCTTGTATAAGTGTATAACTGCCTTAAATGTGGCTGTTTTCATCGGAGCAAAGCTCAAATATAGCAAGAATTATACTCACACATGATCCCCAGAACACACAGACCTCCAAGAGCCAAAACAAGAGAGACACCGAGGACGATCAGAAGAACTTTAGTCCGCTTTGAGGAAGTAACTTGATTCCCTGTGATTAGAAATCAAATGTGATGATTTCAATAGTACAACAGTGATTATTTTATTAAATATTTAATTGGCAGAATAGTTTGGCTTGAAAACAGTCACAGATCCGTTTAACATTAAAACAAATATTGTTATTTTTCTGTATTTAAAAAAGGGTGTTAGCAGCTCTGATTACCTCACACAGACAAGCTCTAAAATGTCAGAAACTGTTCTGCCTTTTATGTTTAAACTGGCATCGGACAATGACAGACAAGATGTGACAACATGTAGAATGCAACAGGACATTTCTGAATGGTTAGTTGATGAATTTATGTTGCTGATATGGAGTTAACTATCTTCAATTAGCATATTCTGTCATTATAATCTATAAAATCACTTGCGTGGGAACTGTTCTAAGATGCCTACAGAGTGACTTGCTATTGCATTTGTGTTCCATACTGTATTGCATGTGAAAAGACGGATGCGACAGCTTGAGCAGACTCACAAATGTTCTCAACTCTTCATCTTCTCAACATGGATTGCATGTTCCCGGGGGTGGGGTTTATGTAAATTGTAGGGTTAGTGATGTCACTAACCCAGGAGAAATGTTGTGTAGTCCCTACCAGCCGTTTGTTGTAGTCGTTAAAAAAACGATTTCTTAAAGAGCAAATATCTTCCTTTGCTTTGAACTTTGAGCGTTTTAACTTTGCAGATGTTATAAACTGGACTTATGAATTTTCTGTAAAGCTGCTTTGAAACTATGTGTATTGTGAAAACGCTATACAAATAAACGTGAATTGAAATTAATTGAACGCCAAAGATGCCAAAATGTGCTTAAAAGTTTTTCCTCTCTCGCAACCCTTTATGGTAGGTTGGTCAGTGGGTTCATGGGGATTCCCCAGGTGTGCAGTTGCAGTGCATGCCTGCAATGTGCTGCCACCTGGTGGAGTCATCCACAGTTACCATCCAGCACTTGTGAGACAACAGCAGTTCACTGCTAGGGCTTATAGTGCTGCTGGTTAGGCCACCTCCACCCTGCACGCAATGGCGCCCTGCAAGTCTAAGGACTCAAATACACGAGGGTAGTTCTGAGCCGGGTTGATGCAGGAACTGCGCATGATGACTGACCGTGATCAAGTCACAGCACAGGCATCTGGTTGGACGACGTCCACCTTGGTGGCCCAGAAATACCCCTGGCTAAATATTGTAGGGGTGTGAGATATCGACAAAACACACTTTCTCGATGCTCCCATCTCACAAGGTGGCCTTTTTGGTGACGCTGCTGAGGAGTGTGCCCAGCAGTTCTTGGCAGTCCAGAAGCAGGCTGAGGCAATCAAGTGCCCACACCGAAATGCTACCAGGCCATCATGAGCTGCCCCTCAGTCTGTTCCAATGCGGAAAAGAAATCAAGCATTCGGCGTGGCCAGCTCAGCCGTAACATCAAGCCTCCGCAGGAAGATGACATCACCCGTCTCAGCTGCTAATCCTCTAAGCGGTCGGTGAAACACCACCCCTGAGATGGGTGACCTGGATTCAAACTTACATACTCTGTGTGTCAAAAACATACTCTGTGTGAATTCTGTTAAATGTTGAGCACAGCATACAAATATCCACACTATTGCAAATGTGACATTGATTTTATACAACAGTTTCAACAAACGAAAGGTTTTAATATTTAGAGATGTTAATTTTAAACAGTATTGACAGTATTTTTTGCAACACAATAATAGCTCCAACGAAATCCGCAGCAGTGTTGGTGAACGAATCTGCAGCTTTGAACAAATCGTGAGAGTCAATGATTCATTCATAATTACAGCCACTTGCTTGATCGTTACTGAATGAATGAATGAATGACTCGATGACTCACTCATGAAGACTGTGACTTGCCGCCACCTACTGGTGGTTTTAATTTAAAATTTAAAGGGGTCGTTGATTATGATTTCACTTTTCTAACTTTAGTGTGTAATGTTGCTGTTTGAGCATAAACAACATCTGCAAAGTTACAAAGTTCAAAGCAAAGGGGGATATTTTCTTTTAAAAGAAATTGCTTTTTAAGGACTACAACAAAAATGGCTGGTAGGGACTACACAAGCTTCCTCTAAAATGTACATAGACCCCGCCCCCGGGAGCGCTATTTTTAGATTATCAGGACAGAATACGCTAACCAATGACTAGAAGATAACTACACATAAGCTGCACAAATTCATCAATTTCAACCATTCAGAAATGTCTTGTTGCATTCTACATGTTGTCACTTCTTCTTGAGTCTCTCCAACATTGTCTGACTCCGGTTTGTACATAACAGGTTAAAAGTTCTTGAAATTTTCAGTGCATGTCCGTGTGAGGGAAAAGGACACAAGCTGTGCTGGGAGCAGCAGCTCATTTGCATTTAAAGGGACATGCACAAAAACTCTGCGTTTTTGCTCAACCTCAAAAAGTGACAATTTTAACATGTTATAAAAAATCTATCTGTTGGGTATTTTGAGCTAAAACGTCACATACACACTCTGGGGACATCAGAGACTTATTTTACATCTTGTGAAAAGGGCAAACATGCGACGTCAGATAGACATTCAGATCAGGTCTGTATAACGTCCGTCAGTTCAGACCCAAAGGGGTCCCTAGTCAGACGTTCAGATATTAAACCAGTTTTGCACGTCCAAAGGGGTCCCTAGTCAGACGTTCAGATATTAAACCAGTTTTGCACGTCCACAGACGTCAAAAAGAGTCCCTAGTCAGACGTTCAGATTTTGAACCTGTTTTGCACGTCCACCGACGTCCAAAAGAGTCCCTAGTCTAGTTAAGAAAGATACCGAATCACAGTGGTTTAACAGCAAACATGCGACGTCAAATCAGTTCAGACCCACAGTGGTTTGACATGTCCAAATTTCGACAATGAGGTTATTGTCACATCCCTCTCGGATACTCCTCAGAAGCCAGCTGCTAAAAAAACTAAACGCGTAGAATCTAACGTTAGTGGAAACGGAAATGAGAATGTCTTGGCGGCTATTCGTGAGCTTGATTCAAAATTAGACAAAACGTTCCAGAAGATTTCGGCGATTGAAACTACCACCGAGGCAACTTACAAACAAGTCAAAAGTCTAACATCGACGGTGCAACAGCTTATTTTGCATGTTGGCGTGCATAAAGAGGCTCATAAAGAGGATCATCTGGAATCTGAGGTCCACGCTCTGAGAAAGGAAAACAAATCACTGAAAGCAAGTGTACAGGAGTGTAGACGTTACAGTTGGCGATGGTTTCTAAAGTTGCACGGCGTTGCGGAAAAAGACAATGAGGATGTCCAAGGTGTGGTCCTCAACATCTTAGGGAAGATTGCTCCTGGAGTCGGGCTTCAGGACAGTGTCGATGTCGTTCATCGTCTGGGTCCGAAGCGGACGGATGAAAAGACCAGATCGATCATAATTCTCTTCTCACAGCACCGCATTCGTGACATCATTTGGAGTGCTGCTAAAGGTTGCGAGTTTCTAACTGACAATAAACTGCGTCTCTCGGAGCCGCTGTCTCCTGAAGATAGAGCAGCGCGGGACAAGCTTTGGCCTCTTGTGAAGAAGGCAAGGAGGCAACCTTTCGCAACTCATTTGATTTGATGATACTCGGCTGGGACTGCTAATATGTTACATAGATTTAAAGAGACTGCATTAGAAACTGTATGCTCTGATGAAGGCAGATGGGTTTGTGCCGTAATAAAACAAGATAACCCCACCTTTATAGCTTGTTGTGTATATGGACACAACTCTTGTGCATCCAATAGAGTAATGCTCTCTCATCATTTATTTTGGGGGGAGATTTTTATGAATGTATGGACGATCACCTGGATAGATACCCCCCTAGACTTGATAGCAGGATGAATAATGATCTAATTTTCTCCCTGTGCTCCGATCTCTCTCTTACTGATGCATGGCGGTTCTTTAATCCTTCTACAAAAGATTTTACCTGGTCCAATAGAAGTTTATCTCTTAGATCTAGGATTGACTTTTTTCTAATTTCATCTTCTATCCTTAAATATGTAAAAGATGCTTCTCACGTCACTGCCCCCTTATCAGATCATAAATTAGTTGCATAAAATTGAGTGACATCAATGAGAACCCGAGAATGAGAGGCTATTGGAAACTTAATAATACCTTGTTACAAGACAAAATATTTAATAATAGTATCATCAATCTTACCAAATAATTATTTACCGGATCAACCAGAGATAAAATATAAAGCTAGATATATTGCAGTTAAAAGAAGTTTAAGGAACTTAAAGATATTAAACATAAAACTGATTCAGAGTTGGTTAATAGACTTAATGTATTACTAGCTAAAGATAAGATTACAGAAGAAGAAGTGATGTGATGATGTGGGGCTATTTTAATTCCAAAGGCCAAGGGAATAAAAAGGCCTTTAAAAATAAAAATCTGCCTGGGAATTTAACATAGGGGTGTCCAGACTTATGCACCATGTATTTTAAGGAAGAACATTTATTTATTTACGATACATTATTCATTCACAAAGAAAATTGGTGTCCTTAAAGGTTGGATTTTTCCTAATTTTTAAATTAAGGCATTAAGTTCAATTTCCAAAAGATGATTTTTTATTCCTCTTTTTAGTCAACTTTAGCATGGGTGTCTAAACTTATGCATAGCACTGTAGATGAGACATCATTGGATGGGATCCCAGTTAAAAACTGTGTAAAATATCTAGGTATCCATATCACTAAAAATCCAGTTACCAGACATCTTTTAAACTTTTCTGATAAAATGACAAAAACTAAAAACATCTTTAACATCTGGCTTCAGAGAGATCTTTCATTATACGGTAGAGTCCTTTTATCTAAGGTGGAAGGGCTCTCTCGCTTTGTATACCCTGCTCTCTCTCTGGTTATCAATGATAAAGCTGTAAGGGAATTTAACAAAATATTTTTGGATTTCATTTGGGAAAATAGGCCTCACAAATTGAAAAGAGAAGTACTCTCTAATTCCAGAGTTGAATGTGGCCTTGACTTTTTGGATTTTGCTGATACTATAAACACCTTTAAAGTAAATTGGCTGAAAAGATGCCTTGTGAATCCGGTGTTGTTATGGTTTTTCATTCCTAATAATATCGTCAACAAACTCGTGGCATGTCATATTTAAGTGTAACTTTTTACCAAGCAAGTTACCCATTTCCTTATCGAACTTTCAAAAGCAATGTTTTGTCCATAGCTTTTCCCCCCACAAAGTTCTCCTTTGGAATAACACAGATATAACCGTAAATCTCTCTTTTTTCCTAGATGGTTTAACAATAATTTTAATTGCATTCTATCTGTCTTTGATGATTCTGGTCATATTCTAACTTATAAGCAATTTTTGAATCTCCATAACTTTCCAGTTCCACCAAAGGAATATAATACCAAAGCTATCCCAGCAGGCTTAATTCAATTAATTAAAAATCACCTTAACTTAATAGTGTTTATCCGCTTGGGTGAGATAGATTTTTTAGATCGAAAATGCAACAACAGATATATTCAATTTTTCAAATGAAGAGAAAGATTACTCCAAGGGGTAAATTCTATTGGGGATCCCTTGTAACAAACGTAATTTGGAGAAAGGCCTGGCTTTTGCCTAGTAAATTGTGTGTATCCAACAAAGTTAAGGAAATTCATTATAAAATTCTTCATAAAATCTATCTGTTAACTCATCCATCTCTAAATATTCTGATATTGATGAGGCTTGCTCTTTTTGTGGTTTTGTTGAGGAAACTGTCACCCATTTATTATGTGAGTGTAATGTAACAGATTGTGGGCTGAATTAAGTGCTTTTGTTTTTGGCCCTACAAATGTGACCCACACCTTCATTCTCAAAGAGGTTATCTTTTATCATGAAAACCCAAAGCTGATGTCCCTTGAACATGCTGTTAATTTCCTTATCTTGTATGCAAAATTCTTCATCCACAAACAAAAATGGTTTAAAGGGTTAGTTCACCCAAAAATGAAAATTATGTCATTAATGACTCACCCTCATGTCGTTCCAAGCCCGTAAGACCTCCGTTCATCTTCGGAACACAGTTTAAGATATTTTCCCCATTGAAAGTCAATGGACGGCATACTGTCCATGTCCAGAAAGGCAATACAGACATCATCAAAGTAGTCGATGTGACATCAGTGGCTCAATCCACTATTCATTTCCTTCTCTCTGGGCCTCGAGTGAGTTCACGTAGTGTAATAGCGCAGCGCGTCTGTGTTGCACGTCACCACGTAGGCTCACTATTGGCCGACGCTGGTCATGTGTGATGCGTGTGACGTACAACACAGACGCGCTACGCAAAAACACTACGTGAACTCACTCGAGGCCCAGAGAGAAGGAAATGAATAGTGGAATAAAGTCGTTATTTTTGTTTACTTTTTGCGCACAAAAAGTATTCTCGTCGCTTGATAAACTTAAGATTGAGCCACTGATGTCACATGGACTACTTTGATGATGTCTGTATTGCCTTTCTGGACGTGAACAGTATACCGTCCATTGACTTTCAATGGAGGAACAGAAAGCTCTCGGACTAAATCTAAAATATCTTAAACTGTGTTCCGAAGATGAACGGAGGTCTTACGGGCTTGGAACGACATGAGGGTGAGTCATTAATGACATCATTTTCATTTTTGGGTGAACTAACCCTTTAAGTCTTCTTTGAGCTTCCCTCTTTTTCTTGCTGACCTTAATTCTTTTATTTCATCCCTTAGACTTATAAATAACAAAAATATAATTGTATGTATAATTACATAATGTGCTGTATGCAAATCCAGGATATTTATTTATTTATTTTCGTATCATTATTTGTTCACTGAGATACAACCTTGCTTCACTTCCCTGAGCTTGTAATTATGTGTAAGTTCTGCAATAAACTTACAACGTGCTGTTTTTACATGAACATATCTGCTATAGTTTAGCTTTTCCCTAACTATATTGCAATACTGAGATGAGTAAAAATCAACTGAAATATGTTAATGAAATATATGTTTAAATAAAATGCAACGTTTTAAACATATTAAACTGCAAATATGAATGTTTAGACAATACTATTGAATCCTTAACTTTGAAATACGTATGATAAAATTTATGCTTTTTACAAAGAAAGATTACACTTGGAATAGTTAAAATTGTGTGTTGTATTGTGTGAATAGTGTTTTATTAGTGACAAAATTGGGGAGAGGATTCAAACCTTTCTGAAAATACAGTATGATAATTAACTGCACAATTACTAGAAATGTTTACCTTGGATATTATACAATTTGCATGCATAAAAATTTGTTTAACTTTAAACCAAGTCTGTAGAATAGCCCATATAGCCTATTTGAGCAGGATTTGTTTCCAGGTATGACTGTGTACTCAAAATGTGCTATATATATATATATATTTTTTTTTTTTCTTGTCAGCTGTCTTCTGTCTAGCTAAAATGATTTCTGAAATACTCTTAGAGCTAAACTTTAGGAGTCCTAAAATTAGGACTGACACACCCATTATAGGTGTTAGCAATAATTTAGTTGTTGTTGCTAGTTTGAGTCGAGAAATACACATTTATCACTAATCTGTGTGTGCATTTTCCATGCAAGTTGACTCATGAAACCATTTGTTTATTATATCGCAATCGCATATCTCAATCGCAATATTGACCTCAATAATCGCAATATGATATTTTCCCCAAATCGTGCAGCCCTAGCCAAAAGTATATAGATCTCTTCGCACTGACTGCTCAGTACAGCAGAGGCAGGAGCTCCACACTGGGGTTGCTCGAGTTATATGGGCACACAACTTGCTACAAGAGCTATATCCATTATTACGAACAATAATATTTGACAAATTTTGTCTTTCAGATTATGAAAGTGTTCAAAGGTCAATCTCAAGATACTCTGGGAGGTCTTTCTCGGAGCAGAGCTATCAAATGGGCACAGAGGTTTGTTTAATCGATTCCAGAAAACAACAGTGTCCCAAGCCTCCAAATCTCTTTAATCCACTCTCACCCATGCTACAGTTCCTGTAGATTACCACACACATGTCATTTCTAAATGGTGAATTTTGTTTCTTCAGGCTCTTTACCAATCGGCTGATGGCACAACTCAATATGAAGGGGAAGTGGAAGAAGCAGAAACTGCCTCCGGAGATGACTAAAACTTTTGAAGCAATTACACAGCTGTCTGGCCAAAACCAGAAAAGGAATCTGGCCTTAAATCTGAATTTAAATGGCAACTGAATGTTCAATAAAGCTTGACTAAGAGACAAATGATGTTAGTATTATTATAATAAAATTATACCCAATTGGATTTTTTTAAACTGGTAACCTACTGAACAAACTTAAAAAAAAAATGCTAATTGAAAAGCATATGCTACAACATGTATAAAGTTTAAAAACACAATTAAGTAATTTCTTTGTTTTTATACTTTAAATAGATCTCCAGTTTAACTGACTTTTTTTTTTTCATTGTTCTATTTTAATTAAAAGCACTCAGATAGACAAAAGTGAGGGTAAGCATTAAGACAAATCATTAAGACAAAGTTATTCATTCAAGGGCTGTGAGTATTTTCTCTTTGCCTTTTGTTTGATTCACATTAATGGTGCAATCGTCAGAGGTTTATTAGACTGAATGCAGATCAAATAACACCATTCTCCCCTTTTCTCCAAACTATTTACAACAAACTGCTTCAAATGTCTATGTGTTGTTAGCTATCGGTGCGTAAGCACAGCAAGTAAACAGTGAACAGCGTTCGTGATTCTTTAACTCCGCCCACACGGCACGCCGGAGTGGAGTTAAAGAATCACGAGCGCTGTTCACTGTTTACTTGCTGTGCTTATGCGCCGATAGCTAACAACACACAGACATTTGAAGCAGTTTCCAACGCACGACCGTGAACCTTTATCGTTGGGACTGCTCCATCCTTAAGCATTAGACGATCTGCAAATCCGGCGTCGAACTGGGGTTTGTTTATAAAACAATCATCGTCGAAATGCAGGGAACAAACAGTCTTGCACAACTCCGTTGATGCTCTGGAAAAACAAACTCCATCCACTGGTCCCATTAACGCTGGGTTCTTTGGGAATCTTGTGCAGGGTTGTCTTGCCCTGGCAACCAAAAACACACTTCTTTCTTTGACATTGTGCTAAAGCCGAGCACAGCGCTTTGATGGGCGTACTGCTTTCGCTCTCTTGCTCTGGTCTACGAGTGCGCGCGCGCCCTTCCGGGAGAAGTGCCCTTTGGACCCGTATAAGGAAATTCCGCCCCATCTGACGTCACACAGGCCCATACTCGAAAAAAACTTTCCGAAACTTGTGACAAACCGGAAGGAGTATTTTTGGCACAGAAATACTCCTTCAAACGTACAACTTAATTTTTGAATCTTTGTCCATGTTTAGCATGGGAATCCAACTCTTTAACAGTGTAAAAAACTCAGTATGCATGAAATAGCATTTCACCCCCCCCCCCCCCCCTTTAAGGGGGCAAATATTGTCAAAGGTGAGACTGGAGAGTGGGGGTACGCAGAAGGTTGTTGAAAGCCTTAGAGGGCATGTCAGTCTAAAAAGTTTGAGAACCACTGATCTATATGATATCCATTTAAACAACATAGACTAAACAATATATGGACTGAAATCGCAAAATGGCCTTAAACTATATTAAATTGTGACCGAGACTTATCAGCAATGAACAGGGTAAGTGATTTTAAACCATATTGCTAGAAAGCACAATTTGAAAATTGACAGTTAATTTTCTCTTCTGCTATCTTACAAAATGGTTATGCATGTTTGTTTCTATTTCATATCAAAACTGACATGTGAAATAAACTGCACCTTGTGAAAGAGCACCTTGCTGCATGCTTTCAAAGCAGAAAAAAATTAATTGCTCAGACAGAAACTTTCAACTTTGTAAATAGTTTTGGAAATCTGAAGATTTCATTATGAAAATATTTGTTCATGGCATGTAGTAAAATTTTATGAATATGAATTTATGCATAATATGAATTCCTACAGTATTTCTAAATTATTTGTTAATGATATTGAGTATTTTCTGTAATAAATAGTTCATAAACCTTTGTTTGACTAGTTTATTCTGAACCCACTCAATAAGTGCTGTGTCGCGCCACACCGCCCTGCGCACCACAAGTAAGTTATCAACCTATGGGAAACACTGGTTTGATATGTCATTTTTCATGAAGGTTGACAGGCAGAAAGGTTCTGTTATATCTTTGTTTTTACAAAACATTTATAATTTTTTAATGTTTGTAATCTGTGCAAACATCACATTTAGCTTAAATTAAATGTCTTGCTTTGGTCTACACTGGAAGTGTTCTGTTTGCTCTGCTAAACTATAATTACTAAAACTAAAACTGAAGCTAAATAAATAAAAACTAAATAGAAATGTGTTTACAAAATAAAAACTAAACTAAAACTAACAAAACCATTAATAAAACTTACTAAAACTAAAACTAAACTGAAATTTAAAGCAAAATTGAAAATGATATTAAAATAAAAACTAAATTAAAAATGCAAAACCATAATGTGTATAGATAGATAATGTAGAAAAAGTCACAAAATCTTGCTGAGATGAAGGGAACCCTGTTATTTTAACTAAGGAATAGTCGATCAGGATCATATTGACTCCACACACAATATGAGGGTTAAATGATAGAGTTGATTCCCAGGGAACACATGAATAGATAGAATGTATGTCTTGATTGTAATGTAAGCCGCTTTGGACAAAAACATCTGACAAATGTGTAACTGTTGAATGAACCAAAAAAAAAAAAAAAAAAAAACTTATTTACTTTTTAAATTTACTTTCATACCTCCAAAACAAGTTTTGTTCAATAAATGCAGCAGCAGATGCTGAATATGTCTTCTGTATTCTTGGTGGGGGGAGGGTCTAACTGTGCATGTGCAGTATGAGTGTCATCATCACTCTAGCTTGTTTCTGATTGAAGAAAAATGACATGTTGCAACCATCCCCTGTTGCAACTGTCCCAGTCTCACAGTAACTGCAGTCAAAAAAAAAAAAAACCCAGTGCTAAATATTAGAAAAATAAATTCTAATGAATACTGATGATATTCCCAGCCTTACCTTTGTGTTGAGAGCGTTTTTCATCTGAAGAAACTGTTGTAAGTTTGAAATCAGTATTTTCATAGACTGAATCCATTTCATGAGCCTGACAGAAGACGTGTCCACTGAGACTTCGAGTTTGTTCAGAATAAGGAAGTCACATAAAATGTCATTCACATTTATACAGACAGGAAATAATGAAGTAATGAGTCTGAAAAACAGATCTAGCAACTAATATTTAGACAGCCAAAACGTTTGTGTTAGTTTTTATCTCCTGCTGATATATAGCTCTTGGCACCTAATTAGCTGGAAGAGAGAAGAGAGAAGTGAGTGCATTGATCTGAATAATTAAAGGATTAAAACGAATTCAAGAGAATAAAGAAATAAGATTGGTAAAAACTTCTCGGTCTAATTGTAGTTATGAAGAAGCTTGCATGACCCCTCCCGTTTGTACAGAGACTCATTATTTTATTATTAAATAGAAATAGAAATTTGATGGAAAAAAAGCATTTAAAAGTGGGGACATTTCTTTTTTTTTCTTTTTTTTTTGCTGAGACTATCATACTAACTTATTCCCAAAGTTGTATTTACTGTAAGAAGGTTCCTGAGTAACATTTAAGGTTTTTATTTTTGAAAACTTACTTAATGTGTAAATATGTTATTTTAGCCTTCAAAATTAATTTTAAAATATTTTTTTTTAAATAGATTTTAGAATATAGTTAATAATACTGAAACATTATAATAATACCGAAGTGCACAAATATTACATCAAATTCTCACTGAAGATAACATAAAGTAAACAATCATATCTTTGATTCAGTGATTCTGAACTGGATATATGAGAATGTGCCAGCTTGCAGTTTAAAACATTAGTGCTTGTTTTATTCATACCACATCTCTAAATAAATACGTGTCTTAATAGAAACCTTATATATTAATTTAAAAGAGACTAATACAATAGTATCTTCATTTTAAATGGACAGCAGTATAATTAATCATGTCTGGCACCTTGACGTATATGTTTTCAGTATTATGTAATTAATTGTATTGTATAATACACTGATATACCATTAATACTGAAAACATGTATGTCATTTAACTCCATTCGAATGGAAATAAATGCATAGAACCAGTTCATTTGAAACTGTGCATTACAAATGAACTGGTTCTATGCATTTTTTTCCATTCAAAGTGATGAAAACATAATGGATGTTCCACTGCAGCAGCAGGAAATCTTTTCTTAGAGAGAATTAGAGAATTTAGTATCAGGCTCTCTGACATTCTCTCGCTTTATCCAGAATCTGCAGAACCAAAAAAAAAAAAAAGAAGAGAATTATACCGTATATACCCGACTATAAGACGACCCTGAATATAAGACGACCCCCCCATTTTCCAGACTTATTTTTGGGACAAAAGGTCACTCTTCTTCTAAGAGAAAACTAAACCACAATCAACTGAACTTCCTATAATTCTCTTCTCTGCATTTAACTTCTGCTTTATCTTATAATCTATCTTATACTTGAGACAGGAAATTTTGGAAGGCAAATATTGTTAATTCTTATAATGAAATGTTTGTTAGGTCACTCATTTGTAAGTAACTTTGGATAAAAGTGTTTTCTAAACGTATAAATCATTTGCAGATGCAAAAATTCTTGCCTTTCATTCAGTTTCACTCAGAAATATGCTGCGTTATGAAAGCAAAAATGGTTTCATTTTTCATGTCGACCTAATATGTACAGTAATGTTTAGCATATTTTTATCCAGGTTAACATTTTGATTGCTAAAATGTCATCAGTGGTTGCAAAGAAGTCTTAATGCAGGACTATAAAGAAAATATTTATTTGTAGTCCGTCTCAGTATAAACACTCTTTAACTGTAGAATATGAAATCAAATGTATAAGGATGCATTACACGTAGTATAAATATATATTCTTAAAATGAAATATTTCAAAAGAGGGTTTTGACAGTGATGTCATAGAAGAAGCATTTTTGTTCTCCAACCTTCAGTGATCCAATTTTTTCTTAGTTTGAAAAACATTTGACCTTTTTCTCACCAGCGTTAAAAAAAAGGAAAGTTGCCAGCCACCGCCAGCATTTTTGATCATTTCATGGCCCCCAGAATATTTTGTTGTATGAATATCTGAGCATGCAATATATCACAAGAAACAGAAAACCCTCTGCTTTAAAAAAAACAACAAAAAAAAACAGACCTAACAAAACCCCAAAACATTTTATTCCAGCTTCATGGATTTTATTTTTTTATTTTTTTATCAACAATTGAATGTGGTTAAGTTTCACATTAATGCACGTGACACGATTCACGCATGCCAACAGTCATTGGCCCGTTCTGTAGACACTCGAGATGATAGGGCTCCCTGAAATGATGCCAATTTAGTTGAAAGGGAATCAAGGTTCTTTACGGTCTCACACTTCAACTGAAATTACAAAACATGAACAGCGCATGAGATGGCGTTGTTAACTTAGGCACATGGTAATGGACTACAACAAATGTGCATGCATCTATCTATCACCTCGATTAACTTTAATATTTCCTCTGATCCATTCATGTCTGACACCATAAACTTCACAATATAGACATTAACAACTAAGCACATTTCTGTTTTCGTCTTAAAGACAGAGTGCATCAATATCAAAGACATTTCTCACATTTAATTACATATATTGAGCGATTCACTGCTTTAACAGCATATTTAACTTATGCCTTACTCCTTCACCTCATAAGAAATTTGTGAATGTGAAATTATTTCTTACCAGAAATTACAAAACATGATCAGCACATATGATATGGCGTTGCTCACGCAGGCACATGGAAACACATTACATGAAATGCGCATGTGCCTATCATCCACGACCCTTAGCTGTTAACGCTTACTTTATCAGAACTTTAAATGAGTACAGGTTATATGCCTAAATGAATAACTTTTTTACATCTATAAAACATTCTATACCGTGTATAAACATAGAAACATCAGGGATGAGATTACAATTAAAGATAACAAAACATTGATTAGTGATACAGAATTATACAGGCAGAGGGCTCACATATTGTACACTACATTCTTCACCATCCTACTCCTACACAATATATAAACATGCAGTTATTCACAACCTAAGCATGAGCCCTACTCTTCTGCACAATGGTAACGATCAAAACTTCAACATAATAGAAACTCTTTCAAACAAAACTGAACATTAAACATTAACAGATGTTTCCCTTTACTCAAAAACACATAAAATAACGCTTAATTTCAATATTTACTCTCAATTTCCAGCCATGTGCAAAGCATGCTGGGAACTATGGTGTCTCTAAATTAAACCGCATAATTTAACTAATTCCTTTAAAATAAATAGGAAGCCTTTTTTCCTTAATTTTATCAGCTTAATCAGTTCCTCAATTCAAACCTCAAATATGTTTCCTTAAAAAAAATTTGGAAAATGTATCTCTTGGTTTATTTAGTGAAATGTTCTCAATATTTTCTATATAACATTGAACCACAATTTTCTTAATAAAATATACACAATATTTTAAATTATCACCTTATTATTATTTTTTTATTAAAATTATATAATTAATTAGCCTGGATGCCAGCCGAACTTAGCCCTGCCCACAATTTTTTTAGGTTGGGAAGTTCGGTCTGGACCCTATGGTCTGGACTCGATCCGTTGAGGAGCTATTAGGCCTATGCCCGAACAAAAATTGTTCGGACCAATCAAATTGTCAGGGCGGGCTTTATACGATGATGGACAGATGAGCAACGTAATCATCTACGACGTCACCAACGAGCGCTTGGGTTGAATTCGTTTACAACAAAGATGACTGCCACTGGAGAACTGAGATTTCACGAGTTCACACTTGCAAATAAGTCAGATAGAATAAATGCATATTTGGCGTGCTGTCCGAGGAGAGGGCGGGCTCGGTATTCGGCCCGAACCCAAAGCACTCCCCCCCTATTACTGGCTGTGGAAGAACAAGCCGAGAGTGAGTGGAGGGATGCTGGAAACTGTCAAGGAATGTTAGGTGAGTTGACAGAGTGAATAAATATATGCTTCCTCTCATGCTGATAGGGTAGACATGGTGTTTGATGACAAGTTGATTGGATTGATTATTTGAACGTGCTCCTCCTGAACTTTGTTTATGAAACATCATGTGTAGATCCGCCATCGCGTCTGTTATAGAAGATATCGACAGCGCATTAATTTTAAAAGGCATTTGTCGATCGGAAAGATGAATGAAGAACATACGTCACTTACTCCGTTGCTCTGATTGGTTGTAGGTCTATCCAATTGAGTGCAGAGGCCTTTTCTTTCCTGGTTCGGTTGAAACACGCCCCATAATCACAGCTCAATGGAGCGGTATCAGACTCACATTCTGACTAGAATCTGAGTATGACGAAGTCAGGCTAATAATTAATGGAAACACCCATGATTCATTTTTTACAGTGTATGTAATGTCTGGTTCAAATTACAATTTTTTTTGTCTGTTACGATTACACGATTTTGACTCCTAAAATCTTGTTGTGTCGTGGACAAAAAACATGTCAGACTACACGTTGCTTTCCGACCACTCATCGCGTGCCGTCTCACACACACACATTCACTCGCACACATACACATACACATGCACTCACTCACTCACTCACATACATGCACACACACACACACACACACACACACACACACTCTCGCTCACTCACTCACTCGTGCGCACACACACACACACACTCTCGCTCACTCACTCACTAGCGCACACACAAACACACACACTCGCTCACTGACTCACTCGCGCACACTCTCACTCACTCTCCCTCAATCACTCACTCGCGGACACACACACACACACACACACACACACACACACTCTCGCTCGCTCACTCACTCACTCACTCACTCGCGCACACACACACACAGCCTCGCTCACTCACTCACTCGCGCACACACAAACACACCCACACTCGCTCACTGACTCGTGCACACTCTCACTCACTCACTCACTCACTCACTCACTCACTCACTCTCCCTCACTCACTCACTCGTGCACACACACACACTCACTCACTCTTGACGGAACCCGTCGTGGAGGACAGATTGCTAAAAAATGCTAGTTTTATTATCGCGGTGTCGTGAAATATTGCAGAAGCGACGTAGGTTGTCGCCCACTATGACACACTATACGAGATGAAACGATTGAATTTTGTGTCCCGATGCCCGTTGTCGTTTTACGAATCCCCACGACACCCTACGTCAAATGGATTGTGCCAAAATCGGGCTAAAATCGTGTAATCTGAACCAGGCCTAACCTTCGTTCCCTTTCATTCGGTCATGTTCAACGTCCCGTTGATGTCGACGTGACATCAAACGTGACCGACTGAAAGGGAACTTTCTCTTTCTCTATATAACTGCATTGATAGCATTAGTCTGCTATCAGTGGCTCAAGCCTCCGTTACAAGCTCTAAAATTACGTTTTGGAATTAGCAACAGAGCGTTTTAAGGACAAAAACCTGACAAATGTCTTGAAATAGCCTACATCATAACCTTAGTTCAAGTGGAATAATTGACTCAGGGCCTTTGAAATATTGAAAAGTAATGTAAAAATAATTATTGAAAAATAATGTAAAAATAATTATTGAAAAATAATGTAAAAATAATTAGGCTTTTGTTATTCTTCAATCTAATTCTTCAATTATTCCTAACTTATTCCTGTAATTCTTTTGTTTTGTATGAGTTTAATAAAGCACTCTGTCTCGTCTTCTGTCCAAACACACCATTGTTGCCGGCCTCAGACTATAGGGGATATCAGGGCTCGCAGCAAAGGACACACAGGCAGTGAAGCACTGTGTACTGTGAAACAATAAAAGAGACCCTTTTGTCTTTTGGCGTGTCAGTTTACTTCTGAGATCACGCAGACTCACATATTAGTCTTTGCAGATATATGGTTATGTGGCCTAATAAAATATAGATTTTGTCAAGTTTTTTTGTACCTCTTTAAAGTTCTATTGAACAGCTTCAAAATCAGATCTGAATGATTTGGGTTTTTAAAGGCTCTTTCAGTCAAAACCTCACTGAACTAAGAATCTCACTGAACTCTTTCGATCGCAATGATTCTGGTTAACAGCTCATCAGAATTTGAACTGCCTCATTACATTCACAGTAAAACATTCACAGACCTATATATGAATGCTTTGTGAAGGGATTCTGGTGTTCACTTTTGTTTGAAATTATTCAACAAATGGCATCCCCTTCCTTAAGTGCCCTGCAAGGGCGCAAAAACAGAGTTTAGAATTTGCCCTTACAAGTCTCCCATGTGAGCATTAATTGTGTTGCACATGCTGCCTATAGTGTTCCAAATGAGTTACTTAGGAGCTTCCATGACAATAAGGATGCTGCCTTATAAGGGAGCTGCCTATGTAGATACAGCTCAGTGGATTTTGGATCAGAGCCTTGCCTGTGCTAAAGTTCTGACAGCTTCCCTGAAGCTTAATAAGCAGAGGTGAAATATTTCATGCCCTCATGATAAAAATGAGATGCATTTTAATTTAGAGACTGATTATGAATTAAAACATGATAATGACATTGTCACACCACTTGTTTACCCCAAAATGTGAATTATATAATGAAGAAGAAGTGACACATTTGAATCTCCAGAGAAGCCATGTTCAAAAGCTGGTAAGTTCTGTTCTCATTTCTGTCACTGTACAAATTAGAAGTGAAAATATTTTGTAGTTTTGCCTACTTTGTACTTTTCCTTCACCAGGGTAGGGTTGCACCAGTCGTTCGTAAGTTCTTTCTTAAATTGGAACGTAAAGTCCACACTAGAGGCTTAGTAACTACTAGCTAGTTTGTAACTAACTCTGAACTTTATTCCGTTGCACCATTTGTTCGTAAGGCAGAACATAGCTAGTAGGTCGTAAGCTCTCCGTAAAGTAATGCGTAGTCGCATAATATGACGTTTAGCCTCGATGATCCAATAG
Organism: Abramis brama; assembly: GCF_963993115.1. Lineage (NCBI taxonomy): Eukaryota > Metazoa > Chordata > Actinopteri > Cypriniformes > Leuciscidae > Abramis > Abramis brama. The sequence continues at coordinate 6,313,755 of NC_139974.1, forward strand.
CAGCCTTCAAATACGTGAGCAGATGTTGTGTTGAAATGCTGTGAATTTCAGTTTATCCTTCATTCTTTTGCCTCACGTTACTAACGGTAAAAATAAGTTTCCATTAAATACGATACTTGATCATGAATAGCATAAGTGTTTTTATATGTAAATAACATTCAGAAACTGTATTTGAAATGAAATGAATAGGGATCAATAAATAAATATTGATGCAAAAAGCATAAGAAATTACGTTTATTGATTATGACTGATATTTGACATGCACAACATGGACCGATGCGCACAGCGGCGTGCTGTTTAGGATGGGTTTGTGTTAAAGATAGCCGCTAACAAAGTAATCTTTTCACATAATGTTCTCTCTCTTAAAATGTAAGCGAGTGTAAATGTCAGCATAATCATATATGTCTAAAGAATTGAAGTCTGTCAGGTAAAAGAAGAGCTTATTGATGCAGTTCAGTCTGTCTGATATTTTATTCCATCCGTTACTCCTGATCGGAGGCTGCCGTAAATATTTAGTTTATACGTAGAGTTACGATTCAACTAAGTTTAATGGTGCAACGCAAAAATATTTAGAAGTGCGTAAGTCGTAACTTAGTGTCCATTTACGTCAAAACTAGGCTAAGTTATAACTTACGCACAGCTGGTGCAACCGGCCCCTGTAGCATTGTGGCTTTAAAAAGGCAACAGTTAAATTCAGGCATGAGATGAAGGCAAATGAAGGGGTTATCAGTGATTAATTGAATTGTGTTTAAGTGCTGTTGATTTAAAATACCTGTGTAACCTATTTATATATAACTGAGACATTTAAATGTTCGTCCCACTTGTCGCTGAATTTCTTTTATAATTTACTAGATACGACAAGTAATTGGGTCAGGTATTTTGGGAATGCTACACATTTAAGTGCTGTAGTTTTAAACATCATAAAATGTTTTTGTTCTAACTTTAAAGGCCCCATTTTAATGATCTAAGCGCAAGGTCTAAAGTGCATGCGCCGCGCATTACATCATCACATTGGAAAGGTCACACATGACATTGTTAAACATCCAGGATATGCACACGTAAGGACCATTTTAAACAATAAACTGACACAAATGCATATACATATGTGTCATTCAACATACAATAACTTTGAACGGTCCTCCTACTCCAAACTTGTAAACACTGGGTCGGTATTTCAGACTACATCACGCGTGACCTTTCCAACGTGATGACGTAATGAGATAGTACAAGACGGGCATTTGTGGTTAAAAAGCATATCATTATTTTTTTATTTTTTTAGAAAATGACCGATGGTTTCGCTAGATAAGACCCTTATTTCTCGGCTGGGATTGTGTCGAGCCTTTGAAGTTGCAATGAGACGGATATTTGAACCTTCGAACCGTTGGTTGTCATTGAAGTCCATTATATGGAGAAAAAATCCTGGAATGTATTCCTCAAAAACCTTAATTTATTTTCGACAGAAGAAAGAAAGACATGGACATCTTGGATGACATGGGGGTGAGTACATTTTTAGCAAAATTTTATTTGAAAGTGAACTACTCCTTTACACAACGTGACCCAGGACGTGAAAATGATAACAGCGTCGGGCTGAAATTAGCAAACACTTGCGTCGCGCTTGACACTGGATTGCACCGGGTGTATGATAGGGCCCTATAGGTTTATTTCTTACAGTTATTTTAGATGCATACTCAAAACAGATCTTGCCAATATATATATTTTATTTATAGGCTACTTATAGCTAGCACATACAGTAGGAACGTCTCAGAAGTGCAATGCCAAAGCTGACCACAGCATAGTTTCACACAGAATATTAAAGAACTTTATAATAACATCTCATCCTTAAAAAACTGTTATGCAGAAGCATCATCCCCATTTTAACTAATTTTCTGAAAAGAGGACTTTCTGAGGAGAGCTATTTCTAGCTTTGAAAATTTCTTGAGAAGTTGTTTTAGGTAAAAATGTTGTTTGTCTAAAATGTGACAGAAATCATATGCTTCGCTCCTGCTCTTACAAGCATAATGATGACTACAAGATGGGATATAAGTGCACTCAATAAAAAAGCTGCTTGTGCATTTACATTTATGCAGTTGAAAAAGCCTAAAAAAACAACAAAACAAACGTAGCCTATACATTTCACTGGAGGAAAATTACAGCATTTTAACTGAATAAGCAACAAAATCCAAAGTAAGACATGATGTTTTTCTTTTCTAAACATGTGCATGAAAATAGACCTCTTTCATTACATATCAATGAAGGAGGTAAATTAAAAAATATTTTCACAGATAAACTTATTCTGCTGATTGCAAGAAACATCAGACCAACTTTTTGAATAGACGGAAACATAGACGGAAACATTTCTCACAATAGCACAGTTCTCTCCATTGGGATCGACTCCTCTCCAGTTATCAGGTTCACTTTTCTGAGAGTCCCTCTGGAACCAAAACCTTCAAGAGCAGAAAGAGGTGGTCAGGGTTAAAACCATATTCTTCCTTTCGAGAATATTTTGAAGAAAACCTAGTTTTCTTTTTCGGTTGAGGTTTTGCATTGTCCCAGTGGAACATATTCTGATGTGAATGTAATACTGGGTATTAATTTTTTAAAAAAAAAAACATTTTTTGGGTGATTTCAGGTCATGTGGAAAGACTGTTTTCTGGAGATCTACAGCAGATGATCATGGCAAACATGGTATGGGAAGAAGTACCTTAAAAAAATTAATGCCTGAGTCTTCTGATTCCATATGATTGCACTGTTGTATTTAGTTTTATACTGAATATTCATTTGATCCTTGTGACTTGTGGCTGCGCAAGGTTTGGTTTTGCTACAGTATGCCACCCATATATATGGTTTTTTTTGTTGTTGTTTTTTACTAGGCTCTGTCATTTAGAAATATGTCTTTTCCTATCACTATCCTAATGACACATCTCTACAATTCTGATGGTTGCTGCTCGCATCTCAGCATACCTGATGAAAATTTCTTGCTGTATGAATGACCTTTACTTTCATCTCAACCTTGCCGAGAACTGCTTATGGTTTCTGCCAAACCATACTTGTTGTGTGATCCTGCTGATGGGCCTTGTACAACATCAGAAATATCAGGCCCTTCATTCCTGGAGATCGAGCGAGGAACAGGCCTGGACTTATGTTGTATTTTATGTTTTATTATATGTGACAGCAGTCGTCCATGAGGGGCTGCTGTCTTTTACTTGTTTTGTATTTGTTTATTTTATTATTAAATATTTGCTTTATTTTTTATATTAAAGATTGTTGAATGTTCGCCGGTTCCCGCCTCCTTCTTCCCATAACATCTGGAATGTGTTACATGGAGCTACACAACTCCTTGTCCAAACTCTTGTTCTATCCAGACTGGACTATTAATGCTCTCTTGGCAGGCCTTCCAGCATCAGTCAGACCTCTGCAACTGATCCAGATGCTGCAGCAAGAGTGATATTTAAAGGTAGCCCTATACCTTAACTCACTGCTTCAGAGCTATGTGTCTCTAGAAGCTTGTGTTCTGCAAGTGAACGGCGCCTTGTGGTGCCATCATTCCAAAGAGATTCAAAGTCATTTTCACTGACCTTTACCTGGACTGTTTCCTGCTGGTGGAATGACCTGCCCAACTCATTTTCAAGAAACTTGACCCTATAATACTAAATCTTTGTTATAAAAAAATAAATAAAAATGCTATGTGTACTGTGCTAGACTAACTGAGACTTGTCACTGCACTTGTTGCTTTTATTGTTCACTTAATTGGTAAGTCACTTTGGATAAAATATAATTGTAATTGTATAAAATAATAACAGTTATATTATAGTATAAAGGTATACAGCAATTGCATTGGATATGTAATGTGTATTTCCTATAATTCACGTATCTTGATGTTCAGTGTTTGTTCAATGAATAATACTGTAAATGTGCAGGTATTCTGTACCTATACATTTAGTTAATTTAACAGAAATTGACTGTACATTTGCTATTATTAAGTACTTAGGCTAATTAGAAATTGGTCAACGAAGTTGTGAAATTGGATCTGTAAAAATTTAAATTAAAACTAAATATACAAACATTTGTTAATCGATATATGTACATATTGCATTTTTATGCATCATTTCTTAGTTATTTGACACAGAAAAACTATATATTAAAAGAAAATTACTGTAGATGCATTTTATTTCCCCTCACTCAACAACAAATCATTTTTAATTTAACGTTATTCAGAACAAAACAAGAATGAAAAATATAAATAGCCTATAAAATAAATAGTGGATTGGATTAGCAGCTGATCAAAAAAATAAATAAAAATAAAATAATAATAATACTATACGGTTTTGCAAATTATTTTGCGTATTGTTCACGGACCTCACTTTGAGAACCGCTGTTGTAAAATATATCATTATTGCAAATATTTTAATGTTCTTTCCTGTAGTAGAACAGTGTGTTACATTGATTAGCAAACAATTGCAGACAGTGTTCTTACTGTACTCCAGTTTCAGTGAGAGTTTGGTTATTCACCCAAACCCAGCGTCCTTCAGTTTGCAGATCATTGAGACCAATCCAATACTGGTCTTTTATTTCAGAGTACAGAAACATCTAATAAAGAAAAGGACCATGAATGAATGACTGAATGAATGAATGAATTCATCAGTTACTTTCTCAGTTACAGTTAGATTTCTCAGTCTTACCTGTTCTGATTGGCTGGTTATGGTCACCAGATCGGCTCCTTTTGAAACACAGAAAGCACGACTGCTTGACCAGGTGAGTTTTTCAGAGCTGAAGAAATACACCTTTCCACCCCAATCTCTCAACTTCATGTCACTGTTCAAAGACTGAGCTGTGAATGCTAAAAAAAACAAAAAAACAAACAAACATTCTTCAGATACATTCTTCAGATCAAAACAATCTTAAGGTTGATCAAAGTTTGACTTAATGTGCAGAAATTATCAAACATTTTGTCTAAGCCTGTGTCGTGACTAGAAGAGAAATAGCTCACCTTTGTAAAATAACAGTTGCTCTGGTACAGAAAGTTATGAATAACAAAATAAAATAAATAAAAAAACAGACAAAATCATTAAGTAATTTCTCTTTACAAACTGTTAATGAAACATTGTACTGGGTGCATTAAATATATTTTACTCACTTGTGCTGTTGGTCTCTTGCATGCCATCTGATTAAAGGAAAAACATTTGCAGTATAAATACACTCTAAAAGACGTAGTAATAGTTCTATTTAAAACGGTATCGTCCTGAAAAAAAACTTTATATGCTAAAATTGTTCGGTAACACTTTACTTGAAGGGGTGTGCATAAGACTGACATGACACCTTCATAATCATGACACGGCAGATGTCATAAATATGAAGGAGGTCTTATGCATGTTTATGACAACTGTCATTAAGTGTCATTCGCTCAATTATAACATTTTTAATGCAAATATGACATTGTTTGAGATGTCTTTGTTATAACAACTTGACATAAACCAATACATCATAACCTGTCAGTGTCTTTGTCATGACAACTTGACATTACCAAGACAACATAAATTGTCATAAATATGTCATAAACATGACATAGCAGATTAATTATCAAACTTAAAAAAACACTTAGCTTTATGGGTTAACATTTCATTAAACTGTCAGGTGGTTGGTTTTGACATTGGCTGTCATGAGGCCATTATAACTGTGTCATGAATGTTTTTCTTGACCTCAACTACAGTGGCACAAATTTAATTTGTCATTAAAATGTTATAATGGCTTAATGACAGCCAATGTCAAAACCAACCACATGACAGTTTAATGAAATGTTAACTCATAAAGCTAAGAGGTTTCTTAAGTTTGATAATTAATCTGCTATGTCATGTTTATGACAGGTTGTCTTAGTAATGTCAAGTTGCCATAAAGACATCTCACACAATGTCATATGCATTAAAAATGTCATAATTGAGCGAATGACACTTAATGACAGTTGTCATAAACATGCATAAAACCTCCTTCATATTCATGACATGTGTCATGTCATGACTATGACGGTGTCATGTCAGTCTTATGCACACCCCTTCAAGTAAAGTGTTACCCTGTAACTGTCACATCATTACTGATTTTCTGGAGCCTGTGTCATGTGACTAGAAGAGAAATAGCTCACCTTTGTAAAATAACAGATGCTCTGGTATAGAAAGTTATGAATAACAAAATAAAAATAAAACCAGTCAAAATCATTAAGTAGTAATTTATCTTTACAAACTGTCAATGAAACGTTGTACTGGGTGCATTAAATATATTTTACTCACTTGTGCTGTTGTTCTCTTGCATGCCATCTGATTAAAGGAAAAACATTTGCAGTATAAATACACTCGAAAGATGGTTCTTTACACGTAGTAACAGTTTAAAACGGTATCGTCCTGAAAAACCCTTTATATGCTAAAATTGTTCTTTGTGTTAGAGTTTAGGGTTCTTTATTCCTGCATTTTTGTTTTTCAAACCTGTAACTGTCACCTCATTATTTATTTTCTGGAGCTCAGCTATACAACTACACAGACTGTCAACATACTCTCAACAGGCAAATGATTCGTTCTTAAAATGTCTATAAATTATAACTTTAAAAATTGTAACTGGTTTCCTAACAATCATGTATTTTTCTCTTTTTAGTTGAATTGAACATGTAAGTGTGAGCAGCTCTGTTCAGTTAAGGATACTCATCTTCTCTTCTCCACAAAGTAAGTGAGATATGGAATATATGGTCCATATTGTTTGATTTTTTTATTTATTATTACTTTATGGCTAAACATACCCAGTCATAAAAAAACATTAAAGCTATCCCATGACTTTATATCACTTTTTCCTTTTAACACGGTAAAGAGCTCATACTGTCCATTTTTGCCTTTGTGAACATGATTGTTTTTACATAATCAAATGGAAGAAACACAATGTACTGAAAGCTAGCTGGGCACTCCTCCTTAGTCCTTTGCCATTCCATCATGAAATACATTTCCCATAAACCTTTGCCCTGACACATTATGTTCTGATTAGTACCACCTGTTTCTCATTACCTTGTTAACTCTGCATATATAACCCCTGTTTATTCAGTCACTCATGGTTAAATGTCACTGCATTTTTGAGCATTTTATACTGTTACTGTGTTATGGCCTTGTTCTTCTGCCTGTTAGCCTGTGTCTTAGCTTCTGCTGCTGGATCTTTATTGCCCTGTGGTTTTGACTTCAGTCTGTTATTTGGAAAAACATATTGATTACCCTAATAAACTACTACACTTGGATCCTCAACCAGTGCTTCAGAGCAGTTCATGACAATAAGCAGTGAGTTGTTGAAATGTAAGATGATCTGGGTCTGGGTTTAGCAGCAGGCATGCCCTTAAATCATTATATATATATATATATATATATATATATATATATATATATATACTGTATATGAGAGAGAGATATATACTGTATATGAGAGAGAGATATATACTCACACATGATCCCCAGAACACAGAGACCTCCAAGAGCCAAAACAAGAGAGGCACCGAGGACGATCAGAAGAACTTTAGTCTGCTTTGAGGAACAAACTTCCTTGTCTGTTTCTGCTTCAGTGAAGTTATCTGGATAGAAATTTGGAAAAGATAAAGGAAACATTTTCTGTATCCTTACATTGGTTCAGCTGATGTATTTTTATGTCGTACAATACAATTTAAAAGTGTTCTCCAAAGACTTTATTTCAGCCATTTAACCAAACTCCCATTAAAAACAAAACAAAAAAACATTACATTTTAGGATGATAGAAGCTGAAGTGCTAAACTGCTAACTCGTTTCCACGTTTTGGCCTACTACAGTTACATATCTGCACCACTCCAATTTGTCAGGTAGAATAAGAGTCAGTAAAATGGACAAATACCACTTTAATAAGCTTTTCACGAGCAGGGACCACACCACAACCATGAATGTTTGAGAATTATTTATTGAAGAAAGTTAGGGATGAATAGGGAGAGGATGAAGTTGATGGTTGTCAGGTTGATCTGACACTGGTGTTGGTGGCCGGGAGACTCAAGGTGGTGGCATCATCTCGGTTAAATGTAGGCAGAGTGATTAGGACCCCCCAAAGACTGGGAAGAGCTGAGGTAGGCTTGGCCTGACAGAGGTTGTTGAGGTTGTTACAGATGTAAGAGCAATATGCTTGTAAAGATTAAGATCGTCTCATCTGAGATACCTCGTCTGGCCACTAAGGTCGCTGCACCATTGCGGAAGGAATGTATTGAGGGGTGCTCTGGAGATATGCTGGTGATACAGGGGATTTAATAGAAGTGCTTGCTTAACCAGGAACCGGCTGAGCCGGTATTCCAGTTTGAGTAAGAAAGAGCTGATGTAATTAGGGTGTGATACTCCTAATTGACCTATGGCTAAGCCACGCCCCCAAACGCGATGAGCCAATCACAGTGCGCATAGCTAACCCAATACACTCGGACATTCTCTGCTTCCACGTCCATTGAAATGCATTGCAGTTAGTCAGTTTTCATTCGTTTTTATCTGTTTTTTCTTGTCATTTTAAGTTTAAAATGGTCAAACGGTGTGCATGGGGTACATTCAACTCCAACACTAGGTATCCTGAGAGGCTGGGCGACGGTGTGTATTTTTTACCCTTTCCCAAGCCACATCTCAACCGAGATAAGTGTCTGCTCTGGATTACTTTATGCGGTAACTTAGACCACAACACCAACTAAACGTGGATAAATTAAACAAGGATGTCTACATCTGTTCTAAGGTAAGTCAACAACGTATTTGAACGTTATCTTTAACATCTCTAACGTAACGTTAGCCTAGCTTCTAGCTGCGTTGCAGTTTGACAAGAGTAGCCTACAGTTTGACAAAAGCACAATTTTGTGTTTTACACAAATATAAGTAGGCTAAACACTTTGCAGTTTTAATGATGTCCTGTATGAACAAAATGGAGTATGTTTTTATGTTTCCACTGTTCGATCGCGCCCTCGCCTCTCTCTCTCTGACACACACACACACACATTCCAGCATTGCAATCTTGGCATCGCAGCCTGTTCATTATGCTGCGTTCACACCAAATGCGAATAGAGCAGACAGACTCACGGAGGCAATTCACTCGCAATTTATTGACGAATCAAACTCCTGCAACTGTCTGCCACACGCTCCACCTTGCCTTCCACAGCGTCACTCAATAAAACAAAGCAAGAATAATGAGCATCAACACAGAAATGACCCACATACATGGGGTTGTTCGAGTCGCACGGCACAATACCATTACAGCCCGTTCAACAGAGAGCGCGCAGCTCTTAAAGTGGCCATACTTATTTCCACTCGTTACAATATACTGTCCTGTATCACACAGGGACGCCGGAGTATGATGTATGATAACGTAACCAAGTGGCGTCTCATTTCATAGGGGTATGTTTTCAACCCTAGCGCTTACCACTCGGTTTCGAGGGACAAGGGCTAGGGGTAAGACGAAGGGGTAGGGGTAGGGGTAGGGGAAGGGGTAAGACAGAGAATTGGGATTCAGCCTAAAACTCTATAAGTAGGTGTGATGATGGGCTAGGTTAATTACATCATCACTAGGGTGCCAGCCTAAAGTTTGTTGTATTTTGTGTGTTGACAATGGGTATGTTGATGGACAGTTCCAAGATCATGTGTTCCATGTGTTAATGTGGTGAAGGATACAAGAGTCCTTGTTTGTTAAATTATTTATTGTGTAAGTTTGCATTTTACAGCACATATTAGATTTTGTCTGTCTAATCCAGTGTTTAGAGGTGGGTTCTGGTAGTGCGCATATCCGGAACGTACCATTTTACAAAATGGAGGGAGACATGAGTGCTATGAGGTGTTAATGTTTGAGTGTTTGTTATGCATGTTATGTATGTTGGTATTATGGTTACTTTAGGAAAAAATGAGTTTATGAGAATGTATATTAGTTATGTAGCTACAAATGTTTTGCTGTGAAAGTCTGTTGTGTGATTTGGAGAAAGGTTCCCCCCGTGCATATGGTTTGATCCACCAGTGTTTGGGCGGGAAACTTGTGTATTTAAACAAAGGTCTGAGCAGAGTAAAGGGGGTGGCATCCTGTGAATTCTGTGCAAACATTTGAACTTGTCTGAGGTGAGACATGCTGTTACCAATGTGGATGTGCCACTAGGCATTGTTTAGTGCCAGTTTTTGCTGCTCACGGCATTTTATTTTTGGTTTTTGTAACACCAGTGTTTGTTGCATTAAGTGTTTTTTTTTGTTTCATTTGTTTCTTTGTTTATTTTTGTGCACCTTGTGGACTGCTTCTTGAAGATGCAACTTCTAAAATAAATCACGTCTGGTATTTTGAAAACCACTCCCTTGTACTGAGCCTTCCTATCTTCTCCCAGGCCTTTCGGCATTTCTCTACATGACACATGGTGGCAGCGGTACTTCCAGGCCAATAGGAGGCTAGTGCATGTGGAGGCTGCAGGTTGAGTGGTGCAACAAACCCTTTGTCAAGTTGGGTGGCAAGAGACATTGTTATTAAGCAAAAATGCCACCAAAGAAGCAAGATGCAGCAAAGGCAAGGGACGAGTCTAATGTTCCAGATGAGTCCGTGTCAACATGCACGGTTCCAGACCAAAGTGAAGTTGTAGCTGGGAGTACAGCTGACCAACTTATGGATATGATGCAAAAGTTTTTACGTAAGCAACATCAGAGAGAAGAGCGCTTGGAAAGAGAGGCGCAGCGCCAAGAGCATAAATGGCAGGTGCTACACCATCAGTTTTCACAGCTGCAGTCTGAAGTTCATCAAGACCAACAGCGACAGTCACTGGCAGGGATGGCAGTACCAGCAGATACGGCGGTGCGTCGGCCTTCAACCATTCATTCAAGTCGACAACCCTTACAGGACGATGACTGTGCTTCAGGAGGTGAGAATCTAACCGAGGGACAAGGACCTGCAATGTTACGTTTACAGACTCCGAGAATGCTTCCTTGGACCCATGATGAGGACATAGAACACTATCTAACAACTTTTGAACGTATTGCTCAAGCATGCAGATGGCCAAGGCAAGACTGGGTGTTGCATTTGTTACCTCTCTTATCTGGTAAAGCGAGGGCAGCTTGTGTGGCTATGGAGCCAGATGATTCACTAAACTATGGCTTGGTCAAACAGGCTATTCTTGACAAGTTTGAAATAAATGTGGAAATGTATAGGCAGCGTTTCAGAGCATACAATGCTCAGGAAGATGAGACTCCAAGAGAGTTGCAAGTAAGACTAAGAGACTTATATGAGAAATGGATGAATCCTAAGAGTCGAACAAAGGAGGAGATCGGTGACCAGATTGTGCTAGAACAGTTCCTTAAATTACTCAATCCAGAGACAAGAACATGGGTGAGACAGAATAACCCTACCTCATCTAAACAAGCAGCAGAGATGGCGGAGGCCTTTATGGCTGCAAGACGATCTTCGTATCAACCAAGACGATGGCGATCTTATAACAACAGCTCAACCGGTAAGTCTGGGGATGGTTGGGGTAGTGGTCTTAGTCATTTTGGTGTTAATACCGGGGTATCATCACAGATTAGTTCTGGTACTAACAGTGGGAAACAGCAGGGGGCAGTTAATCAGTATAAGGGTAAAGCGGTGATTATTTGTCATGGATGTGGCCAGCCAGGGCATAAGAAAGCAGATTGCCCTTTACAGAAGGTTACGAATACTCGCCTTTGTTATGTGCCGAGGTCCTCTCTAGGGTTAAGGGAGGTGGAGTCGAACACAGACACGGTAATTGAGGTAAAGATCGGGGCTAAATCCTTTAAAGCTTTAGTGGACTCTGGTTCTAGCCAAACGTTAGTAAGGACTGAATGTTTGGAGGAGGGTAACGCATTGATGCAGGACAAATTGAGAGTTTGCTGTATTCATGGTGATGAAAAAGATTACCCCAAAGCTGAGGTTGTCATTGAAATAAACGGTCAGGCTTATTATCTGTTAGTTGGTGTAATGGACCAGGCGCCCTATCCAGTTATTTTAGGTAGAGATGTGCCTGTGCTTGTAGATCTTTTGCAGAATGACAGGGAGATAGCTGAAGTCATGATGGTAACAAGAGCCCAGGCTAAGCATGATAAGACCTGTAAACAGCTGCTACAAGAGTTACCTTTTGGTGGGGGTCCTAAAACTAGGAAATCTAGACGTGAGAGGCGGCAGAACAAAGTTGAGGGTACAGAAATGGTTGAAAAATTGCCTGAACCTAATGCAGATGATATTGAATGCATTCCTCATGATATAGTGGAACTTCAAAGGCAAGATAAAACCCTGAAACTCTTGTTTGAGAAGGTTGGCAAGGGAAACACTGAGTCAGCTTTGCTGCAGAAAGATCGTTTTGTGATTAAAGAGGATAGGCTGTACCTGGTAAGTGCTGAGGGAGAGAGGTTAGTGGTCCCTGAATCCATGAGACTGAGGATATTGCAGTTAGGTCATTCTGTACCGTGGGCGGGGCATTTGGGCCAGCAGAAAACGCTGGCCAGAATTGCTAGAGGATTTTATTGGCCCAGACTGTATATGGACGTAATGGATTTTTGTAAGTCTTGTCCAGAGTGTCAGCTGGTGAGTCCAGCTAGAAAGGGCGATAGAGCACCTCTTGTGAGTCTCCCTATAATTGACATCCCGTTTTCTCGCATTGCTATGGATATAGTGGGTCCGTTAGAAAAGAGTAGAACAGGAAATCGGTATATTCTGGTGGTGGCAGATTATGCTACTAGATATCCAGAGGTTTTTCCTCTTAAAAACACAAAGACGAGACAAATTGTCAATGCCCTTGTTCAGCTCTTTTCACGGGTAGGCTTACCCAAAGAGATAATTACAGATCAGGGAACCAATTTTACGTCCAGACAAATTAAGCAAGTGTATTCAATGTTGCATATATATCCTATTAAGACCACGCCTTATCATCCTCAGACTGACGGTATGGTAGAAAGGTTTAATCAGACATTGAAATCAATGTTGCGCAAGTTTGTGTCTGACACAGGTGCAGACTGGGACCAGTGGTTGCCGTACTTGATGTTTGCCTATCGAGAAGTTCCACAATCGTCTACAGGCTACTCACCCTTTGAGCTGCTCTATGGACGCCAGGTTCGTGGGCCTTTGGATGTCTTAAAGGAGGCCTGGGAAGGAGACAATGCAAGTGAACAAACGAATATCTTATCGTATGTCATTAAGATGAGGGAGAAGATGGACTCGATGGCAGAGTTGGTAAGAGACAACATGACTAAGGCGCAACAACATCAAAAACAATGGTACGATCAGTCAAGCAGGAAGAGAACATTAAGTCCAGGTCAAAAGGTGTTACTGCTCCTTCCCACATCTGACAGTTCATTACTGGCCAAGTGGCAGGGGCTGTATGAAGTGTTACGTAAACTAAGTGCTACTAACTATGAGATCTCTCTACCAGATCGCAGGAAGAAGTCTCAAGTTTTTCATATTAACCTCTTAAGACCGTGGCATGAGAGAAGAGGCTCATGGTCTGAGCAGTTGTGGGCAAGAAAGGTGGACGAAGAAGAGGAACTAGAGGAGCAATACTTCCCAGTTGATCAAAAGTCAATAACTGTTCCATCAGTAAATCATCTTACACCTAAACAGCAGAGAGAGTTCTTGAAACGAGTACCAGAGAATCTTTTCAGTGATCAGCCTGGAAAAACAGATCTTCTACAGCATGATATTCACCTTCTGCCAACAGATCCCATTAGGCAGACTCATTGTAGAGTGCCCGCCCGCCTGATTCCCGCGTTGAAAGAGGAAGTGAAAGTGATGCTTGATTTAGACATCATAGAACCATCGAGGAGCGAATGGTGTAGTCCAGTGGTGCTGGTACCAAAAAAGGATGGTTCACTCAGGTTCTGTGTGGATTTCTCGAAGCTTAATGCAGTGTCTGCTTTTGATCCATACCCAATGCCAAGAGTTGATGAGCTAATTGAACGACTGGGCAAAGCTAAGTATTTAACAACTCTCGACTTATGCAAAGGATATTGGCAAGTGCCATTGGCTGACTCGGCTAAAGAACTGACTGCTTTCCGTGTTCCTTCTGGATTATATCATTTTAAATTTATGCCTTTTGGCCTGCAGGGGGCGGCAGCAACTTTTCAGCGCTTGGTGGATCAGGTGCTGAGAGGAGTGGAAAGTTTTGCAGCAGCTTATATCGATGACATAGTCATTTACAGCGATTCGTGGGAAGAACATCTGGAACATCTTGCTGAAGTGTTCGATAAGATCCATCATGCAGGGCTGGTTGTCAATGCCAAAAAGTGCCAGATTGCCAAGCAGGAGGTCTCTTATTTGGGCTACGTTGTGGGTGGAGGATCAATCAGGCCTCAAGTGGATAAAGTGCAAGCTATCTTGTCGTGTGTACCCCCAACAACGAAGAAGAGTGTTCGATCGTTTCTGGGCTTGGTGGGCTGGTACAGGAGATTTGTGCCAAATTTTGCCAGCAGAGCTGCAGTATTAACGAATCTCACAAGGAAGAGTAGCCCCATAAAGGTCAAGTGGACCCCAGAGTGTGAGCAGGCTTTTCAAGATTTAAAGGCTTGCCTGTGTAAAGATCCCGTCCTACAGAGCCCAAACTTTGACCTTCCTTTTGTTGTTCAAACCGATGCATCTGGACTGGGATTGGGTGCGGTACTGTTACAAGGGGAGGGACAAGACCGACACCCAGTACAGTACATTAGCAGAAAGTTGTTTCCTCGGGAGACTAACTATTCAACGGTTGAAAAAGAAGCGTTGGCCATTAAATGGGCCCTGGACACTTTAAAGTATTATTTGATTGGCAAAGACTTTGTTCTTGAGACTGATCATAGGGCATTGCAATGGATCAATAAAATGAGAGACAGTAATGCAAGAGTTACACGGTGGTATCTTTCTCTCCAACCTTTTAAGTTCAAAGTCCAATATAGGGCTGGAACATTGAACATTATTGCAGACTTTTTGTCACGCCTCTCTTGAAGAGTGGCTGTCTTGAGGAGGGGGGTATGTGATGATGGGCTAGGTTAATTACATCATCACTAGGGTGCCAGCCTAAAGTTTGTTGTATTTTGTGTGTTGACAATGGGTATGTTGATGGACAGTTCCAAGATCATGTGTTCCATGTGTTAATGTGGTGAAGGATACAAGAGTCCTTGTTTGTTAAATTATTTATTGTGTAAGTTTGCATTTTACAGCACATATTAGATTTTGTCTGTCTAATCCAGTGTTTAGAGGTGGGTTCTGGTAGTGCGCATATCCGGAACGTACCATTTTACAAAATGGAGGGAGACATGAGTGCTATGAGGTGTTAATGTTTGAGTGTTTGTTATGCATGTTATGTATGTTGGTATTATGGTTACTTTAGGAAAAAATGAGTTTATGAGAATGTATATTAGTTATGTAGCTACAAATGTTTTGCTGTGAAAGTCTGTTGTGTGATTTGGAGAAAGGTTCCCCCCGTGCATATGGTTTGATCCACCAGTGTTTGGGCGGGAAACTTGTGTATTTAAACAAAGGTCTGAGCAGAGTAAAGGGGGTGGCATCCTGTGAATTCTGTGCAAACATTTGAACTTGTCTGAGGTGAGACATGCTGTTACCAATGTGGATGTGCCACTAGGCATTGTTTAGTGCCAGTTTTTGCTGCTCACGGCATTTTATTTTTGGTTTTTGTAACACCAGTGTTTGTTGCATTAAGTGTTTTTTTTTGTTTCTTTTGTTTCTTTGTTTATTTTTGTGCACCTTGTGGACTGCTTCTTGAAGATGCAACTTCTAAAATAAATCACGTCTGGTATTTTGAAAACCACTCCCTTGTACTGAGCCTTCCTATCTTCTCCCAGGCCTTTCGGCATTTCTCTACATGACAGTAGGCCTACATAAATGTATCAAAAAAAACATTCCGAGACGCCCTGGTCCATTCTCATTCGTGTTTATTCTGTGCCGGACTCTCTTCATGATCTGGGTCCAGCAGGGCGGGGATTATGCAGCTCATTTACATTTAAGGTGGTACACACCAAAACAGCTCTTTTTAAAACAGGCCCCAAAAATGACATTTTCAAATGGTTATAATAAATTAACTGTGGGGTATTTTGTGCTGAAACTTCACAAATACATTCTGGGGACACCCAAGACCAATATTACATCTTGTAAAAAGGGGCATAATAGGTGCCCTTTAAATGATATGGTGATTTAATGATGTGCTGTTCCAGCGCGTGCGCTTCAGTTGATTAATGCAATCGATCACTGTTCTAATCGCAAGAAAGCATGTCAAAATAATTTCCAAACTGTAAATGGTTAGTTTATTTAAAAAATTAAATTCTGCATTTTCTAACTCTCATGTTGTTTTCGTGCTTCACGCAAGCATTTGAGCATGTTTACAATATGTGCGTCGTTGTAAATCTGTTCATAGGATCGAATCATATCGTTTACATCAACGATACATAGCCTATATCGTCACATTTTTATATCGTGATATGATCTCAATATTTACATCCCTATTTACTGCAGTGCTAACCCAGATAGCCACTGGACGCTGTAACGGAACAGGGCCGCAAACGCAAAACGATAGAGCCGGGTCTGTCCCGCATCCGCCTCACGGACTCGTTCCTGAGTCTAAACGCACATCGGGCCAAAGCCGTTTCTGGTCTGTTTTTAGGGGTTGTTGCGGATATGTGACAGCGCCGATCCAGCACCGCCTGATCATCCCGTTACAGATGCGTAACGGGTGCGTGAAACGATTCCGCCTACCGGAGCTGTGCCAGATGTGTTACGATTCCGCTTAAATCACCACTGGATTGTCCTTTTGCCTTATTTTTGTCAGTTAGGTTATCATAGTAACCTATGCTACCTAGGCATACATAAAGTTATTTATAATAATGCTCTGTCTATCTACAGTAATTATCTTTTAATATATAGTTTTTCTGTGTATAATAACTATGAAGTTATGTATAAAAATGCAATAAGTACATAAATTCAAATACAAAGTTTGTATATTTACAGTTTTAATTTTTGCAGATCCAGTTTCACAACTTTGACCAATCTCTAATTAAGTACTTAATAATAGCAAATGTACAGTCAATTTCTGTTAAATTAACTAAACGTACAAGTACGGAATACCTGCACATTTACAGTATTACTCATTAAACAAACACTGAACATCAAGATACGTGAATGATAGGAAATACAAGCTTAGTATATAATTTAGAACATGTAAAAATATCCACATTAAAAGACAATTGCTGTATACCTTTATATTCTAATATAACTTATTTTAAACATTTACAATTTATCCAAAGTGACTTAAAATTAATAGAACAATAGAAGCAACAAGTGCAGTGACAAGTCCCAGTTAGTGTAGCAGTGCACAATTTTTTTTTTTTTTTTTTTAATAAACAAAGATTTAGTATTATTGGGTCAAGTGTTTATGAAAAGATGGATCTTTAGCAGTTTCTTGAAAATGTGTTGAGTTGCGCCGGTCATTCCACCAGCAGGGAACAGTCCAGGGAAAGGTCAGTGAA
Source organism: Abramis brama (assembly GCF_963993115.1). Classification (NCBI taxonomy): domain Eukaryota; kingdom Metazoa; phylum Chordata; class Actinopteri; order Cypriniformes; family Leuciscidae; genus Abramis; species Abramis brama. The sequence goes on from NC_139974.1 coordinate 6,331,238, forward strand.
AGTGATTTTGTGTCTCTTTGGGATGATGGCACCACAAGGCGCCGTTCACTTGCAGAACACAAGCTTCTGGAGACACATAGATCTGAAGCAGTGAGTTTAGGTCTTGCTGCAGCATCTGGATCAGTTGCAGAGGTTTGACTGATGCTGGAAGAGCTGCCAGGAGAGCATTACAATAGTCCAGTCTGGATAGAACAAGAGCTTAGACAAGGAGTTGTGTGGCTCCGATAGGAAGGGCCGGATCTTTCTGGTGTTGTATAAGGCAAATCAGCAGGATCGCATGGTTTGGCTGAAACCATAAGCAGTTCTGTCTTGGCAAGGTTGAGTTGAAGGTGAAGGTCATTCATCCAGCAAGAATTTTCCATCAGGTAGGCTGAGATGCAAGCAGCAACCGTCAGATCCTCTGGCTGGAATGAAAAGTAGAGATATGTGTCATTAAGTGATAGGAAAATCATGTTTCTAAATGACAAAGCCTAGTTACGCTACAAAAAAAAATAAAAAATTAAATAGGTGTGTGGAATCTAACACAATCGTGGTTTTACTGTAGTAAAAACAAACCTTGTGCAGCTACAGTGGCCTCACAAGGATCAAATGAATATTCATATGGGAAAATATAGTATAAAACAAATTAAATTTTCTGCCACTTTTAGTGCAATCATATGGAATCAGAAGACTCGGCCATTACAATATTTTAAATTACTTCTTCCCATACCTTGTTTGCCATGATCATTCTGCTTTCCACTTGACCTGAAATCACAAAAAAAATAAAAATAAATTAACAACTCAGTATTACATTTACACATGTCAGAATATGTTCCACTGGGACAATGCAAAACCTCAACTGACTGATCTGGAAGCTGAGCAGGAAAGGCTAACAGTGAGGTTTTGAGCTGAGACGAGACACCTAACGTTAGGGGTGTAACTGTCTGTTCATCTGGATCAATGTAATTTTCATAACCAATGATCAAAAGTATCCTATGAAAAAGGCTACTATGATGACCCCAGGCCATCCAAAATGTAGATACGTTAATTTCTTCATCAGAACACAAACATTCTATCAACTTTTATTTTATAAGCCACATATATGCATTCTATAGCTACGTGTTGGCAAGTAGATGCAGCCAGAATATGCAATTTATCATGTTGTGTTCATATTCTAGTCTCATGTGCTTTCCTGTATCATCAAGTACAGTATTTACTGAATTCGTTTTCTTAACAGTCTTGAGATTAACTCTTAAAATTAACTATGGTTTAACCACAAAGAAAACAAAACAAAAAACATGGTAGGCCTATTTGTATTTGTAGTATACCTGTGGTTATTAAAAATGGTAATAAAAATCCGCCAAAAACGTGGTTACTATAATTAAAACCGAGGATATTTTTTAAGAGAAGAGTTTTCAGCTTCCAGGCAGTGTTTCAAAATGTCCCGCCATTTAAGAGATTGATTTACTGACAGATACTATCGCGTATTAACAAAGATTTTATACACAATTAAACGGACTTTGATATGTATAACAAGTCTACGAAAGCTTGTTTTAGGTCTTTTGAGATGTGGGTTCAGCTAATCTTTCTTAAAACAGATGGAAAATGTAAAGACGCATGATGCTACATTTTCAGTGTTTTGCCCTCCAGCTCTCGCCAGTTATGACAGAACATAATTTAAGAATGCTAACGTTAGCTTGAAAACTGTAAACGTAACACAAATGTAATATAAAATATCGTTCACATGTAACTTAGTATAATGAGACTCTTACCTCAGCCGGTGATCGGTTGGCATGATGTCTGCTGTGACGAACAAGGCTCACTGAAAAGGGCGTTTATTTCCGAAGAATCCAAACGGACTGACTAACAACAGAACTCCTGCTCACGGCTGCTCGCCTCTTGATGAATACGATTGCTTTCTTTGAACCACTGTTGATCTCACAATCCACTTCACGAGAGTAGACTGAATTCAAATCTCCCGCTTGCCCAAACTCGACTGATCAGCTAACGTTAACCGTTGTGGGCGGGAGTAAACGGCGGAAAAGTAATGGCGGCGAATTTGAATCTGCGTCATCGCGCGCGCGCGCACTCACACACACAAAGCCCTGAATGTGCAGCAACGGAGATTTGGAAAAATATTCATAAAATATACATGAAATTATGGGAGAATAAGACAATGAAATAATGATCAAAATGAGTATAAAATAAAATGTGAAATAAAAAATAATTCAATACAGGCCTACTGTAGCCTATGTAGGGTACTGTATGTACAAATACTATTATTTAACCTTAAAAAAACTCACTTTAACCCCCACATGCTTAATAATCTGTAAGGAAAACATATTGAATAGATGCTGATTTCCGCAGTTATACCTTCTTTACTTTGTTTTCTAATTTCACAGAAAAAAATCTGTAAATTATTACCTAATAATTTCTGTAAAATTACACATAACTCTGTAAAAATACAGACAAGTTCCTTTTAAAAAACATAAAATTGATGTAAAACCAAAATACAAGCAATTACCTGCAAATTTAACAGTGGACCTTTAAATTACAGCCTTTTATTTTACAGATATTTGCTGTAATAATGACAAAACGGTAAAAATCTGTAAACAAATACAGACAATTACCTGTAAAATTACACTTTTTTTACAGTGTGTGCTGTAACGGACCTTATAGCATCACAAAATGTTGCTGTATAGTTTTTGAACACTGATAATATTGCTCAGCTTAATGAGAATGCATTTATCTCATGCTCTAGATAGAAAAAAAAATGCAGACAGGTAACCATGTTGTTTTGAAAATGTTTATTCCACGGAGTTCTTCACACAGTTTGAGAAAAGTATTTTGGATGTGGTCCACATCAGGTAGTCTCTGTCAAAACAGTGTTGGCTCAAATCCGTTTTGCAGATATGGGCCAGAGCAGTTTTTAGCCCTTTTTTAATGCAGTCGCATGTATCACAGATTCGGGCCACACCAGTGTAGCCTATGTGAAAACAGTATCGGCTCAGATTCATATTGCAGATCTGGACCAAATCAGTGTCAGACACAGCTAATGTCTTTCGGTTACCTATGGGAAAAGTGATCTGGGCCAGATCTGTAAAATGATATAAATACTGAACTGATGGCAGTTAGAATGTTTAAGCTGAAACCTCTATCTGGCACGGATCTGGTTCACAATCAGAAAACGTCTCTAAGATAGAAACGGAGGCAAGGGGCTTAAAACGGATCCGGGCCAAATGTAATTGCTATCTGGGAAATCTAAAAAAAAAAAAAAAAAAAAAAAAAAAAATTGAAATTGAAATTATAATGCAAAGTGATAACATCCCCAGCCTTACCTTTGTACTGAGAGCGTTACTCACCTGAATTTTCATAGACTGAATCCATTTCATGAGCCTGACAGAAGACGTGACCGCTGAGACTTGAGTGCTGCTCGAGTTTGTTCAGAATAACGCATGAAGAATGTCACTATTTTTATATAATAAAAAGACAGGAAGTTAAGTTATCCAAATAACAAATCTAGGAACTAAAATGAGGTAGCCCTAAGGAAATGTTTTTGAGTTTCAGTAAAAAACGTTGGGTTGTTTTTTAACCCAACCTCTGGGTTACAAATACAGTACGAGTCACTATGTTGGGTTATTGTTAACAATTATTCTTATTCTTATAACATTGTTAACATAATTTTTATTAATAACCCAGCTGTTAAGTGAAATATGGTTCCTGCAGCGGTCCGTGCAGATTTAAACAGTCCGTGAAAGTCAACAGAAAGACGCTGCAGCAGCCTTAAGGTAAGTCATATCGTTTTTTTATATAACTCAAAGTTGACTATAGGCTATTCTAAAACTGAATTTTATATTTTTAAAAATGTAGTTTTCCTCATGTCATGGTCATGGACTTGCAGCTATAAGCAGAAACGAAATATATGTTTGTTTGTTTTTTGCTGTTTTTATATATTGAAAAATGTGTGACTATATATTTACTAAATATATCATAATGTATGTAATTTTATTTCAGCAATACACTTCATAATATATAAGCATGTTATAAGATATGGTATTGCATGTGTATAGATACATTACAGATATATTTGCTCATGCAGTATAAACACGTAAAAAATTTTTTAATATTTTATAATTATCTGTAATAACTTCGGACTATAAAGTGTTCATTACGTGCTGAGGAATGCTCAGCCATTATATTTTTTTTAATTAGATAACACTATCACTGATGTATCAGGCAATTGGTCAACCTAACAACAGACTACTCTTCAGCACAGTGGTAAACCCAAAAACTCAAACATACCAGAAAACCTTTTAAATTCCGAAATAATAGAACATAAAACACTAAAAGATCTTCCCCTATATTAATATTGAGCAAAACACATGAAATAACACTTAATTTTAACATTTGCTCTCCTTTAACAGTCAGAAGCAAAGCATGCTGGGAACTAGAAATCTGCCATAACTCATTCTGTAAATGTGTGTATGTATGTGTGTACATACATTCATATTTATATGATGGGAACATGTATGAACATTATCTGTACATAATAAAGGATACACCTTTATGAATATTACATGTAATGCTATTTTTGTCTTCATTTCTAAATATTTTATATGTATCAATATATGGCCATACATGGTCAATGCATATGTTGCAGAATATAAGCACTAGTTTCATACGTTCAATATGGAGGTTTGTTTGGCAATGATTTCCTCCTAAAGTATGATTTAAAAAATAAAAAGCTACTAAAAAAGTTGCAATGATGCTACTGTCCAACATTGAGGTCAAGTAGAAATACTTACAGTAACTCAGTCAATACAACCCTGAACAGAGCAAAGATCTAGTATCAGTTACTCACAAATCACCCCGAGAGCGCAGAGACCTCCGAGAGCAAGAGAGAAACCCAGAACAATCAGAGGAACTTTAGTCCATTTACTGTAGGAGAAGTGACCTCTCTCTCTCTCTCTCTCTCTCTGAGTTGCCTGGGGTTAGAAATTTAATGAGATAAATAAAATATGAGCAAACATTTTATATTTATTTCTGATCACTCATGACTGCTGTGAACAGTTTAAAGTTTTAGTTAAAACATACTTGCAAACATTTAGACAAGAGTGAAGTATGATGAAAGTGTGATTTTATTTAAGACCGAATCTTCAAACAAACTGTTTTCAGACTCTTTGACCCTGTTCACACCTGGTGTTAAGATGTGTTTTGATCGGATCACAAGTGGACAATGCTAAATACAGGTGTAAACGGGGTATAAAACGTTTGGAGCTTGTCCCCTTTCGATCGCTTCCAGAGGTAGTTGAAAATATAGAGTCATACTTACTTATTTCGTCCATTAGATCAAAAGATTAAAAAAAAAGAATAATTAAAAAAATAAAGCCCATACATTTACCCGTCTATAGATCCTCCCCTAGAAGAAGTCAGGACAGAAATGGTTGAAAGTGGTAAAAAGTGATGGATTAAACACCTGGTGTATACAGGTATGTGTCTCACTCGTCTGTGATCTGAGCGACCAAAACGCATCTTAATAGCAGGTATACGCAGGGCTTAAAGTGATGTGCAATCTATATAATGAAAAAATTCTAGTGTTTTTTCATGTAAACCTATCTTCAAAAAAATTAGGGACCTTTAAAATTGCCCAGCTTATAATTATCATCTGATTAAAGACAAAACAATAGAAGTAGTGGATTCTTACGCAAAGAAAATATATTTCCCTCTATATGAATGATCAATATTTTAAATGATTTAATGGTATATTTGAAAACTCACGGAGTAATATATTGTGTTAATATATTACAATATATTGAATATTAAAAAGGATATACCGCTTTTAATATTATTTTAAAATATGAGACTAGGCTATATATTTACTAATATATCATAATTTTTTTCATTTTAAGTAATACACTTCATAATATATAGATAAACATGTTGTAAAATATGGTATTGCATGTGTATAGATTGTGTATACATTGCAGCTATTTTAGCTCATGCAGTATAAACACACACATATAGAGATATCTTAGTTGTAATATATTTCATACTTATTTACATTATAAATGTTTAACATTTTCAAGTTAATTAACATTAGCAACTTGTGACTATAGAGTGTTAAGTAAAGAGATTATCACTGTACTGAAGAACGCTCAGCCATTACTTTTCAAATTAGGTAATACAATTGTAATGGCATGTGACAATTTGTCAACCTAACAACAGGCTATTACTCTTCAGCACAGTGGTAACCCCAAAAACTCAGACATACCAGAAAACTTTTTGTAAATTCCAAAATAATAGAACATAAATGGCCATACATGGTCAATGCATATATTGCAAAATATAAGCACTAGTTGGAAATGTAATATATCGCATTATAATTTGCAGTATATTCCCATTTATTTTTGTTTCATAAGGGGAAAATATGTGTTTGTGAGGAAAGTCCTTATAATGGACTGAAATTATGTACGAAACCAAGTTTAAATGGAGTTTGTAAATGAAGTGCCTTCGGCTAAATTAATTGCAGTTTCATATGTTCAATATGGAGGTTTGTTTGGCAATGAATTCCTCCTAAAGCATGATTTAAAAAATAAAAAGCTACTAAAAAAGTTGCAGTGATGCTACTGTCCAACATTGAGGTCAAGTAGAAATACTTAAGTAACTCAGTCAATACAACCCTGAACAGAGCAAAGATCTAGTATCAGTTATACTTACAAATCACCCATAGTGCGCAGAGACCTCCGAGAGCAAAAACAAGAGAGAAACCCAGAACAATCAGAGGAACTTTAGTCCATTTAGGAGAAGTGACCTCTCTCTCTCTCTCTCTCTGAGTTGCCTGGGGTTAGAAATTTAATGAGATAAATAAAATATGAGCAAACATTTTATATTTATTTCTGATCACTCATGACTGCTGTGAACAGTTTAAAGTTTTAGTTAAAACATACTTGCAAACATTTAGACAAGAGTGAAGTATGATGAAAGTGTGATTTTATTTAAGACCGAATCTTCAAACAAACTGTTTTCAGACTCTTTGACCCTGTTCACACCTGGTGTTAAGATGTGTTTTGATCGGATCACAAGTGGACGATGCTAAATACAGGTGTAAACGGGGTATAAAACGTTTGGAGCTTGTCCCCTTTCGATCGCTTCCAGAGGTAGTTGAAAATATAGAGTCATACTTACTTATTTCGTCCATTAGATCAAAAGATTAAAAAAAAAAGAATAATTAAAAAAATAAAGCCCATACATTTACCCGTCTATAGATCCTCCCCTAGAAGAAGTCAGGACAGAAATGGTTGAAAGTGGTAAAAAGTGATGGATTAAACACCTGGTGTATACAGGTATGTGTCTCACTCGTCTACTTGTGATCTGAGCGACCGAAACGCATCTTAATAGCAGGTATACGCAGGGCTTAAAGTGATGTGCAATCTATATAATGAAAAAAATCTAGTGTTTTTTCATGTAAACCTATCTTCAAAAAAATTAGGGACCTTTAAAATTGCCCAGCTTATAATTATCATCTGATTAAAGACAAAACAATAGAAGTAGTGGATTCTTACGCAAAGAAAATATATTTCCCTCTATATGAATAATCAATATTTTAAATTATTTAATGGTATATTTGAAAACTCACGGAGTAATATATTGTGTTAATATATTACAATATATTGAATATTAAAAAGGATATACCGCTTTTAATATTATTTTAAAATATGAGACTAGGCTATATATTTACTAATATATCATAATTTTTTTCATTTTAAGTAATACACTTCATAATATATAGATAAACATGTTGTAAAATATGGTATTGCATGTGTATAGATTGTGTATACATTGCAGCTATTTTAGCTCATGCAGTATAAACACACACATATAGAGATATCTTAGTTGTAATATATTTCATACTTATTTACATTATAAATGTTTAACATTTTCAAGTTAATTAACATTAGCAACTTGTGACTATAGAGTGTTAAGTAACATGGACATGTAATATATCGCATTATAATTTGCAGTATATTCCCATTTATTTTTGTTTCATAAGGGGAAAATATGTGTTTGTGAGGAAAGTCCTTATAATGGACTGAAATTATGTACGAAACCAAGTTTAAATGGAGTTTGTAAATTAAGTGCCTTCGGCTAAATTAATTGCAGTTTCATATGTTCAATATGGAGGTTTGTTTGGCAATGAATTCCTCCTAAAGCATGATTTAAAAAATAAAAAGCTACTAAAAAAGTTGCAGTGATGCTACTGTCCAACATTGAGGTCAGGTAGAAATACTTACAGTAACTCAGTCAATACAACCCTGAACAGAGCAGAGATCTAGTATCAGTTATACTTACAAATCACCCATAGTGCGCAGAGACCTCTGAGAGCAAAAACAAGAGAGAAACCCAGAACAATCAGAGGAACTTTAGTCCACTTAGGAGAAGTGACCTCTCTCTCTCTCTCTCTCTCTCTCTCTCTCTCTCTCTCTCTCTCTCTGAGTTGCCTGGGGTTAGAAATTTAATGAGATAAATATAATATGAGAAATTATTAAATTTTTATTTCTGATCACTCATGACTGCTGTGAACAGTTTAAAGTTTCAGTTAAAACCTACTTGCAAACATTTAGACAAGAGTGAAGTATGATGAAAGTGTGATTTTATTTAAGACTGAATCTTCAAACAAACTGTTTTCAGACTCTTTTGCTACGTTCACACTGCAGGCTGAAACGACCCAATTCCGATTTTTTTGCCCCTATGCGACCTGTATCTGATCTTTTCATGACAGTCTGAACGACACAGATCCGATCTTTTCAAATGCGACCCAGGCCACTTGGGTATGTGGTCCCAAATCCGATACATATCCGATCTTTTGAAATGCGACTTCAGTCTGAACGGCCAGGTCGCATGTATCCGACCCGCACGTCATTGATACGCGACAAACGTCATAATTCTGGGTTGAAGTAGGTGGGAATGAGAACTTGAGAAGATAAACAACAACCATGGCGGACGATGCTGAGACCAGTCAATGGAAGGGAAGCGAGGTTTCTGATTTAATTAATATTTGGGGGGACAGCTCTATTCAGGCCAAACTCGAGGGCTCTTATCGGAACCGGGCGGTTTATGAAAACATTTCCAGCGAAATGGCCGTGCGTGGTCCTGGCTCCAATGCCAGCGAAAAATAAAAAGCCTCCGAGCCAAATACAAGGAGGTTAAAGACTGGAACAAACGAAGTGGCCGTCAACGTATCACCTGTCCATTTTATGAAGAGCTGGACCGCGTTTTGGGGGATAAGCCCAGCGTTCAGCCACTAGAACTGTTGGACAGCTGCTTTGCCCAAGAGGAGCCCGAGGAGAAGAGCCCAGATCCCGCAGCTGTCGCGGCCATCCCAGCTAGTAGCTCTTGCGGTGATACAGGTGGGTTATTTGCACATGGCCTATAGCTACAAGTGACTTAACTTTATAACATTGAAATACGATGTGTGACAGTTTGTTAAATGCATACACAGGTGATGGGACCCTTGTAGCTCTTTCGCCTACGGCTTCTCCCTCCGAAGAAAGTTCTGCAGCAAGTGAAGATACATCTGTGAACAGCCATGCATCTTCCACACCCACTGCTTGTAAGAAAGTTCTTGGCTGTATTTTGATGGTTTTCCAACTCAATTAACCTCTTAACCCCCACCTGAACCAAGCACATTTTCTACAGTTTGTCATTACCCAAATCTAAAAGCTTCTTGGAAAAAAAGCAACGAAAATGTTATGAAAATGCAACAAAAAAGTGACAAAAACATGACAAAAAAGTGATGAAAACGTGACAAAAAGAAATAAAAAAATATGATGAAAGCGCAACAAAAAATTTACAGAAGAGTGGTCATAAAAAAACAGTCAAAAAGTGATGGCAACACAACAATGTGAGATCAATTTTGTAGCTTTCAAATGAGGCGTTAGTCTGGTCTGTAGGCTGTAAGCTTTTAGATTTGGGTAAAGCCCAATAAAATGCACTCGGTTAAGATATAAACTGGAATGCTTGGCGCTTTTACTGTTATACTAATAAAAAAATAAAAAATAAATTTGATCTGTTCTTTTTTTCTTTTTACAGCTACTACTGCCAAGAAGAGAAAAAGAAAATCAAAGATGGAGGCAACGCTGGAGGTGTTTGCTGACAAGATTACCAGTGCCCTTAAAGATGACGACACAGATCTTTTGTTGAAGATGCAAGCAGCTCAGCATGAGCATGATCGTAAAATGTTCACCATGATATCTCAGTTTATGGAGAGATCAACCCAGCCTCCACAGCCACCTTTCTACCAGGCACCAATTCAGCTTTACAACCCAATTCATCCTCCTACTCATCACTCCATCTCCCACCCAGCCCCTGCCCTTTTTTCAAGATTTAAATCAACCACTGCCCTTCAATAATACTCATCCACATCCCCGTCTCAATCAGTCATTTTTCCAGGCACCGGCAAATAATCAGGGTCAACAGGCTTTCAACAACGAGGATCATCAGCCACCTTTCCAGTCTGAAGAAGATGAAACCCACCTTACAATGTTATGAATAGTTCTAAAACATTAATGACAGTTAATGATGCAGATTTGCACAATTTTCAGGTTGAAGTGTGAAGGTTATTGATATGCAAGGTTATTTTGATTTGTTGATGGAAAATACTTGACGCTACATTGAATATGTTGTATTGTATTTGTTTGCTAATACACTGTGAAGTTTTCCTGTCAGTTTTATTTTTCTGCGGTGTTAAAACGTGGGTAAAATTTGCACTATTATAGCCACACTATTTTCTCTTAATAAAAAGGAAACAGCAATAACAGTATTGGAAATGTTATTTATAAACTTATTGCAGCTATGGTAACAATTCAGCAAAGCAGCACAAAACAAATAACTAATTTGTGGTTAGGCCTGTCAAGATAACAGAATTCAATATATTGAGCCATTAAAATATTGTGATAAATGATACTGAAGACCTTGTAATGACACAGAAACTAACTCTAAAGCCAAAAAAATGACAGTAAAGCTGAAAAGTACTTAAACACTAAAAATATCCCACTATAAACATAAACTATGATTAAACGCAACCTACGCAGGTTAAAAAATATAGTATTACATTAGAAAAATGTGTAAAAAAAATGCAAATATATGTACAGATAAATATTGAGGTCAAAAAGAACGAATGTTGAACGATATAGTAATTATTGTGACAGCCCAGTTTGTGGCTCAACGTTGGCTAACAAAAAGCTGAGTCAGTGCTTCTCTGACTCTTGCTGGCTGCACATCTACAAATCCCCCTCCTTCAGCCCATCTCTCAACATGAGGAACAGTTCCACCAGCCTCTTCATAATTCTCCCCGTGCATTTCACACACGTTGTGGAGTGTGCAACATGCACTGATTATGGTGGGGACGAGGGAAACGTCCACATCCAGCCATTTAGCAAGGCACCTCCACCGGCCCTTCAGTCGGCCGAATGCGCACTCCACAGTCATCCTGGCTCTGCTGTGGCGCTCATTGAAGTACTTCTGCTCAACTGTCAGGGTCCCTGTGTCACAGTATCCTTTTAACAGCCAGCTTCGAAGGGGATAAGCCGGGTCACCGAGCAGCATGATTGGCACTTGAACGCCCATTATCTCCTCAGTGTCCTTAAGATTTAAAAGCACAAAAAAATCAAAATAATTAAAGACAGATTGTATACGTTATAAATCACTAGTACTAGATTACTCACTGGTGGAAAAAGCTCCCCTCTCTCTGCAAGTGAGTACACATGGGAATTCCGGAGTACCCTCGCATCATGAACACTCCCTGGCCATCCAGCATAGATGTTGGTGAAGCTGTTGGAAGACAGTGTTAAATTACTGAATATGCCATGGTAGAATTTATGTACTTTCAAGGATAATATTCTTGCAGATGTATGGTTGTACCAAAAGAAAGTGAGGCAAGTACAGTACATTTAAACTATTATAATAACAATATCTATATTTCTTACCAAAACCGATGATCCACGACACCCTGGAGCAGAACCGAGTGCCACCCTTTATGGTTGAAATACTCTGCGTGGTTATTCTCTGGAGCAATGATGGGGATATGACTCCCATCAACAGCTCCTCCACACTGCGGGAAACCCCATCTCTGGCGGAAGCCTTCAATGACCTCTTGCAGGTCATCCCCTTTGGGCAGTTTTATGTAATGGGGCATGAGGACACGGCGAACTGCTTCACAGAACTCGTGTACAATGGAGCAGACCGTAGACTTGGCTATGCCGAACAAGTTAGCTATTGTACGATAGCACGCACCTGTTGCTAGCCAATACACTCCAACTCCAACGCGTTTCTGCACTGTTATGGGCTGCCGCAGACATGTCTCTTCCCGTGACAGAGTAAATCGAAGGCGCTCACAAACATAATCAAAAGTGGATCTAGACATTCGGAAGTTACTGATGAATTGTGTATTACTGAAGCCACTCACATCAGTATCCCACCACTCCTGGCTGCGACTCCGAACCCACACGTTTCTCTGTACCGACGTTGCTACCACTGCTCCGCAAAACGCCATGGCCAAAAACCTTGCTCTCCTCCTTTTTATTTTTCTCCTTAAAACGAGGAGATTGAAATTGTGCTGGCTCCGTTGTGAAAATAACTTTAATAAGGCTAAACGAGCTCCGCTCTCGAAATCCATGTGTGTAACTACTTCCGCAAACAACAAGTGACGTCGTTGACGTTGATTACTCTTCTGCGCATGCGGGTCACTTCTGGGTCATTTCACGTTCACACAGGAGATCACAAAAGGTCGCATTTAATTGGAAATGTGAACGGCCTTGCAAAAAAATCAAATTTTTTCAAAAAATCGGAATTGAGCATTAAGCCCTGCAGTGTGAACGTAGCCTTTGACCCTGTTCACACTTGGTATTAAGATGCGTTTTGGTCGATCGGATCACAAGTGGACGATGCTAAAGGTGTAAATGGGGTATAAAATGCTTTGAGCTTGTCCACTTTGCACTTTCGAGAAAACAACATTCGACCGGACTGCTTTTGTAGTGTAAACGTTCATGTGGTGATCGAATGTGTTCGAACAGCCAAAAAAGACGTCTACTCTCCACCTACTGAACTAATGCGTGAACATTATGGGAAGAGCTCAAGCCAGACCGGATTTAAACTTTGTCGGCTGGAGACCCAAGTTTGATTTGTAGACGAAAAACGAAAAAAAAGAAGCACAATGTTCTCTCACTATCCTGATTTCTAACACACACTCACAGTGGAAACGAAAGCTAGTGTTTTTCCATCGTCTCCTTTCATGTTTGTATGTAAAATTCATCAGCTTATTTCAATAGATCAAAAGATCTGAAAAAGCCTATATGTTTTTCAAATAACCCCCAAAGACTTGATAGCTGGATCAGCATTAAGGTTGAAGCTGTGGGCTGTGGCCCTTCAGGAACTGAGTTTTGCACCCTTGCTTTGAGCAATATCTAAATACATGTTTATTTATACTTTTGGCAGATGCTTTTATACCAAGCAAGCTGTATTGCATTCAACATTGCATGTGAACTTCATGATCATCATGATCTATATCTGAGCTACAGGAAGACAGAGCTTTTTTATTTAAATGACAGTGTTGACAGCGTTTAATTCCCAGAGAACACATGAACAGATAAATGTATACCTAAATGTTGCTTTGGACAAAAGCACTCGCCAAATGTATAATTGTTGAATGAACACATAAGAAAACCATTTACACCATCATTACTAGTGCTAAATCATTAAAATAGAAATGAATGCATACTGATAACATCCTAGCCTTACATTTGTTTTGAGAGCAGGTTTCATCTGAAGCAACTGTTGAAAGTATAAACTAGAATTTTCATAGATTGAATCCATTTCATGAGCCTGACAGAAGACGTGTCCACTGAGACTTCAGTGCTGCTTGAGTTTGTTCAGACTAAGGAAGCCACATAAAATATCATTCATATTAATACAGACTGGAAGTATGAAGTCATGAGCCTGAATAACAGATCTAGCAACTACATGTTTGACTACCTGTGTTAGCCTCTAAAAAATAACGTATAGCCTATAATTATGTTTGTGTTCACTAAGATAGAAGAATGAGTCTGTCTATAGTACAACCCCAAACATTAAGTTCTGGTCTGGAGATAGTCAACTCAGTGAAGTTGTACTTTTTCTGGGGATTTCTATGTGTTGTATTTCATGTTGTTTTTTATTAATGCATTCTCACAACTTGTGTTTTGTCTGGGCGAGACGGAGTGAACTGCTGCGCTAATAAAGTTACACGAATGTGCACAGAAGATCAGCGGCCAATGGCAGGATTTTCATTTAATCATAGGTACAGAAAATTTTGGTTAGTTATAAAAAAAAAAAAAAACTATATTATGTATCCCCAGAACATGTGGGATATGCAACACGTTGCATGGGATCATTCTGTGATACTTTTGCTTTAAAAAAAAAAAAATCAAAATAGTCGCTATTCACTGCCATCATAGAGGAGTGTGAGCTGGTCAATTTAATATTTTTTATTTTCTTCTTTTGTGGTCCAATAAAGAAAGAACAACACCAGGGTGATTAAATGATGACTTAATTTTAATTTTAGAGTGAACGGACCCTTTAAGAAGGTTTCAGGGGAAACGTAACATAACATAATGTAACGTAACGTAACGTAACGTAACAAAACGGTATATAAACGGACAGATGTATTCCTGCAGCATTGCTCTTTCATTGTTTGCTTCTGCAAGGTTTTTTTCCGGTCCCTTCAGATGTCTCACCCAATCAAACCAATATCAGACTAGATGCAGAAATAAAATGGCATAACATGTATTCATTTATTACACTTTTATTATTAAAGCAACTTACAAATGATGAACTTCACAAGCAATTTATAATAGAACCTTCAATAAAGCAGTAGAGATGCTGCATTACTGACTTCTTGTAAAAGAACAGAGAAATACAAAGTGACAGAACAGACAAAAGTTGAATGCTGTAAAAATGCAAAATTATCAGCTTATCAAATTCCATTCTGTTTCTCACACAAACCTATAATATGGCCCCAAAAGAGTAGGGCACATTACATTTACAGTATTCATTTAGCTATAGCACACAAGTCTTATAGTTATTCAATTGTTGCTGTTATATTAGACGCAAAACAGTAAAGAAAAAAAAAAAAACCCGCAAAAAACACAGATTTTGTCGCATTTTAACTTGAAATGAGCAAGCAAATCCAAAAGAGCTATCTCTAGTTTAATGTGCATATGCAAAGTTGAAATAGACCTCATTAATTAGTTCCACTGATGGAGGTAAATTAATATTTCTTTTCACAAATAAACTTTTTCTTTTTTTTACAAGAAGCATCAAACCAAGATTTAAAATTGCCATTATGATCTCCCAGACTAGCACAGTTCTCTCCAGACGGATCCTGTCCTCTCCAGTTATCAGGTTCTGTCGGTCCCTCAGTGAACCAGAACCTATAAGACACAAACATTCTGGGTATAGACACATATTTCTTTCCTGCAATCATTTTATAAAACACCTGTAGTTAAGGTCATCGCCTCAGTTCTTGGATGATTGTTTTTATGCATTTTTGTTGTTGTTGGTTCTCAACTTGTCAATTAAAACTACATTGATTATCTTTCGATGATATAACACATGCAGAGTTCTTACTGTACTCCAGTTTCAGTGAGAGTTTGGTTGTTCACCCAAACCCAGTGCCCTTCAGTGTCCAGATCATTGAGACCAATCCAGTGCGACTCATTAACGTTAGAGACCAGAAAATCCTAAAAGAGAACATTTGGTTTGGTCATGTTTTATCACATTACATACAACTCAGATGCCAAACTCAAGTCGAAAACACTTCACACAACTTTGGTTACAATCTCGTGTAACACCTCAGAAGAATACAGTGCAGGAAACAGTGTGTGGTTTTGGCCATAATGTGTTCAGCTTCTTCCTCTTGAGGTTCAGTCATTTGTGGTTTTGCTTTAGCACATCACATTTTATTACAAAATATGATGTGCATTTCGTAGCATTATTGCTTTCGACAACCTACAGTAAGTACACTGTAAAAAATTCTAACCTCTCCAAGTCAAAATTTTCTAGTGACTGGTAACATCTAATTTTTTTAATTGGCCCAAGTACAATTCTTGTTGCAATAGTCTGTTAACATTGGCTCAATGAGAAATATTAAGTCAGACTAATTGAAAAATTTAGATGTGACCAGTCACTAGAAATTTTTGACTTGGGGATGTAATTTTTTTTTACAGAAGTCTTGCATTATCCCTTAATCACCAGAAAAACATTAACATTAAATTGAGTATTTGAGCATTTTATCTTCTACACTCTAAAAAATGCTGGGTTAAAAACAACCCAATTTGGGTTATTTGGCAACCCAGCGCTGGGTAAATATTGGACAGAACACATGCTGGGTTATTTTGACCCAGCAGGCTGGGTTTTTATACATTAACCCATCTGCTGGGTTGTTTTTAATCAGTGCTGGGTCAAACAACCCCCATGCTACAGGTTATTCATTTTAGATAATAATTAAAAAAACGAATAAAAAAATACAAAAATATTAATAACAATAATAACACTACTGTTTATTGATTCAATTAAAGTGTTTATTCCAGGAAATTAATATAATCATAAATACATTCATGTTAAAAAAAAAAACAGACATCTGCAACATAAACGGAGGCCCACAAAAATCATTTGTGCTAAAATGTTGGTATGTTAAAATATTATAAAATGGTAAGATTCTCAAAATTCAAAACTCTACACTTATAAACTGTAAAATAGCCTACAGCTTAAGATTCTATTCACAAAGAATACAATAAAAACACATAAGTACATACAATGTACTTAAATAAGCAATCATTTAGTCCTGTGCAGCAAAAATGGGAGGCACATCTCTGCGTATAAACAGTAAGTACATACATTGCAATTCATTTTAAATAAGCAATCATTTAGTCCTGTGTAGCAAAATAAAAACATGAAACTCTATACCTATAAACTGTAAAATAGCCTAGCTAAAAATTATCTTCACAAAATGATAAAAAAAAAAAAAAAAAAAACTGAGTCAACTTTTCCAGAGTTTCCCCTTCACCAAAAAACTGTCCAGCCATTCCAAGCTCCAAGACAAAAGGGGAAGGGTTTTGCTTCTCTCTGCCTTTCCAGGTAAAGCACCATGTTGGTTCCAGACTAAATGAGGGAAAGACAGTATCAGACACATAATTATTTAAAAGTGTGTCTTAGGTTTTCATAAGAGTAGTTAAATTAGTTAAATTAGAGTAGTAGTTAAAATAGAGTAGTTAAATTAGTTAAATACCATCTTAAATTAACTTAAATAATTAGTTCACCCCAAAATATAAATTTCCTAATCATTTACTCACCCCTGTGCCATCCAAGATATCCATGTCTTTCTTTTTTTCAGTGGAAAAGAAATTAATTTTTTTTGAGGAAAACATTTCAGTATGTTTCTACACAGAATAGACTTAAATGGCAACCAACTATCCCAATGTTTAAAGAAGGTTCAAATGTCCGTCTCAATGCAGCTTCAGAGTCTCTACACAATCCCAGTCGAGAAATAAGGGTCTTATCTAGCGAAACGATTGGTCATTTAAAAACAAAAAAAACATTTATATACTATTAAACCACAAATGGCTTATGTTTTCGCTAGATAACACCCTTATTTCTCGACTGGGATTGTGTAGAGACTCTGAAGCTGCATTGAGATGGACATTTGAACCTTCTTTGAACGTTGGGATAGTTGGTTGTCATTAAAGTCCATTCTGTGTAGAACAATCCTGAAATGTTTTCCTCAAAAAACTTAATTTCTCTTCCACTGAAGAAAGAAAGACATGGATATCTTGGAAGACATTGGGGTGAGTAAATTATTAGGAAATTTTCATTTTGGGGTGAACTAATCCTTTAAAGAGTTGTGAGAAAATGAAATGCATGTCAGATTCAAGCAGCAATAAAACGATTTATCGTGCAGCCCTACAAACAGGTGTAAAGAAATGAGCCTGCTCTTTTTGTCCCCTGTTGTTTTACTTACCGGTTGTACATCAATGAATGAGGTTCTTGTCTCTTGAATAGTTGGCCGAAAGGTTTTGTGGCCAATCTTGTACACAGGCGGGGGAAGAATGACTGGCAGGATTGTAAGTGATAGTATGCCTTTGGAATCTAAGAATAGAAAAATGGCAAATTAGAACTTGTTCGTTCATCAGCTTTTAAATTAAGCAAAGTGCATTTCTAACTAAGGTCAACTTAGAATGAGTGAAATTAGGTTAAATATATAACAGTTAAATATGTACTCTGGTAATCTGAAAACATTTTGTGTTATTAAAGGTATAGTTCACCTTAAAATGCAAATTTACTCACCCTCATGTCAAATTTACTCGCCTCATTTACTCACCCTCACGTTGTTCCAAACCTTTTTTTGGAACTTTTTTTGAAGTTTCTTTCTTCTGCTGAACACAAAAAGATTTTTTAAAGAATGTCAGTAACAAGATAGTTGACGGTAGCCAATGACTTCCATAATAGGAAAAAAGTACTATAAAAGTCAATGGCTATTGTTAACCGTTTTGTTACCAACATTTTTTTTAAATATCTTCTTTTGTGTTCAGGAGCAGAAAATCATTCAGGTTTGTAATACCATGAGGGTGAGTAAATGACGACAGAATTTTCCTTTTCAGGTGAACTATCCCTTAAAGCAGTGCTTCTCAAACCCGTCCTGGGGACCCCATACCACTGCACATTTTGTATCTCTCCCTCATTTAACACACCTGATTCAGCTCATTAGTACAGACTGCAAAATTTAAATTGGGTGAGACATCCAAAATTATGGGGGTCCCAGGATATTTAAGAACCACTGCCTTAAACCAAGAAAGGGGCAAACAAGCACGGCTATCTATGAAATTACACTGACAACGACTAGGCACAGAAGTGGTACCCTATGCCAGCCCTACAATATAACTGATTTAAATTCACCCTACATGGTTTGACATGAAGTCTTGTCATGTGCTTGTACTTGGACAAGTAAATTGGCCATTCATGTTTTTGAGCTTATTGTGAATGGTGTAGCAAACTTTGTTAAAGGGATAGTTCGCCCAAAAATGATATTTAAGCCATGATTTACTCACCCTCAAGCCGTTCGAGATGCATATGTCAATCTTTTTTCAGACGAACACATTTTCAGTTATTTTAGAAAATGTCTTAGATCTTTCAGTGGTTATAATGTGAAGCAATGGGGTCCACCTCATTCAAGTCCCAAAATGTGCATGCATCCTTCTCAAAAGTAATCCGTAGGACGTAGCGTAGAAAGTGTTGTGACATAGAAAGAACGTGACAGCGCAGCCAGAGAGCAGAGCAAAACAAAACTCTACGTTCGTTCTACGTCACGACGCTTTCTACGCTACGTCCTACGTCATACACCAGCATCCATCTCCGTGAACGCGCGTCGGCCACTACCGGAAGCCAGTTATTTTCGTTTATAAAGTTTTAAATATGTATATTTTTACGACAAAACCGCACGGATTACCCTCAGAAGGCCTTCGTTTATCCCCCTGGAGCCGGATGGATTACTTTTGTGAAGGATGCATGCACATTTTGGGACTTGAACGATGTGGACCCCATTGCTTCACATTATAACCACTGAAAGATCTAAGACATTTTCTAAAATAACTGAAAATGTGTTTGTCTGAAAAAAGATTGACATATGCATCTCGAACGGCTTGAGGGTGAGTAAATCATGGCTTAAATATCATTTTTGGGCGAACTATCCCTTTAAGGGTTAGGGTTGGCACTGGATGCAACTGTGAAAAAAAGATTACCTACAAAGAAAGAGAATTTGAAATGCAAAATTGTTCATCACATATTTACCAGCAATTTTTCAATGAGGCACTCAAGACTCCAGTTGAGGAGATTTGTTGAACAAAAATGTCCATTGCTGTAAAAGAAAAGGAGGAAACATCTGATTAGTAATATCTTTACAAATTTATCATGTCTTATACAATGTTTTTAAAATTATTTTTTATGCTGGCTACAGTTAATTTAAAAAATATATATATATAAATAATTTTAATGAATCATTACTTAATTTAAAAAATAAAATAAATAGACTAAATAATTTTAACAGCTTAATTAACTATTGTTAATTCACAAGACTGTAAACAGAAGAAATGTTAATTTTGTGGATAATTAAAAAAATATTTTATAAAATTACCTGTAGACATTTCATAGAATATTTTTTATTCATTCCAATGTATTAGTCTATCGGTATAACAATCGCCCATTGACTTATTTGATTGCAGTTTCAAGATAAGTAAAAATAATAAATAAATGTTGTTAATGTTTATTCTTCCTGCCAGTTTTTTTTTTTTTAAATCATTCACGATTCAATGATCATCATAGTTATTTTAATGACTGTGAACCAAATTGCATGACAAACCAAAATAATAAATTGTATTAGGCTATTTAATACATAAGCTTGGTTCCTCCTAAGGTTTTTTAACTTTTTTTCCTCTCCATTCTGTCACCTGATGGAGTGTGGGTTCCTTGCCACTGTTGTCTCTGGCTTGCTTAGTTAGGGGCACTTAATTTTCAACAATATTATTGATTTAATTGCACTGACAATATCAGATGAGAACTGAACTGAACGACTCTTTTTTTCAGAGCCGGTTTAAGACCAAATTGTACTTCAGTAACTACTTTGATTATCTTTACATAGTTTCTGAACGTAACTAAAGCAACACTGAACTGACTTCAAATGAACAATGACAGTTTTTGATAAGAATTGTACGTTACTGAGCTGGACGATGACATCACTGTTTTCTGCAGAAATGCTTAGCCAAATTGAATTAAGGCGCACACACACAAACACAGAGAACATAACCTACTGCCGCATAATTCAAAATTTTATGTAAAGCTACCTTTCAAAAATGACTAACAAAAACAGTTAAATAATAGGTAACGTTAGACTTACAGCTTCTTTAGCATATCCAGCCACTAGCCAGTGACGTTACATCCATCCAACACCGCCGAATCAAGTAACCCGCAACATTTCTGGAGATAAAACAGACACCAACAACTGTACTTAGACATTGTGACCGTGTTTTAAGTGGAATAATTGATTACAGACCGTGTAAAAATAATGAATGTTATGTGTAACGTAACGTTAACGTTAGCATAACGGTCGCTAGTTCGACAGACGTCGACGTCGTCAATAATTCATAGTTCATTTCAACATAACTTCTTGTTGACTTTCTGACTTCTTTGACTAACGTTACTTAACATTAGGAAAGTTGTAATAAAACAGGGTTGCTCACCTTTACGCTCGCTCCTGCTTGAACCTCTCGTCCTTCTGTTGACGTAGCTAGTGATTTGAACAGTGTGGACAAAATCGCGCGACTTGCGAGGAGGCGCTGGGTCAAAATTTCCAAAACAAACCCAAATGCTGGGTCATTGTCAGCTGATTACGGAGAAAATAACCCAGCAACATAGTCAAAATGCTCAACCCAGCATTTGGGTTTAAAAATAACCCAGCATTTTTTAGAGTGTATGCAGATTTTAAGTTAAATGATACATTTTTTACTTATTTTTTATGTATGCCTATCTTATTTTTTTCAAAACTGTACATGATGGACATTTTTTCAAATTAGGCAATGTTAAAAGGATAGTTCAGCCAAAAATATAAATTAGCCCATGATTTACTCACCCTGAGGCCATCTGAGGTGTATATGATGCACAACTGAACTTGACGGACAATGTAATGACGAACGCGGTTGCCCAGCCCTGTCAAGTGTTCAAGTTTAAGTGTTACTCTTTTGGCGTAAATCGATGCAAACGGCCGTTTGTCGGAAGCTAGTTATTTTAGTCGATAAAGTTTTAAATGTGGATATTTCTTACACGAACGCATCGCTTCACCTCAGAAGGCCTTTATTAACCCCCGGAGACGCGTGGAGCACTTTAATCATGAATAGATGCACTTTAATGGACTTCCAAAGTCAAACAGCCATTCACTGCCATTATGAAGCTTGTAAGAGCCAGGACATTTTTTTAATATTACTCCGATTGTATTCGTCTGACTCTGAAGGAAGAATGTCATATACACCTAGGATGGCTTCAGGGTGAGTAAATCATGCGCTAATTTTCAGTTTTAGGTGAACTATCCCTTTAAGCATTTTGTAGGGTTCAAGCTTCAAGGTGCAGTGCTGTGTGTTAATTTTCCTTACATCTAGTATCAATTATATAATTAAATAAAATTGATCTGACTTGCCTGTTCTGATTGGCTGGTTATGGTCACCAGATCGGCTCCTTTTGAAACACAGACATCTCGACTGCTTCTCCAGTTCAGTTTATTAGAGCTGAAGAAATACAGCTTTTCACGACAAGCTATCCAGCCATTCACAGAGATATTACAAGACTGAGCTGTGAAAGATGAATTAAAAAAGACAATTAAACATTTCAATATCATAAGGGTCTTGAAGCTATCAAACTAGTTCATTGTGCTTTCCTTGCACTTTAAAAAGTAAAGGAGACAAATGTTCTCTGCAGCAGCAATGGAGAAAGAGTTTGATGAACTTAAAGAGTCTGTTATTGTAACATTTCAGTTTGCATACACCAGTTTAGACAAAATATGATTCTGAATCAACAAAACAATGTTATAAAACATGTCAAACACAAGCCCACTCACCAATACAAATGGAGAGCGGTTCTTTTACTCTGGTGTAATTGGTTTTAAGTTCCTCTAGTTCTCTCATAACTTGAAGAAAATGGGAAGAATAAAGTTACTCACATGGACAGTTCAGTGAACAACATGTGTGTGCTGTAATGTTTATGAAATATTAACGCTTTCTCACTTGTGCTGTTCATCTCTTGAGCTGATTTTAAATCGGCAAGCGTATTGACATCTGAATTAAAGAGAAAACAATAGCAGCAGCAATTATAACAAAACTATTTTGCTGTCCATTACATTTTGAACAATCTGTCCATATAAGTCAAAGGAGAGACATTTAAAGTATAAAGTTTACTAAACTAAAAGATTGCACACCTAAAACTGAAATAATCTTCAAAAGTTTGAATGGAGTTTGTACATTAATGATTCAGGCTGAATGAACTGCCATTTTATATATTTAATGTGAAGGTTTAGGTGTTTATTAAATGTGTTAATTTATTATAAATGAATCATTTGTATTATATTTTTATTATTTTAGGCATCAGAACATAAATTAAATTTTCAATGTAATATCCAGACAAACTTTATAAATGGTTGTAAAGATAGATAGACACAAAGTATAACGAGACACAACAAGAGGGCTAACATTTTCATGGGACTTAAATATCTCACAATACAATGATGCACAGTGTGATGACAAAAGAAAATAAATGCAGTGTTCAATAATGCTTGCTTAATCTACAACTTAAAATAGCTTTGTCAGAGAAAAGTATGATTTTGAAAAATAAAATAATTCTATTGCAGATGTTTCTGCTCCACAATATAGATAAAGTAAATGCACCCTGAACAGAGTGCAACCCGAATGCACCCTGAACAGAGCAAAGATAGTATCAGTTATACTCACAAAGCATCCAGAGAGCGCAGAGACCTCCGAGAGCAAAAACAAGAGAGAAACCCAGAACAATCAGAAGAACTTTAGTCCACTTAGGAGAAGTGACCTCTCTCTCCCTCTCTCGGTCTTGAAGAGAGATACCTGGGGTGATACATATTGTTAAAGTGATAATAGTAATTAAAGTGATAAAATATTTAAAACTCTGATAAATATTCCAAATATTCCAAACAAATAAATTCTGAATCCCAGAATTTTACTCGTGGGCCTGTGAAACAAAATCTCTTAGATGAGCTCACTGCATTTGTGGGTAATGTAAACTAATGTAAACAAAATGAGCACAAATTTGAAGTTGATTTCACACAACAAAATTGCCATTTACCATTTGCATTGTAATGCAATTTTATATTAAATATTTTATAATATCTTACCTCTGTACAGAGAGCAGTTGCCATCTGAAGCTGTTGCTGAAGGCATGTACTCAAAATTTTCGTAAATTGAATCCATTTCTATAACCTGATAAAATATGTGTATATTGGGTGTTTGCTGGAAACAAGGAAGCCATAGAAATATTACAACGGTCATTTAATGTAATTTGTACAGACAGAAGTATAAGAAAATAGAGGAAAAAGAACAAATTAAACTTGATTAGCAGTGTTTAGAGATCAAATGTGATGACTGAATTCCAGCAAGATTTAAAAGTATAACCTAGATTTTTTGGACCAATCCGATTGCATCTGTTCTCGAGTCAACAACTCACTAGCTATGTTTCCATCCAAAGTTGCGAATTTAACTTGTACGAAAAATTGTAATATCGTATAAAACATTTGCGAAATCAATTAAGCATCATTTTCATTCCTAGACAGCAACATAGTGACGGCCCAGATCTGGTGTGTGGATTCAATGCGTACCAGATGTGGCCCGGATCTGGGCCGACACTATGTTGCTGTGTGGGTTCAGTGAGTCGAAGAGAACAAAATCGTCACTTTCTAATAAACTGGCATTAAATATCACTAAGAAAAGTAAGGCACCCTTCTGAATCCTAAAATGACAAATGGGACACCCATATGGTCTTGTGGACTTAACGGACATGTGCATGTGGCGGCCAGTTTAAGTGCACATAAAGTGAAAACTTATTTTGAATACTTCTTATGACAGTTGACTGCTTTTATTATTTTAAAAAGTACATTAAAGCTAATATTTATATAATTTGAAAAATCTTCATTCTTATTTGGTGAATAAAACAAAAACTGTTTGCTGGCAAGTTTTAATTGATTTTTTTTCCCCTGAGTCTTTCCGAGAAAGGACCAGGAAGAAAGAATGGAATTGCTGACGACTCGTTTAGAATGCAATCGGATCTCTCTCTTTTGCGAGACAATAACTTCATTTGTCGTGCACTTTGATCTTTGACACATTGCAGATGTTTTACATACACAAATCTAAATTACACACTACATAAAGGGTAATAAAAAACATATTAGGGGGAGTTTAAAATTGAGAATAAACATGCAAAATCAGTCCTTTATCTAAATATCAGTACAGTGCAGATCGATAAAACAGTTAAAAAACTGAGAAGTGAGCAAAACATTTAGAAAAAAAAACATTTGTTTTTAAACTTGATACATGCAAATTAATATCTAAGCACTGATCTAGAGTTAAAGATCTGCTTTTAAAGATAATTAGTGAAATAGAATTAATATTTAATCTCTGCGTATTTACAGCATTTCCTCTTTCAGTTTTGTATGAAATTTTTAATTGGCAGGACATTAAAATTTGAAAACGTTCACCTGTCCTTTTTTATTTAAAAAATATTTAACAAAGGCTTAAAAACAGCATAACTGTCATTTCATTAATTGCACACAAAATAATATGCCGTACATACCGGTGTTGAGGATGCAGTGATGCTGCTTTCACTCTTTACTGTTCTACCTAGTTTGTGTGCATTTGTGCTCTTAAACACAGAGACATGCAGGAAGTAGCAAAACCTCAAACTCACATCTAAGAGAGTGAGTTACAGGTCAATCTATCTGGTGTCTCACAGACTTCAATGTGGAAAAAGTCTGTACAACCCATGAAATGTCTTTTTCACCATATCTGGTGATATTAATATGCAACAAACTATATAAAAGTATACACATTTTAATAATAGTTGAAAATAGTTTGTTCATCAAAATATCTTCAGAAATTCAATTGTATCCTGTGGGAAAAAATAAGTATGACAAAAACATAAAAAAAAAAAAAAAATTATATGCTCTAACATTAACAAGGATTTTTGCACATGCAGAACGCTTTGAGGAAATGCAGTCACTCCACTTACACGCTGTGTTTGGGACATGGTATCAGTATGTCAGTACGTTCACTGACTCTAAACCACCGCTGGATGTCAGTGGATGGTAAATGCTGTTAAAGGTAAAGATTGTTGCAACAGTGACATTTAGGCTAGTGGAGAATAGAGGAAAAAACAAACGTGAAAATGAGTTCATGCACTGCAGTCTAAATGTTATCATCATCATAGCATGACAAGTTCAATTAATGCAGTTTATGTGTCACACACAACACAGATCTTGTCATTGTCCTTTTGTATAACTTCAAGCGAATGCTTGCATATTCAAATAGCTACTCAGTATAGCTGCCATCTGTTGATAGTGATTTATTCATTATGCTATTTTTAAAGCAGTAATGTAATGATATTTTCCTCAAACATTATGGTTAGGGATTGTTTTTAAACTTCTGCAATTTATTCAGTCTGAAGTGCTCAATGCACTGACTTTTAGTTGATACTTCAGTCTTATTTATTTTATTTTTTTGCTATCTTTGTACTTTATAAGAAAGTAATCAATATTGATTGAACTTTGCATTGTTTTTGTGCTTGACATTCAGGGTTGCTGCCTTCAATAATTTATGCTTTTTATACTCAATTTTAGTGTTCAAAGTTAGCTCACAAAGTGAATTATTTATCCAGTTTCTCATCCCTGCCTCCCTTACACATATATTATACAAACAAAAACTTTTATTTTAGATGCAAATAATAGCGATTAAACGATTTGAATCGATCGAATATTCCTTTCCTATAATAACCAGTTTTTTCGATGTGTATAAACATTCAAACACACTGTCTAAGCCTCTCTGTGCCTGAGTCTGTCAAACCCGTTCAATCGATTTGCAAATAGCACTAAACGATTCATTTGTGAATTGGACAAATCCGATTGCATCTGTTCTTAAGTCAACAACTCACTAGCTATGTTTCTAAGTTGTGAATTTAACTTATGTGAAAAATTTGGCTATCGCATAAAACATTTGCGATATTCAAGCAGCATTTCCATTCCCAGACAGCAACGTAGTGTCGGCCCAGATCCGAGCCTCATCTGGTATGTGTGGATTCAATGCGTACCAGATGTGGCCCGGATCTGGGCCGACACTATGTTGCGGGGTTCGGTGAGTCAAAGAGAACAAAATCGTCACTTCTTTATAAACTTGCGTTAAATATCACAGAAAAGTAAGATAAGCCACTGTATATAATAATTTTCATCATTTATTTTTTTAATGGTCCGCTCACAGGCATTCTTCTGAATCCTAAAATGACAAATTGGACACCCTATGGTCTTGTGGACTTAACAGACATGTGTATGCGGCGGCCAGTGCAAGTGAAAACTTCTTTTGAATTCTTCTTTTGACAGTTGACTGTTTTTAGTATTTTGAGAAGTACATAAAAAAAAACTTCATTCTTATTTGGTGAAAAAAACAAACAAACTGTATGCTGGAAAGTTTTAATTGATATATTTTTTGTAATATTCAAAAAAAGCATAATAGGGGCACTTTAAAATTAAAAATTAAAATTACGAATAACCATGCTCAATATCAGTGTACAGTGCAGATCAATGTCAAAATATTAAAACACTTAAAAAACTGAAAAGTGAGCAAAACATTTAGAAAAAACAACACACATGTTTTTAAACTTGATACATGCAAATTAATCTTTAAGCACTGATCTAGAGTTAAAGATATTTAATAAAGATATATAATATTCAGTCTCTGCCTATTTACAGCATTTCCTCTTTCAGTTTTCATCAGTGAGGGAAAATGGTTAATTCTTTTCACAGATAAACTTTTTCTGCTCTTTGCAAGATTGATCAAACCATTTGTTAGAGTAACCATCCCAATTTCCCAGACTAGCACAGTTCTCTCCAGAAGGATCTTCTTGTTTCCAGTTATCAGGTTCTCTCGGCCCATATTCTCTCTTGCGCCAGAACCTTTGGAAGCAGAAAATTACACAGTCTAATTAAAACAGAAGTATATTCAACATATTTCATGGATTGAGAACAGACTGAATATATTTCACAGATGAACAGGCAAGAAAATACAAATGCAATGCATCTGTAATGGAGAGAGAGAGAGAGAGAGAGAGAATCAGAGTTCTTACTGTACTCCAGTGTCATTGAGAGTTTGGTTGTTCACCCGAACCCAGTGCGTCTCTTTAATTTTAGAGACCAGAAAATCCTAATGGAGAAAACATAATGCAAACACATAATGCATAATATATTGCTTAAAGAAAGAAATGCTTTTGTATTAAAGCATTTACTGTATATTACACATTTTTATTGTGGGCAAAATCACATCTCAAAATCAAATCTTCTTTATAAATTGCAATAATTTTATTTAACATGCATAAAGTTCTTTGACTCACATCCAACATCAGTTACTTCAAGATTTCTCAGTCTTACCTGTTCTGATTGGCTGGTTATGATCACCAGATCGGCTCCTTTTGAAACACAGACATCTCGACTGTTCGTCCAGTTCAGTTTATCAGAGCTAAAGAAGTAAAACTTTCCACCCCAAGCTGTCAAGCTCATATTACAGTTCAAGGACTGAGCTGCAAATGCTGAAATAAAAAGCGTGTAGAAATGATCCATATCAGATCTTAACACTCTTTGACGATAATTATTGGTTCATTGTGCAGAAATTGATAAAACACTTCAGCCTTCTTAAAGAGAACCCTTCACCTTCGTAAAATGACAGTTGTTCTCTAACTCTGGTGTAGTCAGCCATACGGTCCTCAAGCTCTCTTTCCATGGCTGGTACAGAAACAGAACAATTGGTTAAAGGGATACTCCACTTTAAAATGAAAATTCTGTCATACATGTAAGATATTTGTAATTTGTAGTGATTCGTCAATTTAGCTCAAAGGAATTATTAATTAATTTATAGGGAATTCGAAAGAGTCACTTATTACAACCGAGCAAATGACTCGTTCGCGGTTCATTTGAACTGGCTGTAACTATCAACTCTGCAACGGATATAAATATCCAAACTATAGTGAGACACTATAGTTAGCAAGGTAATTAGATCAGAAGTTTAAGACATTAAATTAGTAAGCACATAACACAAGTAATATTTCTCTTTAAAATACAAACAAGACTTTATTGATTATTCTAACACATACAACTAATATCTAACACGCACACACGCACACACATTCATACGCGTTGCAGAAAGAAAGAGAGTAAGGAAAGATTAAGTTTTAAGAGTGAGATGATGAAATCCCAAGTTTCTATAATGCACTTATAAGACATGACCTGGAACGAACCATCAATCATTAATTTAACCCTTCTATCGTTTCTTAGACAGGTTATTACATTTATATCAATACACCAGTTCAGCTTAAGAGTCTGGAGGTAGTACTTGCTTGTCTTTGCTTTGGGGATTCCCTTTGTCTGCGTAGAAGGGGTTTCCCGAGTTTGTTCGCTGGCTGGTCTCCTCGTGCCTGATGTCTGGGGCGGCCAGTCACGTGGTGTGCTGGCGGCTGGATTGCAAATCTTTGTCTGAAGTTGGTTTTGTCGAATCGTGGAACGAAACTTTGCCGCAAAACTTAACTTAGAACCGAGACTCACAACGGAAAAGAAAGGAAACTAAGAAAAGAAAGGAAATTGAGAGGAGAGTAGATGATGGCTTGAATGAAGTTGTTTAACCCATGTTCTTCAGATCTTGATTTGGGTTCTTTCGTCTGCGCGTTTACATGGTTACTTGTCTGTCTAGATCTTCATCTCCCGCTGCAATTTTGGTTCTTCATGTTTGGTTCTTTTAGAGCGAACACAGAGATAGAGAGAGCGAGCTTTGTTTCGGGTCTAAGATTTTAAACTCAAAAGTTTGTCCCACCTCCTGAAGAGATCGGACCAATTAGACACTGGCTTTATTTGTCTCATCGTAAATCATGCGTTATCTGGGATCTCCTTACTCTCTAAGCTCTAGCAGAGAGGACAGAGGCCACAGTTTATACATTATTACTATTATAAGAATACAAAACATTTTACACAGATTTCATTCAAGCCATCTTTTGAATTAAGAACATACGGTCATGCTGACAGGAAGCATGACACACTTTCATTCAAGCATCTAATAGTTATAACAATTACATGAATTATATGAGATCTAAGCATATTAGACACACATTTATTGTAGACACAAAATAGAATCATGTCGTTGCATGATGTTTGATTTATAAGTCCATTGAAAATTGTTCTTGAATGATTTTATGTATAGTTATGGGTAAAATCTCAGTTCTCTGGTTTGAAGAGAAGAGAATTCTGGTTTGTTCATTCAGAGGTCCTTAAGGAGGAGGGGGTCTGGAATGTTGTGGGCTCGAGCAGCTTCTGCTGTTATCTTGATCAGAGCACTGAGTTGTGCCATCTCTGAACCAATCATTCTTTTAAAAAAACCCTCACATTGACAAGTTCTTCCTTTAGCTGGTCATAAAAGCTCTTAGTTGGGGTTTTTCGTTGGTTAGCATAGACTAGCTGGAGCCTGATTTTATGGCTCTGGATTGGTGATTTGGGTTCTGGAATGTTGAGTTCTGTGTGGAATTATGTTTGAACAAATCACCTGGAAGATTAATTTGTGTTTGATTCGCACTCAATCCTACATATCCTCACCCTCATGTTGTTTCAAACCTGTATGAATTTCTTTCTTCTGCTGAACAGAAAGGAAGATATTTAGAAGAATGTAAGTAACCAGACAGTTTCTGGTACCATTGACTTCCATAGTATATATTTTTTCCTACTATGGAAGTCAATGGTACCAGAAACTTTCTGGTTACTGACATTCTTCTAAACTTCTTCCTTTCTGTTCAGCAGAAGAACAGGTTTGAAACAACATGAGGGTGAGTATATGATGACAGATTTTTCATTTTAAAGTGGAGTATCCCTTTAAAATGGGTTCAGAATTAGAAGTAGCACCTCTTGGTCTGTGTACAGGTATAAAACTGAAACTAACACAACTTACTGTCTTTAGCGCTGAGACGTTCTCTAACTCTGGTGTAGTTGTCTGTAAGCTCTCTCACCATGTCTGGTACAGCAATGGTTATGAAGAAAGGAGAAAACAAGTGGTTGGAGAAATGAGTTCAAAGTGTGTTGAAATGAGCTGATGGATTTAATCTAAACTAGTTCAAACTGAAACTAACACAACTTACTGTCTTTAGCGCTGAGACGTTCTCTAACTCTGTTGTAGTTAACTGTAAGTTCCTGAAATTCTCTTGCCATGACTGGTACAGAAACAGTTAATAAATTAAGTAAATGAAAACAAACAAACAAACAGAAAAAAACCTGACAAATCACCTAGTCATTAAAGAATGAAATACATTTTACTCACGTGTGCCCTTGGTCTCTTGGGCAGAAAGTTTCACTGACAGACTGGAATCTGAATAAAGACAAAACATAAGCAGTAGCAATGATATAATTTGTATAAAAAAAAAAAAAAAAAAAAAAAAAGACATTTCGTCACAATTATGCAGCTTAAAGCTGCAGTCCGTAGCTTTTTCTCTTTGTCACCATCTCTGTTCGAAATCTGCAATTGCAGTTATTTGCGGAATTATTAAAGGTGCTCTAAGCGATGCCACGCGTTTTTTAGGCCAAAACATTTTTTGTCACATACAGCAAACATCTCCTCACTATCCGCTAGCTGCCTGTTCCCTGAACACACTGTAAAAAAACGTGGTCTCTGTAGACAGCCCAGGCTCCACAAACGGCAACAAAAACAAACTGGGCTCACCCGTACCATGAAACACAGCAAACAGTGCTCCAGCCAATCACCGACAAGATGTATTTGAGGGTGGGGTTTGGGGGGTTAGTGCGCATGCACATGAAGGGGGTGTGGAGTGTGTGGAGGAGAGAGAAGCATGAAGAGGGAAGTTTGAATTATGGCCGAAACACGACCAAAGAGACAACGTTCCGATGAACAAATTGCAAAGAAGAGGGACGAGGATAAGGGACGAGGATAAGGGACGAGGATAAGGAACGCGCAAAATACCGAATTTACATCGGAAAAACCTTCAAAAGGTGGCGAGAACTCCGCTGGCAGAAGAGCTTCCAGTCCGACATTCAGTTGCTCTGTTTTTGCAGAACAGGTAAATCCACATTTCTTTCTAAACTGACGTTCATGTTCGCCAAACCAACACAAGGATGTAATTAGCTAGAACTATGCAGTCAGCGTTAACTTTGGTGAAAACATACAACATATGTTTCTAGCAGCTAGCGATCGATCTCTATTGTAAATGGTCAAGCAAATTCACAGTAGGGCGACAATTTGTGTGAATTATTGTTTTCATCCACTGTTTGTTATGAATTTGAATGTTCATTTATAGGCTGTTGACTAAATTTATTTACGATGCCGCCGTTGTTTATGCTCACTGGGAAACGCGAAGCTAACGTTATCTTGTTATTATTGCGTCCTTGTATAGGAGCTATATAACCTCAGGTCAGGTGGCGAAACGATTTTAAGATAATGTTTCTCTTTTTCTGCAATATATAAAACCCTTTATCTAACTTGCTGACATTACACATTGAATGAAGTATCAGTAAAATGAATGAAGTACCCCCCCCCCCCCCCACTACTACCAGCGAGCACCCTCCCATCAAGGTCGTGCTCGTCAGTGCGTCACTGTGCATGTGTACTGATTTACTGTGAACGCGTCCGTCTCTTCAGCATCGATCAACACCATGGACTCGGAGGTAGGCTGCCCTGGCTAATCTATCCAGAGATAGCAAGATTTTCTCTCCGCCATCACGCTTCGTGCAATCTTCAGGCGAACTTCAGGCGTGTCGTGTGCATGTAATATTGTAACGTGCGCGAGGGAGGGGGGATCATCTGTGGCGTGTGCACGACCTGTGATTGACAGTCAGATCTCACACCCCCCTGCGCTGATTGGACCCGATGATCCGGGAGCGGTGGATTTTTGCAAAACAAATAACACGCTCCAGGTGGAGTTAGAAGCTCGTTTTTTTTTTTTTTAAAACCACCTTATTTATGTTGTTCTGTTGGATTATAGTGTCAATTTCACTGAATATGATCAAAAAAATGTTGCCGACGGCAGCTTTAACTTTGTTTGTACTAGTGACTACTTTGACTTTCAATATCTTTGAAAGTCGATATCTTTCGATATCTTTTCTTGAAAGAAATGATATCTGCGAAGATTTCCAGTCAGGATTTAGACCGTACCATAGTACCGAGACTGCTCTCGTTAGAGTCACAAATGATTTGCTCTTATCATCCGATCGTGGTTGTGTCTCTCTATTAGTGTTACTTGATCTTAGTGCTGCATTTGACACTATCGACCACAACATTCTTTTAAATAGACTCGAAAATTATGTTGGCATTAGTGGAATTGCACTAGCATGGTTTAAATCATACTTATCTGACCGTTATCAGTTTGTAGCAGTAAATGAAGAGATGTCTCATCGATCACAAGTTCAGTATGGCGTACCACAAGGCTCAGTACTAGGACCGGTGCTGTTCACTCTGTACATGCTACCATTAGGAGATATCATTAGGAAACATGACATTAGCTTTCACTGTTATGCCGACGATACTCAGCTGTATATTTCTTCAAAACCTAACGATACTTACCAATTCACAAAATTAACGGAATGCATAGCTGATATAAAAAATTGGATGACTCGTAATTTCCTACTACTTAATTCTGAAAAAACAGAGATTCTAATTATTGGACAAAAAAGTCCTTACGTAATAACCTAGAATACTGTCTAACACTTGATGGCTGCTCTGTTAAGTCTTCGTCGTCGGTTAGGAACCTGGGTGTGCTCTTTGATACCAATCTTTCATTTGAAAGTCACGTGTCTAGTATCTGTAAAACCACATTTTTCCATCTTAAAAATATATCTAAATTACGCCATATGCTCTCATTGACAAATGCGGAACAATTAGTTCATGCGTTCATGACCTCAAGGCTAGACTATTGTAATGCTCTACTGGGTGGTTGCCCTGCACGCTTAATAAACAAACTACAGCTGGTTCAAAACGCAGCAGCTCGAGTTCTTACCAGAACCAGGAAGTATGACCATATTAGCCCGGTTCTGTCAACACTGCATTGGCTGCCTATTAAACATCGCATCAATTTTAAAATATTGCTGATCACTTACAAAGCACTAAATGGTTTAGCTCGGCAGTACTTGAGCGAGCTCTTAACGCATTATAGTCCTTCACGTCTATTGCGATCTCAAAATTCCGGCCAGTTAATAATACCTAGAATATCTAAATCGACTGCTGGCAGTAGATCCTTCTCCTATTTAGCACCAAAACTTTGGAACAGTCTTCCTACCATTGTCCGGGAAGCAGACACACTCTGTCAGTTCAAAGCTAGATTAAAGACACATCTCTTTGACCTAGCATTCACATAATACATTATAGACTCCTATAATTCAATGTTAGGCTGCATAGATTAGGTCAGCTGGAACCGGGAACACTTCCCATAAATCCTGATGTACTCGTTACATCATAAGAAGAATGGCATCAACGCTAATTTTAGTGTCTTTGTTTATCCCAAGGTTTTCCCGCAGCCTGCCGGATCCAGGCCGTATCCAGATCTGATGAAGGACCTTCGCCTGGACCCGATCCAATGCAGTGCTGAAGTGCCAACTATGGCACTTATGGTCTCTCCCTATGGAGGATCGCTTTACCACTCTACAGATAAAGCGTTGTCGGGAAACTCAATTCGCATACCTACCCCGAATTGATAAAATAAAATAAAATTCTGTATAAAAAATGATAAGGAAATGCCAGTACTTTGTTTAGGCTTGGTTTGTAGGGAATTCCAAACCTGCGCACATATATTCAAACGCACATAACTATAGAACCAATTCTTAATGCGCATGTGAACGCCATCAGCGTTTCTCACAGGTTCGCGTTTAAAGTCTGTGTAGAGAGAATGGTGTCGTCTTAGCGGCCCCAAATTTAATAACAAATCGTTGCGACGGAAGCGAATCAATCAAAACTAACTTTAGCTGGAAAATAACTTTATTAAAGAACCGCTATAAAGCCAAAACAATCTGTGTTACCTTAAATTATACGTTTATCTCTGTAAAGCTGCTTTGAAACAATCTACATTGTTAAAAGCGCTATATAAATGAAGATGACTGACTGACTGACTGACTTTCCTTTATGCCGGAAGGGAGGGGAGGAGGGAGGAGACAGGATGAGAAGGAGGGAGGGTCTAGCTAGCCTCCGTTTTGTTTGACAACAATTCGAATGTCAACAAGAAGTTACGACTCCCGGCATCGCTTAGAGCACCTTTAACTTTACGTGGGTTGTACATCGATATGAAACAGCGCGGATGAATCCAATGTTTTGAGGAGAGTGTCAATGTTTTGAGTGATTCCCTGTCAATCCGCGCCGGTGTGTATATGGGCATTCAGAATCACAGAATATACTTTTTGGAAATATGACCAATATTAGAATTTTCAATGGAAAATGACGTCTGAACAAGTAAATAACATCCACTTTTGTTCTGATCAACTAAGGGGAAAAGCATTGCAGTAAATCGTGCTGATTAAATCTAACGTTCGCTTATCATATCATGTCAAACCATGCAAATCATAGAAGAGCAGTTATTTTGTACAAACAAATAACGATCATAGTGCTATGAAATAAACGGTGTATGAACGGAATCCCTGTTATGCATAAACGTGTTATAATATAACATAATATAAACATCTTACGTCAGTAAAATTTTCACTTCATTTTCACTTACCGATCTGATTCAGATCCAATACTTGACAACGGAGGAGGCGGGTTTGATTTTCTTGGAGTAGAGTTGAATTGCTCCCTCTCATAGCTAGCACAAAATAATTCTTACCATAATAGCAAAACGAGAAAAAAAACCTCCGTAACTGTGTAAATTAAGCGAACATGTGCGCTACTATTACGTAATTAAACTATTGAAATGTCTTACCTGTCTAGCAAAAATAAGCCGTATCTGCGTCCGTTTTGAACCCCTTTAAAACACAGAGTTCACGCCATCTTTCAAAAGCCCTGCCGATGTTTATCCTTGTTTTCGCATGGGCCGGTTGCAGTCTCTTTTTTTCTCTAGCCACTCCTAAGTCTTTTGGGTTTTACAAATGATGAATCTCCAGTTGTCACTGGTGATTGTCGTTTGAAACATTCTGGATCCGCTATAAGTTTAATTATTTCAAGTGCTGTGAGAAAAAGTTATAAATCTCCACCTCCAACATCCTCACACACAATATATCCTACTAGCCAGGACTCCTTCTTTATGTGGACAGATGTGACGTAATGACGCAAAGACATGCTCTAATTTTCCGCGGAAATCCACCAGTACCAGGACTATCGCTTTAAATTTATTCAGTTAAGTTTATGTTTGTTCATTAAAACATTTTTTTAAATCAACTTGTTACTTTTGAGAACAATATATTTGTATCTGTGTATCTACACTGTAAAAAATATTATTCAAAATTGTATATAAAGCAAAGATTACTGGAGTACATTTTAAAAGAAAATATTATTTCAGTCTTTACTTCAAAATTTTACATTTTAGGCATCAGGACATAAATTAAATTTTCAATGTAATATCCAGACAAACTTTATAAATGGTTGTAAAGATAGACACAAAGTATAACGAGGAACAACAAGAGGGCTAACATTTTCATGGGACTTAAATATCCAACAATACAATGATGCACAGCGTGATGACAAAAGAAAATAAATGCAGTGTTCAAGAATGCTTTCTTAATCTACAGCTTAAAATAGCTTTGTCAGAGAAAAGTATGATTTTGAAAAATAGAAGAATTCTATTGCAGATGTTCCCTTTTCGTTCGGTCACTCCTACGTCATGCTGGTAGGAGTTACCAACGAATTGGGATCATGCTAGGGAGACCAATTGCCTTCGAGTGAAACTAAAACGAGCCAATGAACATTGGCATGCAAGATTTGCATTCTGCGCCCCGCCTGCCAGTGCGGGTATAAAGGCGGAAGCGAGAGCATACACAAATCGCTTTCTGCTTCGGAGCCGACCAGTTGTGTCCTCTGAGTGAATGAGTGTTTGGATAGTGTTTTCCCTAAGCTCAACGAGTCTGCTGTTTCGAGACCTCTCTGTGTTGGTGTTACGGCATGGCAGTGATCTTCGTGAGGAGGGCCGAGTGGAGAATCTTTTGTTTCGTTTTGTTTCTGTTCCGCCCCCAAAACTTCAATAAAAGAGCAGTTTCCACTTCCCCTGGGTCACACACGGTCGAGACTGGTAGTTTAGGACGATGCTTAATTGCCTCACCGTTCCCAGTTTCCCCTGTCCAAGAGGGCCAGAATGACAGTGTGCCTCACCGCTCTCATTCCCCTCGCCTCAGCGTTCAGATGGCAGTGACGCCGCCCCGGCCTCGTCACTCTCGTCTCCTGCTGGGCAAGGAGGTTCAGAAATCTGTACTCGACGCCCCCCGGGCCTCGCTCCTCGTTTCCCCTCCTTCCTTCGCCTCGGGGCGACGAGCAGCCGAACGCCTCCGAGCCTTCCCTGCCGTCTGCCCCCTCATGGAAGCAGGTTGGTGTTGCTCTGCACACCCAGACTAACTTCCGGCCGCTTCAGTGCCTCCGGAGTCGAGTCCCTACCTTCCATCTCGCTGCCCCACCCCGGGTACGCCGGTGGTCCGGGTGGGCTCACTGGTGCTGTTCTTCGAAGCCTGGCTAGCGCTTCCCAGGCCCTCCCGATGGCTCACGCGTACCATCCGGCTCGGCTATGCAATTCAGTTTGCCTGCCAGCCTCCCAAGTTCAGGGGCATTCACCCATGTGCGGAGCTGCGATGCCCGTCCTGAGGAAAGAGATTGACGTCCTGTTGGCGAAGGATGCAATCGAGCCGGTCCCTCCATCCGAGATGAGGTCAGGGTTTTACAGCCCTTACTTCATTGTACCCAAGAAAGGTGGTGGGTTACGACCAATCCTGGACCTGCGAGTTTTGAATCGGGCCCTGCACAAGCTCCCGTTCAAAATGTTAACGCAGAAATGCATCTTCGAGTGCACCCATCCCCGGGATTGGTTTGCAGCGATCGACCTGAAGGACCCGTACTTTCATGACTCGATTCTCCCTCGACACAGACCGTTTCTTTGTTTTGCATTCGAGGGTTGAGCATATCAGTTCAAGGTCCTACCCTTCAGGCTGGCCCTGTTGCCCCGTGTCTTAACGAAAGTCGTGGAAGCGGCCATTGTTCCCATGAGAGAACGTGGTGTTCGCATTCGCAACTATCTCGACGACTGGCTCATATTAGCTCACTCGCAGGAACTGTTGTGCGAACACAGGGACATGGTGCTTCGGCATCTCAGTCAGCTGGGGCTTCAGGTCAACTGGGACAAGAGCAAACTCTGCCCCATGCAGAGGATATCTTATCTCGGTATGGAGTTGGACTCGGTCGCTCAGACTGCGCGCCTCACTGAGTCAGTGTTCAACTGCCTCAAGTCCTTTCAAGGCAGGTCAGCGGTCCCACTGAAACAGTTTCAGAGGCTCCTGGGGTATATGGCAGCCGCAGTAACGCCGCTCGGACTGCTCCATATGAGACCGCTTCAGCGCTGGCTTCGTGATCGAATCCCAAAATGGGCGTGGCAGAGTGGCATGTTCCGGGTGAACATCACCCCGCATTGTCGCCAAACCTTCAGCCCTTGGTCAGACCCTGCATTTCTACGGGCCGGAGTGCCCTTAGTCCAGGTGTCCAGGCATGCCGTGGTCTTCACAGATGCTTCTGCCAACGGCTGGGGGGCCACGTACAATGGGCATGCCGTTTCGGGTCTGTGGACGGGGCCCCAACTGCAATGGCACATCAACTGCCTAGAGTTGCAAGCAGTACGCTTAGCCTTGTGCCGCCTCAGAGGCCTACTTCGACACAAGCATGTACTGGTCCGTACGGACAGCACTGCGACTGTTGCGTACATCAACTGCCAAGGTGGTCTACGCTCCCGTCGTATGTCGCGACTCGCCCGTCATCTCCTCCTTTGGAGTCAGAAGCATCTGAGGTCACTTCGAGCCATTCACATCCCTGGTGTGCTCAACCGTGCAGCCAACGAGCTCTCACGGCAGCCGTCTCTTCCGGGAGAATGACGACTCCATCCCCAGGCGGTCCAGCTGATATGGGAAATCCAGCTGATATGGGAAATCTCCGCTCAGATAGATCTGTTTGCCTCTCTGGACATGACCCATTGCCAGTGGTTCTATTCCCTGACCAAAGGAACCCTCGGCACGGATGCACTGGCACACAGCTGGCCCCAGGGCCTTCGCAAATATGAGTTTTCCCCAGTGAGCCTTCTCGCACACTCTCTGTTGCAAGATCAGGGAGGACGAGGAGCAGGTCCTGCTCGTTGCGCCGTATTGGCCCAACCGGACTTGGTTTGCAGAACTCATGGTCCTCGCGACAGCCCCTCCTTGGCCAATTCCTCTGAGGAAAGACCTTCTCTCTCAGAGACAGGGCACCCTATGGCACCAGCATCCAGTCCTCTGGAAACTCCATGTCTGGTCCCTGGATGGGATGCGGAGGTTCTAGGTGGCCTACCACAAGCTATGGTAGACACCATCACTTCCGCTAGAGCCACCTCTACGAGGCGCCTCTATGCGTTGAAGTGGAACCTATTCGTCGGTTGGTGTTCTTCCTGCTGGGAAGACCCTCGAACTTGCCCGATCAGTGTTGTGCTTTCCTTCCTGCAAGATGGGTTGGAGCGAAGGCTGTCTCCCTCCACCCTCAAAGTGTATGTTGCCGCGATAGCTGCACATCACGATGCAGTAGAAGGTAAGTCTTTGGGAAAGCACGACCTGGTCATCAGGTTCCTTGGGGTGCTAGGAGATTGAATCCTCCTCATAATCCGCACCCTCTACCCTCTTGGGATCTAACTTTAGTGCTCAGAGCACTCCGAAATCCCTCATTTGAGGACTTGCACGCAGTTGAATTAAATATCTTGTCAATGAAGACAGCTCTCCTGCTCGCTTTGGCTTCCATATATATATAACCTTTATTTAAACAGGAAAAGTCCCATTGAGACACAGTCTCTTTTACAAGGGAGTTCTGTATAGCACGTTCAATCCTGAGACCCCGGCACGTTCAATTCTGAGACCTCGGCAGGTATATGTGCCCAAGGTTCTTACCACTCCATTTAGAGATCATGTAGTGAACCTGCAAGCGCTGCCGCCGGAGGAGGCAGACCCAGCCCTGGCTTTCCTCTGTCCTGTTCGCGCTCTGGCGCTGCTACATGGACAGAACTCAAAGCTTTAGGACCTCAGACCAGCTCTTTGTCTGTTACGGAGGCCAGGTGAAATAAACATCAAAGATGCTTTGCCACAAGCTGCTTCTGCCACTGTAGGAACTACACTAACTATGGTGATGTAGATCTTCTTCCAAGATGGTATTCCTTGGAGCATCCACATTGTTGGAACCCTTCCACATCATCAGCAGGGATCTCAGCGTCTCAGGTGTTTCGCCCCTTAACCTGAACACCTCGCCTGAGTGGGGCCATGAAGACTGCCTAGCCTTCACCTGCAGAAGGATTCCAACTGTGGGCTCTCTTCAGCCACAGCCATCTTGAGCTGGACTCGGCTGCTGCAGCTATGTCTCTGGTGGCTTTCTTCAGCTGTTTCGGCTCCAGGCCCATCTTCTGGAGGAAGTAGCGCACCAACTTTGCTGGGAACCCGCGGCACCCGACTTCAATGGGGTAGCTGGTTGCATGCCACCCCTTTAAAGTGGCTTCGTCGACCAGGTCTTGGTACTTGGCTTTTTTCAATTGGTGTGACGTGGCTAGCCTCTCTTCCCAGGGCACCGTGAGTTCAGCAATTATGATGGATTTCGTGCTCCTGGATAGCAGGACCATGTCTGGTCGGAGGGATGTCACTGCCACATCCTGAGGGAAGACAAGTTTCTTCTTCAGGTCCACTCTCAACTCCCAATCAGAGGCTCGCTGCAAGGTAGAGGGTGGGTTCTTGGCCCCCATGCCGGTCTTATGAGCCTTGTCTCCTTCCCTCACAAAGGTTGTGGACTGGGGCGGGTAGGCCTGCTTGTTGTTGGCTTTGACTCGCTGCTGTTCCACCCATTTGGCAATTTCCATGAGGACCTTGTCGTGCCTCCATCTGTAGCGGCCTTCTGCCAATGCCCTTGGACAACCGGCCAGAATGTGGTTTAGTGTACAGAATGCTGCTCCACATTGGTTGCAAGATGGGCCCCAGATTGCCCCAGATCTTTATATTCCTTGGTGTTGGCAGCAGAAGGGGAAGGCGGTCTCCAAGCAGAGGTTAGCCCACTGGCTAGTGGATGCTGTCGTCCGGGCATATGAGTCCCAGGACGTGCCTTGTCCACCTAGGTTGAGGGCACACTCTACTAGGAGTGTTGTCTCCTCCTGGGCTTTGGCTCAAGGCGACTCGCAGACAGACATCTGTAGAACTGCGGGCTGGGCGACACCTAACATGTTCACTAGGTTTTATAGCCTTCGTGTAGAACCTGTTTCCTCCCGTGTACTCACTTCGGCTGGTAGTGCGCGGAATTAGGTTAGTGTCGGCTTGCTATGCCATTCTCGA
Source organism: Abramis brama (assembly GCF_963993115.1). Classification (NCBI taxonomy): domain Eukaryota; kingdom Metazoa; phylum Chordata; class Actinopteri; order Cypriniformes; family Leuciscidae; genus Abramis; species Abramis brama. The sequence goes on from NC_139974.1 coordinate 6,372,603, forward strand.
ACCCAGGGGCCAGATACATGCGTTGTTCTGCTCCGTTGGTTACCCAACAAACGGCTAACCTTATGAGTTCCTCCGTCACCCCCCGGCATCAGGCGAGGCGGATCGCCGGTCGCCAGGCTTGTTGCCTCTCACTATGAGCTGAGTTCAGGCTGGGGTTCTTATGTAGTGGTCCCTATGGCAACCCCATATCTGTTTTCTCCACGATACGGTTACCCCCCAGGTTAGCCAGTGTCTTCCCCTCGACAGAGTCCGCTCTCTCGTCTCTGCTGAGTACGCTCCCACCCTCTGGGCTGGGACTACCTCAGAGACTGCCATGTGTTCACTACCCTCCGGACTAGTGCACATTTGTTTTCCTAGTGCCTCCCTTCGGGCAGGTTTGGGCTCCGCAGCGTTCCCTCTTACGATCATGGGCACGCTTTCCCAGTGTTATCCAATGTCCACTGAGCAGGTCTTGCGGAACAGCAGTGTGACCTCTTCCCAGCTAAGCTTCCGCACATAAGAGGATAAGTTTCAAGAAACTGCTGGCTGAAGCTTAGGCAGGGTGCTGGAAGGGGGCAGCACCATGGCGTTTTGTTAGGGATCCCAATTCATTGGTAACTCCTACCGACATGACGTAGGAGTGACCGAACGAAAAGGGAACATCTCGGTTACGTATGGTAACCCTCGTTCCCTGAGTGTGGGAATGGAGACGTCACGTCCCCTTGCCATGGTTGCTGTTCCTTCGCGGAGGACCGGACACCATTCGGCTCCTCAGCGTAAAGCGATTTGTGTATGCTCTCGCTTCCGCCTTTATACCTGCACTGGCAGGCAGGGCGCATGCCAATGTTCATTGGCTCGTTTTAGTTTCACTCAAAGGCAATTGGTCTCCCTAGTGTGATCCCAATTCGTTGGTAACTCCTACCGACGTGACGTCTCCATTCTCTCACTCAGGGAACGAGGGTTACCATACGTAACCGAGACATTTCTGCTCCACAATATAGATACAGTAAATGCACCCTGAACAGAGTGCAACCTGAATGCACCATGAACAGAGCAAAGATCTAGTATCAGTAGTTATACTCACAAAGCATCCAGAGAGCGCAGAGACCTCCGAGAGCAAAAACAAGATAGAAACCCAGAACAATCGGAAGAACTTTAGTCCACTTAGGAGAAGTGACCTCTCTCTCCCTCTCTCGGTCTTGAAGGGAGATGCATGGGGTGATAAATATTGTTAAAGTGATAATAGTAATTAAAGTGATAAACTATTTAAAACTCTGATAAATATTCCAAACAAATAAATTCTGAATCCCAGAATTTTCCTCGTGGGCCTATGGGCCTGTGAAACTAAACTGAACTAAACATTTTTAATTTTATTTTATACAAATTATATATTTTACAAAATAATCTGGAATCTAAAATTGCATAGAAGATCAGCTTTTTGTCTAACCAAGTTATGTTCCAAATTTGAAGTTGATTTCACAAATTTTGCCATTTACCATTTCCATTGTAATGCAATGTTATATTATATATTTTTATAATATCTTACCTCTGTACAGAGAGCAGTTGCCATCTGAAGCTGTTGCTGAAGGCATGCAATCAACATTTTCGTAAATTGAATCCATTTCTATAACCTGATAAAATGTGTGTATGTTGAGTGTTTGCTGGAAACAAGGAAGCCACAAAAATATTACAACTGTCATTTAATGTCATTTGTACAGACAGAATTTAGTTCAAATTCTACCCAAAGTTGCAAATTTAACTTGTACGAAAAATTGGAATATCGCATAAAACATTTGCGAAATCAAGCATCATTTCCATTCCCAGATAGCAACATGGTGACGGTCCAGATCTGGTATGTGTGGATTCAATGCGCACCAGATGTGGCCTGGATCTGGGCCGACACTATGTTGCTGTGTGGGTTCAAGTCGAAGAGAACAAAATCGTCACTTCCTAATAAACTGGCATTAAATATCACTAAGAAAAGTAAGGCACCCTTCTGAATCCTAAAATGACAAATGGGACACCCATATGGTCTTGTGGACTTAACGGACATGTGCATGTGGCAGCCAGTTTAAGTGCACATAAAGTGAAAACTTGTTTTAAATACTTCTTTTGACAGTTGACTGCTTTTATTATTTTGAGAAGTACATTCAAGCTGATAGTTATATAATTTGAAAAATCTTCATTCTTATTTGGTGAAAAAAAACAAAAAAAACTGTTTGCTGGCAAGTTTAAATTGATTTTTTTTCCCCTGAGTCTTTCCGAGAAAGGACTAGGAAGAAAGAATGGATTTGCTGACGACTCATTTAGATGGCAATCAGATCTCTCTCTTTTGCGAGACAATAACTTAATTTATCGTGCACTTTGATCTTTGACACATTGCAGATGTTTTACATACACAAATCTAAATTACACACTACATAAAGGGTAATAAAAAAGCATAATAGGGGCAGTTTAAAATTGAGAATAAACATGCAAAATCAATCCTTTATCTAAATATCAGTACAGTGCAGATCGATAAAACAGTTAAAAAACTGAGAAACACTTGTTTTTTAAACTTGATACATGCAAATTAATATCTAAGCACTGATCTAGAGTTAATCTGCTATTAAAGATAATTAGTGAAATATAATTGATATTTAATCTCTGCGTATTTACAGCATTTCCTCTTTCAGTTTTGTATGAAATTTTTAATTGGCAGGACATTAAAATTTGAAAACGTTCACCTGTCCTTTTACATTTAAACAAATATTTAACAAAGGCTTAAAAACAGCATAACTCTCATTTCATTAATTGCACACAAAATAATATGCCGTACATACCGGTGTTGAGGATGCAGTGATGCTGCTTTCACTCTTTACTGTTCTAATGTGTTTGTGTGCATCTGTGTTCTTAATAATAGAGACGTGCAGGAAGTTACAAAACCTCAAACTCACATCTAAGAGAGTGAGTTACAGGTCAATCTATCTGGTGTCTCACAGAGTTCAATGTGAAAAAGGCCTGTACAACCCATGAAATGTCTTTGCTTTTTCACCATATTTGGTGATATTAATACTGGAAAGTTACCAGGGGGTATTGGCCAAAGCATGTCATGCAACAAACTATATAAAAGCATACACATTTTAATAATAGTTGCAAATAGTTTGTTCATTAAGATATCTTCAGAAATTAAATTGTATCCTGTGGGAAAAAATAAGTATGACAAAAACTATTACGCAGGAGTTTCCTGCATCACCTCCTCTGCACTCACAGAGTAGGTGTTTCTCAATGTCAAGGATACTTCCTTGGCAGGACTGGTCCTTCCAAGTCACTTCCTTCAGAGGCTAGGCGAGGCTCCTCTTTAGCATTCTACTGTCTATGGTTTTTCAACGGCTCTGGAACAGGCTAGCAAGTGCACGTCATTGCGTCATTACGTCAGTGAAAATGAAAAACAGAGCGTTGCTATGGATGCAGTTCTGTTCACTCAGGCAATATAATCGTTTTTAAATCAATAAACTCCTTTTTAATCATATTGATTCTTTGACTGTCAAGTGTGTTTAAACAGTGCGGGTCAATTTGACCCATAACATAATGGATGTAATTATTTTTTTAAACAAATGTTTGGTAACGTAAATATACTTACATTTGAAAGCATATTGCCCCGTTAACGCTCCGACTCCGTTAACGTCCGACATTTTTAATTTTTTGAACAAGATAGCAAAGCTGCGCGCATAGGATTGTGGGTGATTTGAGAGTGTGAAGAGCGCGAAGGCTACACATATGCATCCTTTCCTGTATATGGGATATTTTTCGAACGGAGGACTCAGTCCTTGGTTGAAATTCTGAGGATCCTCGACATTGGAACAGTCCTTCGACGGATGTCGATTGACGTAGCATCCTCGAAATTCTGGCTTCCGAGGATCCTTCCTTGACATTGAGAAACGGCTAGTGATCCGTCTCTAGAGTATTGACTGTTGCCATGCAAACTACATTTCACATAATGCAGCTCTCCTGGACTAATCAAACACACCTGCTCTTCACTGATTACACTCACATCTGCACTTCATTCCCACATGTATAAAATCACGCTCTCACAATCATTCAGTGCGAAGTCTTGTTTTGCCCTGGCTAACAGTCTGAGCAATTATCTACATATTCTGTTTATACTGGTTTAGATCTTGGACTGTTTACAGATATCTTTGACCACTCTCTGGCTACCTCGACCTTGGACTGTTTCCTGGCTATCTGATCATTCTCTGGCTCTCATGACCCTGGGCTGTTACCTGTGCTTTGAAACCTCTCTGCCTGCCCCGACCATCTGCACTTGCTTACTTGCTTTCATCACCAGCAGGGTGGATTATTGTAATGGACTCCTCACTGGCCTTCCCAAAAAGACCATAAGACAGTTGCAGCTCATAGAGAACGCTGCCGCCAGGATTCTGAGCAGAACCAGAAAATATGAACATATCACACCAGTCCTCAGGTCTTTACACTGGCTCCCAGTTAGATTTAGGATTGATTTTAAAGTATTATTACTGGTATATAAATAATTCATTGGCCTAGGACCTCAATATATTGCAGATATGCTCACTGAATATAAACCCAACAGATCACTCAGATCACTAGGATCATATCAGCTAGAAATACCAAGGGTTCACTCTAAGCATGGCGAGTCCGCTTTTAGCTATTATGCCAGCCGCAGCTGGAACCAGCTTCCAGAGGAGATCAGATACTGTAGATCCTACAGTAGTCACTTTCAAATCCAGACTCAAAACATATCTGTTTAGCTATGCAGTAACTGAATGAGCACTGTGGTGTTGTTCGTCCGACTGTTTGTACTTTACTGTATTTTATTTTATTTTATTTTTCTAAACTGTTTTAATTATTCTTATTTCTTTTTATTATTTTAATTTCTTCTATGTAAAGCACTTTGAATTGCCATTGTGTATGAAATGTGCTATATAAATAAACTTGCTTTGCCTTGCCTTACCTGAGTATTCTTTGCCTTGCCCATACCTTTCCTGTCTGCCGATCTATACCCTGCCTGTCTGACTCTGTTTCTAAATAAAAGCTGCAAATGGATCTTTATGACTCAGACGATTCATTACAAAAACAAGTGTTTTATAGGCTCTAACATGAACAAGGATTTTTGCACATGAAGAACGCTTTGAGAAAATGCAGTCACTCCACTCACACGCTGGGTTTGGGACATGGTATCAGTATGTCAGTAAGTTCACTGACTCTATGCCAGTGGATGGTAAATGCTGTTAAAGGTAAAGATTGTTGCAACAGTGACATTTAGGCTAGTGGAGAATAGAGGAAAAAACAAAGTCAAAAATGAGTTCATGCACTGCAGTCTAAATGTTATCATCATCATAGCATGACAAGTTCAATTAATGCAGTTTACGTGTCACACACAACACAGATCTTGTCATTGTCCTTTTGTATAACTTCAAGCTAATGCTTGCATATTCAAATAGCTACTCAGTATAGCTGCCATCTATTGATAGTGATTTATTCATTATGCTATTTTTAAAGCAGTAATGTAATGATATTTTCCTCAAACATTATGGTTAGGGATTGTTTTTAAACTTCTGCAATTTATTCAGTCTGAAGTGCTTAATGCACTGACTTTTAGTAGATACTTCAGTCTTTTTTGTTGTTGCTTTCTTTGTACTTTATAAGAAAGAAATATTCAATATTGATTGGACTTTGCATTGTTTTTGTGCTTGACATTCAGGGTTGCTGCCTTCAATAATTGATGCTTTTTATACTCAATTTTAGTGTGACAAAACAAAGTGAACTAAGCACTGATCTAGAGTTGAAGATCCACCATGAAAGATAATTATTGAAATAGCATTAATATTCAATCTCTGCGTATTTACAGCATTTCCTCTTTCAGTTTTCATCAGTGAGGGAAAATGGTTAATTCTTTTCACAGATAAACTTTTTCTGCTCTTTGCAAGATTGATCAAACCATTTGTTCAAGTAACCACCCCGATTTCCCAGACTAGCGCAGTTCTCTCCAGAAGGATCTTCTTGTTTCCAGTTATCAGGTTCTCTCGGCCCATATTCTCTCTTGCGCCAGAACCTTTGGAAGCAGAAAGTTAGACAGTCTAATTAAAACAGAAGTATATTCAACATATTTCATGGATCGAGAACAGACTGAATATATTTCACAGATAAACAGGCAAGAAAATACAAATGCAATGTATCTGTAAAGGAACACTGCAATACACAGTATATTTACAGAAAGGTAAAGCCCAGATTTCATATAGCCTATATATATATATATATAGAGAGAGAGAGAGAGAGAGAGAGAGAGAGAGAGTTCAGAGTTCTTACTGTACTCCAGTTTCATTTCATACTCCACCCCAAGCTGTCAAGCTCATATTACAGTTCAAGGACTGAGCTGCAAATGCTGAAATAAAAAGCATTTAGAAATGATCCATATCAGATCTTAACACTCTTTGACGATAAATATTGGTTCATTGTGCAGAAATTGATAAAACACCTCAGCCTTCTAAAAGAGAATCCGTTCACCTTCGTAAAAGGACAGTTGTTCTCTAACTCTGGTGTAGTTAGCCATACGGTCCTCAAGCTCTCTTTCCATGGCTGGTACAGAAACAGAACAATTGGTTGAGACTAACTTGTATTTCCTCAACAAACAAAACTGTAAATAAAAACAAGTTAAATTAAAACGGGTTCAGAATTAGAAATAGCACCTCTTGGTCTGTGTACGGCATAAAACTGAAACTAACACAACTTACTGTCTTTAGCGCTGAGACGTTCTCTAAGCTCTCTCACCATGTCTGGTACAGCAATGGTTATGAAGAAAGGAGAAAACAAGTGGTTGAAGAAATGAGTTTAAAGTGTGTTGAAATGAGTTGAGGGATTTAATCTAAACTGGTTCAAGCTGAAACTAACACAATTTACTGAAAGTTTAATTGACAGACTGGAATCTTAATAAAGACAAAACATAAGCAGTAGCAGTTATATAATTTTGAAAAGAAAAGAAAAGAAAAGAAAAGAAAAAATACATTTAGTCACAATTATGTGCAGTGCACTTAAAAGGTGAACTATCACTTTACATTTATTCAGTTAAGTTATTAAGTTAAAGTTAAAACATTATTTTTTTCAAATCAACTTGTTACTTTTGAGTTCACTGAATAATGTATTTGTATCTGTGTATCTACACTGTAAAAATATTATTTCAGTCTTTACTTCAAAATTTCACATTTAAATCAATGCATAGTATCAGATTAGTTATCAACATTATATAGTTATACTCACACAGTATACCCAGAATACAGAGACCTCCGAGGGCAAAAACCAGAGAAACAGCAAAAACAATCAGAAGAATTTTAGTCCATTTAGGTTTAGGAGGACGAACTTCCCTCTCACTGTCTTGCTCTTCAGTGGAGTTATCTGTGATTGAAAATTTGATGAGATGAAGGGTTAGGGTTAGGGTTAGGCTAAAAACCCTTATGATAAATCCAAATCTGACGTTGGAAAATGGCGACTTCTGCATTAGGTAGGCCTACATCTTTCCATGAGGGACAATTTGGCCATGCATGACTTGTCCCTCTCAATATCTATGGTGATTACATCCCTATATATAACATATATTCTATTTTATATATACACACACACACATATTAAACATATATACTTAACAAGAAGCTAAACATTTCATATTTGACTACTGTTTTAAGAGAGGAATGTTGAATGACCAACAGTAATATCCAGAGATACAAGCTACTCAACTTATGATATTTCACCGTTTTGAATTTAAAATATGCTATCATACATTTGATTCATGTAATTCATAAGTAAATGTGCACTGTAAAAAAATTGCTGTAGTTATGCAGCTATTTGCCAGTAACTTACTGTAGATTTAAATTGATGTTATTTACTGGCAACAGTTTGTTCAAAGTTAAATGAACATTAAACATTAACAAGTCTTTGTCTTTACAGAATAAAACTATAAAATAACAATCTAATCCAAAGAATTCTGGGAACCAGAAATCTTCATCAACCTTTTTCTGTTTTTTTTTCCTTCAGATTTTGGTTCCCAGAATGCTTTGCATGAGGCTGTTATTTTAGTTTTATTCTGTAAAGATAACTTTGTTATTTGTTTTGACTTGTTAATGTTTAATGTTCATTTAACTTTGAACAAACTGTTGCCAGTAAATAACATCAATTTAAATCTACAGTAAGTTACTGGCAAGCATCTGCCAGTAATACTGTAATTTCTACAGATTTTTTTTACAGTGTGACTGGATTCCCCAACCACCCGCAGTCCACACGCGAAAAATCTATGGCTCTGCTCGAGCCGCCTAGACAGATGTGTGACATTTTAGCATAAAAACTAATAAATTCACCAAAAGACTATTCACTATTAGTGCACTATTCATTTTGTAGGCTACCTAATATTCTAAGATTAGAGTAAACTTTATAGTTACACAATAAAAATCGTAGTAGTTGATAACATGACGCACTGAGAGTTCTAATCACAACTGTGTGATTGTACGCTTTAAATGGTTAATTATCAAATGTAAAATATATAATTGTTTGTCTTTTGGAAGCTGCATTTGGCTCAAAAATCTGAGGGCGCACATGCCCCCCTTGGGTTGAATAGGCATGACGCGTCTGAATGCAATGTAGCCTATGTCACATTGGACAAAAGAGGCTGTCAAATGGCTGTGTAATTGTTGAAAGAACTCACAAAAAAGAAAGAAAACATAAGAAAAACATAAGTTACTGCAGTGCTAGAAATATACATTTTTATACATACTGATAACACATCATCGGCCTTACTTTTGTATTGAGAGCAGGTTTCACCTGAAGCAACTGTTGAAAGTATGAAACTAGTATTTTCATAGATTGAATCCATTTCATGAGCCTGACAGAAGACCTGTCCACTGCGTCTTTTGTGCTGCTTGAGTTTGTTGAGAATAAGGAAGTCACATAAAATGTCACTCTTATACAGACATACAGGCAGGAAATAATGAATTTATAGGTTCGAATAAAAAAAACAAACAAAAAAAAAAAACACCTAAAGGTCAAGCACCATATGTAACATATGGACAGGACAATATTGCACTTATATGAAGAGGAAGTGTATAGGGTTTATATGACCAGTGATCCCCTACTGGTAGATGCTGGAACTGCATTATTATCAGAACAATATTCTCATTTGACAGCATTTATAGTTGTGCATTCTGACTTTTTATTTTATTTTGCATATGTTATATTAATAGCAAAAATGTATCATATTATAGTAGATGTTTGACCCAGAACCCTGCATGTGTGTAATGTCTTTTGTTTCACAACAGTTGGTTTGAGTAAATGACAGGGTGCCAACTTTTGGGTGAACTATTCAGGAGGGATGAATTAAACCGCTGCTGCAGCTTCACACACAAATCTTTTCTCTTGGAAACAGAAAGCATCTGTCCAGAAATCCGTCTCTCCCATTTTATGTCCCAGACTAGCACAGTCTTCACCGGCAGGATGGCCTTCAGTCCAGTTATCAGGCTCTCTGACTCCATCCTCTCGTTTCATCCAGAATCTGCAGGATGAAAAAAAAAAAAGGTTCTGTTTGGCAGCAACCTGCTAATAATTATTGAAGTATTGTTAGTTTTAATGCAGAGGTTGTATTGTCAAGATTAATGAAGCTCTTACTCTGCTGAATCATTTAGTGGCTGATTGTTCACCCAGACCCAGTGTCCCTCAGTGTCCAAATCATTAAGACCAATCCAGTGCGTCACTTTAACTTTAGAGGTCAGAAAATCCTGATGGAGAAAAACATGTTTTTGTCTTGTGACATATTATAATACACATAAGGTTTGGAGCAGAGAAATGTGTAGCCTAATATTTAATGTCAGTGGGAAAACAAAATTGACTATTTATTGGATTTATTGAGAAAGATTAATCGGGGCATGTTTTTCTAAATCATTTTTATTTATTTTTATCTTTAAAAATAACATGAATAACTAGCCTGACTTCGTCATACTCATATTCTAGTCAGAATGTGAGTCTGATACCGCTCCATAGAGATTTGATTATGGGGCGTGTCTCAACCGAACCAGGAAAAAAAAAAACTCTGCACTCAATTGGATAGACCTACAACCAATCAGAGCAACCGAGTAAATGACGCATGTTTTTCATTCAGATTTTCAACCAACAAAATGTCGTGGGCGCGGCTCTCTGTTCCTCTTTTAAAATGAATGCTATGTGGATATCTTCTATAACAGACGCGATGGCGGAATCTACACATGATGTTTCATAAACAAAGTTCGGGAGGAGCACGTACAAATAATCAATCCAATATCAACTTGTCATCAAACAATACCATGTCTAACGTTACCGAGGAAGCATATTCACTCTGTCAACTTACCTAACACTCCTTGACAGTTTTTCAGCATCCCTCGGTCTCAATTCTCAAATCTCAATTCTCCTGCTGCAGTCGTTTGTTGTAAACTAATTCAAATCAAGCGCTCTTTGGTGACGTGGGTGATCACTAACCGCAGATCATCTGTCCATCACTGATTAAAGCCCGCCCTGGCAATTTGATTGGCTCGGCCTTCTAGGAGCCGAGCATAATTACTCCTCAATGGATCGAGTCCAGACCGAACTTCCCGACCAAAAAATGTTGTGGGCTGGGTTCGGGCTGGCACCCAGGCTAATGAATAACATGCTCCACTACTGAAACTACTTTCTTTTTTTAGATATCATGCATCAAATTTAAGGCTTTTGAAATGTTTGCTCGGTGAACAAGCCAAGAACAAGTCTTTTGCACAAGATGCACCCAATCTTCTTAGACCATCAGAGACTAAATTTAACCATGATCATCAGCTTGAGGAAAAAAATATTGTTATTTCTTTCTCTACTATTCTATAGTAGCCAAATCTATATTATACTGTACTTGGCATTGTGTAAAGCAAATGTAGTCACACTGACAAATTGTAATTAATTTACTGTAGATGAAGTGTTGAAGTGCATAACACACCTGCTCTGCTTGGCTGTTTATGATCACTAGATGTCCTCCTCGACTCACACAGTGATCTCGACTCTGTGTCCAGTTCATCTTGACCGTAGAGAAGTAGTAGCACTTTCCCCCAGAATAAATCCAGTTTACGGCACAAAGTGCACAACCTGTGCTGGCTTTTGAGAAAGAGAGACAATTCAGTTATTCATTATTTCACTCATTTTTAGTAATTGTGCTTATTTATAGTACAGTATGTGTGTAATGAATGTCTTTTAACTTTGCACAAGACTCAAATCTGAAGACGTACGATGTAATCTGTTCTACTTTCTAAGTGTGTCCTCATGCTGGTTGTGGAGCGCATCAAACTTTTCTTTGTAATCTGAATGACAAGGCCAAAAACAAACACAATCAGGATGAAAATGATCCATTCTTCAGAACACAATACTCTTGAAGTTAATCAAAGTTTGGTTCAGTGTGCAGAACACTTTGTCTAAGCCTGTGTCATGGGTGTGAAAGAGAATTGCAGTCTGGTGTGGTTGTCTGTGAGCCATGACTGGTACAGCAACAGTGAAAATATGAAAAAGGAAGAAAACAAATGGTTGGAGAAATGTGTTCAAATGACTGACTTGTATTTACAGAACAAAAAGAACTGTGATACAATTTGATATATGAATCTGAACTTAACTTACTGGTGTAGTTGGCTGTAAGTTCCTCAAGCTCTCTTTCCATGGCTGGTACAGAAACAGAACAATTGGTTGAGACTAACTTGTATTTCCTCAACAAACAAAACTGTAATTAAACAAGTTAAATTAAAACGGGTTCAGAATTAGAAATAGCACCTCTTGGTCTGTGTACGGTATACAACTGAAACTAACACAACTTACTGTCTTTAGCGCTGAGACGTTCTCTAGCTCTGGTGTAGTTGTCTGTAAGCTCTCTCACCATGTCTGGTACAAAGATGGTTATGAAGAAAGGAGAAAACAAGTGGTTGGAGAAATGAGTTCAAAGTGTGTTGAAATGAGCTGATGGATTTAATCTAATTTGCTGCGCAGCTGAGAAACAGATTCTACGCTCAAAAGAAAACAAAAGAATATCAAAGTGTGATTGAGATAGGAATAGAAGTAGGCCTACTAAAGATTATATGCTCAAAAGAAAACAAAAGAATATCAAAGTGTGATTGAGGTAGGAATAGAAGTAGGCCTACTAAAGATTCTATGCTCAAAAGAAAACAAAAGAACATCTAAGTGTGACTGAGGTAGTGATAGTAGCTTCATCGACGGGACACCATCACCTTACTTCAGGGAAGTATTGTATTGTATTGTATTTTTAACAACTGCAAGTTGTTTAAATTGTCCATGATAAAGAAGTTCATATTAAGTATTTCCACGACAATATATATATATATATATATATATATATATATATACAGTGGTGGTCAGAATTAATGGCACCCCTGGTAAATTTGATAAAAAATGGCTGTCAAAAAATAAATCTGCATTGTTTATCCTTTTGATCTTTCATTCAAAAAAATTGCAAAAATCAAACCTTTCATTGAAGTAAAATAATTGAAAGTGTTGGGTAAATCACATTATAAAATAAATGTTTTTCTCCAAAACATGCTGGCCATAATTATTGGCACCCTGTTATTAAATACTTTTTGCAACCTCCTTTTGCCAAGATAACAGCTCTGAGTTTTCTTCTATAATGCCTGATGAGTTTGAAGAATAACTGACAAGAGATCAGAGACCATTCCTCCATACAGAATCTCTCCAGATCCTTCAGATTCACAAGTTCATGTTGGTGCTTCATCTCTTCAGTTCAGCCCACTCATCTTCTATGGGGTTTAGTTTAGGGGACTGGGACGGCCATGGCAGAAGCTTCATTTTGTGCTCAGTTACCCATTTTTGTGTTGATTTTGATGTTTGTTTTGGACTGTTGTCCTGATGGAAGATCCAACCACGGCCCATTATAAGATTTCTAACAGAGGCAGACAGGTTTTTGATTTTTTATCTGTTGGTATTTGCTAGAATCCATAACACCATGTATCTGAACAAGAAGTCCAGGACCTCCAGCAAAAAAATAGGCCCACAACATATACTGTAAGATCCAGCAGTATATTTAACTTTATGGGGTACTTTTTATCCCTGTTTGCACCAAACACATCTGGTGGGTTTGCTGACAAAATTCTTTTTTTCATCTGACCACAGAATCCGGTCCCTTTTGAAGATCCAGTCGTGTCTGACGACTGAATATGTTGGAGTTTATTTTTGGAGGAGCGAGGAGGATTTTTCTTGAAACCCTCCCAAACAACATGTGGGGATGTAGGGGTTATTTGATTATTATTATTTTTTTGGCTTTCTGACTCCAAGACTCAGCTAATCTCTGCAATTCTCCATCTGTGATTATTGGAGAGTCTTTGGCCACTCAAACTTTCCTCCTCACTGTGCATTAAGACAATATAGACACATGTCCTCCTCCTGGCAGATTCGTAACATCTTTAGTTGATTATAACTTCTTAATTATTGCCCTGATGGTCAAAATGGGGATTTTCAATTCTTTATCTATTTTCTTACAGCCACTTTCTATTTTGTGATGCTCAACAATCTTTTGCTGCACATCAGAACTATATTCTTTGGTTTTACTCATTGTGATGGATGATTAAGGGAATTTGGCCTTTGTGTTTCCTCATATTTAAACTCCTGTGAAACAAGTCATGCTGGACAATGTCATGTTCCTAGTCACCCTGGTGTGCTAAATACAGGTAAATATTAATGAGAATATACTTCAGAGATATTTTACTCAAAAAAATCTAGGGGTGCCAAAGCTTGGAAAATGTAGTGAGCTAAGCTAGCAGTTACTCTGCATTAAATTAAGCTTCACTATGGCAAAAGTAGTTCACTACATCTAAGCTATTTTTTAAAATTACATTTTTATATTGAACCAACTTCATTCCAAATCAATGCTATCTCAGTGATCAATAAAACTGTAAGTCAAACAGATAGGCAGGCATAATTGTTCAGTTCAGTTGTTTATTCAACAACTGTTCCAAACCAATTTGGCAACAAAAACAAACAAACAAAAAACGTGATCCACATAATAACAAAACCAGGTGTCGAGAATGTGTGTGTATTCATCTGTATGTGTATGTATGCATATGCACATGTGTTTGCCTGGGTATGCACAATTTAGACTTGGGCACATTTGCAGGACTAACTAAGTTAATTTAAAACTCAACTCAGTTCAAACCACAATAGCAAAAGAATTAAGACCAGGGGCCTGTTTCAGAAAGGAGGTTAAGTGAAAACTCTGAGTATGTTAACCCTGAAATGAGGGAAACTCTGAGTTTTCTGTTTCAGAATGGGAGGTATGTTAAACCTGAGAAAGCAGAGTAAGTCAAGCCCGTTTCTGAAAGAGAGGTAACTTATACTCAGAGTCAGTTACCATGGTAACTTACTCTGTGAACCTAACCTGGTCGGGAGCAGGTTTTCTTTGGTAAACCCAGAGTTTCTATCGGTCTCCTCCCCTTTTTTAAAGGGGAAGCGGTGTTTAAACACCTCATTCATTCTTTCAGTACATTTTTATTAATACAATTAATAATTTATAAGATGAAGTCTATATAACTCCTTAACACTGAAAATGCAGTAGTAGATTAGAGTTACATAATGTAGTTCTAAACAAATTCTACAGAATTAAACTGTGGCATTTACTGAAAATCACTGAACTGTTCATCTGTGCAACAGAAGTTGATGGACCGTCCTCCTGCTGTTCTTCCACACTCTGAGGGAGGGAGAGATAAGAATACCCGTTTATACTTAGATTTAAACTTAGATTATCCACATAAAAATGTGAAAAAATCTGAATGGGTAGATTGATTGATTGATGTGTAGACACATAATATTAACATTACCTCTGTAGGCCTCTCTGTGGCAGCAGAAACTCTTTATCCCCATGTGATGAGCATTTGGTTGAGGACACTTTATAACACTATTTGTCATAATTTCTGGTGTATTGAGTAGGCGACTTACAACTGCCTGGGGTTCTGTTGGGACAGGAGGCTCCAAAAGACAGATATTACCATCAGAATCTGTTAGGACCAACAAAAATCCTAACCCAAAGTAAAATAAATGGAAATATCAAAAATAGCCTATCTAAAAAATTACACATATGTAAACCTCTTACATTTTATGAAGGCCCTTGGATCTTTGGGAGTGACTGGCTCTGAAGTCCCTCCTGGATTTCCCTCAGCCAAAAATGCTGCTGCACTGCTAGACACTGGATGCTATTTAGTTATTTAATATGTCAAATGTTTGTAAAGTCAGGTAGCCTACACCCATGATATGCTCAAGCCTTACTTGATTGAATTATGTTTTTATATTTAATTTTCAGCTGCTGCCATGTTCTTTTAATGCCTTTAGGATTGCTCCACATGATTAAAATTAGGTTGAATAAAATACTGTTCTTCCAGTTTCACCTCTGATATTATAACAGTTGGGTAAGTTACTCTAAAATAGTTATCAATGTTATCTTCAACAGTGTAATTAGATTAATTTAATAATTACTATCTTTAGAAAGTATTGGTCTACTTATTACTAATTACTAAATCCTCAACCACTTGAACAATACAAGGAGAGACAAGAAACTGCACTTTTATTGCTTTCAAATAAACAATATACAATTGCATGAACTATTCTTCAATTGACCAAAGTGTAGAGAGAGAAAGTTACATAAAAAATATACCTTTTTAAAAATGTATGTTAAATCCACTATTGTTTTATACAGAATTGTTCTCTATAGTCTATGCAGTAGCCTATTTAATGTAATTACATCAGATTTTATTTTAAATTACAGAAGAATTAAGAGTTATCCCTTTAATTAAATCACAATATTTAGATTACTTGGTAATTAATTACACCCAACACTGTATAACAGTAATTCCTCTTTTTGTTTGGTGCTGTTGCCATGGTGACTTGTAATATCTGCGCTCCATTGATAATGGCTTTTTATAGTTGTGGTGCACGCGCTTAACTCAAGAGTAGGTCAACTCAAAGTTGATTGAACTAACTCATTTCAGCTGTTCTGTAACCGAAAACTCAGAGTTTCCCATCTCAGGGTAAGTCAACTCAGAGTTCAAGTTTTAACTCAGAGTTGGTTGAACCTCCTTATTGAAACAGGCCCCTGCTCCAAACAACATGGCAAAAAAACAACAACAAAAAAACATGTCCTCTAAATCAGGGGCCTGTTTCAATAAGGAGGTTCAACCAACTCTGAGTTAAAACTTGAACTCTGATTTGACTTACCCTGAGATGGGAAACTCTGAGTTTTTGGTTTCAGAACAGCTGAAATTAGTTAGTTCAATCAACTCTGAGTTGACTGACTCTGAGTTAAGCGCGTGCACCACAACTATAAAAAGCCATTATCAATGGAGCACAGATATTATGAGTCACCATGGCAACAGCGCCAGACAAAAAGAGGTCTTCATATTTCTTCACATTTTAATTACTGTTATACAGTGATGGGTGTAATTAATTACCAAGTAATCTAAATACTGTAATTTAATTAAAGGGATTACTCTTAATTCTTCTGTAATTTAAAGTTAAATCTGATGTAATTGTATTAGACTATAGAACAATTCTGTATAGGCTATTTAACATACATACATACAGCTTAAGCTAAACATTTAATATTTGACTTCTGTTTTATGAGAGGAATGTTGAATGACCAACAGTAATATCCAGAGATACAAGCTACTCAACTTATGATATTTCACCGTTTTGAATTTAAAATATGCTATCATACGTTTGATTCATGTAATTCATAACTAAATGTGACTGGATTCCCCAACCACCCGCAGTCCACACACAAAAAATCTATGGCTCTGCTCGAGCCGCCTAGACAGATGTGTGACATTTTAGCATAAAAACTAATAAATTCACCAAAATCCTATTCACTATTAGTGCACTATTCATCTGTGTGATTTGTACACTTTAAATCGTTAATTATCAAATGTAAAATATATAATCTTTTGTCTTTTGGAAGCTGTATTTGGCTCAAAAATCTGAGGGCGCACATGCCTCCTTGGGTTGAATTGGCATGACGCGTCTGAATGCAATGTAGCCTATGTCACATTGGACAAAAGAGGCTGTTAAATGGCTGTGTAATTGTTGAAAGAACACACAAAAAAGTAAGAAAACATAAGAAAAACATAAGTTACAGCAGTGCTAGAAATATAAATTTTAATACATACTGATAACACATCATCGGCCTTACCTTTGTATTGAGAGCAGGTTTCACCTGAAGCAACTGTTGAAAGTATGAAACTAGTATTTTCATAGATTGAATCCATTTCATGAGCCTGACAGAAGACCTGTCCACTGTGTCTTTTGTGCTGCTTGAGTTTGTTGAGAATAAGGAAGTCACATAAAATGTCACTCTTATACAGACATACAGGCAGGAAATAATGAATTTATAGGTTCAAAAAAAAAAAAAAAAAAAAAAAGGTCAAGCATGACAACCCATACTCAGAATTTGTCCTCTGCATTTAACACAATCTAAGATAGTGCACGCACATCAGGCGAAGTGAGTAGCACACACACACACACACATATTGCTGTGGCGCTCAGGGAGTGATTGGGTGTTAGGTGTCTTGTTCAAGGTCATTTCCTGCCGGCATTGAGACTCAAACCTGCAACCTTCGGGTTACCAGTCTGATACTCTAACCATTAGGCCACGACTGCCTCATGTTTGAATGTTTAAATATGTCATAGCTTCTATAAAAAGATGTAAAATTATATGTATGTATTCTCCAAAAGAGAAGAATGAGGCTGTCTACTATTGCTTTACAAGTACATCCTCAACATTAAGCATAAAATCTCATATTGTTGGCATTTAGATTTTACTGCAGTAGATTTGCCACCTTAAAAAATAAATAAAAAATCACCATATTAATGCACAGTTAATGTTGCTGTACTGGTGCATTAAATATATTTTACTCACTTGTACCATTCGTTTGTTGGGCAGACGGTTTCATTGAAACACTGATATCTGATTGAAGACATGGACAACAATGCACATGACTTGAAGATTAAAAGCAGTAGCAGTGATACCACACACACACACAAACACACACACACATACACACACTGTTTGGATTTAAATATGCAAATGCTTAAGTCTATGATTGGATGATTATTACTATATTGTTCCGAATATAAGACGATGGTATTTATGGCATACCATAAAAATAACCTGTAGTTCTCATTTCCAGTAGATCTCACAATAACTGATTCCTCACCTTTTTGTGTGTGTGTGTGTACAGTGACAGATGTTGGCATGACAAAACAATTGGTGATCTGCATTACCTATCTAATCCAGGGGGTATGAATTTTTTTTCCCTAAAAAAACATCAGTTTCTCCCTGAAGACGGAGGGCAGGTGCTGGGCAAGACTTTTCTGCGGCATAATGCTAATCCGTTACGCCGCATCATACTTAAGCAAGGATATTGAAAGGCAAGTTTGTCAGTACCTAGCCGAAATAAGAAATGATGGGCCTCACTGCTGGCATGTTCAGCTCTTTGGTGATATCCAGTTCCTTTAGCTGGATGACTGCTCTGGCTACATCCTGACACACTTGCCTGTCAATTTCTTCAAAGCGGACGCTTTTAGGACTGCGGTAAGCTTTTCTTTGACCGTTAGCATTTTTTGGGGCTTGCCATCTTCTAATCTTATACACTGACACGCCGTATATATTTCATCTGCTTAATGAGAGTTGTTTGACTCCTCTGCATTTATCACCATTAGCTTAATGTTTGTATCATAACCTCTCCTCAGTTGCTGGTTCACTTGCCTGACTTAGTTTTAACCTCTCTGTTCTGGGCAGTCATTCACCATCATGAGGTCACATGGCACTGTAAACTTCCCTCTCTCTTTATTGCTTCCTGGGGTCAGAAATTTGATGAGACATTATTTCTGAAATCTGAATCCTTGAATCATTTTAACATCCAGTCTTTAAAAAAGAAATGAGATGAGGTTTACGAATGGTGTCTTAACTACCTGAACTTGTTTAATGTTTTACAGAAAGAGTGATTTATTTGACAAATTGGTTTAGGCTTTGAGATTTTGGTTCAGAGAATGAGATTTAGTGTTTTAGCAATTCAGAAAAACTGTATAAAAAACACACACACACGGGAGGATGAAGAAGATGAAGGTCAGGCGAAGATACAAAATAGCAAGATTTATTAATAATAAAGAGAAACAGTGAGCATGTGCTCAAACAATAACCAGCAATGACATGGGTGAGAAGGGGAACTTAAATACAAAGACAGATGAACACAACAACAGGTGATGATGATGATGATGAGGGTGATGAGGAACAGGTGCAGGTGATGATGACAGAGGATTCTGGGAAGTGTAGTGAAGACAGGACGATGACAGACGGTGAATGTGAATATATATATATATATATATATATACATACATACATATATATATATATATATATATATATATATATATATATATATATATATATATATATATATATACATACATACATATATATGTAATATACATACACACATATATATATATATATATATATATATATACACGAGTGTCTGGCGGGAGTGATTTCAATGTTAAGTCAATGTAAAGACGCGTTTACGCGCGTCTAGAGGTCCTGCGGCGCGAAGGCGTTTCTGTATGTTATGAGCCCGAGCCCGATTTAAACCCAGGGGTGGCGCCAGGGAAGTTGAGATGAAGCAAAGATGAAGTTGACGATCGCCATCTCCGTAGTGAATGCGCATATATGGAGAAATGCATGGATTACATCAGAGTGTTGCCTATTTCTTTTTGTTTTGAATTGTTTCGTTTAAAGACATTTCAAGCTTTCTTTAGATATATTTCTTAATATTCTCTTTGAGGCATACACTTAGTTTCGGTTAATTTATGATATATATATATGAAGGCTAATTTGAAAGATAAATAAGTATAAATAATGATAAATAATCTTTAGTTTAGCTCACATAGACTGAGCACTGTGTGAAGAGTTGAAAAAGTGACCTATAGGAAATGTGTCTTTGCGAATGTAAAAAAAAATCTAAAAAAAATTATGGCATGCTTGATTTTTTTTTTTTTTTTTTTTTTGCCAGTTCAATAATTGCCACGTAATGTTCATTTTATTATTTTGATTTGCTTAATAGTTATAGTCATAACTTACGATCTATTTCGACCTCACTCAAACCGTCACCACGGTCTTACCTTGGATGACTAGTGGCATCAAGTTCACAAGGGAATGTAAGCCTCTCCTTCTTCACATCCCTGCTTAGCGGCCGAGAGCAGAATTGTGGACCCAAGCGTAACTGGGTCCGCCACATTGACCCTGTAATACCGGGCAAAGGTACAAGGTGAGCTCCATGATGCCGCTGCACATATGTCCGTCAGTGCCACCCCCTTCAGTGCTGCCCAGGATGTGGCCAGACTCCTGGTAGAATGAGCTACCAGGTTCCCTGGGACTGGTAAGCCCTGACTGGAGTATGTGTGTGCAATAGTGTCTACTATCCAATGTGATAGGCGCTGTTTCGAGGCTGGTTTGCCGATACTTTTCTTATCAAAACACAAACACAACTGAGTGTGTAAATGTCGTAACGACTGTGTCCGCTCAATTTATGTGCGAAGTGCTCGAACTGGGCATTAGGTAGCAAGATCAAGTTCTGTACAAGAGAGATCAGGATCAGGTTGAAACGCTGCAAGTTCGATTACTTGATTGATCGTGCAAGTATTAAGAACTTTAGGCAGGAAAGCCGGGTTCGGCCAAAGAGAGACCCCTGAATAGTTTGCTTTCCATCTCAGACAGTCTTCACTTACTGTTAAAGAATGTAACTCACCCACGGGTCAATGACGTATAAGGATTTTCAACAGGCCAATTTTAAAATACGAAAATTAACAATATATATTGCAATTGTTCAATCATTAAGAATGTTGTGTACATATAAATTCAAATAAAAAATTTAAATTAAGTGATTTTAGTGTTTTTTCATCTAGATGAATTGTCCATAGGCTTAAAAAATGTCATGTGGGGCGACCGTGATTTATCTTAAAATTAATTAATTTCCTTAACATAAATGTATTTTTTTTTACATGTTCTCAGTAATTAAAGTGTTTAAAAACAGAGTATTTGAATTTCTTTTGAGTTTTTATATATAATGATCTCATATTTTTGTTCTGCAATTTCAGTCGCCTTCTAAAATGCAGTTAACAGACTTATTTTTCCTGTAAATCGCATAAAACTGATAGAAATGTTTTAAAAATATAATTTACTAAAGCATACTGTATCAGTGATTCATATTTCAGCCACAGAAATAAGATATTTTATATTAAATTTAATACAGTGAGAGCTTTTATTTGTCGCACCACATGATAAGTGGTCGCTCCAAATGACACGAAAACCTTATATAGTTAAAAATCTATTTAAAGAGATCAATGAACAATACATTTTATACAATTTTTTTTATTTAAACCAGATTTTATACAAATTTCACAGAATTTTCCTGAACACAAACATTTTATAAACTCACTTTTATAAAAAAAAAAAAATCACTTCACAAACACAAGTGCACCATTTAATTTAACTTGACTTAGAATTTCTTTCTAACAAATAATAATGTTATAGATATAAATTATTTCATAAAAGTATTGTATACAGGTAACATTTGGGGTCAATAGTTTTTTTAAGTAATTAATACTTTATTAATCAAGGACACATTCAGTGTCACATTCAGGCGCAGGCTATAATGTTCCGAAAGATTCTATTTCAAATAAATGCTGTTCTTTTGAACTTTCTATTCATCAAATAATCCTGACATATAAAATGTATCACAGTTTCCAAAAAAAATATGAACATTGATAATAATCAGAAATGTTTCTTGAGCAGCAAATCATTAGTGACCCTGGATCACAAAACCAGTCACAAGTCGCACAGGGTATTTGTGGCAATAGCCAACAATACATTGTATGGGTCAAAATTATCGATTTTTCTTTTATTCCAAAAAAACATTAGGATATTAAATAAAGATCATGTTTTATATTTTGTAAATGTGCTACCATAAATTTATAAACATTTATTTTTGTGAGTGAATATAGCAATATTGCAAACATAAATGGACAACTTTAAAGGCGATTTTCTCAATGTTTCGATTTTGTAGCACCCTCAGATTCCAGATTTTCAGTTGTATCGGCCAAATATTGTTCTATCTTAACAAATCATACATCAATGGAAAGCTTATTTATTCAGCTTTCATATGATGTATAAATCTCAATTTCAAAAAATTTACCCATGTGACATTGACCCATTGAGTGGTTTTGTGGTCTAGGGTTACATATTAGAATTATTTCTGAAGGGATCATGTGACACTGAAAACTGGAGTAACGATGCTGAAAATTCAGCTTTGATCATAGGAATAAATTACAGTTTACTATATATTCACATAGAAAACAGATATTTTAAACTGTAATAATATTTCACTCTTCTCCTATCAAGGTACTCTGCTCTTGCTGCAGGGTTAGAATTTTTTCGCTTGGCAGTGGCATCTGGTAAAATAGATTAAAATAGTTTTAAATAAATAAATAGGCAATAATAAATACACTACTAATACATGCATTATTACTAAACTGAAATTACATGCTCTAATTTTTTTTTGTTGCATTTTTCTCATATTGTACAAAGAGTAAACACAAACTGTCTGAAATCTATAAAAAAGATCTCAAATTGCATAAAAATCTATTCCAAATGATATTAAAGTAAAGTACTTTTTTTATATAAACCGTCAATTGAATATAAAAGCATAAAACTGCCAATCTAGGACATATATCTATCATGGAAAACAGTCTGCAGTGGTCGCACCACATGATATTTGGTCGCACCACATGATATTTTCAAATTCAGTCATAATTTACAGGCACAGAATTGGCCACCTAAACAAAACAAGCTAGCTTACCAAAAAAGGTCACTATGAAATTTATAATAAAAATATATATTTGTAGAAATAACTTTAATATTAAATTTTTTTTGAGGTCATCCCACATGACATCCAAATGTGGCAACTACATACCAACCATTACAAAGGTTTATTTTTTTTCCAATTTGAGAGAATTACAAACCTGCTTGCTGCTTCCATGGGTCCTTGGTATATTGGTTTATGATGTAACTTCCTGTGTTTGAATAGTTTTCAACATATAAGTCCCAAAATGGTAGTTCCTTGATGGTCGCACCACATGATATTTCATAAAATGGACATCATCGGACAAAGTTTGTTTGTATATTATGATGGAAATATAAATACAAATGCTTTGAATTTTTTTAAAGGATTACAAAACATTTTGGAAATCATGCCAAATAGTGCAGAAAATAAATTTGAATAAATTCAGAGTAATTTCAAAGATGTTTTCAAAACAGAAGTTATGGCCGGACGGTCGCACCACATGATGTTTTGACACTTTAAATAACAAAAAAAATAACAAATAAGTAAAGGTTTTTTAAAAGTTAAAGTGAGTACATACATGGGAGAGGTACTATAAATATACAGTATCTTTTTATGCATTTAAACCCATTTTTGCCTGAAAAAATGCAATCGGACAGAAAATTTAGGCGTCACGTCATTGACCCACTCTCTTTGCTGAACAGATAGCAAGAAGGAAAACTGTTTTCCATGTCAGTGATTTAAGATCTGCTTGGGCCAATGGTTCAAATGGGGCTCTAGTCAATGACTGTAGAACCATGGGAAGATCCCAGGATGGTGATCTCAGCCTTTTTTCTGGATAGAGGCGACATGCAATTGAGTAACCAACATGTGTTTACCAACTGATAAACCTTCCACAATACTGTGGAAATGAGAAATAGCCACCACATAAACTCTTATTGTGTTGACTTTTTCCTCCTGAGCCTAAAAGTGACTGAAGAAAGCATAAAATAGAATCAAGACCACAATTCGTGAGGTCTAAGTTTTTGTCCTGACACCAGTTAGAGAACACACGCCACTTGTTTGAGTAGTTATCCCAAGTGGAAGGCTCTTTAGCATTGTTTATGGTTTTCTTTACTGCCTCCTCTAGCTGACAAGAGAGGGGCTCAGTAGGGGCCAAACCCAGAGTTGTAAAGTGGCTGGGTTCGGGTGCCAGATCTGTCCCTCCACTTGAGAGAGAAGGTCTGCTCTGATTGGTAGTGGCCACGGATGGCCCTGTACCAGACGTAGGAGAAGTGGGAGCCAATGTCTCTTTGGCCATTTCGGAGCGATCAGTAAGATCCTGCAATGTCCCAGATCCACCCGTTTGAGCACATGAGGAATCAATGGTAGGGGAGGAAAAGTGTATAATAAACCTCCCGGCCACTCGTGAGACAGTGCATCCAGTCCCAAAGGCCCACCTTGGCCGCTCAGAGAGAACCACATCTTGCAATGGGTTGTCTCGGCTGAATCGGTGTGGGCTCTTCCAAACCAGGTCCAAATCAGATGCACCACCTCCGGGTGTAATCGCCATTCCCCCGGGAGAGGTCCAGTTCGGGAGAGGAGATCGGCTGCCCGGTTCACTTCTCCAGGTATGTAGACTGCCCTGAGAGAGGCAAGTCTTGGGTGGGCCCAAAACAGAAGTCTCCTGGTTTCCTGGAGGCAGCGCAATGACCTGGTGCCTCCTTGGTGATTGATGTAATAAACTGCCGACATATTGCCGGTTCTTACAAGGACATGCTTGTCCTGTAGGAACGGAATTAAGTGTCTCAAAGACAGATAGATTGCTCTCAGCTCCAGCACATTGATGTGTTCCATGGTCCAGGAGAACATCCATAAGCCTCTGACTGATCTTCCTTGCCAGACAGCCCCCCAACCTGTCAGAGAAGCATCGGTTGTCACCACCATTCTCCTCGCTGGTATATTCCCCAGAGGAACACCTTGATCCAACCTGCTGCTTTTAATCCATGGACACAGAGCCTGAACACATTTCTGCGTGATCTTCAACTTCACTCGCATGTGTAATTTGGGGTGGAGTAGAAATTTGTTGATCCACCATTGCAGTGGTCGTGCTTTGAGCAGTCCCAGAGGCACTACCTTTATTGCTGCCGATATCATCCCCAGTAATCTTTGGAACTGTGCCAACTCCATCCGCTTGCCTAAGCGGAAAGATTGTGCCAGGGCAGATAACCTTGCTACCCTCTGTGGGGATAGAGATGCTGTCATTGTTAAGGTGTTCAAAACTAACCCGAAAAATACGGTTTCTTTCTGTGGTTCGACATTGCTTTTTTCATTATTCATGCGGAACCCAAGCTCTTGTATATGGTTGATAACAGCCTCTGTATCTCTTAAAACCTGGTGACGGCTTGGTGCACAGATCAACCAGTCGTCCAAGTATGGGAAGATCTTTGGGAAGGACCTCGAATTGATATGCTTGGCCTTGAAAAGCAAAGCGAAGGAACTTCCATCTGGATGAATGGGCACATGAAAGTATGTCTCTTTGAGGTCTAGTGTTGTAAACCACTCGTTTGGCTCTATAACCTCCAAGATTTGGGCGGTGGTCAGCATCTTGAATGGATCCTCTGCGGCCGGGCATGGTTTTTCAATGTCCTCCAGTAAATGGGCCATACCCAGACATGATGGACACTCCCGATGCCCATCCCGTGGATGCATGGTAGCATGACAATAATGGCACAGAGGTTGACTCATGGTTGTAAGACAGCTGCGTACAGTTGTAGCTCGGATAACACACAAAAATATGAATACTCTACTCCTGCGCACAGGAGTTTACCAAAGGAAATGTAAATGTGTCTATACACAATCAAAATCATATATATATATATATATATATATATATATATATATATATATATATATATATATATATACTTAATTCCACTGAGCCGCTGCGAACAGTGGAGTCAGTGTGATAATTAAATTTCTTTCTTTTACAATTTTTTTATTTTTTTATTTATTCTTTTTATTTATTGTGCAACACCTATCTATGCGCGAACGCACAGATCAAGACAGGTGACAGAGTCCCCTCAGCTGCGAACAGCAGATCAGCGGGTAAACAAATAAACCTCCTTTCAACTGATGTGAATAATAGAGCAAAAAGTTACTCACCACATCCGTACGCTTCTTAAGCGTCGGAATACAATCCCTACAAAACAAATATTAACATGAATCAAATTCGTTAATTTGTAATGTAAATAATTCCAACCATTCACCTGAAATATAGAAGAAAAAGGAAAAAAATTACCGCAATCCTCTGGGGCACCAGGCGCCTGCACTATAGTGACAGATTGAATGGGTAAAGATTTCCAAATAACAGCGTATACACGCGGATTTTCTCCAAACCGGTCTCTAAAGAGGTGAGAAAGGCAAAGAGGAAGTGTTCGGTTCATCCGGATGTTTTATAGGGAACCAACCACTTGGGGTCAGTCATCTGACATTGTTTACATTAGGTCTTCTTATTTGTTTTTTCAACTATGTGTGTAAACTATGTAAAATACGGGACAATTCGCGTCCCATATTGAATAATGCGTAGGCTACCTTTAAATGTAAATGTACCTTTAAATTTAAAAACGATTCCTTATTTTACAGGATGGGTGGCAACCCTACTGGCAAGCCATTCTTTGTAATCTTCTTTGGTGAGCCAAATATCTCGAACCTTGCATTTTCCAGGCATCACGTTTCAGCGGTTTCAGCCTATTTTTGCAATGTTTCAAGGTGCCAGTGAAACGTTGAGGTACCATCTTAGTAGTTTCGCGTGCGTGTGAATGTCATGGCAATGTACAACACTAAGTACCTCACGCGGGAAACACTTAACGGAATAAGTAAATGCACGTAACTAACGTAAATCAAGCAAGCT
Source organism: Abramis brama (assembly GCF_963993115.1). Lineage (NCBI taxonomy): Eukaryota > Metazoa > Chordata > Actinopteri > Cypriniformes > Leuciscidae > Abramis > Abramis brama. The sequence continues at coordinate 6,399,414 of NC_139974.1, forward strand.
AGTATGCATATGCCACGAAGTCTTGGCGAAATAACATTAGCGACTGGAGGGAATAATATGGAATTTTTTTCCAGAAAACTTCTTGCACAAAATAAATTCAAGCACTTTCAAGGACCATGTATGTTTCAACTATGTATGTTTATTTGCCAAAACTTTCCAGGGCCTTGAATTTTTATTTTTTTCCAGATTCACAAACTTTCAAGCAGTTCAAGGAAGCCGTGGAAACCCTGTCTAATTCTGTGAACTCAAGTCTCGTACACTTTCTGAGAAACAGAGTCATGGTATCACACATAATATCAGCGTTAAGTTTCTTTCACACCCTCTGACATGCGAAACGACAATAAATATCCACAATTGCTCTAGTGTTTTCGTATCTTGCGCTAGGGTGCTCTTCTCAGCACTCAAGGCCTCTTTACAGCATGCTGGAATCTTCTTGCCATGCAGTTTTAATTGTTTTCTGAATTGCTAAAACAACTCCATTCTCTGAACCAATTTGTCGAATAAATCACTCTTTCAGTAAAACATTAAACAAGTTCAGATAGTTAAGACACCTTTTGCAGATCTCATGGACTCTTTTTGCTAAAACTCTAAACACATTCTTACTCACAATTTTTCACACTGTGATGCACTTGTGTTTCAAAACTCTAAACACGGGCAGGCAAAAGTTAAACACAACTACAACACTGTTGTCATCGTTTACACACAACAATTCAAAATTGTTCACACTTATTTCTAATGATGTGACCAAACCAACTGTACATACAAGTCAGTTCAGAGTGCCAAAACTGATTCAAAATGTTGCACTGAATGTTGATACCAACAATGGATGGAAACAATATAAGAAGGAGAGGAGGAAGAGTATGTGTATAAGAGTGAACAAGGAGGAAGAGGACGAGCGGGTGTAGAGAATGTTGTCAAGGCTAGATCTGCATTAGGATTTTTCCCTTTGCCTGCAGAGATGACATTGCTTGTGATGTGACAAAGTCCTCAGGCCGGACCCAACATGAAGACATGATGCTGAAGCAGAATGAATCTCTCACTGACCTTGATTTTGCAGTTGCACAACTCTTCTGAGTGTACTTTACTGTAACATGCACTCATTTAGAGTTTTTTTAACCTTTTTGGCTTTTGCAATTGTGTCACTGTATTTTCACAGCATGCAAGTGCTGAATATACAGACATTCACCGGCCTACTATACAATATTCAGTACAATACTATACTTGCAGTGCATACAGTATACAATTTATATACCTTACTACTTGTTGTGAAAGTTGTGATTACTATACTTTTTAACGTAATTGCAAAATCAGTTTACTTCATTACAATATACTTTTTTTGTAACTGCATGCTTTGGATTCTGTGTTCTCCATTTTTTTGATGTAGTGTCTAATGAATGATCTGTAGTGTTTATTATATTGACTCGTTGTGTTTATGATCTGAAAGCAATGTTTGATTTTGAGCACAGATAAAGTAGTTTTAAGTCAATTGTTTGATTTTGCCAGAAGATTCAGATGTTCTGAATGTTCAGATGTGTTTTGTTTAAGGTTTTGAGAAAGTGGGTGATGGTTTCAAGAAATGTGTTTAAGCAATTCAGATAAACTGTAATAATTATCTATTACATTATGCAGTATGATCATCTCTTGTAAGTTGCTTTACCAAGCGTCTGCCAATTGAAAACATGTTCTGACACTGGTGGAGACCAGAGAGTTTCAAGAGCTTAAAGACAAGCAAAAATATTTTAGATCTTTTCAATAAAGCAAATGTGTGTGGCTTGGCTGGTTAGCTGTCAATCCCTATAGGTAGATGTCGTAACTACACCATTAAAGGGATTAAACGCCTGTTTTTTCAATGACAGCCTTTCAAATAGTCTCAGCCTCAGACGTCACACCCACAGACCATTGGCTGAACGTCTGATGCATATTGCACACTTAACTGGAAACACTTCAGGATTTTCGAAGTCGTCCTCTGATTGGTTGTATTCTACAGGATTTCCGTGAGACGTGTGTGTTGAGTTCTTCTCTGCCAGGAAACAAACCATCGTGTAAACTTCGTGTTTACAATTTTGACAATGTGCGCTTACCAGGATCAACTAAACGCTGGATTTTCAAAAGTATGTGAAGTTCTTGGCTCATTTTGTTGCAGTAAACTTGCACAATGTTTTTAAATGAATAATTTATTAGATGCACACTGGTCTGTTATCGTAGGGACATTGACTTTACATTTTTCACACCCCTAAACCCCTGACGTGGAACAAAACGAACTGTGATTGTGTAACAAGTGCCCTTAAAGTAGGTTGGAGCAATGGACCAGTTTCTAGGTTAGTGGAGAACACAATTAATACTGGCAGTAAATAAATCACAAAATCAGGTAAGGAAAAAAAAAAAAAAAAAAAAAAATCATTGTACTTAAACCGTCACATAAATAACATGAACCAGATTTGGAAATAAAAAAATAAAAAAAAAACAATAAAATGTATACAAAAAAAAACACGAGTACTCTGTGTTGTCTTTGGTTTCCTTGTCTTATTCTCTAAAGATTTTATTTCCCTTTTATCCTTGAAACAATTTAATCTATATTATCTACTTTATCTCCGTTTACATAGATTAAAAGACGACTTTTATTTGATTTTGCTGTAATTTGGACAGCTCTTAAGGTTCACTGTCTTTTTAATTTAGAGTTTAGGGTTATTATTCTATTTTGCTTTTAGTATTAGAACTTCCTATACTGTTTAGACAAACTGAATATTCCCCTAAACAAGGTACAGTGTCATATAACCACAATTCAACCCAACTGAAACTTATATCACACTGAAATGATCAAAAATAAATCCAAATTTTACATCTGACTCACATTCAATAATATTCAATAAACAATACCCTCGTTAGAACTATTTGTCCGAATTTTCTTTTGAATATCGTCCAGTAAGTCCTTTAAGAAATCCAGTGGGTGAGCAAAAATGATGATCTTTAATACACTGAAAAAAAAATTATTCGTTGAATTTAATAAAAAAATGTATGGTAAGTGGTCGCACACAATTGATTTCAGCTACATTTAAACAAATGCAGTATGTTGAACTTAATCAATTTTAGTTCAACTTAATGCATTTGTTTAAATGTAGCTAAAATCAATTGTGTGCAACCACTTACCATAAAAAAAATGATTAAATTCAACTAATATTTTTTTTGTTCACACATCTAAACCTGTGAATCCACAGACTGAAGTGTTAGTGTGTGTCTCACATTATGCTCCACTACAAGCCCTGCAACATAACCATATTTCACTTCTTAGAAATGAAAGCTTTAGCATAAGTTCTGCCAGGAAGACTCAATTACTACGTCACCTATTGCCTTCACTTCTATCCAATCATATTCTTATGCTCACTGTATTAAAGCTCGGTACTTACACATGTTGAGTTCACAGATACTGAAGCGACAATTACCCCCATCCTCCCCACCACCACCAGGATGGTCCTGTCCATACCTCCCGGGGGGGTCGGCTGCGCCCCTGCCTTCATCTTCAGGCAGGAATTGCAGATCCGATACCCTCGGATTATGCACTACGGACGGGGTCTACGCCAAATGACTTGTTTATTATCAGCTTGCTGAGCTATCAATAAATGTACGATTTGTTGAAATAATTCTCCCGAGTCTTTCTGGTAGAACTGACCTAAGGCCTAGAGTTTCCATTTGACTTGTCTTTTGTGACCTGGTCTGTGTGTTTTACAACTAATATTGGCAGTATTCATATAGCATTCTAGTATCTTTGGTTCACTTCTTGAGTTATGCCAAAATCACTGAGACGGTTGAGTGACATGTTCAACACAGAAATAACCCATAGAGACAAGTTTTATTTTGCATGATTTGAAAGTATTTATTTATATGGCTTTGTAGTAGTCAAAGAACATAGTGTCAGAATTAATAACAGAAATCTGTTATACTTGTTATTTCATGACAACTCTACATTTAGAAAAGCTCAATAATAGCCATGTAACCAGGCCCTAAATGCTGCTGGTAAATTTCTAATGGCGGACCACTATGATTGTTCCTCGACGTCTGGCTCATCATCACCATCTGTATCTCTAGGTGGACTTACATCTGCTTTTAAAAGATCCAAACAGTCACCGTTAAACAGTGAGCTTTCTTTATTATATTTGCTCTTCAGAAAGTCCTGTAATTCCTCCAGGGTCTTTGCACTGATCTTTTTGTCTTCCTCTTTGCGCTCATCTATGTTTTCAGCCCAGTGAGCTTGAGACACCCATTTTTCGCTTGTACTGTTATAGCAGCAGAACACTGTCCACATGTGTGAGGGAATGTTGACTATGTTATTCAATATATCTGGTGGTGTTTTAGTGTTCAGCACAGCTCGTGTCAACACATAGGCCAAGATATTCCCAGTTTTTTTTTTCATCACTACAGTGAGAATTCATGATCCCTCCAACTGTTTGCTCCATGTTTTTCCAGCTGCCACCGTTAAAGTTTATGTACTGTAGGTGTCATTAAATTTACTGATGACTTAATTTTGCGTTCTTTTTATTCAACTTTGACTTCTCTTTCATTGTCATTCTGTCTGTTTCTGTGTATCTGTACTGTTGTGCAGTTGGCATTTTCACTTTTATACATGGACAGTGCATTTATTTTGTTGATCAAAATTACTGAAATTTATGTTTTGTATACCATCCCCCATCACTCCTCAAACCCCACCCCCATGTCATTTTAGCATTTTAATTAAAAAGGTTAAAAAAGAAGAAAGAAAACATTTTCATGGAAATGAGTGTCGACATGCTGAAATGAGCACCAAGGATTAAGTTGTACAGTAGTTATTGATTTATGAGATAAATAAATCCTGAATAATGCACTATCCAGTCGGTATGTTAGAGAAACATAAGAATCTTCTCTGACATATTTTATGGGACATTCAGTGGCAGTGTTTTGGGATGCTGTTCTTATGCAATTTGCTTTTATGTTATATCTTTGTCTGTAGCTCTAGTAAGTCTGTGACATGTAATATTGAGATGTTATGCCAAAAGCATTGACCAGAAGGTGATTAACGTGTCATGTTCAACAGTCAGATAACGCTACCAGGGCTATATCATTTTGCAGGATTTAAAAGCATTTGTTTTGTTTTGTGTTACACAGTGGTCAAAGAAATAACAGGGGCAGAGATGATAACAGAAATCTGTTTCTGTTATTCTCTCATACCTTCACATTTAGACAAGGTCAACTGTTAATGACTTACTTTAAGGATCATTTAGCTGCATAACCAGGTCCAAAATGATGCTGGAAATGATTTGATTAAGAACCACCATGATTCTTGCTCATTGTCTTTATTATGTGTCCAGAGGCTGACCTATGGCAAAGTCCCTTTCAAGAAAAGTCTGTTCACTCGGATGCCATATTTGCAATGCCTCCAGGTAGCTATTTCGGCCATACAAGACCAAGTCCTGTCTTTTGAATGGGGGGATCCTGGAATCTCAAAAACTGCTTGCCGAACTCACAATTAAATAATATATATCAAATCAGCATAAAAAAGTGTATCTTTTCAGGCTAGACCAGCCAATGTGCAATCAGGTTTCTATGGGAACCGGAGCTTGTAACAACAGCTGAAGTGACAATGACTTTAGAAGACGGGACTATTCTGCCAAACTGCACGTTGCAGTTTCTCCCATTCATAAGTAATAGGAGTGAACCGTCTTTCTATATCTATAGTCTTTGCCTAAGGTCACAGAGGAATCCATTATGTTCAAGGGAAAAGTGTTTCATTTATACGAACATGTAAATTGTTAATTTAACTTCAGTCATTGAGGTCTGTGTGCACATGACCAGTCCATTACAAGTTCACTCCCTCATATTAGCTTATGAAAAATATAAATGACTGGAGGTCAGTTATGTTCTGTTAGCTTTATGGAAATGAACAAACTTTATGGACTGCACATGAGATCTTATTGTAAAATGATCGCCGTTATGAATATATCACTCAGGTGAGACTACCCTGCTGACAGCTATTGAAGCTCTAAGACTGGCAAGAGCAGCTAACAAATCATCAGTAGGCCTATAGCTGGATCTGTCTGCTGCAGTTAATCTCCAGATCCTCCTGTCAACCCTCAAGATTACCAGCATCTCAGGAACCTCAATCCAGTGGTTCAAGTCTTGCCTCTCAGTTAGGACCTTCAGAGTTGTAGGGTCGCCAAGCCCATGGGTAAACCCACTCAATAAACACAAACTTTTTCTCCCTGTTCCATGGGAGCTTAGCTAAATAACAACAAAATGAAATCCATCACATCATGTAAATGAGCTAAAATGGCCGCTCTGCCTTCATATAGTCTTTAAAGGGATAGTTCACTTTGAAATAAAATTTTGGTATGTTTTAGCTTACCTCAAGGGCATCCAAGATGAAGGTGTCTTTTTTTCCGCAGTAGTTTCAATTTTGATATTTTTAGGTCAAACCGTTCTTGTCTGTCAGTCATTTCATGCAGGTCTATGGTCACTGTCTCAAAGAGCATGCACAAAGTCCAAATTAAAACAATTCCCCATCGTCCAAATTAAACAATTCCCCATCGTAAGTACACATCGATGGCCTAAGACACGAAACGAGCGGTTTGTGTGAGAAAACGAACAGTATTTATATCGTTGTTACCTCTTGAACACAGCCGCGTCCAAATGATCTGAGGGCGCGGGCGGGTATAGATATACACTAGACGTCGCCTTAGCTACTGCAGTTCATTGGAACGAAACCGTAGCCAAGCGACATCTAGTGTATATATCTATACCCGCCCGCGCCCTCAGATCATTTGGACGCGGCTGTGTTCAAGAGGTAACAACGATATAAATACTGTTCGTTTTCTCACACAAACCGCTCGTTTCGTGTCTTAGGCCCTCAATGTGTACTAATGTCTTGGATGTCTTGGATGCCTTTGAGGTAAGCTAAATGTCTTGGATGCCTTTGAGGTAAGCTAAAACATACCAAAATTGAATTTCAAAGTGAACTATCCCTTTAAAGAGACTAAATGAAATTAATAGGCATTTGAAATCTAACAAAGAAAAAAGAGAAACAGCTAATGTGCATTTCATCAGCTCTGAGCCAAAAACATTTTTCATATTCAAATATATTGACATGAGTGTGCTCAGCATGTGCTTGCAGTTCATTGGGTGTTAACAACAACAGATTTCCTCATTGGCTTTCACCATTGCTGTACATACAATGCATGTGCCAGTACAGCTGTGACTGCAGGGCCAAATCAAAATAATCGCCTTTTGCAAAAACGAACACTTTGACAACTAAAGCCACGTTTCCACTGCAGGAACTTTCCCCAGGAAGTAGGAACTTTGGGGTGGTACTCGGTGTGTTTACACCGCAGGAACCAGGGTCTAAATGAAGTTGCGGGTAAATAATTCCCCCTCTGAAAGTCCCTGCTGGCAAAGTAGTACTTTTTCAAAGTTCAGGAACTTTCAGGGGTGGGACTTGTGCGCTGAACATGTTGATTGGTTGAGTTCACGCTGCATTATGATTGGTTGACTGACGAGGCTCACTCACCAAGTACTGTTATCAGAATGCTTTTATTCTGTTCAATAACAGTGTTGAACTTGGCTAACTGCCGCTTTATACTGCCATCTAGTGGCCCATTTAGCATGGAACACATATCAATACATCTTCCCTTCTTTTTTTTTTCTTTTTTTTAACTTCATACACAAACAATATTTGATCCTCCTTCAAAATAATACAAATAACTCTTTATATTCCACCATTTACAATTCTTAGTTGTCTCCACTTAAATGTGAAACTTTAACAAAAGTCTTCCCTTATAATCTCTGCTTACCCTGGTTTAAAAAAAAAAAATCTGTTATCTGAACACATCTTCACATTTCTGCTATCAGTCTTTGTGGTCTTTTAATTTGTCTTTTTGGACATTCTGTCTAAGTCTCAACGTATTTCTCGTTATCAGTCTCTGATAACTTGCCTTGCAATTTTGATTGTTCACATTGCTTTGAGATTTCCAGGTCATGTGAGTCACTTTCCTTGATTCTTATGTCTCTCTGAGGCACTTTCAGCAGGTGTCTTCTGTTCCGCCTCATTATCTTTCCATGTTCTGTCAACACTTCGTATGACCTGCGGGTGTAGTCTCTTTTACCACTTTCGCCAGCAGTCCCCACTGTCCATCACATCTCACCCGCACTACTTCTTCCTGAGCTAGTGGACTCAGCAGTTTGGCTGTTCTGTTGTAATGCCTCACCTGCCTCTCATTCGCAGAATTCAGTGTACTCTGTACCTTGTGATGCTTCACTGATGGAAGCTTTGTCCGCAGTTTCCTATTCATGAGCATTTCTGCCGGTGAAAGGCCATTCAACCGAGCATCACCATGGCTGGCCTTTCACCGGCAGAAATGCTCATCAGGCACGCCTACCGGTAAGAGCGTGCAGTTAAACAACAAGTCTCCGTGACGAGTCTGCCCGGGATTTCGGGATCGCCCAAAATGTCCGGGAATCGGCTTTTGCGTTCTACACTCGCCATTCATTATGTTTACTGTGGCGAGCAGGACGAGGCTGAGGGGCGCAGGAGAACGGCACGAGGCCGATGGTGTGATTACTGATGAGCGACGGAGGAGCGGGAATTTTCTTAGCAATGTTAAAAAGCACATCAACCAATCACTTGTTTAGCGTTCATGTAAACACTAAATTCAGATTCACCAATCTGAATGAATTCAGTTAGATTGAAACAAAAGGTGTGCATGTAAACAATGAATGGTGACTGCAGAAAGCAAAAGCCGAATCCCGGACATTTTGGACGATCTCGATGGCCGGACATGTCTGGGAAAAAGAGGATGGTAACCCCTACTACTCAGCTTTCTCCACAGAACAAGAGCCTGCTGGCTTAGCTTCCAAAGAAAGATGGCTGACACTATGTGTACATTCAGTGAGTGAGATCCCACCCTCTATGGGTGGGTTGAAAACATGCGGGACAGCTCCTCCTACTGGCTGTAGTCTTTAGCCTCTGGCCAAAAAATCCTCCGATGACGCAAAATGACGATTTTTGCATCATCGGAGGATTTTTTCCAGACAAAAATTACATAAATCTCTCGTCTCAGGGGGATATGAGGGAGGAAAGCACGGTAATTCAAAAACCCTACGGGTTTTCTACTGATACAAAGCTTAATGCTAAATCCTGAAGTATCCCTTTAAGGGTAGGTGACAGAGCAGTCGGTGGGAGCCTGTAACCAGGAACAACCCCCATACAGTGCTGTTTCAGTGTTTTCCCATGGGAAAACACTCACACACCACTGTGTGTCTCTGTCAGGAATGCATTGCTTACTTTTAGAGTCATCTTTGAGTAATTGATGTCATGTATTTATTATTTCTGAATTGGCTTTTAATCATTTACTTGTGTAATTGACATGATATATTTTTACCTGACAAATAAATGTTACATCTTGATTTATTCTGAAGTTTTCTGAAATCATTATTTTATTATGAGCTGGTGCTACCGCAGCTCTGTGTCCAGGATAGGTCAGACTAAAGGCACATATATGAACGGAGCAGTAGGCATGTCATCTGAAGACCTTTTGATTTCTGTCTATCACTGATTTAGCAAGTTGTATGGAAGTGGCTAAATAAACTACACTTTTTTGTATGAGTGAGCAGTAGGCAACCGACCGAGGTATTAGCAAACCCAGCACCCTCTGACCAAGATCAGACTGGCGAGGCTGTGTTCGTGAGATCCACGTAAACCCGGGGCGTGTGACTCTGTGCGGCATGATTATTTAATGGATTAATAATTGAAAGTATGGGATGCTCAAAATAATCAAAGATCTAAATTAATTCATAATCAATATTTATGACTATTTTCTAATAAGAATCACAATCTAAATTTTATTATAATTTGAAATTGGAGTCAGATTAAGCGTAGAGCTAAAGTAATATTGAAACTAAATTCCAATAAATTAAGTGAACTTCACTGGAGCGCTGAAAAGACATACACGCATTATCCCTTCAGCCAGACCGTTGGATTCCGTCTTTGGGCCAATGGGTGGTCTCTACAATATCATAATAAATTTGACAATTATTTTTATTTATGTATTAATATACAACTTATACCAGTCAAAAGTTTGGAATAATTAAGTTAAGAAAATGATTTAGTGTTTTCGAAAGAAGTCTCTTCTGCTCACCATGGTGCATTTATTTTATCAAACATACAGTAAAAACAATAATATTGTGAAATGTTATTACAATTATAAAATAACTGTTTAAATATGTTGGAAAATTTTATTTATTCCTGTGATGCAAAGCTGAATTTTCAGCATCATTACTCATTACTTCAGTGTCAAGAAAACGTCTCGGGTTACGTATGTAACCCTCGTTCCCTGAGTAGGGAACGAGACGCTGCATCAATACTCGATACTTTGGGGAATGCCTTCGGCATGAAGCGTCTGAAGTCAACTATGGAACTATTCCAATCTTGATTGGTGCAACGTCACCCGTGACGTCGCATGTGACGGTGATCCGGAAGCTACAAAAGGGTCACAGGAACCAGAAAATGTTAGCTTCTAATTGGTCAAAGCAAGTCGTTCTCAGGGGCGCGAAAAGTGTGGCCGAGGGATGCAGCGTCTCGTTCCCTACTCAGGCAACGAGGGTTACATACGTAACCCGAGACGTTCCCTTTCGTAAAGGGAACTCCCGCTGCATCGATACTCGATACTTTGGGGAACGAATACCCACGCCGCCACACTGAGAGAAAAAACGCCCTGGTATAAAGCATCTGGTACACTCACGGACGATAGAATGAGTAGAGGGCAGATCCAAACTAGCTTGTCATAAGATTTGGTGCAAGAAGGGGAGGTCTGGAGCCGGAGGCTCAACTGACCTCATGGATGGGAGCCCCAGACAGTAGAAAATATTAGATGAGAGGTGAAGGCAAAAGCGCACCTTGTACTTCAGATATGAGTGGTTTTAGATAACCAACTGTGCTCTTAATAAAGGGAATAGCTCCTAACCCTTGATGCATAACTAGATGGACTGACTTCTCAGCCTGAGGCCTAATGTAGGAACCTCAAAGGCTACGACCTTGACCATCCGACACATGCGATGGAGGATGGAATACCCGAAGAATCTTAACATTGCCTACAGGTACTTCAGTACCGGGCAAAAATAACGTTGAGTGGCTCCCACGCTAGCAAGTAAGAGGGGGCAGCATCACCACTCTTCCAGGGAGTAAGACGAGCAGGAAGCAGACTCAATAGATTCTCCTATATATACTTATATATCTCAAATATATATTCGTATACCTCACCCACAGGACATGATGGGTGCCAGGGATAACCCATCAGCCTGATGCCAATAGGCTAGATGAAAAGGATTCATCCTCCAATCTACAGGAACATGGAGTTTCCGTGGGAACGTCCTTTCGAGAACACCCTTAGAGGCTTGCGGAGGGCACTGAGGCCGCCACAGAGGCCCTAAGCATGAACAGGAGATCCCGTTAGAGAGCGGGATGGAACACCAGTACTGAAGCCAGTGGGCAGTAATAAACTGGGTTCAATGCCCTCCCTAACTTAATTGTTTAGTTCCTAGTAGAGTGGGGTTCTAGTATGGATGTCCTGACCACCTTGGTGGAAAGGGCAACCTAATTATGGGTGGGACCCCCTCAGGGGCCAGACCCATAGTCTCCATAACTCTGGTCGGGGATGAAATAATGTACCATCAGCCTGAGACAGAAGACCTCTCCTAATAGGAATTGTCCATGGAGGACTCTCCAAGAGACTAATAAGGTCCGAAAACCAAATTCGGGCCAGCCAGTACGGAGCTACAAGGTGTAGTCTCACTCCGTACCTCCTGACCCTTTCTAGAACCCCCGGGAGCAGAGCAATCGGGGGAAAAGCGTACAGATGTGACCTCAGCCACATCTGTACCATGACATCCAAGCCCAAAGGAGCTGGATGTGAGAGAGAGTACCAGAGCGGGCAATGAGAGTTCTCATGAGAAGCGAACAGGTCAACCTCCGCCCGGCCAAACTCTCTCCATATAAGCTCAACCACTTCAGGGTGGAGCCGCCATTCCCCGGGCCTCAGCCCCTGCCTCGACAGGATGTCTGCTCCCATATTTTCAACCCCAGGAATATAAATAGATCTGACAGAGAGAAATTTGTCCTGGGACCAAAGAAGAATTTGATGCGCCAGTCTACAAAGAGGGCGAGATCTCAAACCTCCTTGGCGGTTGATATAAGAGACCACCGACATATTGTCTGTCCTAACCAGAACATGATGGCCTCTGAGGTCTACAAGGAAGTGCCTCAGGGCAAAAAATACGGCCAACATCTCCAAGCGATTAATATGCAATGTGAGATGATGGTCTTTCCAAGTACCTCGGGTGTAACGGCCCTCCATAACCGCACCCCAGCCCGTGAGGGACGCATCCGTGGTCAGAGTTTTTCTCTCACATGGTGCTCCCAAAACCAGGCACTGAGACAGGAACCATGGTTTCTTCCATACGACAAGAGAACGAAGGCATCTGCGCGTAACTCTGATCGTACGAAAAGGGTTTTCCTAGAGGAGAAAATCCCTTGTTCCTGAGCCACCACTGCTCATATGGAGCAGACCAAAGGGTACTACCGTGGAAGCTGCAGCCATAAGACCCAAAGCTCTTTGAAAGTGTTTGACAGTGATAGCCTGGCCAAACCTAATACTCTTCATTGTGTTTAAGATAGTATTTATACGAGCAGGAGACAATTGTGCCCGCATCGTGACTGAGTCCCACTCTACTCCCAATAACGTAATCCTCTGAAGAGGAGTTAAGGAACTTTTCTTCACATTGAGTCTCAACCCCACGCACCTCAGATGACGCAAAACAACATCTCGATGTTGAATTGCTAGTTCTTTTCGACTGAGCCAAAATGAGCCAGTCCTCTATAAGATGCGGACCCCCTGAAGTCTCAATGGAGCAAGGGCCGTGTCCATACATTTAGTGAAGGTGCGAGGGGATAAGGCTAGGCCGACTGGAAGAGTCCAGAACTGATGTGCTTTTCCCCCCAAAAGCCTTTCCTGTGTTAAGAGGGACTAGACTTCCTGTTCCAAAAACCGACCCTGCTCGGGGCTGGCCGACATGTGAACCACCCTTAGTAGATAATATTTGTATATTAGCTCCACTGTAAGCAGGACCCCCTAGGCTATATTTTGAAGACCCCTCGGGGTGTCTAAATATGCCATTATGGGGACCAGTCCCTCGAGACTGGCCTCGGCTATAAATTTCCAAATGGCTTCGGTGACCTGAAGCAGCTAACTGGCAGGAACTAACCGAAATATGCTCTCTACAGACCTCCTGAGAGGCGGCGAACTCGACAGGGCCGCAACGTCTTCGGGCAGATACTGCGATTTGTGTTCGCTGGAAGCCGATGTGTCCCGAAGCGCCATCGGCGGCGGGAAGCGAACATCGATTTCCTAAGGGCTGCATAAGGGAGCGAGACTCCTGTACTCGCTCTCCTGGGGGAACGCCCATAAGGGTCTGCGTGTTACGACAAGACCTCTTAGTTGAAGCCATCTTAACCCGAGAGACAGTCCTCAGACCTGTCTTCGGTATGGAGGGCTTCGTGCGAGAATGTTTCTTCTGGCCCCAAGCCTTATAAGGGGGGGCACGAGAGGAAACCTTCTCAAAAAATGAGGAGCTGGCGGCTGTCCCATGAGGCTGCCCCCTGGCAGCAACCCCATGAGACCTGGACTGACAACTGGGGATAGCTGATTGTCTCTCTGCCTCCTGAAGCCTCTCGACAACGGTTCTTGCCGCGTCGCCAAAGAGGCCAGAAGGTGAAAGGGGAGCATCGAGAAGGAAAGCCCTGTCTTTCTCCCCGATCCACAAGCGATTAAGCCATAAATGTCTCTCTGAGACGACTAGTGCTGCCATAGAACGGCCAATAGCACGGGCCGTCTCTTTAATAATACGGAGAGATAAGTCAGCTACTCTACGAAATTCAGTAATATCCATTGAGTGAGACCTCCCAGTTATCATCCACCTGCTTGAGGAGGTCAGCCAGGTATGCCTGTAATAACCCCATCATGTGTGGGCATGCACCGGCTCGACCCACCGCCATATATGCTTTCCCTAACAAATTCGATGTACGAGATTTGGAGGGAAGTGTCTGAGCTATCAGGGGTGACGCAATGTCGGGGAGAAAATATTTCGCAAAATATTCCTCAACCCGAGCCATCACCTCATAACCATTTTCATTAGATTCCCTAATGGATGAGTAAATATATACATGCGGGGAAAATAATGGATTTTTCCACGATCTTGATACCTCAGTATGGAGATCAGTGAAAAAGGGAAAGCTCTGACACGAAGATTGTGACTGGGTCTGCAGGAAGCGCTCATTCATTTTATTTTTCTTAGTCGCTTCCTGCTTATTATATGGCCATTTAACATATAATTTAACCACTGCCCTGATTACAACCTCCAGCAACTCCTCACTAACGGGAATATGGGGTGGCGAATCCCCATATCCACGTGATTCAGTGTTGATAGATAATATCTAACTCCTCAGAGCCAAATAAATCAAACGCTGTGTCTTTAACACGGTCGGAAGAAGCCGCAGCGCGGGCTTCCGAACCGTGCGCGAGACAAGTGGGGCTGGTTGATAAACGCTGAGAAAGGGTCGCAACCGTCTCAGTATTATATGCCAGCCCCACGTGCGAATCCCATGCATACAAGCGGCGCGCTGCCTCAACAGCCGCGGGACCTAATGCACTGGAAACGCAAGCCTGATCTAATTGATCGAACAAGCTCTAACGGGAGCGGAGCTTTTTCATTGAAAACAGTTTGCACAGACAGCGCCCTCGAGCCCCGCCCGTGCATGCTCCACTCCCAGACAAACTACACAAAGCGAGTGTGTGTCACCCTCGCTTAAATAACGTGGGCAAGGGGACGCACACTGCCTGAATAGCTTCTCTTTATTCGCCATAAATAATACTCTTTTCACGGGACAAACAACACCAAATAGAACAGACAAGATGACATAGAGCGCTTGCTGAAGACCAGAAGCTAACATTTTCTGGTTCCTGTGACCCTTTTGTAGCTTCCGGATCACCGTCACATGCGACGTCACGGGTGACGTTGCACCAATCAAGATTGGAATAGTTCCATAGTTGACTTCAGACGCTTCATGCCGAAGGCATTCCCCAAAGTATCGAGTATCGATGCAGCGGGAGTTCCCTTTACGAAAGGGAACTGTATTTTTATTATCAGTGTTGCTTTTTATTTTTGTGGAAACCGTTGAAACACTACCATTCAAAAGATAAAAAAAAAAGAAAGAAAGAAAAATAAATGAATAATCTCATTCAGCAAGGATACATTAAATTGATCAAAAAAATGACTAAAGACATTTATAATGTTAAAGATTTCTATTTCAAATAAACGCTGTTTATTAAACCTTATGTTCGTCAAAGAAGCCTGAAAGTATAAAGATAATAATAAGAATCATTATTAATAACTGAGCACCAATAATTTATAATAGTTGAGCAGCAAAACAGCAAAGAATGATGTGACACTGAAGACTGGAGTAATGATGCTGAAAATTCAGCTTTGATCACAAGAATAAATTAATACAACATCAAAAGTGTTTGGTTAGCATGAGGTCAGTTAGCTTCTGCTGGTAAAAGGCTAAATGTGTCTTTCTTCATTGACATCCTTTCAAAAGCAGGCTACACTTTAGAAACACCTTAACCTGGTAATGCTGTTCCATGAATAAACACTCGAGGGCGCCAAACACTTGCAAAATGTGAGTGTAAACCCAGAGAAATGTGTCCACATGCCAAGGTAATAAATAAACTTTGAAAGACAATACATAGTTCCCACAGGCCAATTAATGTCACGTGACCTCCCCGGAGACGCCATCTTTGAGGGCAAAAGCTGCTGTGTTTACAATGTTTTACCATACTGTCTATGAGTTTTACAAGCAAATTTCGAATATTTCTTTCCATTTATAATGTTACGAAAATCATGAAGAGACAAAGTGACAGAGATTATAAAGAGACTCTATTAACACAAGACAGAGAGAGGTACAATGCGAAAATTTCAGTCATAAATGGTGTGGATCCGTATGCGCTAACAAAGGAAGCACTGAGCACTGATTATGCAGCAGATACAGTATTATCATGTGTATCATTATCTGGTATTGGCTAGGAGTTTTAATACATGTGAGCAATTCCGAGCCTGGAAATATGTGCATGAATATGAATATACACGGTAATATACACGTTATGAAAATAAATAAAACTCGCGTGCAAATTAATTAATGTAATGCGGAACTACTTTATACGCGGGTTCTTTAGGGACATAATCTGAGATTGCCGTGCTGGAATGTGTGTGTGTGTGAGTGTGTGTGTGTGAGAGTGAGAGAGTCGCGGGCGCGATCGAACAGTGGAAACAATGTTGTTTTTGTATGTTTTTAATATCTCGTCATTTTGTTCATACAGGACATAATTCAAACTGCAAAATGTTAACTTATATTTGTGTACACTCGCAATAAAAAACAACAAATTCTTGCGTGTTTTGAGGGAGTTTCTTTCCTGTTTATCCTCGCCAGCCATAACCTCCGTCGTTGTTCTGACAAAAGCTTAACGTTAGTCTTCTCACATTCATGAAGTCTAATACTGTAAAATCCAAATTTAACTGAACCTCCGACACGATTTAAACATCCATTGACCCAGCAGGAGATCACCATTTTCACTTTTTATCACGAAATTAACTCGCTTCAGCTTCTTCTACTATTGTTCTGCCCACAGAAATGGCGCGGGTCGGCAAATGCTAAAAAACTAAATTTAACTGAACCTCCGGCACGATTGGAACATCCATTGACCCAGCAGGAGATGACCATTTTTACTTTTTAATCACAAAATTTCCGTTTCAGCTTCTTCTTCTCATGTTCTGCATTGTAAGAATGTTGTGTTCTGCCCTCAGAAATGGCGCCGGGTCGGCAAATGCCCGTATGTTGTGACGTCATGTGGGAACTATGTATAGATAGTGTATTGAGCTCATTTTGAAAGGATGAGCTAAAAATAAAGTAGAATAAATGGTTCATATTTGTAAAACACTTTGGATAAAAGAATCCTGATGAGTGAATAAATATAAATAGGCAAAAATACGTAGGCCTAAGTGTTTACATTAGAATGTTTGTTTATTTATGTCCAGACTGTTATTGATTTATTTGAGATGTTTTGATTTATTATAGCCTATTGTGTATGTTTTCAACATTGTAAATATTAACATAAAGGCTTTTTTTTTTCATGAGCCACTATAATGATTTTGGGTTCGATTTGTTAACATTTGTTACAACTACATTAATGTGAATTTAAAATGAACAGTACTTCTCTAATTTATTTTTTATTTTAATTTATAATTATTTACTCTAACCATCAGGCCACGATTGCTCCATGTTTGAATGTTTAAATATGTCATAGCCTCTATAAAAGGATGTAAAATTATATGTATGTATTCTCCAAGAGAGAAGAATGAGGCTGTCTACTATTGCTTTACAAGTACATCCACAACATTAAGCATAAAATCTCATATTGTTGGCATTTAGATTTTGCTGCAGTAGATTTGCCACCTTAAAAAATACAAATAAAAAATCACTATATGTCACATATGGACAGAACAATACTGCACTTCTATGAAGAGAAAGTGTATAGGGTTTATAAGTCCAGTGATTCCCTACTGGTAGATGCTGGAACTGCACTATTATCAGAACAATATTCTCATTTGACAGCATTTATAGTCGTGCATTCTGACTTTTTATTTTATTTTGCAAATGTTATATTAATAGCAAAAATGTATCATATTATAGTAGATGTTTGACCGGTCACCGTGATTTTGCCAAGTAAGACATGTTCCTGGATCAACATACAGTATTTTGTTGATCCTGGAATAACATTCCTGCCCCAAAATTTAGTCCTATCCTAACCCTATCCCTACCCCTAAACCTAACCCTACCCAAACTTTTCCCTAAAATCAGAGGGAAATGATAGGTGAATGACACTGATGTTGAAACACCTCACCCTGGTTTTAAGCCTAAACTTGACATAAACTGTAAACTTGTTCCTCAAATCTGATTGGTTGATTGGAAAGTTGATCCAGGATAAACAAGGATGTTGATCCAGGAACATGTGGTACTTGGTGAAATCATGTTCATCATATTTGACCCAGAACCCCGCATGTGTGTAATGTCTTTTGTTTCACAACAGTTGTTTGATTAAATGACAGAATAATAACTTTTGGGTGAACTATTCGGGAGGGATGAATTAAACCGCGGCAGCAGCTTCACACACAAATCTTTTCTCTTGGAAACAGAAAGCGTCTGTCCAGAAATCCGTCTCTCCCACTGGATGTCCCAGACTAGCACAGTCTTCACCGGCAGGATGGCCTTCAGTCCAGTTATCAGGCTCTCTGACTCCATTCTCTCGTTTCATCCAGAATCTGCAGGATGAAAAAAACAAATTGTTTCTGTTCGGCAGCAACCTGCTAATTATTGAAGTATTGTTAGTTTTAATGCAGAGGTTGTATTGTCAAGATTAATGAAGCTCTTACTCTGCTGAATCATTTAGTGGCTGGTTGTTCACCCAGACCCAGTGTCCCTCAGTGTCCAAATCATTAAGACCAATCCAGTGCGTCACTTTAACTTTAGAGGTCAGAAAATCCTGATGGAGAAAAAAATGTTTTTGTCTTGTGATATATTATAATACACATAAGGTTTGGAGCAGAGAAATGTGTAGCCTAATATTTAATGTCAGTGGGAAAACAAAATTGACTATTCATTGGATTTATTGAGAATGATTAATCGGAGCATGTTTTTCTAAATCAATAGTGTTGTTGTTGTTTTTTTGTTGTTGTTGTTTTTGTAATCTTTAAAAATAACACTATTTTTTTAGATATCATGTATCAAATGCAAGGCTTTTGAAATGTTTGCTTGGTGAACAAGCCAAGAACAAGTCTTTTGCACAAGATGCTAACTTTCACCCAATCTTCTTAGACCATCAGAGACTAAATTTAACCATGATCATCAGCTTGAGGAAAAAAATATTGTTATTTCTTTCTCTACTATTCTATAGTAGCCAAATCTATATTATACTGTACTTGGCATTGTGTAAAGCAAATGTAGTCACACTGACAAATTGTAATTAATATACTGTAAATGAAGTGTTGAAGTGCATAACACACCTGCTCTGCTTGGCTGTTTATGATCACTAGATGTCCTCCTCGACTCACACAGTGATCTCGACTCTGTGTCCAGTTCATCTCGACCATAGAGAAGTAGTAGCACTTTCCCCCAGAATAAATCCAGTTTATGGCACAAAGTGCACAACCTGTGCTGGCTTTTGAGAAAGAGTCAATTTAGTTATTAGTTCATTATTTCACTCATTTTTAGTAATTGTGCTTATTTATAGTACAGTATGTGTGTAATGAATGTCTTTTAACTTTGCACAAGGGTCAAATCTGAAGACATACAATTTAATCTGTTCAGCTTTCTAAGTGTCTCCTCATGCTGGTTGTGGAGCGCATCAAACTGTTCTCTGTAATCTGAATGACAAGGCCAAAAACAAACACAATCAGGATGAAAATGATCCATTCTTCAGAACACAATACTCTTGAAGTTAATCAAAGTTTGGTTCAATGTGCAGAACACTTTGTCTAAGCCTGTGTCATGGGTGTGAAAGAGAATTGCAGTCTGGCGTAGTTGTCTGTGAGCCATGACTGGTACAGAAACAGTGAAAATATGAAAAAGGAAGAAAACAAATGGTTGGAGAAATGTGTTCAAATGACTGACTTGTATTTACTGAACAAAAAGAACTGTGATGTATTTTGATATGTATGAATCTGAACATTACTTAACCTACTGGTGTAGTTGGCTGTAAGTTCCTCAAGCTCTCTCGCCATGGCTGGTACAGAAACCGTTATGAAGAGAATGGTGGAGAAAAGAAAACAGACAAAGTCACTCTCATATTCATGTATCTTTGTGCACAGTTAATGTTGCTGTACTGGTGCATTAAATATATTTTACTCACTTGTGCCATTCGTTTGTTGGGCAGACAGTTTCATTGAATCACTGATATCTGATTGAAGACATGCACAAAAATGCACATGACTTGACTTGAAGATTAAAAGCAGTAGCAGTGATACAACACACACACACAAACACACACACTCACACACACTGTTTGGATTTAAATAGGCAAATGCTTAAGTCTATGATTGGATGATTATTACTATATTGTTCCGAATATAAGACGATGGTATTTATGGCATACCATAAAAATAACCTGTAGTTCTCATTTCCAGTAAATCTCACAATAACTGATTCCTCACCTTTTTGTGTGTGTGTGTGTACAGTGACAGATGTTGTCATGACAAAACAATTGGTGATCCGCATTACCTATCCAATCCAGGGGGTATGATTTTTCTGCGGCATAATGCTAATCCGTTACGCCGCATCATATTTAAGCAAGGATATTGACAGGCAAGTTTGTCAGTTTGTCAGTACCTAGCCGAAGTAAGAAATGATGGGCCTCACTGCTGGTATGTTCAGCTCTTTGGTGATATCCAGTGCCTTTAGCTGGATGACTGCTCTGGCTACGTACTGACACACTTGCATGTCAATTTCTTCAAAGCGGACGCTTTTAAGACCGCGGTAAGCTTTTCTTTGACCGTTAGCATTTTTTGGGCTCGCCATCTTCTAATCTTATACTCTGACACGTCGTATTTTTCTTCTGCTTAATGAGAGTTGTTTGACTCCTCTGCATTTATCACCATGAGCTTAATGTTTGTATCATAACGTCTCCTCAGTTGCTGATTCACTTCCCTGACATTTAACCTCTCTGTTCTGGGCGGTCATTCGCCATCATGAGGTCACACTCACATAGCACTGTAAACTTCCCTCTCTCTTTCTCTTTCAGTGGAGTTTCCTGGGGTCAGAAATTTGATGAGACTTTATTTCTGAAATCTGAACCCTTGAATCAGCACAGAATTTCTGTCAGCAACTATTCCTGAATTTTAACAGTCCAGAGCGGGTCGCTTCAGGGGAAACACTCGTTTTACACGTATTTGTCTCTTCTTATTGTTGCAGGTGTATTATTGCCATAAAAAATCTAGACCCTGAATATAAGACCCCATTTTTTCAGATGTAACCTATTTCCAAAAAAAAAAAAAAAAAAAAAAACTCTTATATTCGGAACAATAAGAGTATGTTTCTAGCATATTATAAGTTTGGCAATAGTTCTTCTAACCCTAATTGATGGAGTGTGTAGCATTTCATTTCTTAAACAACCATGGAAGACAAACCATGGCCATTTCCCAGCATGACAATGTCAAGATTCATCAAGCTCAAATTGTGAAAGAATTGTTTTGAGGAGTATGAAGAATCATTTTCAGAAGAATCGGCTCCTTTGAGTCCAGACCTTAAATTCATTAAATGTCTTTGGGATGTGCTGGAGGAGACTTTACAGACTGCTGGACTCTGGATTTATGTCTTGATGGAAATAAATGGTGTGATGTTATATATAAAGTATACCATCTTTATGTTTTTTCTACATTACTTTGGACATTCAATGTAAAACTATTATAATATAAAAATATATTAAAAACTTGTTCAACTTGTTAATCACGATTAATTACATGAAAATGTGCTATTAATTAAATTGCACTACTCACACAGAATCCCTAGAATACAGAGACTCCCAAGAGCAAAAACAATAAAGACAGTCAGAAGAACTTTAGTCCACTTAGGGAGATGAACTTCCCTCTCTCGCTCTTGCTCTTCAGTGGAGTTACCTGGGGTCAGAAGTTTGATGAGATGTTATTTCTCAAATCTGAACCCTTGAATCAGCACAAAATTTCTGCCAGTAACTATTCCTGAATTTACATTTATAACATTTCTGGAATATATATTATGCAAAATGCATTTTCAACATGTGTGACAAGTTGCCCCAACCAGACATTTTATGAACTTTGTCCTGTTGTCCTGAGAGCTCGGTTGTAAAATTGCAGTTGGCTCTCGTCTGAATGTTTGCCAGTGTGTTTTAATTGTGAACATTGTTACTCAAAATATATAAAATATATGTACTTAAAGTTTAGCTTGAAGAATAATTCACATCATAAGATCTTAAGAGTTTCAAACTGGATGTTTGAAATAAAACATTCAAAACCGCTGCTAGAGAAAACAAGAGCAACTGGATATTTGTTTTAAACCTTAACTAAGATCTTGTGACAACAACACCGGTGACCCCTTGCCATCATGATAGACGAGAAAAAAAAAAAAATGATATTACTGTTCTATTACTGCACAGCATCTTAAGAAAAGATAAACACTTATAGTCTACTTATAGAACCATTTTTGGTTCCCCAAAGAACCTTTGTGTACAGTTCTTAAAAGAACATTATTTTTCTTTTAGTGTGATAAACATTTTAATAATCCGAAAAACTTTTTTTCAATATAAAGAACCTTTTGTGGAATGGAATGATTCCATGAATGTTAAAGGTTCTTAATGGAACATCAATATAAATAACATTTATTTGGAAGAGTTTACAAATGACAACCTTATACACCATTCCTACAGTGCTAAATCTTTAAAATAGAAATGAATGCATTCTGATAACATCCCGGCCTTACCTTTGTGTTGAGAGCAGTTTTCATCTGAAGAAACTGTTGAAAGTAGGAAATCAGAATTTTCAAAGACTGAATCCATTTCATGAGCCTGACAGAAGACGTGTCCGCTGAGACTTGAGTGTTACTCGAGTTTGTTGAGGATAAGGAAGTTAGATAAAATGTCATTCACATTCATACAGACAGGAAATACCGATGTTATTACTCTTAATAACAGATGCAACTAATATCTCATGTTTGAATATGACATATAGTCTCTAAAATAAGGTATAATCAGGAATATATGTATTTGAGTTCTCAAGAAAAATGAGGATGGTGGCAGAAGAATCACAATCTAGATATACTGTACAGACTCTGTCTTAAAACTTCATAAACTTCTATTGCTTTTCTGGCCCTTATTAAGCATAAAATCTCAAATATTCAGCAGATTGTGCTGCAGCAGACCATGAAACCTAAAATACTCATTTGACTGCCTTGCAGAGTTTTGAATTCCAACACTTTTTTAAATTATTATTATACAAATTAGGGGTGGAGCCGAACCCGAATACGGTATTCGGAAAGGCACAAATAATGTGTTTTTTACGAATAATTATTTCGAACAAATACTTAAAAAATATTTGTATTCGGGAACAATAAAAACTTTATATCAAAAAGATGCGTTTCCTCCGGCTGTAAATCCACTTGTTGATAAGAAAGGAGGAAATGACATGGAAATATTTTGGATTAGGCTAATGTCACGTTGCCATAAGGGGTCGCTCACATAGCGCGTTTTTTGCGCGTGCAGATTTCAAATGTAGGTGCGCGGCAAGCGCGCTTATAATAGAAGCGAACGGCGCGCTCGTTTTTCCAGGCGCGCCTATGTTGGTTGCATAGCAACGACAGACGCGGTGCGAACTGCGCTCTTCATGATGACGAAGAAGTATCAGCAAAGAATTAATTGATTTCTAGTCCTTGCATTAGCTTTAGATATATTTATGGAGATGAGAAATGAAATAAAAAGCCGTCATCATGTCATTAATATCAGTCCATCAGAAAAGCTGTTCTAGGCTTATTCTTGGTTGGATAACTCTTAGCAGGTTTAAAAAGCCCTTTTAAAATTAAATATGAATGCAGTTTTGGATTAAATAAAAGTACAGCCAAGTCAAATAAAACACGTTTTATCTCCTGTATAGTTTGGTAACACTACAATAAGATACCATTCATTAACATTACTTAATGCGCATCTAACATCAACACATTGAGTGAACAATATATTTTTACAACATTAATTAATGTTTGTGAATGTTATTTAATACAGACACTTGATTGGTCATGTTTGTTCACTTCAGTCATTGTGCATTAAATAATGTTAACATAAATAATGTTACCTTTTGATTTTAAACATGTATTTTTAAATTAACCCCAAGGAGAATAATTGCGACAGTATATAACTATTGTTTATTGTTAGGTCATTTTATCTAATGTTATCTAACAAATTGAATCTTATTGTAAAGTGTTTTTAATACTACAGTTTCCATCTTTGTAACCATGATATACACTTTAATATATGTAAATTTAATCTAAATTAAGCTTTGGTACCGAAATTGGTACCGAGAACCGTGGATTTTCACTGGTATTGGTACCGAATACTTAAATTTTGTACAACATTTTCATAAAAAAACTGCATAATTGTTTTGTAAAGATCATTCTCAGAGCGTGGATTCAGGATGTCAGGAATCACCAGAGGCTGTCTTTTTCTCTAAAGAAAAACACGCAGTCAATTACCCAAAATAATATTTTTTTCCCCAGACCTGTTGCTGTCTGCTTTTCCACCGCGGTCTAAAGTACTGTGAAGATTAGGCAACTTAGTCCGGTGACGTATTGTAGGACTGTGCGCTACTTTACAGTTCCTGCTGGATTTCATCCTCTGAATTTAAGCTTAACCCTCTGGGGACCAAGCTGTTTTTGGGGTTCTTGAGATGTTCTGACATGCCTTGACATTTGTGCTTTTTTCAGTTATTTATAAACATGTTAATGGCAAAGGTGTAAATTCACTCTATATAGCACAAACAGGGCTACCATAATATGCGAGCAACGTGTATGTAGATGTTTGTATTTTTAAGAGAATAATGTTTATGCGTGGTTATTGGAAAAAATTAAAATGAAAGTTGCTGAATTAAGACCACAAAACACATATTAAATATGTGTCCACAAGACTTTTGACTAATGGATGTTGTCCCTTTGAGTTCTAGCTTCAAAATGATGTAAAAATAGTCTTGCTTTATCGTTCACAAAAAAAAAATACATTGATTTAAATGGTGTAAAACAGGTTTTGCTTGGAAAGCCAATATGCGAGGGGGAGGAGTAGTTTACACCTTAGATTACAATGTCCCACCCACTCTGCATAATGAGCCATTCACTCAGGTGTGAAACTGACTGAGCCACAATGCAAGGACAAAAGATGTATTTAGAAGAAGACTTATATTGACCATTTAAGATTTCGCTTTGTAAATATGTTTTTGCTATTTTATAAAAAATGTTACAATTACAACAATAATTACAATTTCAACAATATTTCAAGTGTACTCTTTCTTTGTAAAAAAAAAAAAAAAAAAAGATTATAGGCCTACATTTTATCATATGTATTCATTAGTTTGAATATAGCCAACATTGGAACATCTAACATCTTAGTCTATGAATTTATTTTTGACAAAAATAGTATTTTTTTTGCAGTTTAATACGTTGCTTATACAAATACATTTTATTTCAACATATTCCAGTCGATTTTTACTCATCTCAGTAGGCTATAGCAAAGCAGTTTATTCTTTCACACACAGACGCGCGATTCATATTTAGGCTAAACAGTCTTTACAAATATGTCCCCTTCATTCATCTCACAGAAAGGCGAGTCATATTATAGAAATGCGATTCATCTTTTTGCGGTTTACATAGGCCTACACTAACGTTATTCCATAACGTTATTCCACACGTGAGAAAAGAAAACAGCCTACCTTACTCCTCAGCGGAATCTGCTCCTCATTTCAGGAGATATTGCTCCTCATCAGCACTGTTCTGAGGAATCTTTTCTCCATAAGGTAGGCTATAATGTCTCACTCGTGAGGAGTCGCGACGCGCTTTGTTTACAGCTGATGTGGGCGTTTCACAGCTCTGAAATAGTTCTCAGAATTTGCGTTTGAATAGCACGCGCTCTCCGGGGAGTGGTCACATTACTGTGAATTAGCTTGTAATGAGCTCGACAGGAGTCGCTCTCTTTTTATACAGATTACAGAAGCTGAGAATATTTGTTTTTTATATAAATGACTTCATTTAAGAGATGCGATCTCAAGCTTTATGCCTGTGGGTCTGTTTGCCTGTTTGACTGAATTTTCGCGGAGTTATAGATCATTTTCGAACGCGTTTCAAATGGGAGTTTACTGACAGAGAGAAGGCAGAAATCGCATCATGTTAATTTTTCTTTATTTGTCAAAAAGCAAAACACTTTATTTTTATTGTGAGTATACAGAAAAAAAAATAGAAACTGAACAGGATCGATTGATGTATTACACGAAAATGAAAGATCAAAATTAACAGAGCATTTATTGTTTATTTTCATTGCTAAAAAAAAAAACGAGCAAACCGCGCGGGCGCGTTTGTGGTCCCCAGAGGGTTAATAAAGCCTGAACCTCATCGTTGTTCCATCTGTTGTATTTTTAAACTCCATTGTTGATTCGAATAGCAAATAACTGTTACTGCACGCACCACAACAAATAATAAAAAAAAAAATGGTGTTTGAAATAAAATGCTCTGTGTGGAAACACACAGAGTACCACCAAAAATTCATAGTTCCTGGGGAAAGTTTCTGCAGGGGAAAGACGGCTATAGTCGCAACATTTTGCTACTGGGGTGCCTCAGGGCTCGGTGCTTGGACCACTTCTCTTCTCCATCTTCTGTATATGTCATTAGGATCTATAAACATTTTTTCCTATCACTGCTATACTGATTACACACAACTCTACCTCTCATTCCAGCCAGATGATCCGACAGTTGCTGCTCGCATCGCAGCCTGCCTGACAGACATTTGTTGCTGGATGAAGGACCACCACCTTCAACTCAATCTTGCAAAGACAGAACTGCTTGTGATCTCAGCCAATCTAAAACCATTCTCCATTCAGCTATAGGTTCATCAGATATAAAAGCTGCTGTCGGTTAATGAAGATATGATGGATGAACTTGTGTGTCCTGATTGGACATTTGTTGCGTCAAAAGTGATAAGACTTGTCAGCTTTATGGATGTCAACATCTTTGATATTACTTTGGTCACCTGGGTCACCTGTGAGTATAAAGGCGTGGTGTGTTTAACTCTTAATTGTCTGGCGAAGAGCCTACGCATTTGAAACTTTACCACCTGTGTGTGAGTCTATTATTAAATTTTCAAATTTTTGGAGCCATGGTGTGCCGACATTTTTTTCCTTTTTTTCCTTTTTTAATAGTAAATAAACAGAAATTAACAATAGGTAATTTGAAAGATACAGTTGAAAGATACCGAAATGTAATAAAATCTATCCATCAGTTTTTATTTATGAGGACGAACTACATAGGCTTGGCGAAAACGTTGACCTCGTCTGTGGAATATGGATGAGGTGGGTGTCTAGAATGTACAGAAGCCAAACAAAACTGTTGGTTCAAAGGGTAAGAGGCAGGTGGCAAGAGTCACAAGTGCGGAAAGAGGCTTTACTGTCACTGCTGCCTGTTCCATGAACAGTTTGTACCACCACAATTTTTCCAAGAAAACGAATGAATGAGTGCCTGCTGTATGGTGCCCCAGCAGGATCGATTGGTGGAGTGACTGACTCAGGGTGGATGGACAGTACACTGTTTCTCCAGTGGCTGAGACATTTTTGTGACACCATTGGATGCACTCCTCAGAGGCCTCACATTTTGATATTGGATGGCCACCACTCGCATAAGACCCTCGAGGCTGTGTTGCTTGCGAGACAGCATGGGGTGATAATGATTACCATCCAACCCCGATGCAGCCACAAGATGCAGCCATTAGACCGCACCTTTTTCAAGTCTTTTAAGTCATAATACAACACAGCTGCAGATAACTGGGTGACCTTTCACCAAGGACAACGAATTTATGCTGTGTGTGGGCTTTTCGATAAAGCCTACTCAGCTTCAGCGTGTGTGGGGAAGGGCCAAAAGGGTTTCAAGGCCTGTGGGATGTGGCCTGTTGACAAGACCGTCTAACAAAGATGAAGACTTTGAAGGAGCCGAAGTAACTGAGGAGCCAGATCCAACCTTTGAGGACAGCAGGGAGATTGAGGAGGAGATAAGTGCTGGTAAACAATTACAACTACTATTACTATAAGGCTAGTGTCATCATCATCATCATCATCATCATCACTAAATTGTGTGTGTGTTCTCTTGACAGGCCCCAGTGGATCATCCGTGGTCCCCAGCACTAGCGTCCACTCCCAACCACAACCTGGGACAAGTCTCCAGAGACCAGCTGAACATGGTAAGAAAAACATCTCGGTTAGTAGGGAACGGAGACGTTATGTCGTGACGACGAATGGGGTTTCGCTTAGAAAGCCTCTCTACTTCGAGAACATATCTAGGCCAGGGTCTCAGGATCACGTGAGAGTTAGCCAGCCCGAATTCCAGGCATGCTTCGTCAACAGAAAATGCCTGCAGATACCCTGAACTGCGTCGTGATGTGCGGCAATAGCGGAAACATACACTGAAATCTTGCAGGAAGGAAAGCACGACACTGATCGGGCATTTTCGTGGGTCTTCTCGGTGAGAAGAGCACCAGTTGACGAAGAGGTTCCACTTCAACGCATAGGCATGTCTCGTGGACGATGCTCTAGCGGAAGTGATGGTAGCCACCACCGCTGGTGGTAGGGTACTCAAACATGTCTCGTCCCGTCCAGGAGCCACACGTGGAGGTTCCAAAGATCGGGATGAGGGTGCCAAAGGGTGCCCCGTCCCTGAGAAAGAAGGTCCTTCCTCAGAGGAATTGGCCAGCGATGTGTACAAGTTCGGAGAACCAGGTCCGGCTGGGCCAATGAGGCGCAACCAAAATGACCTGCTCCTCGTCCTCCCTGATCTTGCACAGGGTCTGTGCAAGAAGGCTCACTGGGGGAAACGCATACTTGCGGAGGCCCCGCGGCCAGCTTTGCGCCAGTGCATCCGTGCCGAGCGTGCCCTCGGTCAGAGAATAAAACAGGTCGCAGTGGAACAAGTCGTGGGAGGCAAACAGGTCTACCTGTGAGTCCCCGAACTGTTCAGTCCCAAATCAGCTGAACCGTCTGGGGATGGAGTCTTCATTCTCCAGGGAGAGGCTGAAACCGTGAAAGCTCATCAATAGACCTCTGTCTGTTACAATTAACTCTGCATATGGGGTAAGTTGTAACATTTGCACTTCTGTCACTTTCATTGCAGCTGTACGAAAATGTTAGGTCCTAGAAAAAAACTTTAAGTGTTCATTTGTATCAGAGATGTGTATGTTGCTTGTGTAAAAAAAAAAAAAAAAAAAAAAAAAAAGATTAATCTAACTTAATTTTTTTTAAATAATTGAGCCAAAACCAAAATGTGTTAGGTTGTGTCCCGCTCTCCCCTATGCATTAATGTCAGTGCTGTTTCTCCTGAGTATCTCCTGCATGTTCTTCTTAAAGATTATTCTGTGTATTCAATGTCTTCATAAACTTTGATACCACATTGTGTGACAAATATGAGGGAGTAAATATTTGAACTTGTCATGTGCAAACAGTGACTGAATTCATAGGAATGAATGTTAAATGCAAATGTATCAATTTACATTGAAAGTCTAGGATCGCAGATAGTAAAAAGACGATAGATAACCGGTCTATAAAAACAGAGGGTTTCTTTCTACAACCACAACAGCTTTATTTTTGTCTTGTGAATGAGTTCAGCGCAGTTGACAGTTCATTTCTGTGCTGCTGTTTGGCTTTCCCTTCATCATGACTGAAGTTGTAGATTCATTCAAAAAATGCAAAGACTTTTTTCTTAAAGGAGAGCCTCCAATGATTAAGAGCATTCTGGAGAATTCAGTCTCAATGGATAATAACAACTACAAACTAATCTGTCAGAAATATCAGAATGTTTTTTCCTGTTTTCTCAGCTTACAAATATACTGGAAAAAAGGACACTTTCAAAAGACCAGAGGGATGGATGATCGAGCCACAGGTGATGTTTCTTGCAGTTCATTATTGTTTTATCTGGTTTTATGTTCTCAAGTTCTTTGAGCATTTCACTGACCATCTCTTTTTCAATTATCTGTTTCATAGTTTGAAACTTCAACAGCTGATATGTGTGAACCGTGTGTCAATCAGGCTTGTACAGAAGACTACTATAACAAAGGGAATACGCTGAATCGGGGTCACTTATTTCCCAATGAGCATGCAGCTGATGAAATCACTGCAAAATCTACATTCGCACTGACCAATATTGTGCCGCAGAATACTAAAACACCACCAGATTTGTAGAAGGAAAGAAAGAAAGAAAGAAAGAAAGAAAGAAAGAAAGAAAGAAAGAAAGAAAGAAAAAAAGAAAGAAAGAAAGGTGCATCCATGCAGCCTAGCATGGATAAGAGCAGGGAGAGCAGCAATAACCCCCTGTTGAAAACTTTTTCTTCGTCGAAGCAAGAGACCAGGAGACGTTGGGGATCACGTTCAAACAAAGTTATTCTTTATTGAGGACTTCGCGTTGACGCGGCTGCAGTTCTTCCCAAATCAGTCTAACTAATGTAACTTTACATGGTTTCTTTATAGGCATTTCAGTGGGCTGTCCCTTAAGGTTCTGAACTTACACACAGCCTTTAGGGATGACTACTGCTAAAGACAATAGAGGCAATTACCCCCAACTGTGCTCCCCAAATGGTATAAACACAAATGGTCACGAGAACTAAGACTAGTAACATTCACACACAGTTCAACTCTTAGTTGGAAGATCAAAGGCTAACAAAACCCCTGACTATTACAATGTTTAGACAGCTGACTTAAAGCTAACTTCTGATCAGTAAATTGATGCCATCATGTTCACCTTGAATGCCCAATACAGTGTAATTCACCTTAGTTTTTCATGTGATGTTATGTAAGGAAGTAAGATCAGCAGATCTTAAACATATTCTTAAATTTGGATCCTTCAGTCCCCCGTTTGAGA
Organism: Abramis brama; assembly: GCF_963993115.1. Classification (NCBI taxonomy): domain Eukaryota; kingdom Metazoa; phylum Chordata; class Actinopteri; order Cypriniformes; family Leuciscidae; genus Abramis; species Abramis brama. Next base: position 6,430,207 of record NC_139974.1, read on the forward strand.
GTTCTTAAAAACTCTCACAAAATACAAATTTAAACACATAAAGTTAATTCTTGTAACTGGTGTAAGTTACAGGCACATCGCATATGTTCATTCTTGTAACTTGTGTAAGTTACAGGCACATATAACTTGCTCTGTGTTGTTCATCTGTAATTGCATGTTGACACAGAAACAAACATGCACTTAGGGTCCGTGAAATCTTACGGGTGTGCTGGACGTGAGTCATTTGCTGGTTGACACACTTGATACTAACAGGTTTCCGAACCATGAAAAGTTATCTTCAGTCATATTAACCAGGTGCAGCACTCAGATAATGGTGCAGGCTTGTAGTCTTGATCATATCGATGGATGACTGAAGGTTTTGTATTTCTGCGTTGTATATTTTTTTTTCTTCTTTTTCTTTTGTGATTGGCTCATTCAGCAGTGGGTGTAGTTGTCTTCTTGAGGTTGTGGCTTCATATGCAGGTGAGACGTCGTTGCATATGGATTTTTGGAACAGCCATCAAGTGTTTATCTGCACAGAGGAAGAAAGAAAACAAAAGACGACAGAGCAGTATTTGTCCAAACACTAGGGTTGTAGCAGTATTTGTTTAAACACTAGGGTTGTAGCATCTGCTGCGGTTGTTTCATTCTTTCCTTATTTCTTAATTGATTTGACACCTATGGACCAGTGAGGTAAGGATGGACTAAATGGGGAAAGGCCTATGAGGTTGTCTTCACCCTGGATTGGCCCCCGAACGCCTGTTGCGTCAGTTCTTTCCAGGGCCCTCACTGAACCGTGTCCTATTCTGTCCCTGTGTTGTGTACACACTGTACAGTGTGTGAGAAAATTGGCACATTTTCATTCTCCAGTGAAACATCAGTCTTAATAGACATCATATAGAGCATGGAGGTCTGATTGTAATATTCTATGGCATAACATTTAAGGCTGTGAGTTTTCTGAATGTCCCCCAAACAAAGGCTGTGACAGTCACTAAGTCTTTCATCTTTGTTGTGAGTTACTGGGGAGATTAAGCAATCACAGCCCAAATGGTTAACACCTCAAAAAGCTTAGCCACGAGTCCAATGACGAGGGGAGGGGTTGCTTTAAAGTAGCAAACAAATGTAGTAAGAGCTGCATAACATTGTTAACTTGTCTTAAGTTATTTTTGTTTTTTCTACATTCTTTTCCAAAATGTCCGTGCTTGCCACAGTAAGAACAACTGGCTTCTCTAGGACTTTTGCGTTTCTTTGGCTTCTCTGAGTTGACCTTAACAGAAACTGCTGCAATTCTTACTCTCTCTTTGACATCAGAATCTCTTTCCCAAATCGCCAAACTTTCTAGGTTACTTCTGAGAGTTCTTTTAGCCCACGTAATATCTAGGAATGGCAAGGCTGTTCTGTACTCAGCTACAAGACCATCTGCCCAAATTCGGATTAGAGCTCCTTTGTCAGCTAACACACTTTCGGAATCATCCACTATTCCACTGTACGTTACCGCTACCTGACAGAACCTCTCAGTATATTCACTCACAGTTTCTTCTTTCTCTTGTACACAGCTAGTAACTCTCGACCAATCGATTTTGGGTCCTAAGATATTCTTTAGGATTTTCAAAACACCTTCTCTCAAATCGCCTTTACTGACATGTTGCAGTTCGAAAGTAACAGCAGACTCAAAATTGTTGAATTCAGATTCAGTTAGAATTTGTGACATCAGCTGTGTGACTTCTGGCAACGACATGTCATAGAGATGCATTTTGCTGAACAATGCTCTTCTAAATTCAGAAAAATTTGTACGTGCTGAGGGTAAACTCTGGGAGAGTCTATCTATATCCTTAGGACCTAAAGATGTTTTGGCAACCGTTTGTATTTGGACAACAGAAGAGTTCGGAGTAACACTTTTAGTTCCCTGAGATCTTCTCCTAGCCCCACAAACCTGCACTGAATCTACAGGCTGATCAGTTACTGATTGGATGGCTACATTTGTTTCAACGAAAGCTTTTAAGTCAGGATAATTGTTATCAGGCTGACTAACTTCTTCCACATCAGTTTTTTCTGCATCTTTGTTGCGGTTTACTTTCTTAGTCAACGAAGATATTCTAGCACGGAACTCTTTGATCTGTTTCTCTAGCTCGGAGTTGCGCTTAGACTGTTCTGTAGCTAGGGTTAAACCGAATTCTCTGTGACAGAAGATAATGCCTTTGACACTGTTCTTGCGAATACTTTCTCCTAGTACCTTCTTACAATCTTCGATTGACCAAACTCTGCCTGGATCAATGCTAAATTTCTTTGTTAAATTCAATCTGACTTTCTCAGTCACGATTGAGTCCATGTGCTCTGATAACAAAGACTTGAATTCACTATCTGTCCAAAAAGGTGTAATCTGTCTAGTACTTTTCCTAAACATTTTGTGAATTTTTGTTACCACAAACAAACACTAAAAAAACTTCTCTCTAATGTCTTGCAAACAGAGGGTACAATCTTATTAGCACATGAGGCTAAATCTAATTCTAAAGCTAATTCTCTAGCTCACAGATAGGTCTTCTCTAGCAAGAGCATACACACAATATTAACATGTAACTGTTAATCTTCCCTGTCAACAACAGAGGGTAAATTTCATCTCTAAAAGAAAAACTTTTTAGAGGCTCATCTTTAGTTAACCAAACTCTACAGCTGTTTAACTACTTCTCTGAACGGCGCAGAGGAAAACATTTGTACTGGTCTGCATTGGTTCTTTGAATGGAGTGTAAACTCACCGAATCGTTGGTTGTACAGAAAAATTTCGTCTGGAACTCAGTCAGCTTTGTTGAGATCTTTGAGCTTGAAGTTTCAAGATTTAGTCTGGAACTCAGTCAGCTTTGTTGAAATCTTTGAGCTTGAAGTTTTCAATCTGGAGGAAGCTGGAAAGATTCAGTCTGGCAATCTTTGTCAAATCTTTTGTTGAGCTTGAAGTTTCAAGATTCAGTTCATTGAGCTTAAAATTCTTTGAGTTTCCTTCTCCATCCGGGTCACAAGGCACCATCTGTTGTAAAGTTTTCTTCGTCGAAGCAAGAGACCAGGAGACGTTGGGGATCACGTTCAAACAAAGTTATTCTTTATTGAGGACTTCGCGTTGACGCGGCTGCAGTTCTTCCCAAATCAGTCTAACTAATGTAACTTTACATGGTTTCTTTATAGGCATTTCAGTGGGCTGTCCCTTAAGGTTCTGAACTTACACACAGCCTTTAGGGATGACTACTGCTAAAGACAATAGAGGCAATTACCCCCAACTGTGCTCCCCAAATGGTATAAACACAAATGGTCACGAGAACTAAGACTAGTAACATTCACACACAGTTCAACTCTTAGTTGGAAGATCAAAGGCTAACAAAACCCCTGACTATTACAATGTTTAGACAGCTGACTTAAAGCTAACTTCTGATCAGTAAATTGATGCCATCATGTTCACCTTGAATGCCCAATACAGTGTAATTCACCTTAGTTTTTCATGTGATGTTATGTAAGGAAGTAAGATCAGCAGATCTTAAACATATTCTTAAATTTGGATCCTTCACCCCCTTGGGGTAAACAGAACAGCAACATGAAAGTTTGCAAATATATTTAATTCAAGGTTTTAAAGTACAACATAATTAGAGATTTTAGAACTTAAAGGGCTGTAATTCATAAATGTTTTGAAAGTTTCCAAAAAAGTTATAGAAGTTTAAGTTTAATGTAAAGCAAATGTACTGAACTAAACATTTTTTATTTTATTTTATACAAAATATACTGTATATTTTACAAAATAATATGGACTCACATTTTTACAAGAAAATCAGCTTTATGTCTAACCAAGTTGTGTTCCAAATTTGAAGTTGATTTTACCAAAATTTGCCATTTCCATTGTAATGCAATGATATATTATATGTTTTATAATATCTTACCTCTGTACAGAGAGCAGTTGCCATCTGAAGCTGTTGCTGAAGGCATGTAATCAACATTTTCATAAACTGAATCCATTTCTTTAACCTGATAAAATGTGTTGAGTGTTTGCTGGAAACAAGGAAGCCACAGAAATATTACAACGGTCATTTAATATCATTTGTACAGACAGAGGTATAAGAAAATAGAGGAAAAAGAACAAATTAAACTTGATTAGCAGTGGCAAGAGATCAAATGTGATGACTGAATTCCAGCAAGATTTAAAAGTATAACCTAGATTTTGTATTAAATTTTAATTGGCAGGACATTCAAATTTGAAAACGTTCACCTGTCTTTTTACATTTAAACAAATATTTAACAAAGGCTTAAAAACAGCATAACTGTCATTTCATTAATTGCACACAAAATAATATGCCGTACATACCGGTGTTGAGGATGCAGTGATGCTGTTGCAAAACCTCAAACTCACACCTAAGAGAGTGAGTTACAGGTCAATCTATCTGGTGTCTCACAGAGTTCAATGTGGAAAAAGTCTGTACAACCCATGAAATGTCTTCGCTTGGTCTTCACCATATTTATTTATTTTTTATTAACATATCTTTATTGCAAGGATTAACCCCTTGAGATGAAACATCTCGTTTTCGAGGGGGTCCTCCAGTACATCAAAGCAAAAAAGAACCAAAACAGTAGAGCAAATATCACGGTCAAAGACAGCACAACAAAACACAACAACACACACACACCAGCTCACAATGCTCAACCCCACCCCACCCAGCACGAACCCCACAAGTGACATGACAGAAAAACAACCACATGACTAGCATTGCACAAGGTCAAGGACTAAGAGGAACACAAACAAGAACATTGATGATGATAATAACAATAATAAAAAAAAAAAAAAAAAAAAATGAGGACATAAAAATGAGACATAGTAAACACATGACCAATGAAGTCCAAGGTCAAACAAACAAAACTAGAAACAAAGACAAATGTTCCGAAGATGTTCCCCGAGAGCCCTTCGAAACGCTGTAAGTGAAGTTAAAGAACGGATAAAAAATGGAAGATTATTCCAATCATATGGAGCCTTAAAACAAAATGCTTATTTCCCTACCTGTCTTTTAACTCTAGGAACAACAAAAAAGATCTGATCATTGTGTCGCAGGCTGTATAGCGAATTATAAAGCATAAGTGTTGCTTGAGATAAACTGGATAATTAAAGTAAAAACTTTTAAAAAATAAACTGTAACCAGTGAGACTGTCTCCTGGCAGAAGGGGCAAACCAGGACAACTGTCTGTACAACACACAGCGGTGTGTCCTAAAGGGACAGCGGAGAACAAAACGGCAAAGACTGTTGTAGACCACATCAATGGAATGCAAACAAGAAGCAGTAGTGTTCTGATAAATAATATCAGCATAGTCCAAAATAGGCAAGAGCAGCTGTAAGACTATTATTTTCCTGACCAGAAAATTAAAACAGTTAACAGATTGATAAAGTATTTTAAGACGAGAGTTGAGTTTGTTTGTCATTGCTTATACATGAGTTTTAAAAGATAAATCAGTTTCCAGCCAAACACCAAGATATTTAAAGGTCTCAGTTGACTCAAAAGGAGAGGAGTCGAGAAAACAAAGATTAAGGTTGTTTTCACCTATATCCAAGGCTTTTCTATGGAACAATAAAGAGTAGGAGAAGTTTATTAGCCAATAGCCACTGCTGTACAGAATTGAAGTCGTGCTGTAAAGAGAGGTTTATCCCGGAGATGGTAGGTTTACTACAGTAAATGACTGTATCATCGGCATAAAGATGAATATTACAGTCTGTACAGCATAAGGGCATATCATTAATAAAGATAGAAAATAATAAAGGTCCCAGAGAAGAACCTTGAGGGATGCCTTTCACTATGCCTGTATAATCAGACTGACAACCCCTGTAGGACACACCCTGACGACGATGATGAAAATAACTATTAAACCAGAGTAAAGATGATCTCGAGAGGCCAATAGCATGCAATTTATCCAATAGAAGATAGTGATCAACTAAATCGAACGCTTTGGAGAGATCTAAGAAAATGGCACCGGTACACAGATTGTCATCAAAACTAGAAAATATATCATTAGAGAGTTTTAAGAGAGCAGTGGTAGTGGAGAAGTATTTTCTGAAACCTGATTGGCATTGAGTAAGTAAATTATTATCAGATAGATAATCAGATAATTGATTAAAAATTATTTTCTCAAAGACTTTAACCACACTATTAATTATTGATATTGGCCTATAATTGTTCAGAATTTGTAAGTCTCCACCTTTGTGCAAAGGAATGACTTTAGTACATTTCCAAGCGAGGGGCACTTCACAGGTATCAAATGACATGTTAAAAAGCACAGCCAGTGGGGGTGCTAGTACATGCGAGGCAAGTTTAATAAACTTACCCTCAAGGCCATCAGGGCCACGACCACTGCTATTGGAAATAGCCTGTTGAACATCCGTTGATCTGACCTGTCTAAATTTGAAAGAGCTACCGCACGGTTGGCTGTTAAGACACGGGTCTGCGTGAAAAACAGGAGGTTGAACAAGCGGTGTTTGAGGAAAAAAGCAAACTAAAGGCATTGGAAATCACGGCTGGATCATTAGTTATTTCATTATTAATTATCATATTATTTGAAGTATTATTGGACTTACCAACTAGGGTAAATTGCTTTGGGTTACTTAGATCATTTGACAGGCTATCTCGGTAATAATTGGCTTTAGCATTTCTTGTTTGAGCTGTACATAGATTTCGTAATCGTTTGTATTTCTCCCAGTCATCAGGCAGTTGTGTATGGTTATGTTTAACCCAGGCCCCATCCCTCTTTTTAAAAAGATTAATAAGATCACCATTAACCCAAGGCAGATGATGGCCTTTAACCTTAATGGATTTCCATGGAGCATGTCTGTCAATAACTAGCCCAACTTCAGTATAAAAAAAATCCCATGCAGCTTCAACATCAGGAATTAAGTAAAGCCTGTCCCAATTTATCCTTCGAAGGTCATTAACAAATAGATTATTATTGAATAATTTAGTTTCCCGTACCTTGATATATTTAGGAGGAAGATGAGGAGTTGCAATTTTCCAGATACAATGGATAATGGAATGATCGCTAAAGCAGTCAGAGAGAACTCCAGAAGTCATTATTCTGTTTGGATGAGAAACAAGAATCCAGTCAATGAGAGATTTAGAGTTAGAGCCGACTCTACTGGGCTCAGTGATGATTTGAGTCAAATTAGCACCATTAACCATATTACGTTCTGTAAATGTAGAAGAATCATTCCAATTTAAATTAAAATCCCCCAACAGAATAATTTCTCTTGAGTCTCCCAATAATGATACCGTAGCTAAAATGTTCTTAACAGACTCTAGTTTAGGAGATGTAGGTGGTCGATAAATATTGCCTATTATCAAATGTTTATTTGCATGAAGAGTTACCTTAAAGCCACACCGTGTAACTTTTCAACCTTCATAATATATTTCCAAGACCCTTGTGATGGTACATCGACTTACAATAGGTTGAATGACACGTCTGCCATAGCCTGACGGGGTCTGCATCGCTTTTACTGGCACTATGTAACTTCGGGGTTCGGGTAGTAACCAGACCACAAAAAGAACTACAAAATTTGACTGCTTTACGGCATACGTCACTTCCCCCACCACTTCCTCAAATTCGGACGTGAGTGTTTATATACTATGGACGTGAGATGCCAACCAGCGTTTGTTTTCGGCTTTCGTGCGTATGTTTTTGTCATGGGGGCTGTTGTGTTTAGACCTGGCCACTTCATGCGTTTTCTCAGATCGGATAGCTATCCGATCGTGAAAAAAACAGGTGTAAATGCCCTCCGAAACGCATTCAAGACGGATTTGAATCCGATCGCTCAAACCACTTCAGGAGGTGGTCTGTGCCGCATTCCAGACGAAACTGGACAAGTGTGCATCTGGTTGTTGAAACCACATATGCAAATTGTACTCCTCCCAAAAATGCTAAAAAATAAATAATAATAAAAAAAACGTGTGAGAGCGTGTTATAGGCTATATGTTATTGCCAGATATGACGACGCGCTGGAACACGCATCACCGCAGATGAGAAGCTGAGCATCAATTCATCAAGCCAATGTGCAAACTATCGCAAATCAAAGTGAAAGTAAGTCGCAGATGCTTAACACACAATCATCATCATCATTAAAAGTAAAGAAATGAAATGATCTTACCAGGGCTGTTACTGCTCTCTCTTATTGCGGTCTTTGATTTTGAAATTTTAGCTGATGATCAATAAAATGCAGCTCATATCTGTTGCTTTCGGTGACGTGCACTCCATTAAATCTGCATATAGCGCGAGAATTGAAGATCGGATTTAAATCCGTTTTGCAAAAACACATTTATGTGACCAGGTGTAAATAGAATCGTTTTGATAAATCTGATAGCTATCTGAGAAAACGCATGAAGTGGCCAGTAAATAAATCTCTTATTTGTAAACTTGTTTGCATTCTATGTTGTATGTTGTTGCGCTTGCTTGTAGTATGTCATTTTTTTACATGCTGTTCATTCATCCATTGCTGATAATTAGACCAGTCCAATAATTTCCACATATGTCTAGCTAGCTTTCGATTATCAGAGCTGTTAACAGACAACAAACACTCGTTCTCTTACGTGTTTTTTGCGTTATGTTTTATTGCCTAGCTTGCCTCACGAACTAGTTTGCCAGCTGAACTCAGGTGTTGTGAGGTGTATTTATCACGTAGTCCTGAGGGATATCAGACTACGCTGTTGACGTTGATTCCTGCGATTATCATGAGAACAGTTTTCAATATCTCACATAAATATCAGGACATAAATAAGCCTAACGTAGAGGTTGTAAATAAACAAGCACAATTTGCAAACTATTATGATAAATTTCAATAATCATGTCTTCGGAGTCTGCGTGCCTGTTCCATGCCCGACGCAGGTACCGGTGTACAGGGTGGGAGGTAGGGGGGTGGAGGAGTATTTACGACAGTGCAAGTATTCCACAGCGACTCTAGGGGTCGCTGTTTGACAAAAACACAAATTCTCCACAGTGTGCCTTTAACAAAGATGCCTTCAAAAAGCTCAGGTTTCACCTCAGGAATAATTAGCTGTGAACTCAGATTAGATGAAATATAAGTAGCGACTCCACCTCCCCTGGATCCTCTGTCAGCCTCTGTCATTTAGTGATATCAATACTGGAAAGTTACCAGTATTGGGCGAAGCATGTAATGCAACAAACTATATACAAGTATACACATTTTAATAATAGTTGAAAATAGTTTGTTCATTAAAATATCTTCAGAAGTTAAATTGTATCCTGTGGGAAAAAAATAAGTATGACAAAAACAAGTGTTTTATAGGCTCTAACATTAACAAGGATTTTTGCACATGCAGAACACTTTGAGGAAATGCAGTCACTCCACTCACACACTGGGTTTGGGACATGGTATCAGTATGTCAGTACGTTCACTGACTCTAATGGATGTCAGCGGATGGTAAATGCTGTTAAAGGTGAAGATTGTTGCAACAGTGACATTTACAGTAGGCTAGTGGAGAACAGAGGAAAAAACAAACACGAAAATGAGTTCATGCACTGCAGTCTACATGTTATCATCATCATAGCATGACAAGTTCAATTAATGCAGTTTACGTCACACACAACACAGATCTTGTCATTGTCCTTTTGTATAACTTCAAGCTAATGCTTGCATATTCAAATAGCTACTCAGTATAGCTGCCATCTATTGATAGTGATTTATTCATTATGCTGTTTTTAAAACCGTAATGGGTAACACTTTATAATAACGTTCAGTTGTAAGTAATTTATAAGTGGTTAGTTAATGATGAAGAAGAATGTTACAGAACATTCATAAATGAGTAGCAAGTGATATACTAACATTTTATGTATGTTTTGTAAATTCCGTTACAAGTCATTTACATGTGATTAGTTAATGATTAACTAATTATTTACGAAACATGACTATGCGTTCATAAATGATTAATAAGTGATATGTTAATTATTGGATGTATGTTTTGTAGATTTAGTTATAAGTAATTTACAATTGATTAGTTAATGATTAACTAATCATATACAAAACATGAATATGCGTTTCATAAATGTTTAATAAATGTTTGTTTTTTTGTATATATGTAGCAATTAGAGGGTGCAAAAAGTGTTGTAAATGCCTTGAATACACATACAGATCATTTGTAGGTATATATAACACATTTACAAGTGATGAATAGTTTACACTTTAGATTAGGGGATGCAGAAAGTGTTGTAAATGATTTACAACACTTTCTGCATCCCCTAATCTAAAGTGTAAACTATTCATCACTTGTAAATGATTTATTCATGCGTTTACACATCTATAACAGGTGTTGAACACTGTAGTGTGTACTGCAGTGTAAGTGCTGACTGGTGAGGGTATAGACAGCTGTCTTCTCTGAAACACAGTGCACCTGATGTGAGCAAAACATGCAAAAAAAAATGTAACATCATTTATGAAACATTTATGAAACACATAGTCATGTTTAGTAAATGATTAGTTAATCATTAACTAATCAATTGTAAATGACTTATAACTGAATCTACAAAACATATAATGAACATATCACTAATTAATCCTTTATGAATGATTAGTCATGTTTTTAAATGATTAGTTAATCATTAACTAATCAATTGTAAATGACTTGTAACACAATTTACAAAACATACATAAAATGTTAGTATGTCACTTGCTACTCGTTTATGAATGTTTTGTAAATGATTAGTTCATCATTAACTAATCACTTATAAATGACTTACAACTGAACATTATTATAAAGTGTTACCCAGTAAGGTAATGATATTTTCCTCAAACATTATGGTTAGGGATTGTTTTTAAACTTCTGCAATTTATTCAGTCTGAAGTGCTCAATGCACAGACTTTTAGTAGATACTTCAGTCTTTTTTTTTTCTTTTTTTTTTTGCTTTCTTTGTACTTTATAAGAAAGTAATATTCAATATTGATTGAACTTTGCTTTGTTTTTGTGCTTGACATTCAGGGTTGCTGCCTTCAATAATTGATGCCTTTTATACTCAATTTTAGTGTTCAAAGTTAGCTCACAAAGTGAACTATTTATCCTATCCACTATTTAACTATTTATCCAGTTTCTCATCCCTGCCTCCCTTACACATATATAAACAAAAACTTTTATCTTAGATGCAAATAATAGCGATTAATCGATTTGAATCGATTGTTCCCAGACAGCAACATAGTGACGGCCCAGATCTGGTATGTGTGGATCCAATGCGTACCAGATGTGGGCCGGATCTGGGCCAACAATATTTTGCTGTGTGGGTTCAGTTGAAGAGAACAAAATCATCACTTCCTTATAAACTGGCATTAAATATCACAGAAAAGTAAGAGAAGCCACTGTATATAAATTTTTTTTTTTTTTTTTTTTTTTTTTGATTGGTTCGCTCACGCTCACAGACACCCTTCTGAATCCTAAAATGACAAATAAAACACCCTATGGTCTTGTGGACTTAATGGCCAGTCTCAGTGAAAACTTTTTTTTAAATACTTCTTTTGACAGTTGACTGTTTTTATTATTTTGAGAAGTACATTAAAGCTGATATTTTTATAATTTGAAAAATCTTCATTCTTATTTGGTGAAAAAAACAACTGTATGCTGGAAAGTTTTAATTGATATATTTTTTGTAATATTCAAAAAGCATTGGGGCACTTTAAAATTGAGAATAAACATGCAAAATCAGTCCTTTATCTAAATAGCTATCAGTGCACAGTGCAGATCGATGTCAAAATATTAAAACACTTAAAAAACTGAGGAGCAAGCAAAACGTTGTTTGTTTTTAAATGTTTTTAAACTTGATACATGCAAATTAATATTTAAGCACTGATCTAGAGTTAAAGATCCGCCATGAAAGATAATTATTGAAATAGCATTAATATTCAATCTCTGCGTATTTACAGCATTTCCTCTTTCAGTTTTCATCAGTGAGGGAAAATGGTTAATTCTTTTCACAGATAAACTTTTTCTGCTCTTTGCAAGATTGTTAAAGTAACCATCCCAATTTCCCAGACTAGCGCAGTTCTCTCCAGAAGGATCTCCTCGTTTCCAGTTATCAGGTTCTGTCGGCCCATATTCTCTCTTGCGTCAGAACCTTTGGAAGCAGAAAATTAGACAGTCTAATTAAAACAGAAGTAATATTCAACATATTTCATGGATCGAGAACAGACTGAATATATTTAATCTGTAATGGAACATACTGCAATACACAGTAGATTTACAGAAAGGTAAAGCCCAGATATATATATACATACATATATACACACACACACACACATACATACATCCCGGGCTCTGTATTTTTTGGAGTGCAAACCTGGTGTTCATTAGGGCTGTAATCAACCAAAGAAAATCTTGGTCGACTAAAGTCCTGAAATTTTCGACTAAATTGTATTTTCACAAACCATGCATAAATGTCATTATACACACATATATATATAAGATGGTGTACAAGATGGTGTACAAGATGGTGTACAAGTCAAATTAATTTGACTTAATTATCAGTCAAATTATCAGTCAAATTAATTTTTACTTTGTTTATATAGTTTTTCTTTTTTACCCAACAAACATAAGGATACTGATAAACACAAGGAACATGCATTTTTACTTCTTGCGTACTCAATCTATGGCAAATTTTTGTGAAGGAAGACAAGCATGTGAAGTTTATCTGGTTTCAGAATGAAGCCAAACACTGTCTGAAGGTTTCCTGAAGAAGTGAAAAACTCTTAAACCTGTTGTTGCATTGGCGCCAATAAAGTCATGCAGATAGCAGATTTGAATAAAAAAATCAAGTGCAAATACAAATAGGCTACAAAAATAAGATGAGTAAAGAAAACGGGGTTCTTAATTTTAATAATCACCCCTTATTAAATATATGAACACAGAAATCCCCTGTTAACAGTTAATGTCACGTTTCCCATTCCATGATGACTAGTAAAATAATAGCCGCGTCGCGTTTATGACAACTCGAGGTATCGCACACCGGACACGCACTTTCTCAGTTTATGGCCAGCAATATCATTATGTTTAAGGACATTATGGAATTGAGATAATGTCTGTACTATGTTATGATTATACTGTACAATTAAATACAATAGTTGCTGAGTCTGTGATCTGAACACTTTTTTCTGCGCTCTGTGTCGCGGCAGGATTTTGAACAAGGTCCTGAGCCGTTGCTGGGCGCTGCGGACAGACGCCGAATAGAACCGCGCTGTGCTTCTCGTCCGGTGTGTGTACACTCATACAGAATGTGTTCGAATTTTAAAGACGTGGCGCTGCGCTTCTCGTCCGGTGTGCGACCACCTTTAAGGTGCTGTTTTCTCTGAAGCCGAAGAACTCTGTTCTTAATACTGGCGAGCTTACTTTTTTCGGGTGTGGACAGAGTGTTTCACTGATTCACTCTAGCTGCGCGGGCGCGGACGAGCGCTGCGTCTATAAAATGCCAATATCGCCAATACCGGTATATTGTATTGCTCTAAATTAACACGATGTCGATATTTCATGCTTTGAATATCACGATTATTGTCAAAACCGGTATATTGCGACACCCCTAATATATATGTATGTATATATATATATATATATATATATATATATATATATATATATATATATATATATACACTCACCTAAAGGATTATTAGGAACACCTGTTCAATTTCTCATTAATGCAATTATCTAATCAACCAATCACATGGCAGTTGCTTCAATGCATTTAGGGGTGTGGTCCTGGTCAAGACAATCTCCTGAACTCCAAACTGAATGTCAGAATGGGAAAGAAAGGTGATTTAAGCAATTTTGAGCGTGGCATGGTTGTTGGTGCCAGACGGGCCGGTCTGAGTATTTCATAATCTGCTCATTTACTGGGATTTTCACGCACAACCATTTCTAGGGTTTACAAAGAATGGTGTGAAAAGGGAAAAACATCCAGTATGCGGCAGTCCTGTGGGCGAAAATGCCTTGTTGATGCTAGAGGTCAGAGGAGAATGGGCAGACTGATTCAAGCTGATAGAAGAGCAACTTTGACTGAAATAACCACTCGTTACAACCAAGGTATGCAGCAAAGCATTTGTGAAGCCACAACACGCACAACCTTGAGGCGGATGGGCTACAACAGCAGAAGACCCCACCGGGTACCACTCATCTCCACTACAAATAGGAAAAAGAGGCTACAATTTGCACAAGCTCACCAAAATTGGACAGTTGAAGACTGGAAAAATGTTGCCTGGTCTGATGAGTCTCGATTTCTGTTGAGACATTCAGATGGTAGAGTCAGAATTTGGCGTAAACAGAATGAGAACATGGATCCATCATGCCTTGTTACCACTGTGCAGGCTGGTGGTGGTGGTGTAATGGTGTGGGGGATGTTTTCTTGGCACACTTTAGGCCCCTTAGTGCCAATTGGGCATCGTTTAAATGCCACGGCCTACCTGAGCATTGTTTCTGACCATGTCCATCCCTTTATGACCACCATGTACCCATCCTCTGATGGCTACTTCCAGCAGGATAATGCACCATGTCACAAAGCTCAAATCATTTCAAATTGGTTTCTTGAACATGACAATGAGTTCACTGTACTAAAATGGCCCCCACAGTCACCAGATCTCAACCCAATAGAGCATCTTTGGGATGTGGTGGAATGGGAGCTTCGTGCCCTGGATGTGCATCCCACAAATCTCCATCAACTGCAAGATGCTATCCTATCAATATGGGCCAACATTTCTAAAGAATGCTTTCAGCACCTTGTTGAATTAATGCCACGTAGAGTTAAGGCAGTTCTGAAGGCGAAAGGGGGTCAAACACAGTATTAGTATGGTGTTCCTAATAATCCTTTAGGTGAGTGTATATAGATATATATATATACATACATATATATATATAAACATATATATATATATATATATACATATATACATATATATATACATACATATCTATATATATATATATATATATATATATATATATATATATATATACATACATATATATATATATATATATACACATATATATACACATATATATATTTTTTTCAGAGTTCTTACTGTACGTTCACACCGCCGCCGACTTGAGCTGCAAAGAAGCTCTGGCCGCCCTGTCAAGGACGCTTGTAAAAAAAAGTACGGGAAGCTTGTTGACGTGTTGGCCACTCTGAAGTCTGTGTCACACCATGTAATGTAGCCTAAACAGAAAAAAAAACAAGCAATACATTGACACTAGAAACCTTTTATAATGACAGCATTTTTATAACCATTTTGGTCACATTTGGTCGGGAAAAAATAATAATTAGCTATTATTATTATTATTATTATTATTATTAATGGTGAGTGCGCACGCTCTCTCTCTCTCTCTCTCTGCTCGTTCTTATATATGCCCTGTCAAGCGCGCCATGTTAAACTGACAGGACTTAAAAACACATGCAAATGATAAACTTTCACTCTATGATGGTTAAACTGTGCAATTAATCCAATAATGATAGGAAACCCAGCAACGGCAATGATCAGCTCCTCCTCCATTTTCTCTGAACTTATGTTTTGGTAGGAACAAAAGTTTACATCGTATGTTTCTCCGGAATCAGCCAGCGCGAAGGACAACTATATTCTGATTGGTTTCTGCCGTTTTGCCGCTGAACCGCGTCATAGCTCATTACCATAAAGTTGAGCTACTTTCAACTTTCTGATTGACGCTCAAAACGCCCAAATGTGACGCTGATGGATTTGACGCTCCTTGCAGCTGAGTGAAGCCAGCTTCCATTGAAAATGAATGACTTCCGGTAACTTTGGAAGCTCAAGTCGGCGGCGGTGTGAACGTACAGTTACTGTACTCCAGTGTTATTGAGAGTTTGGTTGTTTGGTTGAGAGTGCGTCTCTAGAGACCAGAAAATCCTAATGGAGAAAACATTATGTAAACACATAATGCATAATATATTGCTTAAAGAGAGAAATGCTTTTGTATTAAAGCATTTACTGTATATTACACATTTTTATTGTGGGCAAAATCACATCTCAAAATCAAATCTTCTTAATAAATTGCAATAATTTTATTTAACATCATAAAGTTCTTTGACTCACATCCAACATCAGTTACTTCAAGATTTCTCAGTCTTACCTGTTCTGATTGGCTGGTTATGGTCACCAGATCGGCTCCTTTTGAAACACAGACATCTCGACTGTTTGTCCAGTTGGGTTTATCAGAGCTGAAGAAGTAAAACTTTCCACCCCAAGCTGTCAAGCTCATATTACAGTTCAAGAACTGAGCTGCAAATGCTGAAATAAAAAGCATGTAGAAATGATCCATATCAGATCTTAACACTCTTTGACGATAATTATTGGTTCATTGTGCAGAAATTGATAAAACACCTCAGCCTTCTAAAAGAGAATCCATTCACCTTCGTAAAAGGACAGTTGTTCTCTAACTCTGGTGTAGTCAGCCATACGGCCCTCAAGCTCTCTTTCCATGGCTGGTACAGAAACAGAACAATTGGTTGAGACTAACTTGTATTTCCTCTACAAACAAAACTGTAATTAAACAAGTTAAATTAAAACGGGTTCAGAATTAGAAATAGCACCTCTTGGTCTGTGTACGGCATAAAACTGAAACTAACACAACTTACTGTCTTTAGCGCTGAGACGTTCTCTAGCTCTGGTGTAGTTGTCTGTAAGCTCTCTCACCATGTCTGGTACAGTAATGGTTATGAAGAAATTAGAAAACAAGTGGTTGGAGAAATGAGTTCAAAGTGTGTTGAAATGAGTTGAGGGATTTAATCTAAACTGGTTCAAGATGAAACTAACACAACTTACTGTCTTTAGTGCGGAGACTTTCTCTAACTCTGTTGTAGTTGTCTGTAAGCTCTCTCACCATGTCTGGTTCAGCAATGGTTATGAAGAAAGGAGAAAACAAGTGGTTGGAGAAATGAGTTTAAAGTGTGTTGAAATGAGTTGAGGGATTTAATCTAAACTGGTTCAAGATGAAACTAACACAACTTACTGTCTTTAGTGCGGAGACTTTCTCTAACTCTGTTGTAGTTGTCTGTAAGCTCTCTCACCATGTCTGGTTCAGCAATGGTTATGAAGAAAGGAGAAAACAAGTGGTTGGAGAAATGAGTTCAAAGTGTGTTGAAATGAGCTGATGGATTTAATCTAAACTAGTTCAAACTGAAACTAACACAACTTACTGTCTTTAGCACTGAGATGTTCTCTAACTCTGGTGTAGTTAACTGTAAGTTCCTTAAATTCTCTTGCCATGACTGGTACAGAAACAGTTAATAAATTAAGTAAATGAAGAAAACAACAACAACAACAACAACAACAACAACAACAACAACAAAATCACCTAGTCATTAAAGAATCAAATACATTTTACTCACATTTGCTCTTGGTCTCCTGGGCAGAAAGTTTCATTGTCAGACTGGAATCTGAATAAAGACAAAACATAAGCAGTAGCAGTGATATCATTTGTATTTAAAAAAGAAAAGAAAAGAAAAGAAAAGACATTTTGTCACAATTATGTGCAATGCACTTAAATGGTGAACAATCATTTTTAATGTATTCAGTTAAGTTAATAAGTTTGTTCATCAAAACATTTTTTTAAAGAGTTCACTGAACATTATATTTGTATATGTGTATCTACACTGTAAAAAATATTATTCAAAGTTGTATAAAGCAAAGATTATTGGAGTACATTTTGAAAAGAAAATATTATTTCAGTCTTTACTTCAAAATTTCACATTTAAATCAATGCATAGTATCATATTAGTTATCAAAATCATATAGTTATACTCACACAGTATACCCAGAATACAGAGACCTCCAAGGGCAAAAACCAGAGAAACAGCAAAAACAATCAGAAGAATTTTAGTCCATTTAGGAGGACGAACTTCCCTCTCACTGTCTTGCTCTTCAGTGGAGTTATCTGTGATTGGAAATTTGATGAGATGAAGGAAATTATTGCTAAACCAAAAATAGAATTCATAATTTCTTTATTTGTCTTATACTATTTTTTTAGTGGGTAGAATATGTAAGTTAAGGCTAAATTATTTTTTTAATAATCTCGACAGAAGACTCTCGAATCAAGTATCCTGTATACGTGAGTGGACTCTCTTCTCTTTTCAGCTTTAGTTTCCGTTGGAAAATGAGGCGACTTCTGCATTAGGTAGGCCTACATCTTTCCATGAGCGACAATTTGGCCATGCATGACTTGTCCCTCTCAATATCTATGGTGATTACATCCCTATATATAACATATATTCTATGTTTTTTATATACACACACACACATGTGTATATACTATATATATATATATATACACATAAAACATATATACTTAACAAGAAGCTAAACATTTAATATTTGACTACTGTTTTATGAGAGGAATGTTGAACGACCAACAGTAATATCCAGAGATACAAGCTACTCAACTTATGATATTTCACCGTTTTGAATTTAAAATATGCTATCATACATTCGATTCATGTAATTCATAACTAAATGTGACTAGATTCCCCGACCACCCGCAGTCTACACACAAAAAATCTATGGCTCTGCTCGAGCCGCCTAGACAGATGTGTGACATTTTAGCATAAAAACTAATAAATTCACCAAAAGACTATTCACTATTAGTGCACTATTCATTTTGTAGGCTACCTAATATTCTAAGATTAGAGTAAACTTTATATTTACACAATATGTATGGCAAGCCGTTTTAGCTTAAATTGTACCCAGCGTTACTCGGCGTAATTGCATTTTTACTACGAAGAATTCAGTTAGAGAGCTCTACAATTCAATACTTACTAGCAATTACAATTAGAGAGCTCTACAAATGAATTTTTACTAGTCATATATGTCTTCATTGACTTCCATTCATTTTTAATTACGGAGCTCTACAATTCAATTATTACTAGTAACAATTACAATTCCAGAGCTCTCTAATTGAATTTTTACTAGTAAAAAAACGAATAAAAGATATGTATAATTCCAGAGCTCTGTAATTGAATTAAAGAGCTCTGCAATTGCATTCTTACTAGTAACAACTGAAATAGAGAGCTCTCCAATTGGAATTGTTACTAGTAATAATTGGATTAGAGAGCTGTCTATTTAAATTGTTACTAGTAAGAACTGAATTAAAGAGCTCTGCAATTGCATTCTTACTAGTAACAATTCAATTGTAGAGCTCTCTAATTGTAATTGCTACTAGTAAGAATTGAATTGTAGAGCTCTCTAATTGAATTCTTACTAGTAAAAATGCAATTACAACGAGAAACGCTGGGTACAATTTAAGCTAAAACGGCTTGCCATATATGTAGACTATGGTAGTAGTTGATAACGTGACGTTATCACACGTACCTGTGTGATTGTACGCTTTAAATGGTTAATTATCAAATATAAAATATATAATCTTGTGTCTTTTGGAAGCTGCATTTGGCTAAAAAATCTGAGGGCGCACATGACTCCTTGGGTTGAATAGGCATGACGCGTCTGAATGCAATGTAGCCTATGAAATGGCTGAGTAATTGTTGAAAGAACTCACAAAAAAGTAAGAAAACATAAGAAAAACATAAGTTACTGCAGTGCTAGAAATATAAATTTTAATACATACTGATAACACATCCTCTGCCTTACCTTTGTATTGAGAGCAGGTTTCACCTGAAGCAACTGGTGAAAGTATGAAACTAGTATTTTCATAGATTGAATCCATTTCATGAGCCTGACAGAAGACCTGTCCACTGTGTCTTTTGTGCTGCTTGAGTTTGTTGAGAATAAGGGAGTCACATAAAATGTCACTCTTATACAGATATACAGGCAGGAAATAATGAATTTATAGGTTCAAAAAAAAACAAAAAAAACTATAGGTCAAGCATGACAACCCATACTCAGAATTTGTCCTCTGCATTTAACACAATCTAAGATAGTGCACGCACATTAGGAGAAGTAAATAGAAGCCAAGACTATTTATACTCAGTTCGGTACCCACTGATATATGCAGCTGCTTTTGAACAGTCCAAGACCATCAAAGTTTTCTATTAACAACACAGTTTGCAGCGTTGAGCATTTTAGCAAATCGTGATTGACAGCTTCAGTCATTATAAAGGGAGAGCTCAATGCTCGCTTACTCTATACCGTATAATCTATTGAATATATATATTCATGCTGCTAAGAGAACGAATTGCCGTGTGTACACTATAACTATTTGTTTTGGAGGCTATTAAAAGTGTGAAACAGTATTCTGACCCTGAGTCACAGCTCAGAATAATGACTAAAGGGTTTAACACTGTGTCCATCAGCCAGTTTTTTTGTGAATTAACATTTACTCTATATATTATACCAACTTGTTCTCAACCAGGATTTTTTTTGAGGTTAGAATTATGGCCAGTGGCAAACTTGACCCAGATGTTTCATGCTACATCTGTGGTTTTCCAAAGATAAAATGAAGATAAGAGATAAAATGAAATGCTGAGGGTAATCCGTGCGGTTTTGTCGTAAAAATATACATATTTAAAACTTTATAAACGAAAATAACTGGCTTCCGGTGGCGGTCGGCACGCGTTCATGGAGATGGATGCTGGCGTATGACGTAGGACGTAGTGCAGGAAGCGTTGTGACGTAGAACGAACGTGACAGCGCAGTCAGAGAGCAGAGCAATCAAAACTCTACGTTCGTTCTACGTCACAACGCTTCCTACACTATGTCCTACGTCATACGCCAGCATCCATCTCCATGAACGCGCGCCGACCGCCACCGGAAGCCAGTTATTTTCGTTTATAAAGTTTTAAATATGTATATTTTTACGACAAAACCGCACGGATTACCCTCAGAAGGCCTTCGTTTATCCCACTGGAGCCGGATGGATTACTTTTGTGAAGGGTGTGTTGGATTACATTTTTATTAAATGTTTAATTTAGTTTTTCCACTGCAATAGTATCTAAACTGATAAAGTTTAGTAGACTGATTTATTGAGTCTCCAGCAAAGAGTCTCCGTTCCTGCCAGACCTGTTTTCTCTATTGTGTTTTAAATTAATCAGATCACTTGATTCTCACCTTTCGGAGCCCATACGTTGAATCGTTAGGTTGATTGACTTTCACCTTTTGTCTTTAACGGCTCTGGGATGGCTCTTGGAATTGGAGCTCCTGGCCAGTATCAGCATGTGAATAGTTATGCTGATTCAATTGGACTCAGAGTAGGGTGTGTTCCTACTTCATTTGCATGCTTTGTTCAGAGTCTCCACCTCTATGTAATCCCTCCCCCTTGGAATGTATATAACTACAATGCATACTGTATTAGAGTTAGATCATGTTGGACGTTTCTACAGCCGCGTACAGCGGAGTTCTCAATAAAGAATAACTTCCGTTGAACGCGATCCCGACTGTCTCACTGGTCTCTGCTTCGAACAAAGAAAACTTTACAACAGGTGCATGTACATTTTCGGACTTGAATGAGGTGAGCCCCATAGCTTCACATTATAACCACTGAAAGATCTAAGACATTTTCTAAAATAACTGAAAATGTGTTCGTCTGAAAAAAGATTGACATATGCATCTCGAACGGCTTGAGGGTGAGTAAATCATGGCTTAAATATCATTTTTGGGCGAACTATCCCTTTAAGTACCCAGAAAAGCGCTATATAAATGTAACAAATTATTATTATTATAATAATATTAGTCAAGTCCTTCAGGGTTATTTGAAATCTACAGGTATGTGTTTTGGAGAAGTGTTGAAACTAAACTCGAGCTTGACACCTTGTGCTTGACTCTTGTCTTTGACCGTTACGACATGTTTTTCAGACGCGCATTTTTCAAAATGGCGTATCAAAAAAGTTTTTATAACCTTTTATTAATGCGTCTCAATACCCTGTACGTGTTTCCTTCCACTATATTGTACTCTAAAAGTACTATTGTACTTTAAAAGAAAAAAAAGCGATGTGTGAACTGTTCATTCAGCGTTAGTTCTATTTGAAAGGCTGACATAAATGCTAAATCTACCTCTTCAAGCGCACTGCAATCAAATGACTACTGTAAATGACATACTGTCACAAAACTACATTACATTCTCATTGAATCGCAGGAAACATCCATGGCAAAGGAAAAGTTAGCCCCTGTTTCTAATTGGCATACATGATTACTGACGAACATTATTTAGAAATGATGTTACAGAATACTAGCCTGGCAAGCCAGACCTACATCAAGATGTTAGGTCTGGCAACTCACCATAGACACGGCTCAATCAGAGGGGCGGGATAAACGGCTGTCTTTCAAATTCCCTCTGCACGCAATAGGACAACGCTTCAACCAACCAGAGCATTTTCCCACCAGCGAAGCTAGTTGATAGATTCAACTTTTGCCATATCTGGCAGGCAAAACTATGAACACATCTTCCTTTTTTTAAGAATGACTTAAGTGCCGTTCTTTGCTCTTTTCTCAAAGAAAAACTTAACTCCAAGTCCTCCAGAGTCGCGGCCAAAGCCGATTCGAAAGACTGTTCACCAGCAGCCGCCATTCTTTGTTTTCAAGTAGCAGGAAACCGTCGCAACTCTGTCATCATTATGTTAAGCCCGCCCCGCCTACTCTATACACGACATGATTGGCCTGACCCAATTTAGGTTTTTGCAGCTCGAAAGTCAACGGAGAGTTGATATACTACCCTGGCTGCAAAATACATTTTGCTGCCGCTAGGGTGCGTGTAGATTTCTAGGCTAACAGAATACATTGAAATGCTGGTGATGTCAGGGTACACAGTGTGTGTACTTTGCAACCAGGCAGGGGTGCGAGGGGTCTGGGGATCTCGTTCCAGCGAGATCGCATTGCCTGCTGCTGATCTGTGCAGTGATCTACCGACAGTGTGTGTGTTTCTCCCTGGGCGCTTTAGCACTCTGCTGAGCTTTTTCCTCTCTCTAAAAGAGCTGTACGCGGCACATCTTTTTCAAGACGGCTCGCCCGTGTATTTACTGGATGTGGGCATTCATCTGCCTAACGGTCACGAGCACTGTTTCACGTGTTGGGCTTAATCACGCTCGGCAGCGCTCGTGGATGAGTCGGATGCTCGTGGATGCCTTTCTCCCGGACGTGCATCAGGACGCCTCCGGCTCGCGTGAGTCCCTGTGACTTGTCGCGGCCCACGGGCGTCCTCTGCCTTGGCTGCACTCGATCGCATGGCGATCATGTGGAACGCTGGTCCTTCCCTGGCCTCCTCTGGCAGGATGTGGCTAATGACCGTGCCCCCACATCGGGCCGCTATGCCACCCACTTCCGGGCCGGTCATTCCGCTTCGCTGCACCACCGAGACTACGTCTGTGGTCCGCATGACCCCGCTGGTACAGTTTTTTGGAGCCTGGCTTGAGCTTCCCAGACTGTTCTGCTGGGTCGCGAGGACCATCAGGCTCGGCTACGCGATTCAGTTCACGCGGTCTCCTCCCCGCTTCAGGGGAGTCTGCTTCACTATGGTCGGTGGCAATGCCCCTGTCATGAGAGCGGAGGTCGCCACCCTACTGGCGAAGGGTGCGATCGAGACCGTCCCTCCAGCCAAAATGAAGTCCAGCTTCTACCGCCCCTACTTCATTGTACCGAAGAAATCCGGTCGGTTACGACCAATCCTGGACCTCGCGTCTTGAACCGCTCCCTTCACAGGATGCCGTTCAAGATGCTCACGGCCAAACGTATTTTCGAATGCGTGCGACCGCAGGATTGGTTTGCAGCGATCGACCTGAAGGACGCCTACTTCCATGTCTCCATTTTTCCTCGACACAGACCGTTCCTACTGTTTGCTTTTGAGGGGCAGGCATACCAGTACGTGGTACTCCCTTTCGGGCTAGCCCAATCTCCTTGCGTCTTCACGAAGGTCATCGAGGCAGCACTTGTTCCTCTACGGGAACACGGGGTTCACATCCTGAATGATCTTGACGACTGGCTGATCCTAGATCACTCTCGAGACCAGGTTTGCGAACACAGGGATCTAGTGCTCCGGCACCTAGCTCGTTTGGGGCTTCGGGTCAACTGGAAGAAGAGCAAACTCTGCCCTGTGCAGAGGATCTCTTTTCTCGGTATGGAAATCGACTCGGTCGCCATGTGCGCGCAGCATACGAGTGAGCGTGTGCAGTCACTGCTGACTTGCCTTCGTCAGTTCGAGGGCAAGAGTGCGGTTCCACTGAAACTATTTCAGAGGCTCCTGGGGCATATGGCATCCGCAGCCGCAGTAACGCCGCTCGGATTGCTTCATATGAGACCACTTCAGCTTTGGCTTCGCGATCAAGTCCCAAGGTGGGCACGGCCGAGTCCTAGTGACTCCGGAGTGCCCTTAGAACTAGTTTCTAGTAGGGTTATGCCGATGGCTGACCAACATCACGATAGGGTTGAAATATTATACCCTAGTGATACTCCATATGCAGCCCCTCCGGGTCATATGTGTATTCCAAGTCTTTTTTTCTTTTTTTTTTTGGCTTGTGATATATTATAATGCACATAACGTTTGGAGCAGAGAAATGTGTAGCCTAATATTTAATGTCAGTGGGAAAACAAAATTGACTATTCATTGGATTTATTGAGAATGATTAATCGGGGCATGCTATTCTAAATCAAGTGGGTTTTTTTGGGGTAATCTTTAAAAATAACATGAATAACACGCTCCACTACTGAAACTACTTTCTTTTTTTAGATATCATGCATCAAATTTAAGGCTTTTGAAATGTTTTCTCGGTGAACAAGCCAAGAACAAGTCTTCTGAACAAGATGCTAATCTTCTTGGACCATCAGAGACTAAATTTAACCATGATCATCAGCTTGAGGAAAAAGATAGTTATTTCTTTCTCTACTTTTCTGTAGTAGCCAAATCTATATTATACTGTACTTGGCACTGTGTAAAGCAAATGTAGTCACACTGACAAATTGTTATGGGATGTTTGTAATTTCCAAGTAACTGGAAAAATTAGCACTTTCCCCCAGAATAAATCCAGTTTACGGTGCACAACCTGTGCTGGCTTTTGAGAAAGAGAGACAATTCAGTTATTCATTATTTCACTCATTTTTAGTAATTGTGCTTATTTATAGTACAGTGTGTGTAATGAATGTATTTTAACTTTGCACAAGGTTCAAATCTGAAGACATACAATTTAATCTGTTCAGCTTTCTAAGTGTTTCCTCATGTTGGTTGTGGAGCGCATCAAACTTTTCTTGTAATCTGCAAAAACAAACACAATCAGGATGAAAATGATCCATTCTTCAGAACACAATACTCTTTGAAGTTAATCAAAGTTTGGTTCAATGTGCAGAACACTTTGTCTAAGCCTGTGTCATGGAAAGAGAAATGCAGTCTAGTGTGGTTGTCTGTGAGCCATGACTGGTACAGAAACAGTGAAAATATGAAAAAGGAAGAAAACAAATAGTTGGAGAAATGTGTTCAAATGACTGACTTGTATTTATAGAACAAAAAGAACTGTAATACTTTTTTTATATGTATGAATCTGAACTTAACCTACTGGTGTAGTTGGCTGTAAGTTCCTCAAGCTCTCTCGCCATGGCTGGTACACAAACCGTTATGAAGAGAATGGTGGAGAAAAGAAAACAGACAGTCACTCTCATATTCATGTATCTTTGTGCACAGTTAATGTTGCTGTACTGGTGCATTAAATATATTTTACTCACTTGTACCATTCGTTTGTTGGGCAGACGGTTTCACTGAAACACTGATATCTGATTAAAGACATGCACAAAAATGCACATGACTTGACTTGAAGATTAAAAGCAGTAGCAGTGTGTTATGAATGCTCCGAGACAAGAAGATCGATCCAAATGCAGCTTTATTAAATAGGGGTAATCCAAACTCGTAATCCAGTAAACAGGCAGTGGTCGAGGCAGGCAGCAATAAACAGAATCCAATAAACAATCCAGATAGGGGCAGGCAGAACAGAGTCAGAAACGGTAAACAGTCCAGGGTCAAAAACAGAAAACAAACACGGGAAAAACGCTCAGAAATGCAGACTAACAGTACAACAAGACTTCGCGGTGAGTGAATGAATGAACATGGTATAAATAGACTGAGACTAACAGGATGATGAAACACAGGTGAATGCAATCAGTGAATGAGGTACAGGTGAATGTGATCAGTGTTAAGTGATGATGAGTCCGGGCAGTGAGTTATGGGAAATGTAGTTTGTGAGTGATAATAGTCTTATGTGGAGTGCCCTCTGGTGGCTCTCAAGGGCACTCCAGCTGGTGACCGTTACATAGCCCCCCCTTTAAGGAGCGGATTCCAGACGCTCCTAAAACTGTCCAGGAGGGAGGTGGAGCGGAGGCGGACCCGGGGGCGGGATGGAGGGCCAGGCCCGTGCAGCGGAAGAGGACCTGAAGACTCCGGCAGGGCGGAAGGCCAGGGCGGAGCAGGCTGTGCAGGCGACCAGGGCGGAGCAGGCTGTGCAGGCGACCAGGGCGGAGCAGGCTGTGCAGGCGACCAGGGCGGAGCAGGCTGTGCAGGCGACCAGGGCGGAGCAGGCTGTGCAGGCGACCAGGGCGGAGCAGGCTGTGCAGGCGACCAGGGAGGAGACGACCCTTCAGGCGGCCCGGGAGGCGACCATGGCACAGGAACAGACACCGGCTCAGGGACAGGAACAGACACCGGCTCAGGGACAGGAACAGACACCGGCTCAGGGACAGGAACAGACACCGGCTCAGGGACAGGAACAGACAGCGTGACAGCGGCCATCTCTGTTGAGGGCTCAGGTTCAGGCGTGTCGGCGGCTATCTCTGCTGAGGGCTCAGTCGACGTGGCAGCGGCCATTTTGTCCAGAGACACTGGCTCGGTGGCGGCCATCTTGTCTGGAGACGCTGGCTTGGCGGCGGCCATCTTGTCCAGAGACACTGGCTCGGCACACGTGACTTGAACAGACTTTGGATCGGCGGCGGCCATCTTGTCCGGAGACTCTGGATCGGCGGCGGCCATCTTGTCCGGAGACACTGGCTCGGCGGCCATCTTGTCCAGAGACACTGGCACGGCGGCGGCCATCTTGTCCGGAGACACTGGCACGGCGGCGGCCATCTTGTCCGGAGACACTGGCACGGCAGACGTGACTTGAACAGACACTGGATCGGTGTAGGCCATCTTGTCCGGAGACACAGGCGCAGAAAGAGGAAGAGGAACAGATTCAGGCTCAGTATCAGGATCAGATTCAGGCTCAGGAACAGATTCAGTCTCGGCGGGACGAGACTCTTGACGGGCGGACGTGACGTGAAGCTCAGTCTCTGGATCGGCTGACGTGACGTGAAGCTCAGTCTCTGGATCAGGATCATCGCGCTCTGAGCTTGACGGGACCAGCGGCGGCGAGGGCTTTGAGCTGGGTAGGACCAGCGATGAAGAGGGCTTTGAGCTGGACAGGACCAGCGATGAAGAGGGCTCTGAACTGGACGGAACCAGCGGCGAAGAGGGCTCTGAACTGGGCAGGACCAGCGGCGAAGAGGGCTCTGAGCTGGACGGAACCAGCGGCGAAGAGGGCTCTGAGCTGGACAGGACCAGCGGCGAAGAGGGCTCTGAACTGGACGGAACCAGCGATGAAGAGGGCTCTGTGCTGGACCAGCAGTGAAGGCTCTGTGCTGGACGGGACCAGCGGTGAAGAGGGCTCTGTGCTGGACGGGACCAGCGGTGAAGAAGGCTCTGTGCTGGACGAGACCAGCGGTGAAGACTCTAGCTTGGCGAGCATGTTGCTCTCAGTCTCAGGGGCGGTGGGCATGACGCATACTGCCTTGGCTTCGGCAGATTTGGCGTGAAGTGCGGGCTCGGCTGGACTGGCGTGAAGTGCAGGCTTGGCTGGACTGACGTGAAGCTCTGGCTCTGGCTCGGCAGGACTGACGTGAAGCTCTGGCTCTGGCTCGGCAGGCCTGACGTGAAGCTCTGGCTCAGAGGATGCTGTGAGATTGTGGAACCCCTCATCCACAAAGCCCACAGTAAACGACGAACCGCTTATCCGAAGAGCGAGGTCGACATATTGTATAAAAGTCCATTGAGGAGTGTTGTCAGGCATGAGGTACTCTAACATGTCCTCAAGCCCATAGTGGAACATGTCTTTTAAGACCGCATCGTTGAGGTCCACCCCATGGCAGAGCTCACAAAACTCCTCCACATAGTTCTCAATCGGGCGGTCACCTTGGCTGAGGCGGAAGAGACGGATTACTGGGTCCATGGTTTGCATCGCTGCTGGATCTTGGTGCGGCGAAGTCTTCTGTTATGAATGCTCCGAGATCGATCCAAATGCAGCTTTATTAAATAGGGGTAATCCAAACTCGTAATCCAGTAAACAGGCAGAAAAGGAAGAGGACTGAATCTGTAAAACAATAAACAGAATCCAATAAACAATCCAGATAGGGGCAGGCAGAACAGAGTCAGAAACGGTAAACAGTCCAGGGTCAAAAACAGAAAACAAACACGGGAAAACCGCTCAGAAATGCAGACTAACAGTACAACAAGACTTCACGGTGAGTGAATGAATGAACATGGTATAAATAGACTGAGACTAACAGGATGATGAAACACAGGTGAATGCAATCAGTGAATGAGGTACAGGTGAATGTGATCAGTGTTAAGCAGTAGCGTACCGTGGGGTTTCAGTCAGGGCCTTCAGTAACGATCTAACCCCCCTCCCCCCCCCCCCCCCATCGCCATAACAACACACACAGATTCATGCAAAATACAATCACGCACTACTGCGTAACATCAACGACGAGACAGCTGATCTTCAACCTCAGCGCACACCACTGTGCATTATAAAAGCTGAGCTGAAACATCTCGCGCACGGATGTACCTAATACAAATAAATAAAACATCTCTGGTTAACTAGCAGGACATTAGTTTTCGTTTGTTGAATAAGATGCATTCTAGCGCTGAAATGTGTTGTTCAAGCTGAGTGCTCGTTGCCGCTGTTATCAGTGGCGCGGATACAGTGTTCTCTTGTGGCTCGCGCACAGTTTTCACTCAGATGCGCGCTTCAATCTATCGCCGTTGCGGAGACTTTCTATTCGTTGAAATCGTACAAAACAAAATGCACACAAACGCCATGCTTGATATACAACCACTGATGAACATATTCGGTAAAAAAAAAAAAAAAAAAAAAAAAAAACTATACGAGTGTGGATTCGAACCCAGAACCTCTGACACGCTTGACAAAAGTTCTACCACTAGACCATCACAGTACATAAAATTTAAAGAAGTATCAATGCATTTATTCACGTGGAAATTCTCGGCACTAACAATATTAGTAGATCTAGCATGACAAATGTACCCAAAATGACCCGATGTACTAATGAAATTGATTTCTGGACATCGTAATATTATTTTTCCTGAAAATTGTTATTGTACACAAACATGTATTGTATCAGCCCACCCATGTCGATGATATCAGCGCGGGCTAGCCATCGACACATCGCTGGGCCTCTGGGGCGTTCTGTCATACGCTTCACAATTTGATTGGCTGATAAAACATGTCAGTCAAAGTTATGATCAAATGGAAAATGGCAGCTTCAACGGAAGGCTAGCTATACAACTAGTGCTGGTCCACGGAGCTGCATTTAGCTCAAACTCACAAAAAATAACCATATTCTTTCTGGAAATATAATTGTAACGTACTGATAGACAGTAATTGAATTTAGACATGTTCAGACACACATTAATTTAATTATAGAAAAAAAATATATTTTTTATTTTGACAGGGCCAGCAGAGAAGGCCCTGCTGGCTCTGACGGCACACCACTGGTGTTAAGTGATGATGAGTCCGGGCAGTGAGTTATGGGAAATGTAGTTTGTGAGTGATAATAGTCTTATGTGGAGTGCCCTCTGGTGGCTCTCAAGGGCACTCCAGCTGGTGACCGTTACACAGTGATACAACACACACACACAAACACACACACTGTTTGGATTTTAATAGGCAAATGCTTAAGTCTATGATTGGATGATTATTACTATATTGTTCCGAATATAAAACGATGGTATTTATGGCATACCATAAAAATAACCTGTAGTTCTCATTTCCAGTAAATCTCACAATAACTGATTCCTCACCTTTTTTTGTGTGTGTACAGTGACAGATGGCATGACAAAACAATTGGCGATCCGCATTACCTGTCTAATCCAGGGGGTATGAATGTTTTTCCTAAAAAAACAGCAGTTCTCCATGAAGACGGAGGACAGGTGCTGGGCAAGACTTTTCTGCGGGCATAATGCTAATCCATTACGCCGCATCATAGCTGGATGACTGCTCTGGCTACGTACTGACACACTTGCCTGTCAATTTCTTCAAAGCGGATGCTTTTAGGACCGCGGTAAGCTTTTCTTTGACCGTTAGCATTCTTTGGACTCGCCATCTTTTAATCTTATACTCTGACACATCGTATTTTTCATCTGCTTATGAAAGATGAGAGTTGTTTGACTCCTCTGCATTTATCACATGAGCTTAATGTTTGTATCATAACCTCTCCTTAGTTGCTGGTTCACTTGCCTGACTTTTAACCTCTCTGTTCTGGGCGGTCATTCACCATCATGAGGTCACATGGCACTGTAAACTTCCCTATCTCTTTCTTGCTTCCTGGTAGAGTTCTCAACGGGCCTGAAAATTACAACCCGACCCGACCCGGCCCGTGGCTTTTAAAGCCCGGACCCGATGTAACCCGACACATCAACATGAATTATCTGGCCGAACCCGGCCCGCGGCCCGACGGTACGTCGGATTATTTTTTCTCATACACGTATTATCATGACCAGCAAACGGGAATTCAAATCAACCTTTAATGTTCACGCCTTTTAACAATACAAACAACTGAAACAATAAACTTTAAATATATAAATAGGCTGTAGTAGCGACGGTGAATTCACCTGAGGCAAGTTTACTTTTCATAACTCCATCTTCTTCTCCAGGCTAAAGGCGTGCACACAGCGGCGTCAGGTCTGCCCCCGCCCCTCTCCATGATGCACGTTGCACGCAGCAGCCAGACTTTCTTTACGGTGAACAGCAGCGATGATTAATAAATGTTTTGTTTTGTTTTTCACTGAGTGGAAAAGACTAAGCCCGAGGTCCGACCCGACCCGAGTCATTTGATTATATTTTCGACCCGAACCCGGCCCGAACCCGCAGGTCTCGTCGGGTTTGTCGGGCCGACCCGACCCGTTGAGAACTCTACTTCCTGGGGTCAAAAATTTAAAGAGACATTATTTCTGAAATCTGAACCCTTGAATCAATACAGAATTTCTGTCAGTAGTAACTATTCCTGAATTTTAACATGCAGTCTTTAAAAAAGAAATGGGATGAGATTTGCAAATGGTGTCTTAACTACCTGAATTTGTTTAAAGGGATACTTCACCTCTGGAAAGATGAATGTGTATTTAAAATAGGTCATTTATGTAGAAGAAATGTGAAGAATTTTTTTAATTTGGAGCTTTCTAGACTGAGAAAAGCCAGAAAATGTAAGACAACAACTCCCAGAATGCACTTGCTTCGCTGCCCTAGGAGGCCACTCCCAAGCCACGCCTACCGGTTAGAGAGCCCAGTTGAAAACAACAAGAAGGTTAGGCTACTAACTTAGTGAGTCTCCGTGACGAGTTTGCCCTGGATTTCGAGATCGTCCGAAATGTCCGGGATTCGGCTTTTGCGTTCTACAGTCGCCATTCATCATGTTTACTGTGGCGAGCAGGACTAGGCTGACGGCCGCGGGAGAACGGCGTGAGGCCGGTGGCGTCATTACTGAGACGCGCCGGTCTCATATCTCTCACGGAGGAGCGGGAATTTTCATAGCAATGGTAAAACGCACATCAACCGATCACTTGTTTAGCGTTCATGTAAACACTACATTCAGATTCACCGATCGGAATGAATTCAGTTAGATTGAAACAAAAGGGGTGCATGTAAACAATGAATGGCGACTGCAGAACGCAAAAGCCGAATCCCGGACATTTTGAACGATCTCGCCCGCCGGACAAGTCCAGGAAAAGGAGGATGGTAACCCCTACTTACTCAGCTTTCTCCTACTACTCAGCTTTCTCCACATTACAAGAGCCTGATAGCTTAGCTTCCAGGCTGACACTGTGTACAGTCTGTGACTGTGAGTGAGATCCCACCCTCTATGGGCGGGTTGAAAACTTGCGAAACAGCTCCTTCTACTGGCTGTAGTCTTTAGCCTCTGGCCAGAAAATCCTCCAATGACGCAAAATGACGATTTTTGCGTCATCGGAGAATTTTTTCCAGACAAAAAATACATAAATCTCTCCTCTCAGGGGGATATGAGGGTGGAAAGCATGGTAATTCGAAAATACTACAGGTTTTCTACTAATACAAAGCTTAATGCTAAATCCTGAAGTATCCCTTTAATGTTTTACAGAAAGAGTGATTTATTTGCCAAATTGGTTTAGGCTTTGAGAATTTGGTTCAAAGAATGGGATTTACTGTTTTAACAATTCAGAAAAACTGTAAAAAAATCTAAATTATATATATATATATATATTATGTATGTATATGTGAAGGCTAATTTGAAAGATGTATAAATAATGATAAATAATCTTTAGTTTAGCTCACATAGACTGATCTCGTGTGCACTGTGTGAAGAGTTAAAAAAGTGACCTATAAGTAGGGTTGGGTATTGGTTGGGTTTTATCCGATACCAGTACTTACTCGGTATTTTTCAAACGGTTCCGGTGCTTAAACGGTTCTTGAAACGGTACTTAAGAAAACTAAACCGCACACACTTTATCAAAAAAATAATACCTCTCTGTGTGTGTGTGTGTGTGTGTGTGTGTGTGATTTTCTGAAAAAGATTTTCTGATTTCTGATTAAATGAAAAATTGTGCCGTTTAAAAGGCTACTGATTTAGCCGAAAACACTTGAGTTAAGATCAAAATTTTGTCTTCTCATATTATGACTTTTACAAAACAGAGAAATATCTGACACTGAGCAGAAATATTTAACACACACAGTATAGCCTCATATAAATATACTTGATATTGATATACTTCATACTTGATATGCAAGATTTGCAGTTGGCATTAAAATACTAGACTAACCCGAAGAGGAACACTGGCAGCTGAACTTGAACTTTAGTCAAGCGTGTCAGAGCTTTTGGGTTATAATCCGCATTTGTAGTTTTTTTTTTTTTTTTTTTAAACTCTCCACGCACATAATCATAGACGGCGCCTCATAAATAGATCGATCTCCGCAACGTATTGAAGCGCGCGTCCGAGTGAAGACAGTGCGTTGTGCGCAAGCCACAAGAGAAAACACTGTATCCGCGCCACTGATCGCAGCGGCAACGAGCACTTTGATCACTTGATTTAAAAAACACATTTCAGCGCTAGATCTCTTATTTAACAAACAAACTAAATGAATGCTCTGCTGGTTAACTGGAGATGTTTTATTATTGGATAATTCGTGCCGTGAGATGTTTTATAGGGGGCGGTAAAAAACGTCAGGCACCGAAAGTTTTGTTCTTATTCGGTCTCGTTACTACCGTTT
The DNA here is from genome assembly GCF_963993115.1 of Abramis brama. Classification (NCBI taxonomy): domain Eukaryota; kingdom Metazoa; phylum Chordata; class Actinopteri; order Cypriniformes; family Leuciscidae; genus Abramis; species Abramis brama. Next base: position 6,463,670 of record NC_139974.1, read on the forward strand.
ACGTCGGAACCGGTTCTCTATTGGAACCGGGTTTCGGTACCAAACCCTACCTATAAGAAATGTGTCTTTGCGAATGTAAAAAAAAAAGTAAAAAAAAAAATGATGGCATGCTTGATTTTTTTTTTTTTTTTTTGCCAGTTCAATAATTGCCACATAATGTTCATTTTATTATTTTTATTTGCTTTCCCGGGGGAAAATATGTTGACTCGGCTGAAAAAAAGCAGACGAGGACCAATTTCAGCCGACGGTGCAGAACACACTGAGGAAACTTAAGTCGGCCGACGCATAAAAACTGCCCGACGGCCGACCGTCGGCCTGGTGTGTTCCAGGCTTAAAGGAACACTCCACCGTTTTTTGAAATAGGGCTTATTCACCGTCTTTCCTACTTTTAGATAGGTGGGCAAACGCATTTTTGTCTCAGTGCATGCATTGTTTTAGTTTGGCAGCGCCACCGCTAGCTTAGCTTAGCATAATGAATGGAATACTTTGTTGCCAGCTAGCATGTCATGAGTAAAAGTGATATTCAATAAGTCAATAGGCAGATATTGACATGGGACTATATTAGGGTGAAGCACAGGCGAAGCACTGCTACTTGGGCGCAGAGATATCACACAACACCTGAAATCCCACAACTTCAGTCAACATACCAGCGTGAATAGTAGCCGGCTATTTTTCCTACAGACGAAGAGGGTGACTTTTTAGACAGTCAAGATCCAGAACCAAACCTCTATGAACCAGAGTTTTCAGAAGACGAGCTGCGTGCTTTGGAAATAGAACAACAGGAGGAGGTTGCGATCGCTCAACGACGTGAGGATTTCAGGTGTTGTGTGATATCTCTGCGACCAAGTAGCAGTGCTTCGCCTGTGCTTCACCCTAATATAGGCTAGTCCCAAGTCAATATCTGCCAAGGAAATCACCTAGTGTTAATCTGCATCGCTATTTGTACTTCAGGATGAAAATTTCATTTCATCCTGATATTTGTTGTGAATACGCAGGCCACAAGAAGTAATTTTTTTTTTTTTTTTTATCACTTTTACTCACGACATGCTAGCTGGCAACAAAGGATTTCATTCATTATGCTAAGCTAAGCTAGCGGTGGCGCTTCCAAACTAAAACAATGCATGCACTGAGACAAAAATGGGTTTAGCCACCTATCTAAATGTAGGAAAGACGGTGAATAAGCCCTATTTCAAAAAACGGTGGAGTGTTCCTTTAACAGACAAGGTCAGGATTTGGCTTTATAGCATGGTCCAGTCGTCCCCTACTGGTGGATGTTGTAACTACACCATTGTGGGGACATAAAACACCTGATTTTCAGCGACAGTCCATGTGTATTGTGACTGAATAAATGCCAAGCTTTTAACTGATGCCAGAAGCTTTGAACTGCTCAAGACAACAGCTAATGCGAGTTTATGGGAACTCTTAAGATTAGGCAACCTACCTCCAACACTACACCCCAATACTCCTCTTTCCCTTCAGTTAGTGAGATGACTCTGATATGTGAACATTTGCATAAGCTTTATTAGAGAAAATACAGTTTACACACAGTCCAATAGAACATGGTTACAGACACATTTCTTAAGTGGTAGAGCTTAATAATTGCAAAAGTTTAGTTTTAAATTAATAGATAATCTTACAAACAGATGAAATGATAATGAAATGCTAGATTCTGCTCCGACTGAAGAAGGCTGTCATCTGGTTGTAATGTAAAATTACAGACAGTCGTTGTAAAATAGCTTTACTTGTTTCCCCCATCTTTCATTCAAGAATGTTTGCACATTTTCCAGGGTCCCGCTTCCCCCTTCTTCTTGTATTGTGTTACAGGCCCAGTAAGCTTTGGAGACCCATGAGCTTTCATTAAAGGGTACATAACATACACAGTTTCACCTAATCTCATGTTAATCTTGAGTACCTATAGAGTAGTAGTGCATCCTTCATATCTCCAAAAAGTGTTTTATTATATTTATAAAAGAAAAATACAGCTTTCCGATTCTCTCCGGAAAAAGCCGAGCTCCTGCAGGCGTGCCGTGGGCGGAGCTATAGAGTCAAGCGGTAGTGCTGATTTCCAGCAAAAGACAGAAATCTGATCCAGTTGTACTTACATGAATGGGGTCTTTTATCACTGGGACCGCTCCACGTTTTAATAGCAAACGATTTGCAAATCCAGCTTCGACCTGGGCCTTGTTAATAAAACATTCATCACTGAAATGACCAGAACACACAACCGCACTTGCTACACTCCGTTGCTGCCCCGGAAAAACAAACTGCATCCACTGTTCCTGTAACACTGGGTTCTTTGGAAAGCTGAACACGGTAAGCTTTACCTCACATCCAAAAACACACTTTTTTGGAGACATTCTTGAACAAATCCTATGCAGCGCTGGCGATGATTTCCTGTTGAAGCGCGTTGATGTGCGCGGTCTCGCTCCTCTGGTCGACGTGTGCGCGGGCACGCTTTTCCGAGAGAAATGCTCATATAAGGAGTTCCACTCTCGTCTACGTCATTAGATCCACGATCGGAAAAAAACACCCGAAACTTGTACCAACCCGGAAGTACGATTTTCGGCACAAAAATTCTCCGTTATTCGTCCAAAATATTTTTTTTAAACTTTGGCCATGTTTAGCATGAGAATCCATCTCTTTAACACTGTAAACAACTCTGAATACATGAAACACCATTGTACCCCCCCCTTTAATACTATAGCAGAAAAATGCTGTCCACATGTAGGAGGGAATGTTCACTCTCTTATTCAGTTTATCATTGCCAGGTACAGCTCCTGTCAACACATAGGCTGAGACTTTATTGTGGTTTTTAGGGTCACGACAGTAATTGTTCATATTTGTTCTAATCTCTTGCTCAGTGCGGTTCCATCACCATCCCTTAATTTGTTCTTCTGTGGGACGCTGTTGGTGAGTGTGAATGTAGATTTAGCAGTTTCTCTATCAGCTGCATGACAGACTGGAAATAGCTGACCAGCACTCACATTTTGTATGTTATCGTAGTAATCTTCATTGATAGCCTGATTGACGAATGGCACACGAGCCTCAGCACTTGAAGGTTCAAGCTATAGGACAAAAAATTGAAAGAGACACAGTCCATTAAACAATAAGAACTTTACAAAATAAGAGACTAGATTAATCAACTTCTGGACTGCAGATATAGAAAGCACTGACATGCTAAATGTTTTAATCATAAAAAAACACTATTAGAAGCATCACCTTTGAATTGATCATCCAGTGAATCTTAAAGGATTAGTTCACTTTAAAATGAAAATGCTGTCATCATATACTCACCCTCATGTTGTTTCAAACCTGTATGAGTTTCTTTCTTCTGCTGAACACAAAGGAAGATATTTAGAAGAATGTCAGTAACCAGACAGTTTTTGGGTCCCATTGACTTCCATAGTATATTTTTTTCCTACTATGGAAGTCAGGGGGACCCAAAAACTGTCTGGTTACTGACATTCTTCTAAATATCTTCCTTCCGGTGAATTTGTAAGCTGAGAAAAGAGGGATCCTCTTTGTTGTATCGTAGAGTGTTGCAAATCTTATTCTTTCCTTATATTTTTGACAGATTATTTTGTAACAGTTATCCTGTGCAGCCGAATCCTTTAGAATACCAGGGATAACTGGAGGTTTTCCTTTAAAAAAAAAAAAGTCACTGCATTTACTGAATTTGTCTACAAGTTCAGACGTAATGCATGAAAAACTCAGCACCAGCAGCGCAGAGATGCTCACGATAAACAGACGCATCTTTACTTCAAATCTTCACTGCTTTTATGCTCTCAAGGTCCCGCAACACAAACTGTCTCTCTGCTTGGCCCTCTCTATACATGCAGATCTGCAGTAGAAACAATGGTCTTGAACACGGATACATTACACACACAAACACACACACACACACACACGCACTAATCTAATCAGGGTTCCCACACCTTGGTTAACTTCAAATTCAAGGACTTGTTAAGGATCCTTTACAGATCCAATACCATCAAATTCAAGGACTTAATGTGGGGACAGATTTCGAGTGAGAGCAAGGTTACATTGTGTACTGTGTAAGGTAACTTACCAATGTTTCATGCGTCAAACAAAACTAGGCAAAAAAGTTTTTTATTTTGCATTTATTTTTGGCCATATGACAGAGATCTGATATTGTATTTGTCATATTTCTGTTTTGCATAAAACTGAAGAATATTCGGTACATCCTATACTGTATTCTAAAATGATCTGATATTAACTTTTGCATGGATTTTAATGAAAAGAGCTTAGGCTCATGTAACCAGAAGTTAAGATATATGAATATATTGCGTGTAGATCCAGCTGCATGACTTAAAAGAGCTGCTTCTCCTATGCTATCCACTTTAATAGATTGAAAACAGGCTCTGCACTGGCCAAGTGATGGTCCTTTGGATCTCTGGCAAGTAGGGTTGCCACCTTCAGTGAGAACCCGTAATGAGTAAATGCACATAACTAACGTAAATCAAGCAAGCTAATATTCATAGGCCACCAAGTGTTGGCGAAATAACATTAGCGGACTGGAGGGAATAATATGGATTTTTTTCCAGATAACTTCTTGCACAAAATAAATTCAAGCACTTTCAAGGACCTGTATCTATGTATGTTTATTTTCCAAAACTTTCCAGGGCCTTGAATTTTATTTTTCAGATTCACAAACTTTCAAGGATTTCAAGGACCCGTGGGAACCCTGTCTGATTCTGTGACCTCAAGTCTCGTACACTTTCTGAGAAACAGAGTCATGGTATCACAGATAATATCAGCGTTAAGTTTCTTTCACACCCTCTGACATGCGAATCGACAATAAATATCCACAATTGCTCTAGTGTTTTCATATCTTGCACTTGGGTGCTCTTCTCAGCACTCGAGGCCTCTTTACAGCATGCTGGAATCTTCTTGCCATGCAGTTTTAATTGTTTTCTGAATTGCTAAAATAAATCCATTCTCTGAACCAATTTGTCGAATAAATCACTCTTTCAGTAAAACATTAAACAAGTTCAGATAGTTAAGACACCATTTGCAGATCTCATGGACTCTTTTTGCTAAAACTCTAAACACATTCTCACTCACTACATTTCACACTGTGATGCACTTGTGTTACAACACTGTTGTCATGGTTTACACACAACAATTCAAAATTGTTCACACTTGTTTCTAATGATGTGACCAAACCAACTGTACATACAAGTCAGTTCAGAGTGCCAAAACTGACTCAAAATGTTGCACTGAATGTTGATACCAACAATGGATGGAAACAATATAAGAAGGAGAGGAGGAAGAGTATGTGTATAAAGGCCTATTTATATTTCTGCGTCGAACTGCCGCCGTAGCTACGTCGTAGGCTGTGTGTAGCATGCGTACCCTACGGTGTACCCTGACGTGCACCTCTCCAAAAATGTAACAACGCGTCAATTCTACGCGGACGCAAGCGCTGTGATTAGTCTGCCAGAACCCCTCCCTCGGGGTTTCACATGCTCCCTAGGTGCGCGTCAACGCGGACAACGACGCAGAAGTATAAATTAAAACCAACACGTTGCCTACGGTGTATAGGCTCCGGCGTAGGTCCGACGCAGAAGTATAAATTAAAACCAACACGTTGCCTACGGTGTATAGGCTCCGGCGTAGGTCCGACGCAGAAGTATAAATTAAAACCAACACGTTGCCTACGGTGTATAGGCTCCGGCGTAGGTCCGACGCAGAAGTATAATGAGGCCTTAAGAGTGAACAAGGAGGAAGAGGACAAAGAAGAGCAGGTGTGGAGAATGTTGTCAAGGCTAGATCTGCATTAGGGTTTTCCCTTTGCCTGCAGAGATGACATTGCTTGTAATGTGACAAAGTCCTCAGGCCGGACGCAACATGAAGACATGATGCTGAAGCAGAATGAATCTCTCACTGACCTTGATTTTGAATTTGCACAACTCTTCTGAGTGTACTTTACTGTAACATGCTCTCATTTAGAGTTTTTTTTAACCTTTTTGGCTTTTGCAATTGTGTCACTGTATTTTCACAGTATGCAAGTGCTGAATATACAGACATTCAACAGGCCTACTATACAATATTCAGTACAATACTATACTTGCAGTGCATACAGTATACAATTTATTGACCTTACTACTGTAAGTTGTGATTACTATACTTTTTAACGTAATTGCAAAATCAGTTTACTTCGTTACAATATACTTTTTTTGTAACTGCATGCTTTGGATTCTGTGTTCTCCATTTTTTGATGTAGTCGTGTCTAATGAATGATCTGTAGTGTTTATAATATTGACTCGTTGTGTGTATGATCTGAAAGCAATGTTTGATTTTGAGCACAGATAAAATGATTTTAAGGCAATTGTTTGATTTTGCCAGAAGATTCAGATGTTCTGAATGTTCAGATGTTCAGATTTGTTTTAAGGTTTTGAGAAAGTGGGTGATGGTTTCAAGAAATGTGTTTTAGCAAATCAGATAAACTGTAATAATTATCTATTACGTTATGCAGTATGATCATCTCTTGTAAGTTGCTTTACCAAGCGTCTGCCAATTGAAAACATGTTCTGACACTGGTGGAGACCAGAGAGTTTCAAGAGCTTAAAGACAAGCAAAAATATTTTAGATCTTTTCAATGAAGCAAATGTGTGTGGCTTGGCTGGTTAGCTGCCAATTGTGCCATGAACCTTGTGGACTGTTGGCTGAATGTCTGATGCATATTGCACACTTAACTGGAAACACTTCAGGATTTTCGAAGTCGTCCTCTGGTTGTATTCTACAGGATTTACGGGAGACGTATGTATTGAGTTCTTCTCTGCCAGGAAACAAACCATCGTGTAAACTTCACGTTTACAATTTTGACAATGTGCGCTTACCAGGATCAACTAAACGCTGGATTTTCAAAAGTATGTGAAGTTCATGGCTCCATTGTTGCAGTAAACTTGCACAACGTGGTAACACTTTACTTGAAGGGGTGTGCATAAGACTAACATGACACCTTCATAATCATGCCATGACACATGTCATGAATATGAAGGAGTTTTTATGCATGTTTATGACAACTGTCATTAAGTGTCATTCGCTCAATTATGACATTTTTAATGCAAAGATGACATTGTTTGAAATGTCTTTGTTATGACACCTTGACATAAACCAATACATCATAACCTGTCAGTGTCTTTGTCATGACAACTTGACATTACCAAGACAACGCAACTTGTCAGTGTCCTGGTAATGACAACTTGACATTACCAAGAAAACATAACCTGTCATAAATCTGTTATAAAATATGACATAGCAGATTAATTATCAAATTTAAGAAACTACTTAGCTTTATGGGTTAGCAGTACATTAAACTGTCATGTGGTTGGCTTTGACTGTCATGAGGCCGGCATTATAATTGTGTCATGAATTTATGACCAATTTTTTTTTTCTTCAGTGGTACAAATTGAATTTGTCATTAAAATGTCATTAAGTGTTAATAATCTGTCAAATAGTTTTATAACGGTGTCATGAATATATTTATATGGTGTCATGAATATATTTCTTGACCTCAAGTAAAGTGGTACACATTTAATTTGTCATTAAGTGTTAATAATCTGTCAAATAGTTTTATAACGGTGTCATGAATATATTTATATGGTGTCATGAATATATTTCTTGACCACAAGTAAAGTGGTACACATTTAATTTGTCATTAAAATGTCATTAAGTGTTAATAATCTGTCAAATAGTTTTATAACGGTGTCATGAATATATTTACACGGTGTCATGAATATATTTCTTGACCTCAAGTAAAGTGGTACACATTTATTTTTTTGTCATTAAAATGTCATTAAGTGTTAATAATCTGTCAAATAGTTTTATAACAGCGTCATGAATATTTTTCATTTCATAATGTTTTTTTTTTTAGATAATAGACAATTTCAAATGTCTTAAAGAAGATGAATAGGTGTTAGAGAAATGAAATCAATCATCCAATAATAATAATAATTGAAATTGATAAAATTATATTTTATTGCATTTGGAGAACGATTCACCCAAAATTGAATTAAAACAGTGCAATGGTGGGGGTTAAGCAATGCAGCATTTGGTCCATATCACTGCAAAAACAGTTAATTACAGCATCGCACACATTTATATTGTCTTGACATGCTTTTTTACATCATGAATAAGTCTACCTAAGACACCATCATAATGGCGTACACCTAACCAGTGGTGCCACTCTATCATTTTGAGGTGAGTTTTCAATGACTCAGGAGTACAATTTCCTCTACGACGCCATATTTCCAACTTGTAATTCTGCCATGCACGCTCAATATGCTGAGTATGAGCACCAGTCCCTGGATCAACAAAGTGTCTTTTATGGCAGACAGAATACTGACGATATCCGTACTGGGAAAGCTGTCTGTTGTAGGCACGCCTTTCATCCGTAAGGATTGATGTTCTAGGTCTGATATGTCGTTGAATTTGGCTTATAAGTGTTTGCCTTGAGCGGTCCTTGACGAGTCTCAGAATGGGTCTTCTGGAAAGACCATCAACCTCTAGCATCCCGAAGACCCACTGGCGTTTACGCCGCCAAGTGTTGCCACATCGGCCACGATGGTACTAAAAAAGAAATAAAACAAGATAAATTCTTTAATAAGGGTTGTGCTGTATTCTTTTTTTTTTTTCAATCATTGGAATCCAGTCCTCTTGGACAGTTAAAAGACTGATCCTTCTTACCTGGCTTGATAACAAATAATTGCCCAACAGGTGCAAATGCATTTTTATTTCTTAATTGTTTCCATTTTCATAATTTAATTTCCTTACAACAAAATATTGTTTCACTTTCATATTTTTCTGTACAAAAGCTTTCATATAGTACAACATAAAAAATATTTTGGATTGTATTTCTTTTTAACGGAACATACTGTAGATTAGCGGAATGCCAAAAATAACAACAACAACAAAAATAAAAGCACACGGAAAAAAAGAAAGAAAATAATACAATTCAGCTACATAATTTTATGCATGCAGCAATGCATTCTGGGAATTATGTACTATGGTGGTACCCAGCATACATTGCAACATGAAGCTTTTCATTTGAATGTCACCATTGTTGAGAGAGAATACGCCGATTGTTGATGTCTTTGTGTGAGAAAATAACATGGCATTTTAAAACTTTCTATGTGTTATATATTATTAAAATGTTCAAATTATAACAATGCTTTTTGATTTCATATGTGTATGATTAATAATCAATCATATGAAATGACCCACATGATTGCTTGAGACCAGATTAACATGTGAATAAAATGAGGTACAGCCTTGTAAGCTCTATTGATGACATCATCAATACAGAGCCATAAACGCCAGATCACTTTTCTCTCAGCTTTTTTGCTATAGCTGTTGTGCCTTATAAACTCACAGGTAAAGCAGCCAGAGAAAAACTAATGTTCAAATGTCAAGGGCAAGAGCCCAGCTAAAGCCAACACTGATCACCATCATGGTAACTACACAATAAACAAACCATCAACATCTAAACCTCTCATTAATTAATTCTCAAAAAGACCTTCTGATTATGACAGAAATAAAGTCAGTCTGGTTAGTAATAAGTGAAGCTGGTAATGCTGTTTGTGGAGTTGTTTAATCCTCCTCTGCTGAGATCTTCACAGATTGAATGTCTTCTTTTCTCTTCAGTTGATTTCATCTAAAGCGGCTTAAGTCAGTTGTTTACAGTAAAATCTCCCGTCATCTCTCTTTACATAATCTCAGACTGGCACTGCACTAACATGACAAAACTGATACATGTCAAGTAAAGTTTAAGTAGGGCTGCATACAAATAAACAGCCTACCTTTCGTTTGTGAGCAAATTTGCTCTCGTCGATAACAACAAATCGATATTGACCACCAATTCTCATTCCTCTGCTCCTCAGTCTCTTGAGGGCAGCAATGCACACCTTCATATAGAAATAACACATCACAAGTTGACTTGTTACAATGTCTTAGTATGGAATTTTATAAATTTGAGTGCACCAAATAAGTATGTAGCAATGCTGAATCCAGTTGTCTACAGTGGGTTTGGACTTATCAAACACTGAAATAAATTTTTTCACATTTTACTTTTTTTTACAACTAATAAGTAATGCAATAACCTTTCTGAGTACTTTTGTCATTCTTGTCAGTGTCTTTGAGCTTCCTGCTATACCGTCATTGATCATGGCAAGCTGCTTCAACTGCAAACCTTGTGCAAACCTGTAGGGAAGGAACAAATATTAAAACACCTAATTAGAGTCACTTAAAATTGTACTGTTTTTGCATTGATGGTCTGGCCTGCATAATTTCCTGTCACTGAACTGGGTAAAAGCAAACAACCCTTTGCGAAACAAAACTAGCCCCCTCTTTATTTTGATTCAAATAGTATAATATGACATTGGTGTAATAACTTTTCTACCACTGTTTGGCACATCAACAACATTTTTTCTGGTGAATTCTGAAAATGTAGTCTGTGTATTGCAATATGCAGGGCTGAGTTGATGTTGATAAATACACAAGTATAATTCACACACTACAAATCTTTAATGTATTTGTATTTAAGCCGTAAAAACTAATATTTTAAATGTTACATTTTAAGTTTATAATAAGCTTAGGTTTTACATGGTTTACACACACACACACATATAAATATATATATATAATTTTTTTTTTTTTTTTTTTTTTTGGTGTCATTATCTCCAAGGATTACAGATGAAAAATATTCTTGTTGGCTAATTCTGACACATTTACAGTATTTATTATTTTTGTGCACTTTACTTGTCAAATAAATAAATACTGTATACCTGTACATAAACTCAAGCCATTTCACCAAAGGGGTGTGAGAATTGGTGAATATTGAGCCATTGCGCACTGAGAGTGGGGAACTTTTGTGATGCTTACAGACCCTACAGAAAAAGAAGGCAAAATGCAAAAAAGTATAACACATGAAAATATCAAATATCATAGGGATAAAACATATTGTAAACATTTAACATTTCAGACTTCCGGGCCATTAATACAATACAGGTGGACTTCATCCAGACAGGTCTACTTCAATTGTGCAAAATATAATAATAATAATAATAATAATAATAATAATAATAATAATAATAATAATAATAATAATATACTGACTGGCTTACCATCGTAACCCATCGCTGCGATCGCATTTTTCCAGGCGCATGCTTCGATTGCATTTTGGACACTGCATCCTACTTTTCAGGATACCCCATTTCTGCATCCATCTAACTATTCTTCTTTTTTTCGTGTTATCATAACTTCTAATATTTTTTAGGAGTTCTTGCAATAACCGCGTCATCTGTAACTGCTTTCTAAGCCAACAGCCCAACCAGCCTCTGTCCTGTTCCACATTCAAATGTCGTGCCACTTTAAATTTTGGCGCCTACTGGATGAATGCGCGCGACGTGCATACCTGACTGTCCCGCGTATATAATTGTCGTAAAACATACCAGACGGACAACATACAGGAGCATCAAAGAAACGAAGTACCCACGAAGTTCTCTATTTGAGGTAAGCTAAACATGAAACATTTGTATTTATTTAGGAACATTGACATCATCAGTCTTTACTTTTCTAGCCAAAGTTGTACAGAACTGTTAGTTTACGAATGTAGCTGACATGACATGGTGTTTGTGTTCTTTGCTTTGCGCAACTTTATTTAGATGAAAACTCGTTTCAGCAAAAGAGCACATGGTGGAGTGATGGAGGCCAAGGAAGGTAAAGAAGAAGTACAAGTTGTGGATGATGCGATTGCGAATGAGGGCGTACAATAAGATGTGGATGAGGTCCCTGTTGGCCCAAAGAGAAAGAAGACAGTCAAACATTCCCCGAGGAAATTATGTAAGTCATTTTTGTGTTAATACTTTAACAACCAGTGCTTAATTAGTGTTCTAGCCACTTTGTCAGCAGATTGCCAGCATGTGTTCAATCTGTATTTGGCTGATTGTGGCACATCATATTTCCTACTTTTATTATTTGGTTGATACTGTATTTTTTGGTAATTGTAGCATAATAGTGTTGTCCAAATATTAAAATTGCAACCAGCCCAAATACAAGTAATTTTACACAGTTCTCCATACCAAAGTAAACATGTTTAATTTAGTTGTTTTTTTTTCAAAATTCTGTCTAATAATAATAGTACATATTATTTATGTTTTTTGTTGTTATTGCATCATGGATTATATATATATATATATATATATATATATATATATATAGCCAAGTACTTGGCTTTTATTTTGCAACATGCATTTAAATTGATGCACTCTGTTTTAAGAACACCAGGACATATGCTTTTAAAGGAAAAAAACCTAAAAAAAAAATTTTGCTGATAAATGACTCACCCCAGGCGATCCAATGTGTTGGTGACTTGCTTTCTTCAGTGCAATACAATTGGAGAAATGTAGTTTTCGTTGAAAAGTCAAGCAGCACCAAAAATAATCCTCACAATTTTAGCTGATACACTGAGGTCTTATTAAGTGGAAGGATCGTTCTGTTTAAAAATTACATGTTATTTACAACTTAATGATTGACAACATTGCTAGGCTCTGAGCAAGGAACATTTCTTGGGATGGGAGAATATATATACAAAAACATTTGTTTATTTAAAAAAAATGTGCAGTGTCACCAACAGGAATGTTGGAGTTGGCCAAACTAAAAGAACAGACCAAGATGGATCGACAGAAGATTGAACACCTCGAGGATCGCATTAAATACCTGGAAGAGGCCAACAGTGAGCTAAAAAACGACAAGGAATTCCTGCTTTCACAAATTAAGGGAGCCCCCAGTGCACCTGCATCTACTGGAAAGTCAGGTATATTAGGAACACAATTACCATTATTCATGGAGTTTTAAATGTTTGTGAAAGGACAGAGACACTGTGATAGAACCATTATCAACTTTCGTCACAGCACACAGAACGAAAGTGTAGCTGTTTAATTGTAAGTGCAAACTCACTGAAGGGCCGTGCAGCAGTAGTCATGTTTATTAAATGCAGTATATAAATTATTTATCACATTATTACAGAAGGATCAAAACCATTGTAATTGTAATGTAAATGTAAAGCATTAATACTATATTATAGACATTTTCATAGGCACTTTGTGACTTTTGTAAAGCTGCTTTAAAACGATTTGTATTATGAAAAGTGCTATACAAATAAATTTGATTTGATTATATCCAATGACAAGCACTTCCAATAGCTCTTTGCTCTGGTTTCAAAAACACGACTTTACAGAAAGTTCCTTTAATCATCAACTACAATGAGAGCATTGTAGAAGTTATCAAATCCTGTTATGTGTGTTCTTCTGTGATACAGTTCTCTGCTTTCAGATAGAACCCAAAATTGGGCCTACATTGAGAAATGTAACTTTTTAGATTTTGGGGCTTTGTTTATTCATACATTATTCTGCTTGTCCACCTGCCCCATTCCCCTTTTTCCCTACAGGTTTCAGAAAGACTGCTCACATTCCTTCTTCATCTTCACCTTCAATGTCTCCATCCCCCTCCTCTTCATCCTCAGACTTCAGCTCCTCATCATCCTCAGAAGAGGAGCAGCAGAAAAAGAAAAAGAAGAAGAAGAAGGTGAAGAAAAAGTCAAAAAAATACACTGACTCACACAGCCGTTCAAGAAGTAAGCACAGGCTTTGATTCATAATGAGATGGTTTCTTACATTAAAGTTGCCCATTACTGAACTTGTCTTTCATGTTTTATATTTGAATGAAAAGCAGCTGCTACCATGAACTTAGTTAAAGGGATAGTTTAAGCCAACATTTATATTCTGTCATAATTTTCTCTCATTCATGATGTTCTAAACCTGTGTGACTTTCTTTTTTTCTGGATATAATTATTTTGAGAAATGTTTGTAAACAAAGAGTTTTGGCTGTCATTAACTTCCATATGGACTAAAAACAAAAACAACACTGAAACATTTCTCAAAATATCTTCTTTTGTGTTTCGCAGAAAAAAGAAATTCATACAGATTTTGAATGAAATGAGGATGGGTAAATGAAAACAAAATGTTTCATAATAAATAATCCTATATTTAGCCTTTAAAGCAGACAAGAACAGACAGTAATTTCCACGCTGATTCAGTGTGCATCCTCCACCCAGGGTGGTTATGTTTGATTTAGGCTGTCAGATATGAAAGGACACAGCTTACTGTGCTGGTTCTTGTAAATTGAAAGGAGAATGCACAGTGAACCAGCAGGTTAAGTATAATTCTTTCATATCTGCTGTTGCCTGAAAAGAAGCTGACACGATTAATCGCATTTGCTATTACATATCTGTAACAATGACAGACAATTGCCAGGAATTCCCAAAACTCACATTTCCGCTCCGCCACCTCAAACATCTCCCAGAAGACACGTGTTACTCACCATTTTACAGAAGCTTCTCAGGCATACCACTTGTCCCAGAACCTCCCGCATTTCGATAGCATTTCCCGGATGCCGAGAAATCGCAGAGTGGGATGTCTGGCATCTTAAAGAACATTAGCTGAGATTAAACCTACTTCTAATACTGCAAGGATGACTGCAAGTGTATCTTTAATATTTGTATTAATTAGGACTGTCAACTGATTAAAATACTTAATCACAATTAATACTTTTGAAAGCCCTAGTTTATTTATTTGTTTGTTTTGGTTATTTTTTTGTTCAGTGACCACAACGGATGGAATCATCCGCCGCTACAAGAATGCCCTTAAGAGATTCACCAAGTTTGGATCCATGAAAAAGGCCTTCGCCAAGATTAATGTTGACCGCAACACAATTGCAAGAACAGCTATAATTGCTGAGCTAGCAATCACATACCCTGATACATTTCAGGAGCTGCTCCCTACAGATGAAGTCAATGAGAAGATCTCAGAGTTTGCAGAGCGCTGCAAGAGGGCTATGACAAAAGAGATGGCTGAAACGATCACAGCAAAGAAAAAAAGTGGACAACTCCTCCCAATAATGTACAAGTACACCTAATTTTTTCTTCTTCTCCTAAACAAGTTATCCTGTTGTTTTCCCTCCAAAACACTAAATATATGTGTTGAGATTATTTTGTAACCCTCTGTTTGAGGAAGCACAGGTAATTATTATTATTTTTTTTCATTCTATGTCAGAAAATGTCAGAACCCTCTGTGTGAGGAAGAGCAAGTTCTGTTACTTGTCAGTTTTTTATGTATTGTGCACATACATAAAGTTAAGTAAAATCTTTTGACGTGTCTGTTGCATTTTGTTAAGGTATTTAACATTATTTGACCATATAGGAATACCACTTAACATTTAATGACAAGTTAAACTCGTACCACTGCAGAAAAATATTCATGACACTGTTATAAAACTATTTGACAGATTATTAACACTTAATGACATTTTAATGACAAATTAAATGTGTACCACTTTACTTGAGGTCAAGAAATATATTCATGACACCGTTATAAAACTATTTGACAGATTATTAACACTTAATGACATTTTAATGACAAATTAAATGTGTACCACTTTACTTGTGGTCAAGAAATATATTCATGACACCATATAAATATATTCATGACACCGTTATAAAACTATTTGACAGATTATTAACACTTAATGACAAATTAAATGTGTACCACTTTACTTGAGGTCAAGAAATATATTCATGACACCATATAAATATATTCATGACACCGTTATAAAACTATTTGACAGATTATTAACACTTAAAGGGAGACTTCACCCATTTGCATTAAGCTTTGTATTGTTAGAAACCCAGTCATATATTATAATAAAGGTGGATTTTTCATTCATTTTTCCCTGAGATGGGAGAAATAAGGATTTAAGTGTTTTACTTCCTGCTTATTATGACGTAAAAATCATCATTTTGCGTCATAATAAGCAGGAAGTCACATTTCATTGAAAAGTGTAGAGACTACAATAGCTCCTCATTATTCCAGGGGGCGGGACCCGCTCACGCTACAGACCTATTACAGATCAGTGGGTGGGACTTCACTTTCTGAAACTGAAAGCAATATCCTCCATCTTGTTTGAAGCTAAGCTAACAGGCGCTGTGGAGACAGATGTAAAGTTATGACAATAGCGGAGGAGAGTGCTCAATATGATATAGAAGAAGAGGATTTCGGAAGTCTGATGCTTGAATCAGGTGTTTGTGGCCATCTTTACGAGCCGCATTATAGCGAAGAGCAGCCGAGGCAGAAGACCTGCCGCGGACGAGGAGCCCGGACTGGCTCGAGTTAGGGCGGACTGGTGGCGCCGGTGATCTCACTATGCAACTACGAACCGCTACGAACACAGAGATAGAGTCCGTCTGCGGCAAAGAATTTCAACGATGACAATTTCTCCTGGACGAAATCTCTGAATCAGACGAGGACACGGACGTTTGTGTTGTGAACCATCCTAGTTTCGCACCGCATCTGACTGAACATCCCGGTAACGTTACCATGCAATAATTCACCACTTCGAAAGAAATACAAATGAGGAGTAATTCACTAATGAGTTCGCCAACTAACTAACGTTAGACATTGTGTGTGAAATGAATTTCAAGCTCCGGTGGTAGCTAGGCTTATGGACGGATGAGTGATTCATATGCTGTTCTGGATTAGTGGGAGTGGCTTGCGGAGCTGTGCAATGTGGTGCATTGTGGGAGTTGTTGTCTTTCATACAAATGCGTCCTGAAGTTACTTTCTTTCTTTCCTCGGTCAAGAAGGCACCAAATTCAAAATTTATTTTACATTTCGACTACATATATGACCCACTTTCAATAAAGATCAATGTTCCCATGGGTGAAATGCTCCTTTAATGACATTTTAATGACAAATTCAATTTGTACCACTGAAGAAAAAAAAAATTGGTCATAAATTCATGACACAATTATAATGCCGGCCTCATGACAGTCAAAGCCAACCACATGACAGTTTAATGTACTGCTAACCCATAAAGCTAAGTAGTTTCTTAAATTTGATAATTAATCTGCTATGTCATATTTTATAACAGATTTATGACAGGTTATGTTTTCTTGGTAATGTCAAGTTGTCATTACCAGGACACTGACAAGTTGCGTTGTCTTGGTAATGTCAAGTTGTCATGACAAAGACACTGACAGGTTATGATGTATTGGTTTATGTCAAGGTGTCATAACAAAGACATTTCAAACAATGTCATCTTTGCATTAAAAATGTCATAATTGAGCGAATGACACTTAATGACAGTTGTCATAAACATGCATAAAAACTCCTTCATATTCATGACATGTGTCATGGCATGATTATGAAGGTGTCATGTTAGTCTTATGCACACCCCTTCAAGTAAAGTGTTACCCACAACGTTTTTGAATAAATAATTTATTAGATGCACACTGGTCTGTTATCGTAGGGACATTGACTTTACATTTTTCACACCCCAAAACATGACGTGGAACAAAACGAACTGTGATTGTGTAACAAGTGCCCTCAAAGTAGGTTGGAGCTAGGGGTGGGCGGATCGATCCTGAAGTATCGATACTGACGTGGTATCGAAAAGGATCGATCCTCACATAAAAATATTGATCCAAATGTGTGTGTTTTTTACCAGCAATTTTTTATTAATTTAGCACATTTAGTGCGTAAAATAAGCTTCTAAGTGGAAAAATAAGCGAATGTTAGCGGATAATTGTGTAGGATATAACTTTTTCTCCTAGTCATCTGGATACAAGACGAAACCAATCAATCACAGAGAGCGTTCGATGCTGGTGCTTCGCTGAGCTCACAGGCCCAGTGCGTTTGGGAAACGAAGCCTTGCTTAGATGACAGAGAAACAATCGGGAGTTATTTCGCAATAAAAAAAACAAAAGTGTACATAACGGTTCAAAATGTTGACATCAGTAAGATTTTTTTAATGAAATTAATATTTTTATTCAACAAGGATCAATGCATTAAATTAATCAAAAGTGATATTCAAGGGTTTTACACTGTTAAAAAAAAAATCTACTTCATATAAATGCTGTTCTTTCAACTTTAAAGCATAAAATGTATCATGGTTTCCACAAAAATATTAAATTGTTTTCAACAATTCAACAAATTGTTTCCTGAGCAGCAAATCAGCATATTAAAATGAATTATCATCATGACTGGAGTAATGATGTCGAAAATTCAGCTTTGATCACATGAATAAATTACAGTTTACTATGACATAGAAAACAGATAAAATTGTTAGATTAATAGATTAAATTGTAATATTACAGTTTTTACTGTATTTTTGATCAAATAAATGCAGAAGATAATTAAAAATCTTACAGACCCCAAACTTTTGAACAGTAGGTTAGTACTAGTAGGCTAATATTATAATTAGGGTAGTTTTGTAAAAGTCACTGACTAATTACAGGCGAGTTGAGAGCACAAATCACAAAATATTTAGTAGTTGTAGCGAAGGCTACTCTTAAAGAAGATAAGGGCTGGTTTCAGGTGTGTTTAGCAGTGTACCAGGTTTGTCGGTCAGAACACGACAGAGATGTAAGTAATCAACTTGAACTGGTTTATTATGACAAGTATGAGAAGATGAACATCAGAGGGGGGAGCCACCAGTTAACATACATTAATCAATCACTCCAAGGGACGGAGAAAGAGGCTTGTAGCAAATGGGTTTTGAGGAGCGTTATGGGTAAAAGCGAGTGTCAAGCGAGCAAGCTAGCAGTCATAGAGATGTGGGCACAAGGGCACAGTTTTGATCTGATGGGAGTGTAACGTATGAATTGTGCTGGTATTTTGATGTGGTTTCCCTGTAACAGACAAAGAGCAGCACTCTAACAACAGCAACACTATTACACATTACTATGTTAGCACTCTTACAGGGCTCTACAGTGCGAGTAAAACTCGCATTTGCGCCTAAAAATAGTTATGTGCGAACTTGAAAAATAATTTACGAGCACAGTGCGCGAGTGACGGGCTGTTCTCAATACACTGAAGACAACAGCGCGATGAAGCGAAGCATACCATTGATTTCACATGGAAAGCAAGCAAGAGGACGGGGTCGCAACTGCGTGATGTGAACATTTGATGACGCGCTTAACTTTATTCAAATGGGAGCGACGATTCGCAACCATTGAGCCAATCACTGAAATAGTGTGGGAATGTGCGGGAACTGCTGGATTTTAAGTGAGAGTCCTCCCAACAGTGCTAAAAATAAACGTGTGAGAGCGTGTTATTGGCTATATGTCATGTTATAGCCAGATATGATGACGCTACTGCAACAAGCATCACGACAGATGAGCGATCCATTCATCAAGCTAACGCGCAAACTGCCGCGAATTAAAGTGAAAGTAAGTCGTAGACGCTCATCACACAATCATATTCATTAATAGTAAATAAACAAAATGATATTAGGCTAACGGTTACCAGTGCTGCTGTCGCTCTCTCCTATCGCTGATTTTGAAATGAGCTTATGATGATCAATAAAATGCTGGTCATATCTGTTGCTTTTGGTGACGTGAACTAGGCCTACATTAAATCTGCATATAACACGGGAATAGAAGATCCGATTTAGTTTTGCGAAAACACACAATGTGACTAGGTGTAAATGTTTTGATCAGTAAAAATGCATGAAATCGTTTTGATCAGTAAAAACGTATGCAGTGACCAGGTGTAAACAGGCCGCTACACCATAAAAAAAGTAAACACTTAGTGAGCTAGATACGCAACACAGTATGAAGCCTATAGTCATTATCTCAAAAGACCAAGTGCAAAAAAAACTAAATAATGAACTCCCGCACACTATCAATAGGCCTACTTGTAAATGAGTATCAAAATTCTATTAGCAACCCACCAAATTTTATTTTAATTATGTCCCACCAAAAGACCAAGTGCATAAACTGAAGTTACGACCAAAACAGTCCACACTGAGGACAGGAAGACGACAAAAACTCATTTTTGATGTAACTTAATATAGGCTACTGCAAGTACTGCAAAGGAAAAAAGCAAGCAGGCATTTGTTTTGTTTTTAGCACTTCATACTTTATTGAGGTGTATATTTTTTTTATATATTTTGAAGTAGGTTAAAATAATAATTGCATAATTATTAAACAGGTAACGTTAGTTCACCCAAAATAGAAAATTCTGTCATTTATTACTCTCCATCATGTCGTTCCAAACCGTAAGACTTTCACTCATCTTCAACACAAATGAAGAACTTTTTGATGAAATTGAGAGATTTCTTTCCCTCCATTGACAGCCTACACAACTACCACTTTGATATGAATTGAGCAGTTTAATCAACTTTTTTCACTGTGCTCCTATATTTCTTTGTGTGCTCCTAAATTTTTTCATTTAGGAGCACATGTACTCCTTGGGAAAAAAGTTAGCGTAGAGCCCTGCTCTTACATATGCCACATTATCATAGCATTAATATACAATCTATTGACTCCTCCCCTCATACATGAACATAATAATGCATGAACACAAGATATAACATCATATTGACAAGCATTACGTTACTTATGTGACTCACAATTATATCTTCCATCATTTACTATTATTATTTATCTACATGAATTATTTGAACATCATAAACATTATCTATGAACACTGTAGATCGACATATAAGTTATGAGGTAAAGCACAGATGAATTGGCATCGTGCCATAACAGCACACAGCCGATAACTGCATCATAACATAAGCCTAAATCAGCAAACCGTACTCACTCTTATAAGACGCACAGAAGCACAATATACACTCAATCCGAGGCTGATAACCAATATTATTCGTCTTCTCCAGCGCCCGTGGATGAGATAAACTGCCGTCTGAGGCGATATGCGTTGCTCTGTGAGGATTTGTTTGCTTCCGCGCTCGTGCGCACGTCACGCTTTCATAATAAAAGTCCCCAAATAATGCCTAGCGCTACATCGCTCTTAATCTTCACAGCCTTTTGCACAGCCGCCCCCAAATTGCGTGCAATTTGCTCACGTAAATGGCTTATCCTAAATTTGAAGCCGTTGGAGGGCATTCCTCATCCTCCTCAGCATCTGGGATGACTGGAAGAGTAATAAGCCGGGCAACTGGCCGGGTATACACTTTATCTTTGACTTGCACGTCTGCGGACTGCACATGACCATCTGCACTCGGATGTACTTTAACCACTCTGCCAACTGGCCAAAGTGCCCTGGTAAACTAGGGGTCCACCAGCAGGACTACTGAATCCACTGTCAGATCAGCTGGGGCACCATGCCACTTCTGCCTGGATTGGAGGGTTGGCAGGCAGCACCTGATGAACCTTGTCCAGAAGTGATCTGCTATAACTTGGCAGTGTCGCCATTTCCGCCGGCTTAGTCCCTCGCTCTTAGGGTAGACAACTGGAGGTAGTGCTCCATCAAGCCGTCCCATCAAGAGGACATTAGGAGTCACGGCATCCAAGTCAGCAACACTGGATAAAGTATAGCCCAAAGGTTTGGTATTCAGTATTGCCTCTACCTCCAGTAAGATAGTATGTAGTACCTCCTCAGAGATAGGTTGAACTCCTATGACAGTATACAGCGCAGTCTTGACAGACCTGATCTCCCTTTCCCATGTTCCCCCGAAGTGAGGAGCTGCGGGGGGGTTGAAGTGGAAATCAATCTTCTGCTTGGCTAGGAGTCGTTGGAGGTCGGGAGACATGCTGTTAAAAGACTCACGGAGCTCCTTCTCTCCTGCCTTAAAGTTCGTACCCTGGTCGGAATAGAGTTCAGCTGGAGTCCCTCGGCGAGCGATGAACCGCCTGAGGCTCATCAGGAAGGAGTCTGCATCCATACTGTGCAAGATGTCGAGATGCACCGCCCGCGTGGTAAGACATTTATAGATGATACCCCATCTCTTCTCTGACCGTCGTCCTATCTTGACTTGAAAAGGCCCGAAGCAGTCGACGCCAGTAGAGTATAACGGCGGTTTGTATAAGCGTAGACGGGCCACAGGTAGGTCGGCCATCTTCGGGACCAACGGCTTAGATTTCCACCTTCGGCACTCCTCGCACTGGTGTTGCACCCTCCGAACTGCCTCCCTGCCACGGAGAATCCAGAAGACCCGGCGCATCTCTGCGAACACCTGCTCAGGACCCGGATGACATAGACGTTCATCGTAGTCCTGTATAAGGAGTTTTGTTGCTGGATGCAAAGGGTCCAGGACAATAGGATGTTTGAATGCGAGGTCTAACTGTTCGGCACGTCTGAGTCTTCCTCCAACTCATATGATTCCCTCGTCGGGGTCCAGCTCCGGGGACAGGGTAAGGAGACGACTACTTCGGAGTACCGCTTTCCCTGCCTTTAGGTGACGCAACTCCTCCGGAAACCTCTCTCCGGAAGATAGTCATCTCTGCCTGCTGGTAATCTGCTGCTATCAAGGGCTCATCTTGATCTGCCGCCCCATGTACCTCCTGCGCTACAGCCTCAACTATTTCCTTCCAGGACTCGTACGGCTGGCCCAGGTGGGTCTCCTGTCTATCTGCTCTAGATATCACTCCACACGTAGCAGACTTCTTATATTCTGTGACATCCTCTTCTGGTACCTCTCCTGGTGAGGATGGCCATTCAGCAGGTCCCTTGAGGAGGAAGGACGGCCCTTGGCTCCAGCGGTTAGGCACAGCCAATTCTGCCAAGGTCTTTCCACGAGTCACATCATCTGCCGGGTTTTGCATGGAGTCGACATAGTGCCAGGTACTCTCTCTTGTCAGCTCCTGGATCTCAGAGACACGTGTACCCACGAAAACCCTGAAGCGGCATGACTCCGACTGTAACCAGGTTAACACTGTTGTCGAATCGCTCCAGAGGATTGTCCGATCCGTCTTCAATGTCAGTTCTCTCTCTAACGTCTTTGCCAATTGGGCAGCTGTCAAGGCACCACAGAGCTCGAGGTGGGGAATGGAATGTTGTCGCCGGGGTGCTACCCTGGATCTAGCCGCCAGGAATGCCAGGTAAACCCGTCCCTGGGTGTCTTCTGTTCTCAGATAAGAGACTGATCCGTAGGCCCTTTCAGAGGCGTCACTAAACACGTGGATCTGTCTGGAAGCAACCATCTGATCGGTTTGAGCCGAAGCATAGTGTCGGGATGATGAGATGCGTGGCAGCAGGTGTAACTCTGATTCCCACTCCTTCCATGCCTTCTGCAGATCTTGAGGGATAAGTGGGTCATCCCAGTCATGCGGCTTGTCCCACATGCTCTGGACGATCATCTTGGCGTGGGTCGTGTAAGGGGCAATGAATCCCAGAGGGTCATATTGCCGGGCCAGCACCTTGTAAACGTTTCTCATTGTGAGTGCTCCATATTCCAGAGGCCGGCTCTTGTAGCCTAAGGTGTCTGTCTCCCAGTGCCAGCTGAGTCCGAGGGCCGGTTCTGAATGTCCAGGTTCCTCGTGCGAAAGCCATCGCTCCATGCTGTCGGACCTCGCCTCTGCAGGTAGGTGCTTGAGGACATCAGGTATGTTGCAGGCCCACTGCCTGATCTCAAACCCTCCAGATGCTAGCACTTCCCTGAGTCGGTCAACCAGCTCCTTAGCTTCATCTGCTGTGTGCACACTCTGAAGACAATTGTCCACGTAGAAACAGTGCTCCACTGAATGCTTGACTCCTTCTCCTGGACCCCCATGATCTCTCGCATGCATCTGGAGAGCGAAAGTGGTGCAACACGGTGAACACGCAGTGCCAAATGGTAAGACCTGCCACTCGAAGACATCAGGGGGCTTTTCATGCTTCATGTCCCTCCAGATAAACCTGAGGAGCGACCGATCTTCTGGTAAGAGCTGAACCTGGTGGAACATGCCCCTGATGTCACCACTGACTGCTACTGCATGTTCCCTGAAGCGCAGTAAAACACCCAGAAGAGAGGCTCCCAATGTTGGTCCAGGAAGGAGGGTATCATTGAGGCTTCGACCTCAGAATTGGAAGGAGCAATTAAAGACCAAACGACTCTTTCCGTTATGGGTCACTAAATGGTGGGGTATATACCACGACTCATCTGTGGTTGAGACTTCCCTTAGGTCAATCTTCTTGACTGCTCCCGTCTCCACCAACTTGTGAATCGCAGCACAGTACTCATCGGCTCGTAGGGGGTCCCGGGCCAAGCATCTCTCCAGACTTCTGAGGCTGGGTAGGACGGCTTCCTTGGGAGCCTGGAGAGGGGGAATGTCTCGCTTCCGTAGCAGAGGTGTGGCATATCTGTGGACACCTGTGACCTGTATTCGCCTTGTCTTGGCCTCTAGGAGCTCCACTGCTTCCTTATCCTGCTTCGACCTCATTGCCAGTTTACCACTCTGGTATGGCAAGGTGTCCATCTTCCACAGCTTTTCCACATTCTGCATCAGCTCTGTCGTCTGGTGTGAGACACTAGTTAAGAAACACTGCTGGGTGCTCGGTGCCCACTGCGTAAGGTGTGCGGGTCCTTGAAGCGTCCATCCCAGTCTCGTACAAATGGCCGCCAGACCTCCAGACCTTACCCAATAGGGGTAAGTAGATGGGGGTAGTCAGCACCAATTAACACGAGCGGCTTAACGTGATCGAATGTCTCGAGGGGAAGATCTGCCAGGTGCTTATACTTCCTCTTCAAGCTGGCGATTGTGTAGGAGTGGTCCGCTAAACCCAAACGTTGAGAGGTGAAGGCCTCCACTATCCGAAATGTTCTCTTTGGATTGGTAGAGGACGAGATCTTGAACGAGACAGCGGCTCCTTTCAGGGTCTGGACTTCCTGCCTAATCGTGCGGAGAGCAAGGTCCTCAGGCTTCTTCTGTAAGCCCAATTTATCAACTGCCTCGGGGAGGAGCATTGTGCGCTCTGAACCATCGTCTAGAACTGCGTAAGTGTCTAGTGTCCTGTCCCTGTTGCGCAGGAGAACTCTAACGACTTTCAGCAGAACACGAGAGTGGGCCGATGGTCTGTCCAGGTAGAGAACCTCAGTACTAGTACTCACCAGACAGCTTTCAGCCTTCGGCGGCTCAGCCTTGGGGCGTGCGTTGGCGTCATGCAATATTCTCAGATGCTTCCCTTGGCACACCTCGCAGAGTTTCTTAAGGTCACATTGCGCTGCCTGATGTGCTCTCCCGCATCTCCAACATCTCTTATTAACCCTAATCCACTCTATGACCTCCTCTTTGCTGAGTCTCTGAATAACTGGACACCTATTCAAGAAGTGCTCTGAGCCCTCACAGTATGGACAGTAGGGTTTTGATTTGCTCTTCCATTTTGGCGCAAATGAGCTCTGACCCTCTTGTCTCAATCCTCGGTTCAACGGATAGCTCTCTGCTCCGTGTAGCACTGTAGCTGCTGGCTTGCTGCGTCGCTTCTCAGCTCGGTAGCCTGATGGTCCCTGGGTACGGATGTCTGAAGGGTTATCATAACCTTGGCACCACGACTCGTATCGAAGCCATTCCGCCAGGTCGAGCAGTGCATGAGTGTGTCCGGGACGATGGAACATCTGACGCCTGAAGTTCGCTCTCATCTCCATTGGAAGCTTGGTGAGGAGTCGTGCCACATGTGAGCCACATCTCAGCTCGACTTCTCCATCAGAGCCCAGTGTCTGTAACATGCCCACGAGTGACTGCACATGCAGAGAGAACCTCTCAAAGCCAGCTACAGCTCCTCTTCTGATCTCAGGCGAATCCATAACTGCAGCTATCCTCTGCAAGGCCACATGGTGCGGCTGATCGAACTTCTCTGTCAAGGCTGCCATGGTGTCAGTGTATGGCCTAAGCGAGTTAATAAAGGAGATGAGACAGGCCTCTTCAAGTTTTATGTGATCCACCAGAATCTGATACTTAAAAAGCTCTGTAGCGTCGGTGGGTAGCAGGTTTGTTAGGGCTAGTTTAAGACGAGAGAACTCCATCGGGTCCTTATGGACGAAGAAAGGAATTCTTGGTGCTGGCCCCCTGTACTCTCCTCCTCCCAGAGTTGCCGATACTGGCGAGAACTGCCTGCCTCGAGTGGGGTGTGGTTGGCTTGTATCAGGTCTGGCTGGGTACTGAAATGAGGATCCCGCATCTGTACGATACATACTGGGCTGCGGACGTGAGATGGGCATGGAGGGTTCTGGCCCCGGGGTGTAGGACTGGACGTTGTGCTGATCAGGACCTTGTCTAGGCTGAGGGGGGTTTAAGCTACGAGGGGTAGAATGTGGCCGAGTATGGGCTGTGACGCTGGAAGTCACACTGTCCCTCATTAGCTGTAACTCGCTCATCATTCTGTCTATGACGGTGACCACACGCTGCTCCTCGGCAACCGCAGACGGTGGAGGATAATCAGACGAAGGCCATGGTGGAGGTGGCAGTCCCTCATCATACTCATCCTCCCCCATCGCTAACGAGTCGGCTGGTAAAGGAAGGGGTGGCATTGGCCATTGCTCGAAAAACTGATCGTGCTGTGCTGCTGCTAGCACTCTGGCTGAGGCTGTTAACTCACGCAAATCCCCTCTAGCTTCGTGAGAGGACGCAAAACTGTACTGCCCGCTCTCTCAATGTAGCCCACTCTGCCCTGCTCCCTCTTCAGTGTAGGGCGGATGGGTATGTTGCCATCCTAGGCTGGTGTCGTTAAAGCTCTCCTCTGAGCTGGGGGGAAATCGTCTTGTACATTGGGGGCCCTACTCCACTTAACACGAGGCTGTGGGCTCCACTCATCCCCTTCAGGAATGTGTGATGCCGGTCTGGCAAGTGATAGGCCCTGTATCTTATTCGGTCGAACTGTACTGACCTCATAATCCTTCAAATAGGAAGGCTATCTCAACTGACGTTTGGGCCATGCTGCACAGCACAGCTGGTCATCCGGCTCGAAGGACCACAAATGTAGCGAAGGCTACTCTTAAAGATGATAAGGGCTGGTTTCAGGTGTGTTTAGCAGTGTACCAGGTGTGTCGGTTAGAACACGACAGAGATGTAAGTAATCAACTTGAACTGGTTTATTATGACAAGTATGAGAAGATGAACATCAGAGGGGGGAGCCACCAGTTAACATACATTAATCAATCACTCCGAGGGACGGAGAAAGAGGCTTGTAGAAAATGGGCTTTGAGGAGCGTTATGGGTAAAAGCGAGTGTCAAGCGAGCAAGCAGTCATAGAGATGTGGGCACAAGGGCACAGTTTTGATCTGATGGGAGTGTAACTTATGAATTGTGCTGGTATTTTGATGTGGTTTCCCTGTAACAGACAAAGAGCAGCACTCTAACAACAGCAACACTATTACACATTACTATGTTAGCACTCTTACATATGCCACATTATCATAGCACTAATATACAATCTATTGACTCCTCCCCTCATACATGAACATAATAATGCATGAACACAAGATATAACATCATATTGACAAGCATTACGTTACTTATGTGACTCACAATTATATCTTCCATCATTTACTGTTATTATTTATCTACATGAATTATTTGAACATCATAAACATTATCTATGAACACTGTAGATCGACATATAAGTTATGAGGTAAAGCACGGATGAATTGGCATCGTGCCATAACAGCACACAGCCGATAACTGCATCATAACATAACGAGCCTAAATCAGCAAACCGTACTCACTCTTATAAGACGCACAGAAGCACAATATACACTCAATCCGAGGCTGATAACCAATATTACTCGTCTTCTCCAGCACCCGTGGATGCTCTGTGAGGATTTGTTTGCTTCCGCACTCGTGCGCACGTCACGCTTTCATAATAAAAGTCCCCAAATAATGCCTAGCGCTACATCGCTCTTAATCTTCACAGCCTTTTGCACAGTAGTAGTCATGAAAACGTATTCAGATTTAGCACATTAATGATGCATTCACCTCATAAATCATGACACACTGCTCTAGCACAGGAATGTGCATACAAGTTCAAGTGCATAATTTTAAAATGAAAAAGTATTGGTATCGGTATCAATATCGGCGATACTGGCTCTGAATTTACTTGGTATCGGATCGATACCGAAATTTGCAGTGTTGCCCACCACTAGTTGGAGCAATGGACCAGTTTCTAGGTTAGTGGAGAACACAATTAATACGGGCAGTAAATAAATCACAATCAGGTAAGGAAAATACTCAAAAGAAAATATGTATTGTACTTAAACCGTCACATAAATAACATGAACCAGATTTGGAAATAAATAAAAAAAAACAAAATGTATACAAAAAATATGAGTACTCTGTATTGTCTTTGGTTTCCTTGTCTTATTCTCTTAAGATTTTATTTCCCTTTAATCCTTGAAACAATTTAATCTATATTATCTACTTTATCTCCGTTTACATATATAGATTATAATAAGCTGTTTATTTGATTTTGCTGTAATTTGGACAGCTCTTAAGGTTCACTGTCTTTTTAATTTAGAGTTTAGGGTTATTATTCTATTTTGCTTTTAGTATTAGAACTTCCTATACCGTTTAGACAAACCAAATATTCCCTTAAACAAGGTACAATGTCATATAACCACAATTCTGAAGCTTATATCACACTGAAATGATC
Source organism: Abramis brama (assembly GCF_963993115.1). Classification (NCBI taxonomy): domain Eukaryota; kingdom Metazoa; phylum Chordata; class Actinopteri; order Cypriniformes; family Leuciscidae; genus Abramis; species Abramis brama. The sequence goes on from NC_139974.1 coordinate 6,492,112, forward strand.
ATAAATAAATCCAAATTTTACATCTGAGTCACATTCAATAATATTCAATAAACAATACCCTCGTTAGAACTGTCTTTTGAATATCGTCCAGAAAGTCCTTTAAGAAATCCAGTGGGTGAGTGTGAAATCAGTTTAATCCTACCAGTGCAAAGTGAAAAAGAATGTCCCCTTGTGATACAGCACAAGTGTCTCTTCCCAGGTTCAGAAATCAGCATTCAATTTTCTGGTGGCTCGCCATCTCAAATCCATGAGAGAGACGTCCAACTCAAGCAATAAACCTGACCTGTTTTACCAAAACAGTGTCATTAACATTCAATATTACTTCTTTATAACTTTTTACTCTTTAAATTGAGTGTTTAAACATCCATCTCAACCTTCATGTTGAGTAGGCTAGGTTACCTTGACATATTGAGAATGTGCAAATTAATATTCATCCATGGCTAAGCAGAATATATTACTTAACATTTAAAAATAAATCATCATTTTAACATTCAGAAAATGTGCAAACGATCTTTACAGCCTGCATAATATGCATAATAACATAAAATACATCTTTCAAGAACATAAAACACATAAACTCACCAAATCCCGAGTTTCACAGTTTGTTAAACTCTGACTTCAGATTCAGAGGAGCTTCACAATCGGCTAAAATCCGCGATTAAATCAGCAATCAGCAATCATCATTCTAAAATTATTTTTTCATCATCAACCATAAAGTATTATAAAGTTGCTTATAAGAATTTTAAATTAATTTTAAAAATATAAACCTTTTAAATCCCGTCTGCATCACTCTCATCTCGTATTCAGCAGGTGTGTTCGACATCGGCTGCGGCTGGATGCAACCGATCGGCGAGAGTAGCCGCGTGCAGGCGGGGAGGAGCTGCAAACTGAGACGTGAAGTCGGACACTTTCTGGTTCCCGTGGTGACCGCTCACGTGGTGTTTGCATACTTTACCACAGCTGCAGTGAAATAAATGCAATATTTGCCAAACAATGCACAGATGTTTCAGAGACATTTTCTTTCAATTCTTTATGTACTGCTTCATCCAGCGTCTGTTTGAACAAGAATAAAGTTCAACATAAGCTACTGTCAATGAAGTGGAGTCTACGTTTTTCAAGCAGTTTTAATTTGATAAACATGACACAATATAACATGACAACGACATGAAAAGAGTGTTCACTGTTATAATAAACTGATTTGAGAGCTTTAGAGGAACTAAAGGTTTTCGAATAAACACGAAATACACGTGATCGTTGTCATGCGGTGAATCCGGTGTGGTGAATAATCGGGTCCGGCTGAAGAAATGGGTCCGGGCTTAGGACCCAATTAGTATGCCAGTAGTAGGCTATGCCTGATCTAAATCTGTTCTCGCGATACGGTAAGGCAGTATCAGTGCAGTAATATCAGGTAAAGCTCATAGCACGATCATCGGATAACGTTAGCTGAATGCTATGCTACTATCTAAGCTAACTAAAAAACACACTAACAACGAGAAATGTTTAATTTCACAATCTATAGCTTCGGTTAAATACTAGTATATGAAACGTATAATGTAAAATACATTAAATACATTGATGACTCGTTATAACGTAGTACAAACGTCTTCTATAATAAAGTGATTTTGTATGATTTATAACCAGGCACTTAAGCGATTACCCATAAAACGTGCTTTGAACCAATCGGATTGCTTGGGTCCTAAGCCCGGACCCATTTCTTCAGCCGGACCCGATTGTTCATCACACCGGCCAATCGTGGAACAGCTGTGTCATCATCAGCCCACGTGCAGCCGCTCTTGAGAAGCTGCGCTGGCTGAGTTCTCCGGCTACTCTCGAATTGCTCTCGCGGTACTTTGATGGCATACGTCACAGTCACGTGGCGTCGGCGCTGTATCAAGTCGGACAAAATTTCTAACCGGCATGCACTGCTTTAAGTCAGCCGCCGATCGGTCTGCGCAGAGCTGCATGAAGTCGAACAAGCCTAGCATCTCTCGCACTTCCGTGAGTCATCCGCTTACGTCATACACAACTAGGCTACATCACATGGTCTGCGCTCAATTATCATAGGCTACTTATTATTTTTATTTATGGATAGTTAATTCACAGTGTTTATTAATAGATCGTTTCAAATTTTTTATGAAAACTATAACTATTAGAATATACAATTATATTCGGTAATGAAACAAGGTTGAGTTTTCCCTTTAAGATGAGCTGTGGAACTATTTTCGCTGCTGAAATAGAACAAAAAATGCCAATATTGTGTCTAAAATTCAACTGACTTAATATTAATTACTTGTTTATTGAACTAATATGAAATCAGTGTTACATTTTCAATCGTGATGGTATTCAGTGCTCTTGGTCGTGTTGCTTAACTTTATCATATGTTATATAATGTTTCACATGTTTCCAAATTAGGCGCACACAACCGTGTTATCGTCAGTAGCCTACATTATATATTATATTAGGCTATTGTAGTCGCAACTTACACTAAATTAATGCAGAATAGTATTTTTTTGTTATTGACGTTTTGTCCGGTCAGGCAAGTAAAATTCTCTTTCACTTGCCCCTTCAAAAAATCCACTTGTCCCGGACAAGCGTAATGCCATCCACATGTAAGAGGGAATGTTCACATTCTCATTTAGTTTATTGTTTCAAGGTATTGCTCCGGTCAGCACATGGGTTAAAACTTTATTATTATTGTCATAGCAATGTTTATTCATGATGTCTTTAGTCTCATTTTCCATGCGATTCCAACTGCCGGCATTAAAGCTGATCTTCTGTGGCACTACGTTGGTCAGTGTGAATGTAGATTCAGCAGTGAGTTCATCAGCTGCATGACAGCTGGGAAACAAGTGACCGCGATTCAATCCGTACTTGTTATTGAAGTCTTCATTGATGGCCTGATTTGCGTATGGAACAGTCATCTCATCAACAGCAGGATCAAGCAGTTTAAAAGAACAGAATAGTTGACTCAAAAATGAAAACGGGCATTTACGCCTCCTACTGTCGTTAATTAGAATTTAGAAGAATCTTAATTGAGTTTTTTGTCTCATGGAACAACCATTCATCTGTCAAGCTCTTATAGGATAAAACAAATCAAGTATTGTCTGATTCGACTACTCCTGAAGTTATGTGAAAGTTTTATGTGAGTTATTCACTGAAATTTGACAGATCAACATTTTCACTTATGAACTGTTTCATAAAAATAAAATAAAAACGGCATAATTCTATTTTTTTAATTTCTTATTTTCTTAATTTTGTGTTCCACAGAAAAATAACAGAATATGGGTTTGGAATAAAATGAAGTTGAATAAATTATGACAGATTCTTCATTTTGTGTGAACTATCCTTTTAAGACAATAAATTGATAGACTAGATGTAAAATCGGCATTGAATAGCAGATGTATACTAAAACTACATAATTAAAAGTTAAAGGAAAAGAGGTGTAGCACTTACAGAAGAAAAGTAAATGATAGATTGTAATGTGTGTAAATTCATCACGATAACTGACGACATACTGTACAGTAACGCTCTGGCACAACACATGTGATACATGACATGTTTTCTGAAATCATCACCTGAGGCTCAACCATCCATGAACTCTTTGGTCTTCTGAAATTTCCTCTCCCAGTATATCTGTAAGCTGAGAAAACAGGGATCCTATTTGTTGTATCATAGAGAGTTGCAAACATATATCCTGAACCTACATTTTCTTTTTCTTTGGAAGTATATTTTTGACAGATTTTTTTGTAACGATCATTCTCAGAGCGTGGATTCAGGATGCCAGTAATCACCGGAGGCTGTCCTCTAAAGAAAAACTCACTACATTTATCAAAAGTTTTTAGAACTTCAGACGTGACGAATGGACAGCTGAACACCAGCAGCACAGCGAGGACGCTCGCAATAACCATGCAGAGCTAAATAACAAGCAAAAATAAATGTTGTAGAAAGTAAAAGTGGTTGTAGAAAGGTTAATGTTTTTTAAAGCAAACTTTAGTCCCACAAAAAGTCTTGTGGTTCAGTCAGCCTCTGTTCTCGCACACTTAAATAGTTTAGCAGCAAAAATGATGATCTGAAAAAAATGATTAGTTGAATTTAATAAAAAAAATTATGGTAAGTGGTTGCACACAATTGATTTTAGCTACATTTAAACAAATGCATTAAGTTGAACTTAATTTAAGTTCAACTTAATGCATTTGTTTAAATGTAGCTAAAATCAATTGTGTGCAACCACTTACCATAATTTTTTTTATTAAATTCAACGAATAATTTTTTTCAGTGTACTCATGTTCACACATCTAAACTTGTGAATCCACAGACTGAAGTGTGAGTGTGAGTCTCACACATTATGCTCCACTACAAGCCCTGCAACATAATCATATTTCACTAGAACTGACAAGCCCTAGAGTTTCCATTTGACTTGTCTTTTGTGACCTGGTCTGTGTGTGTTTTACAACTAATATTGGCAGTATTCATACAGCATTCTAGTATCTTTGGTTTACTTATTGAGTTATGCCAAAATCACTGAGACGGTTGATGTGACATGTTCAACACAGAAATAACCCATAGAGACAAGTTTTATTTTGCATGATTTGAAAGCATTTAGTTGTATGGTTTTGTAGTAGTCAAAGAACGTAGTGTCAGAATTAATAAGAGAAATCTGTTATATTTGTTATTTCATGATAACTCAATAATAGCCATGTAAGCAGGCCCAAAATGCTGCTGGTAAATTTCTAATGGTCGACCACTATGATTATTCCTCAACGTCTGGCTCATCATCACCATCTGCTTCTAGAGGTGGGCTTGCATCTGCTTTTAAAAGATCTAAACAGTCACCTTTAAACAGTGAGCTTTCTTTATTATATTTGCTCTTCAGAAAGTCCTGTAATTCCTCCAGTGTCTTTACACTGATGATCTTTTTGTCTTCCTCTTTGCTCTCACCTATGTTTTCAGCCCAGTGAGCTTGAGACACCCATTTTTTGCTCGTACTATTATAGCAGCAGAACGCTGTCCACATGTGTGAGGGAATGTTTATTCTGTTATTCAATAAATCTGGTGGTGTTTTAGTGTTCAGCACAGCTCCTGTCAACACATACAGTAGGCCAAGATATTCACAGTTTTTTTTTTTTCATCACTACAGTGAGAATTTGTGATCCCTCTAACAGTTTGCTCCATGTTTTTCCAGCTGCCACCGTTAAAGTTTATGTACTGTAGGTGTCATTAAATTTACTGATGACTTAATTCTGCGTTCTTTTTATTCAACTTTGACTTCTCTTTCATTGTCATTCTGTCTGTTTCTCTGTATCTGTACTGCTGTGCAGTTGGCATTTTCACTTTTATACATGGACAGTGCATTTATTTTGTTTTGCATTTATTACTGAAATTTATGATTTGTATACCATCCCCCATCCCTCCTCAAACCCCATCCCCATGTAATTTTAGCATTTTAATTAAAAAAAGGCTTAAAAAAAGAAGAAAGAAAACATTTTCATGTAAATGAGTGTCGACATGCTGAAATGAGCACCAAGGATTAAGTTGTACAGTAGTTATTGATTTATGCACTATCCAGTCGGTATGAAACATAAGAATCTTCTCTGACATATTTTATGGGACATTCAGTGGCAGTGTTTTGGGATGCTGTTCTTATGCACTTTGCTTTTATGTTCTATCTTTGTCTGTAGCTCTATTAAGTCTGTGACATGTAATATTGAGATGTTATGTCAAAAGCATTGACCAGAAGGTGATTAACGTGTCATGTTCAACAGTCAGATAACGCTACCAGCTATAACGCTATATCATTTTGCAGGATTTAAAAGCATTTGTTTTGTTTTGTGTTACACAGTGGTCAAAGAAATAACAGGGGCAGAGATGATAACAGAAATCTGTTTCTGTTATTCTCTCATACCTTCACATTTAGACAAGGTCAACTGTTAATGACTTACTTTAAGGATCATTTAGCTGCATAACCAGGTCCAAAATGATGCTGGAAATGATTTGATTAAGAACCACCATGATTCTTGCTCATTGTCTTTATTATGTGTCCAGAGGCTGACCTATGGCAAAGTCCCTTTCAAGGAAAGTCTGTTCACTCGGATGCCATATTTGCAATGCCTCCAGGCAGCTATTTCGGCCATACAAGACCAAGTCCTGTCTTTTGAATGGGGGGATCCTGGAATCTCAAAAACTGCTTGCCGAACTCTTAATTAAATAATATATATCAAATCAGCATAAAAAAAAGCATATCTTTTCAGGCTAGACCAGCCAATGTGCAATCAGGTTTCTATAGGAACCGGAGCTTGTAACAACAGCTGAAGTGACAATGACTTTAGAAGACGGGACTATTCTGCCAAATTGCACGTTGCAGTTTCTCCCATTCATAAGTAATAGGAGTGTACCGTCTTTCTATATATATAGTCTTTGCCTAAGGTCACAGAGGAATCCATTATGTTCAAGGGAAAAGTGTTTCATTTATACGAACATGTAAATCGTTAATTTAACTTCAGTCGTTGAGGTCTGTGTGTACATGACTAGTCCAATACAAATTCACTCCCTCATATTAGCTTATGAAAAATATAAATGACTGGAGGTCAGTTATCTTCTGTTAGCTTTATGGAAATGAACAAACTTTATGGACTTCACATGAGATCTTATTGTAAAATGATTGCCGTTATGAATATATCACTCAGTTGAGACTACCCTGCTGACAGCTATTGAAGCTCTGAGACTGGCAAGAGCAGCAAACAAATCATCAGTAGACCTACTCATCTAGCTGGATCTGTCTGCTGCAGTTAATCTCCAGATCCTCCTGCATTGCATTTCATCAGCTCTGAGCCAAAAACCTTTTTCATATTCAAATGTATTGACATGAGAACGAGCAGAGATTTGACCATGCGCTCAGCATGTGCTTGCAGTTCATTGGGTGTTAACAACAACAGATTTCCTCATTGGCTTTCACCATTGCTGTACATACAATGCATGTGCCAGTACAGCTGTGACTGCAGGGCCAAATCAAAAGAATCGCCTTTTGCAAAACACTTTGACAACTAAAGCCACGTTTCCACTGCAGGAACTTTCCCCAGGAAGTAGGAACTTTGGGGTGGTACTCGGTGTGTTTACACCGCAGGAACCAGGGTCTAAATGAAGTTGCGGGTAAATAATTCCCCCTCCGAAAGTCCCTGCTGGCAAAGTAGTACTTTTTCAAAGTTCAGGAACTTTCAGGGATGGGACTTGTGCGCTGAACATGTTGATTGGTTGAGTTCACGCTGCATTTTGATTGGTTGACTCCACGCAGCATTTTATTTTAACGGGGAATGTATTGACGAGGCTCACTCACCGAGTACTGTTATCAGAATGCTTTTATTCTGTTCAATAACACAGTGTTGAACTTGGCTAACTTTCGCTTTATACTGCCATCTAGTGGCCCAGTTAGCATGGAACACATATCAATACATCTTCCCTTCTTTTTTTTTCTTTTTTTTCTTTTTTTTTAACTTCATACACAAACAATATTTGATCCTCCTTCAAAATAATACAATATTAAATAACTCTTTATATTCCACCATTTACAATTCTTAGTTGTCTCCACTTAAATGTGAAACTTTAACAAAATTCTTCCCTTATAATCTCTGCTTACCCTGGTTTTACAAAAAAAACTTTATCTGTTATCTGAACACATCTTCACATTTCTGTCTTTTTGGACGTTCTGTCTGAGTCTCAACGTCTTTCTCTTTATCAGTCTCTGATAACTTGCCTTGCCATTTTAATTGTTCACATTGCTTTGAGATTTCCAGGTCATGTGAGTCACTTTCCTTGATTCTTATGTCTCTCTGAGGCACTTTCAGCAGGTGTCTTCTGTTCCGCCTCATTATCTTTCCATGTTCTGTCAACACTTCGTATGACCTGGGTGTAGTCTCCTTCACCACTTTGGCCAGCGGTCCCCACTGTCCATCACATCTCACCCGCACTACTTCTTCCTGAGCTAGTGGACTCAGCGGTTTGGCTGTTCTGTTGTAATGCCTCATCTGCCTCTCATTCGCAGAATTCAGTGTACTCTGTACCTTGTGATGCTTCACTGATGGAAGCTTTGTCCAGAGTTTCCTATTCATGAGCATTTCTGCCGGTGAAAGGCCATTCAACCGAGCATCACCATTGGAGAATGGCCTTTCACCGGCAGAAATGCTCATCAGGCCACTCAGCAGGCCACTCCCAAGCCACACCTACCGGTAAGAGCGTGCAGTTAAACAACAAGTCTAGGCTATACTAGTGAGTCTCCGTGACGAGTCTGCCCGGGATTTCGAGATCGCCCAAAATGTCAGAGATTCGGCTTTTGCGTTCTACACTCGCCATTCATTATGTTTACTGTGGCGAGCAGGACGAGGCAATGAATGGCGACTGCAGAAAGCAAAAGCTGAATCCCGGACATTTTGGATGATCTCGACGGCCAGACATGTCTGGGAAAAAGAGGACGGTAACCCCTACTACTCAGAACAAGAGCCTGCTAGCTTAGCTTCCAAAGAAAGACGGCTGACACTATGTGTACATTCTGTGAGTGAGATCCCACCCTCTATGGGCGGGTTGAAAACATGCAGGACAGCCCCTACTACTGGCTGTAGTCTTTAGCCTCTGGCCAAAAAATCCTCCGATGACGCAAAATGACGATTTTTGCATCATCGGAGGATTTTTTTCCAGACAAAAAATACATAAATCTCTCGTCTCAGGGGGATATGAGGGAATTCAAAAACACTAAGGTTTTTCTACTGATACTAAGCTTAATGCTAAATCCTGAAGTATCCCTTTAAGGGTAGGTGACAGAGCAGTCGGGGGTAACCTGTAACCAGGAACAACCCCCATACAGTGCTGTTTCAGTGTTTTCCCATGGGAAAACACTCACACACCACTGCATGTCTCTGTCAGGAATGCATTGCTTACTTTTAGAGTCATCTTGGAGTAATTAATGTCATGTGTTTATTATTTCTGAATGGGCTTTTAATCATTTACTTGTGTAATTGGCATGATACATTTTTACCTGACAAATAAATGTTACATCTTGATTTATTCTGAAGTTTCAGAAATCATTATTTTATTATGAGCTGGTGCTACCGCAGCTCTGTGTCCAGGATAGGACAAACTAAAGGCACATATATGAACGGAGCAGTAGGCACGTCATCTGAAGACCTTTTGATTTCTGTCTATCACTGATTTAGCAAGTTATACGGAAGTGGCTAAAATAAACTACACTTTTTTGTATGAGTGAGCAGTAGGCAACCGACTTAAGAGGTATTAGCAAACCCAGCACCCTCTGACCAAGATCAGACTGGCGAGGCTGTGTCCGTGAGATCCACGTAAACCCGGGGCGTGTGACTCTGTGCGGCATCGGGTCCCTTAATGAATTAATAATTGAAAGTATGGGATACTCAGAATAATCAAAGATCTAAATTAATTCATAATCAATATTTATGACTATTTTCTAATAAGAAACACGATCTAAATTTGATTATCATTTGAAATTGGAGTCAGATTAAGCGTAAAGCTAAAGTAATATTGAAACTAAATTCCAATAAATTAAGTGAACTTCACTGGAGCGCTGAAAAGACATACACGCATTATCCCTTCACCCAGACCGTTGGATTCCGTCTTTGGGCCAATGGGTGGTCTCTACAATAGTATAATAAATTTGACAATTATTTTTATTTATTAATATACAACTTATACAATACATAGTACCAGTCAAAAGTTTGGAATAATTAAGTCAATTTGTTTTGTGTTTTCGAAAGAAGTCTCTTCTGCTCACCATGGTGCATTTATTTTATCAAACATACAGTAAAAACAATAATATTGTGAAATGTTATTACAATTATAAAATAACTGTTTAAATATGTTGGAACATTTAATTTATTCCTGTGATGCAAAGCTGAATTTTCAGCATCATTACTCGGCTTCATGTGTCAAGAAAAATTTATTTTTATTATCAGTGTTGCTTTTTGTTTTTGTGGAAACCGTTGAAACACTACCATTCAAAAGATTAAAGAAAGAAAGAAAGAAAGAAAGAAAGAAAGAAAGAAAGAAAGAAAGAAAGAAAGATAAATGAATAATCTCATTCAGCAAGGATACATTAAATTGATCAAAAATGACAGTAAAGACATTTATAATGTTACAAAAGATTTCTATTTCAAATAAACGCCGTTTATTAAACCTTATGTTCGTCAAAGAAGCCTGAAAGTATAATAATAAGAATCATTATTAATTACTGAGCACCAATAATTTATAATAGTTGAGCAGCAAAACAGCAAAGAATGATTTCTGAAGGACCATGTGACACTGAAGACTGGAGTAATGAGGCTGAAAATTCAGCTTTGATCACAGGAATAAATTAATACAACATCAAAAGTGTTTGGTTAGCATGAGGTCAGTTAGCTTCTGCTGGTAAAAGGCTAAATGTGTCTTTCTTCATTGACATCCTTTCAAAAGCAGGCTACGCTTTAGAAACACCTTAACCTGGTAATGCTGTTCCATAAACACTCGAGGGCGCCAAACACTTGCAAAATGTGAGTGTAAACCCAGAGAAATGTGTCCAAGGTAATAAATAAACTTTGAAAGACAATAGATAGTGTATTGAGCTCATTTTGAAAGGATGAGCTAAAAATAAAGTAGAATAAATGGTTCATATTTGTAAAACACTTTGGATAAAAGAATCCTGATGAGTGAATAAATATAAATAGGCAAAGATGTGTTTACATTAGAATGTGTGTTTATTTCTGTCCAGACTGTTATTGATTTATTTGAGATGTTTTGATTTATTTATTTAGGATCTGTATTGGATTATAGTGTATGTTTCAACATTGTAAATATTAAGATGAGTTTTTTTTTTTTTTTTTTCATGTGCCACTGTAATGATTTTGAGTTCCATTTGTTAACATTTGTTACAACTACATTAATGTGAATTTAAAATGAACAGTACTTCTATAATTTATTGGTAATGTAAATTCTAACATTTACTACTGCATTTTTTAAATAAAAAGTAGTATGTTGTCGGCATGAAATGGAAGTTGCGACATTATAAAATGCACTGTGAACTAACATGAACAAACAATGAACAATTGTATTTTTATTAACTAACCAACAATGAATAATGAAAGAAATAAAAAATTATTATTGCTATAGCTATACTAAAGTTAACAAATGAGGTCTTTATTGTAAAGTCTTACCTTATTTTGCTTGCCAGATACACATTTTGAAATAGTCTATCAAAGGTGCCGTTGACCGTCGGTGAGATTACATCACTTTCACCATGTTCAACACAATTTGTCACTTGTTTTTGCTGTCCTCATGTTTAGCATCAAAGTGTGTGTCATTTTGGACACAGGTACACAGATCCTGATCTTTATCTCCTGAGTTTCACTAAACAGGAGGGATTCATCACAGAGGTCAAAGTCATTAACCTGACTGCTGAAACACACACCAGGAGTGTGAGCCAACACAGCATTCCCTACACCAAAGACACCAGAGCCTAGAAATAGGGTTTCGTTCCACCAAGTGGGACACTATACTTTTTTAACATCAGAAATATATAGAGATTCCTTAGGAAAAAGTTCTCCACACACAACCTTGCAGTTTTTGAGAATAATGATGCTAAAGTGCCCATTTTGAAAAAAAAGGGAAAACATAGGGAATTTTGCACTTTCAAACCTGTTTATCATATAAACCCAAAAATGCCGAATTACCACTTGAAGTACAAAATAAACCAGTTTGAAATGTGTGATATACCTGAAGTTGCTATCTAGGGACAGTAAACATGATAATGACGAACGCGGTTGACGAATGTGTTTGAATTGAAATACATAATAAAGTACATAATAATAAAAAAATACAATATATATATTTTTGTTATTTGGACATTAGATGTGCCTTATTTAGAATTTTAAACCTACAAGTGTAGCTATTTTTATGATAGCAATAACTGTAAAGGGACTATTATAATGGGGTAAATCAAATGTAGGCTAATATACTGTCAATTACTAAGCTCAGATTCATCTTACCAGTTAAAATTTATACTGTGCTTTTGTAATTATTTATTTTTAATTTTGTGATTTTAACTTCTGCTTTAAAAAACTTTTTTTTTTAGATTGTGTTCTAATGTTCTTCTAATAACCATACACATGTACTACAGCTGCCAAACAAAACCAGAGAGAAATGTATTCATAAATCTTTAAAACAATCTAATTAAATCTTGGGCACAAAACATTCAGCCAGTAAAAAAAGAAAACCTGTAGTATATATATTGTATTTAGGCCTATCTATCTATCTATCTATCTATCTATCTATCTATCTATCTATCTATCTATCTATCTATATATATATATATATATATATATATATATATACAGTGCAATGCATAAGTGAATACACCCATGCTAAAGTTGACTAAAAAGAGGAATAAAAAATCATATTTTGGAAATTGAACTTAATGCCTTAATTAAAAAAATTAGGAAAAATCCAACCTTTAAGGACACCAATTTTCTTTGTGAATGAATAATGTATCGTAAATAAATAAATGTTCTTCCTTAAAATACATGGTGCATAAGTGAGTACACCCCTATGTTAAATTCCCATAGAGGCAGGCAGATTTTTATTTTTAAGTATTTAAAAAAAAAAAAAATTTAGGATACTATGCATCCTGATAAAGTTCCCTTGGCCTTTGGAATTAAAATAGCCCCACATCATCACATAGCCTTCACCATACCTAGAGATTGGCATGGGGTACTTTCCATAAGATCATCTCTCAATGCAAATCAAACTAGCTTTTAGGCTAACTGAAATAAAATCATGCCAATCTCTAGGTATGGTGAAGGCTATGTGATGATGTGGGGCTATTTTAATTCCAAAGGCCAAGGGAACTTTATCAGGATGCATAGTATCCTAAAAAATTTTTTAAAAAAATACTTAAAAATAAAAATCTGCCTGCCTCTATGGGAATTTAACATAGGGGTGTACTCACTTATGCACCATGTATTTTAAGGAAGAACATTTATTTATTTACGATACATTATTCATTCACAAAGAAAATTGGTGTCCTTAAAGGTTGGATTTTTCCTAATTTTTTAAATTAAGGCATTAAGTTCAATTTCCAAAATATGATTTTTTATTCCTCTTTTTAGTCAACTTTAGCATGGGTGTATTCACTTATGCATTGCACTGTGTATATATATATATATATATATATATATATATATATATATATACAGTATGTATATATATGTATGTATGTATGTATGTATGTATATATATATGTATATATATTGTCTAATGTATCATTGTAGCCTTATTTAAGTTGATTTTCTGTATACTGTGTATTTATTTTTGGACTAATAGTGGTTAATAAAGTCCAATAATGGTATGAGAGAGTGTCAGTGATATCATTGTGTTCTTGTCGGTCAGTGTTAGAGGATCTGTGTAACAACTGAGGCTTAGCATGACAGTTAGCCTGCCCTGGACCAGGCTAGTTCTCTTACGAGAGTTCTCTCGTACTGCGTTTTATCAAAACGCTGCGGGAAAAGTCTCTTTTCACGAAACACTGAAGCAAAAATTATCCTTTAATTTTCATATATGTAAAACGCGTTGCGGCAGCAGCAGACAGCTGAAGCAAGACGGCTTGTCCGCTCATTGGCTGCTCTGCGGCAACTGCATAAGCCTATCGAGCGCAGGCTGATGCAACATCAGACCAATGAGGGCGCTTCGCGCCCTCCTCGCCACTTCCCGCCGAGACGGGCGTGGCTTACCTCTATAAAAGGAGCTCGAGAAGGCTGATTCACTTGATTTTAATCTCTTCAGCGAAGCGCACGCATCGCTGGATCACGAGGAAGCACGCGTCGTCTGATGCAAGCACTTCAGCGGGACGAGCCCTTGAAGCCGCTGGCCAACGCCGCCTTCTACCGCCGTACCTGCTGCGCTTTCCGACGCCATATCCTTTACATTCTTGTGTTTGTGTGTGTGTGTGTGTGTGTGTGTGTGTTCGCTTTGCAACACACACCCCTAAAAGAGCTGCGTCTTTTTCAAGATGCCTTCTCATGCAGCGCTCGCGCTCGCTGACGGCGAACGCCTTCACTCCGAGCCAATTGCCTACGGTGACTCTGAGGACTCACCGGGCATCCTTCCGAGGCTGCCCTTCCTGGAAGCGGATGGCGGGATTAGTTTTTCTTTACGTTACAAGAAAAGCTACCCTGCCTCTGCACGCGTCATTCACCGGCGAAGGAGAAAAGAGTGTTCTTAGTCCCACCGTTGGTCGGTCTGACCTCTTTTCTCTCACATTTCTCAGTTCCCTGTTCGGCGACTGGAAATATTATTGCAGCAAGTGAGTCTGTTACACGCTTGCCTGCCAGCAAACGCCGAAGAATACATGTTGACGCCGCTTTCAAATCCTGTATCCCCCTGTGGCTCAGTGGTGGAATTATAGGTTCTCCACGCGGGAGACCGGGGTTCGGATCCCGGTCTAGCGGCATATATATTTATGCCGCCAATGCTTTGCTCTGTAAGTCCCCTGAAGGCGACTGCAGAGATGCATTTTGCAGCCAGCGAGCGCGTAGTACCCGCTTGCCTGCAACCGAACACCGTTTCTACGGTTCCCGCGCGTCACTGGCGAAAGGAGAATGGAGTGTTTTCAGCCCCGCTGAAACTGGGCGATTTCCACTCTTCTCACATTCTGGCATTTTGCAGGCGTCTGAAAATGCAAATCACTCTGTCTGTTCCCCGAGAGGCAACTGCAGACGTGTTTTTTGCTGGCCACGAGCACGTGGTACATGCCTGCAAGCAAACGCCAGTGTGGATAATACTCGCGCTGACTTTGTCTATGTATCTTCACTGTGGTCCAGTGGTAGATTCTTAGACTTGCGCGCGGGCGATCGGAGGTTCGAACCCCAGGCCGGCCAGCAGAAAATATTTATGCCGCCGAATGCAAATCACTCTGTTTGTTCCCCGAGAGACAACTGCAGACGTGTTTTTTGCTGCCCACGAGCACGGCCGATGATGCTATATGTGTAGAGAAGATGCCCACTGCTAGTGCCCATCCCTACACACTAGCACAGCCCTTCACACAGGGCCCGCGCTCATATATTCGACTCGGGTCGATCACGCACCCAACATAGTGAACGTGCCCACTGCCTAGTGCCCACAAACACTATGTTCTGCATGCCTTGTGGTTTCTGTAAAGACGAAACCTGTGTGCATTCACTCTGCTCAGACAGACAGTGCACTCATTGCAGTAACTGTGCCCGCTCTCCCGCGCCCACACTTACTCACGGTATTTCTGGTGTCCCGGCCACGGCCGATGGTGCTATAAATGTAGTGTCGATGCCCACTTCTCAGTGCCCATCCCTACACACAAGCACAGCCCTGCACTTAGGGCTCGCGCAAATAAAATCGACTCAGGTCGATTGCGCTCCCCACATAGTAAAAGTGCCCACTACTCAGTGCCCACGAACACTATGTCTATCAGATCACAGGCTCTCTGTAAAAACGAGACCAATGAGCGCGCGCGCTGCTTACACAGGCAGCGCGCCCAAAGCAGTAAATGTGTCCGCTCCCAGCCCACATCTACTCGCACACATGAGTCCCACGGGACTCGCGCAGCCCTCCCTCACTCAGCCAAGCACTGTTGTAAGGTCGAGGACGAGCGCTCCGCCCGCTGTATTAAGCGCGCCCCCCGCCTCAAATGCCGCAGGCATAACGCCTACGTTTGTGAGCCCCGTAGCACCTCTGTCGCACGGCGAACAGAGCACGCTCTGTATCCGGCCCTTAGCCAACCATGCAGATGCATGGGCAGCGCTTCCAGGGGTTTCGGACTGGGTCTTAGGCATTATAAAGAGAGGCTTCTCGCTACAGTTTTTTCGACGCCCTCCGCGCTTCACAGCGCGCGTCGAAACTTCGGTACCGCTGAAAGTAGCACACCTACTTCGCGCCGAAATATCAAAACTGATAAGCAAAGGGGCGATAGAGCTTATTCCCCGAGATCAAAGCGAACAGGGGATATACAGCAGATACTTTCTAGTCCCCAAAAAGGACGGCGGTATCAGACCCATTCTGGATCTAAGACGACTGAACAGAGTGTTAGTGAAACGCCGTTTCAAAATGCTCACGACCAGCAAAATTCTCGCGCATGTTCGCCGGGAAGACTGGTTCATGTCGATAGATCTGAAGGACGCGTATTTTCAAATACAGATAGCGTCACATCACAGGCGATTCTTGAGATTCGCCTTCGAGGGTCAGACATACCAGTATACAGTCCTGCCTTTCGGCTTGTCCCTGGCACCTCGTACATGGATGCAGCGCTCGCTCCTCTCAGACTCAGAGGCATGCGAGTGCTGAACTACTTGGACGACTGGTTGATCCTAGCCCAATCACGATCTCAGCTCGTAGAGCACAGAGCCATTTTACTCGATCACCTCGAGAATCTTGGTATCACGGTCAATTGGGCGAAGAGTTCACTGAACCCCAGTCAAACGATTTCGTTTCTGGGTATAGTTCTGGACTCACAGTCTATGACAGCGCAGCTGTCGCCACAGCGTGTGCTGAACATTCAGCGCGCGGCGAAGTCTTTCCGCCGCGGCGCTTTCACCCCGCTCAGGAAATTTCAAAGGATGCTGGGTCTCATGGCCTCAGCATCGTCAGTTCTCCGGCTGGGCTTGCTCCGCATGCGCCCGCTGCAGTTCTGGTTGAAAGCGCGGGTACCGCGCAGAGCGTGGGTGTCCGGTCAATTACGCCTCAAGGTCAATCAGGACTGTGTCACAGCCCTGGTGCCTTGGATGGCGAACGACTGGTACCAATCAGGTGTAAGCCTGGGGACTTCCTCGAGGGTGAGGATGGTGTCGACGGACGCATCCACCTCGGGATGGGGAGCGCTGCTCGAGGGCAGACCGTTCTTCGGCCTATGGTCGGAACGAGAAAAGCTCCAACACATAAACTGCCTAGAAATGCTGGCAGTGCACAATGCGCTGACGCGTTTTTGTCCCCACATCAAGGACCAACACGTCATAGTCCGTTCGGACAACATGGCTGTGGTGTCCTACATAAATCGCCAGGGCGGTCTGAATTCCATATCCCTGTACAGGCTGGCGAAACGCCTCCTACTATGGGCTCAGCACAACTTGCGCTCGCTGAGAGCAGTGCATGTACCCGGGCTTCTGAATGTGGGCCCGGACAGACTGTCCAGGAACAACGTTCCTACAGGCGAATGGTCTCTACACCCACAAACAGTCCGGCTGTTGTGGGAGAGATTCGGCAAAGCGGAGGTGGACCTATTCGCGTCCCACGAAAACGCTCACTGCCCCGCATTCTTTTCAAAGACCGACAGCGCGCTGTCCCAAAGGTGGCCGCGCTGCCCGCTATACGCTTTTCCCCCCGTTTCCCTCCTGCCACAGGTGTTGGAACGGGTCAGGAAAACAAAATGCCCAGTGCTGCTTGTAGCACCGTTCTGGAAGAACCAGGCATGGTTCCCAGTTCTGATGCAGTTAGCAGACATCGCTCCATGGCCAGTGCCGTTGAGGAGAGATCTCCTCTCGCAGGCCAGGGGCTCGATTTGGCACCCACACCCGGAACTGTGGTCCCTTCATGTGTGGGCGCTCAACGGATACCCGTTGGTCTCGCAGAGGGAGTCATGAATACCATCACTGAGGCTAGAGCGCCGTCGACCAGGCGGCTCTACGCTTCAGAGTGGTCGGTTTTCTCCAGCTGGTGTACAGCTCGGAGCCTTTCACCCCTCGAATGTGAGGTAGCGGAGGTTCTCTCCTTCCTACAAGAGCTGTTGGATAAGGGCAGATCCCCTTCCACACTCAAAGTGTATGTGGCGGCTATTTCAGCGTTCTCCGGTTCAACGCTGGGTCAGTCACTGGGAAGGAATGATTTAGTCATCTGCTTCCTCAGGGGAGCTAGGAGACTGAATCCACCCAGACCTCCTTCAGTCCCTATGTGGGACCTTTCTACGGTCCTGGCGGCCATGAAAGGTGCCCCTTTCGAGCCTATCCAGTCTATCAGCCTCAAACATTTGTCTTTCAAAACAGTGTTTTTGATGGCTCTCGCTTCAGTGAAGCGCATAGGCGATCTGCACGCGCTCTCTGTGAGCCCGACGTGCTTGGAGTTTGGTCCTAATGACTCTAAAGTCATACTCAAACCT
Source organism: Abramis brama (assembly GCF_963993115.1). Taxonomy (NCBI): domain Eukaryota; kingdom Metazoa; phylum Chordata; class Actinopteri; order Cypriniformes; family Leuciscidae; genus Abramis; species Abramis brama. The sequence goes on from NC_139974.1 coordinate 6,510,269, forward strand.
AAGCACGGCTATGTGCCGAAATCCCTCAACACGCCTTTTCGGGCTCAGGTTATTTCCCTGGCTGCCCTGCCGGCGTCGAGTGAGGAAGGGGACTCGAGTTTTCTTTGCCCTGTTAGGGCTTTAAGAACTTGTATGTTCCGCTCTGCTGCCTTCAGACAGACAGAGCAGCTCTTTGTCTCGTTCAGCGGACGTTCCAAAGGAACGGCTGTTTCGAAACAGAGTCTATCCAGATGGATAGTTGACGCCATAGCGCTGGCTTATACTGCCAAGGGCATTCAATGCCCGTTGGGAGTCAGAGCGCACTCTACGAGAGGCGTTGCCTCCTCGTGGGCTTGGTCCAGCGGGATTTCCTTACAGGATATATGTACGGCGGCAGGCTGGGCCTCTCCGTCTACATTTATCAGGTTTTATACCTAGAGGTTCCCGCCTTACAGGCTAAGCTTTTGTCGGTGTAATCTATTTACAGGCGCAACGCGCTACCGACTATACTGGGCAGAACTGTGTAAGACCCACGTTTTCCCACATTAGTGCAGGCTCCCTACCCTGGCTATGTGATGTCATATTCGCGTCTGTGGACATGTCTATATAAGGACGGAGGAAACCCCTCCTGTCTTTAGACTCTCCCTGTGAGGTCATGTTAAGCCTGCGGACGCTACAGTATAGGGAATTAAGGCTCCCCCCCTTATTCCCTGACTCTGTGTGAGTCTATCTGGTGATTATGCACTGTATGCCTGAAATAGCTTCCGGTGATCAGTGTTTTTATCCCAGCACGCACGGCGTTTTGCAAGGGGTTCCCGTAGCGTTTTGATAAAACGCAGTACGAGAGAACTCTCGTAAGAGAACGTACTCGGTTACTAACGTAACCTCGGTTCTCTCTAGAAGAGGGAACGAGTACTGCGTTCCCTTGCCGTGCGTTTGGTTCACTCTGGTTCGCTTCGGCGATCAAAATCAAGTGAATCAGCCTTCTCGAGCTCCTTTTATAGAGGTAAGCCACGCCCGTCTCGGCGGGAAGTGGCGAGGAGGGCGCGAAGCGCCCTCATTGGTCTGATGTTGCATCAGCCTGCGCTCGATAGGCTTATGCAGTTGCCGCAGAGCAGCCAATGAGCGGACAAGCCGTCTTGCTTCAGCTGTCTGCTGCTGCCGCAACGCGTTTTACATATATGAAAATTAAAGGATAATTTTTGCTTCAGTGTTTCGTGAAAAGAGACTTTTCCCGTAGCGTTTTGATAATACGCAGTACTCGTTCCCTCTTCTAGAGAGAACCGAGGTTACGTTAGTAACCGAGTACGTTTCCCAGCATAAGTTGCCAGGGTAACTGAGTTTGAACTATTTTAAGTTTGCTTTATGAAACAGAATCCACCGACAATAAGTCTAACTAACTAAAATAAGCCTGGCTTGTATTCTAATCTTGTTTTATGGAACAACCCTCAGCTCTGTTTGTTTGAGGCCCCGTTTACACGTAACGTTACATGGTTATTTTGAAAAAAAAAAACGGAGACATTTCCCTTCATTTACACTCAAACGGAGAATTCGCCTCTGAAAACGATTCTTTCTAAAAACTCCGGCCAGAGTGGAGATTTTGGAAAACTTTGTTTGCACGTTTGCATGTGGTTGCAGGGTGAGTGAATCATGGGCTAATTTTAAGTTTTGTGTGAACTATCCCTTTAAGCATTTTTCAGGGTTCAAGATGCAGTGCTGTGGAATCTTTGTTTTAATTTTGCTTACATATAATGTCAGTTATATAATAATTGATCTGACTTGCCTGTTCTGATTGGCTGGTTATGGTCACCAGATCGGCTCCTTTTGAAACACAGACATCTCGACTGCTCGACCAGTTCAGTTCATCAGAGCTGAAGAAATACAGATTTTCACGACAAGCTATCCAGCCATTCACAGAGAGATTACAAGACTGAGCTGTGAGGAATGAATTTAAAAAAGACAATTAAACATTTCATTATTTATATCATAAGGGTCTTGAAGCTATGTAAACTACTGTATAGTTCATTGTGCTTTCCTTGCACTTTAAAAAGTAAAGGAGAGAGACGAATGTTCTGTGCAGCAGCAATGGAGAAAGAGTTTGATGAACTTACAGAGTCTGTTATAGTAACTTATGTCAGTTTGCATACACCAGTTTAGACAAAATATGATGCTGAATCAACAAAACAGTGTTATACAAGATGTCACAAACCCACTAAACATTGGTTTTAAGTTCCTCTAGTTCTCTCATAACTTGAAGAAAATGGGAAGAATAAAGTTACTCACATGGACAGTTCAGTGAACAACATGTGTGTGCTGTAATGTTTATGAAATATTAACGCTTTCTCACTTGTGCTGTTCATCTCTTGAGCTGATTTTAAATCAGCAAGCGTATTGACATCTGAATTAAAGAGAAAACAATAGCAGCAGCAATTATAACAAAACTATTTTGCTGTCCATTACATTTTGAACAATCTGTCCATATAGGCTAAGTCAAAAGAGAGATATTTAAAGTATAAAGTTTACTAAACTAAAAGATTGCACACCTAAAACTGAAATAATCTTCAAAAGTTTGAATGGAGTTTGTACATTAATGCTTCAGGCTGAAAGAACTGCCATTTTATATATTTAATGTGAAGGTTTAGGTGTTTATTAAATGTGTTAATTTATTATAAATGAATCATTTGTATTATATTTTTAATTAACTTATAATTATTTTAGGCATCAGAACATAAATTAAATTTTCAATGTAATATCCAGACAAACTTTATAAATGGTTGTGAAGATACAAAGACACAAAGTATAACGAGACACAACAAGAGTGCTAACATTTTCATGGCACCCTGAACAGAGCAAAGATCTAGTATCAGTTATACTCACAAATCCTCCAGAGAGCGCAGAGACCTCCGAGAGCAAAAACAAGAGAGAAACCCAGAACAATCAGAAGAACTTTAGTCCACCTAGGAGAAGTGACCTCTCTCTCTCTCTCTTGGTCTTGAAGAGAGATACCTGGGGTAATAAATATTGTTAAAGTGATAATAGTAAGTGATAAAATATTTAAAACTCTGATAAATATTCCAAATATTCCAAACAAATAAATTCTGAATCCCAGAATTTTCCTCATGGGCCTGTGAAACTAAATTTCTTAGATGAGCTCACTGCATTTGTGGGTAATGTAAACTAATGTAAACAAAATGAAGATTCTCGATAATGATCAACGACAGAAAGAAAAGAGAAAGAAAGAAAAATCGGACACGTAACACCAGCTTCCAATGGCGTTGTTGTTACTTAAACCTCTATATGCATTTCTGTCAGGACCACTACTTTGGATTGGCGGTATGGTTCCGTTCTGGGTGAGAACTCCCTGCGCATCCATGCAACCTAGCATGGATAAGAGCAGGGAGAGCAGCAATAACCCCCCTTGGGGTAAATAGAACAGAACAGAACCAACATGAATGTTTGCAAATATATTTAATTCAAGATTTTTTAAAGTACAACATAATTAGAGAATTTATTCTGATTCAAGGGGAATCAGAATGCCAAATCCTGACTGGGCGAGAGGAGGAGCTGGGGATGGAGGAGGGTAATTAGCTCATAGAAACGCGATAGCTGCTGATAATACTGAAGGAGCTTATATATGTATACAGTGATAGGCGTCGTATTCATATAGGTAGATGTGGATCAGCTGATGCGAGCTTGACTAACGTGACCTGCCAGAACTGACAATACGCTTGAAGTTTAGAATTCTGATTAAAATTAAGTTTTGGAAAATGCTTTTTTCATTTGATGTTTTGTGTTAAAATGCATTGTATATACAGAAATAAATCATAGATAATAAATAAACCATAGACATAAATTTGACACAATCTTTAACCTGTTAACTGTCACCCCACTTTTTGAGCTTTGATCTGAACTTAAAGGGCTGTAATTCATAAATGATTTGAAAGTTTCCAAAGGTTATAGAAGTTTAAGTTTATTGTAAAGCAAATGTACTGAACTAAACATTTTTTATTTTATTTTATACAAAATATACTGTATATTTTACAAAATAATATGGACTCACATTTTTACAAGAAAATCAGCTTTATGTCTAACCAAGTTGTGTTCCAAATTTGAAGTTGATTTCACAAAAAATGAGCCATTTACCATTTCCATTGTAATGCAATGTTATAATATATATATATATAATGTCATTAATTGCACACAAAATAATATGCCGTACATACCGGTGTTGAGGATGCAGTGATGCTGCTTTCACTCTTTACTGTTCTAATGTGTTTGTGTGCATCTGTGTTCTTAATAATAGAGACGTGCAGGAAGTTACAAAACCTCAAACTCACATCTAAGAGAGTGAGTTACAGGTCAATCTATCTGGTGTCTCACTGACTTCAATGTGGAAAAAGCCTGTACAACCCATGAAATGTCTTTGATTTTTCACCATATTTGGTGATATTAATACTGGAAAGTTATCAGTATTGGGCGAAGCATGTAATGCAACAAACTATATATAAGTATACAAATTTTAATAATAGTTGAAAATAGTTTGTTCATTAAAATATCTTCAGAAGTTAAATTGTATCCTTTGGGAAAAAATAAGTATGACAAAAACAAGTGTTTTATAGGCTCTAACATTAACAAGGATTTTTGCACATGCAGAACACTTTGAGGAAATGCAGTCACTCCACTCACACGCTGTGTTTGGGACATGGTATCAGTATGTCAGTACGTTCACTGACTCTAAACCACCACTGGATGTCAGTGGATAGTAAATGCTGTTAAAGGTAAATATTGATGCAACAGTGACATTTAGGCTAGTGGAGAATAGAGGAAAAAACAAACGTGAAAATGAGTTCATGCACTGCAGTTTAAATGTTATCATCATCATAGCATGACAAGTTCAATTAATGCAGTTTACGTGTCACACACAACACAGATCTTGTCATTGTCCTTTTGTATAACTTCAAGCGAATGCTTGCATATTCAAATAGCTACTCAGTATAGCTGCCATCTGTTGATAGTGATTTATTCATTATGCTGTTTTTAAAGCAGTAATGTAATGATATTTTCCTCAAACATTATGGTTAGGGATTGTTTTTAAACTTCTGCAATTTATTCAGTCTGAAGTGCTCAATGCACTGACTTTTAGTAGATTACTTCAGTTTTTTTTTTTTTTTTTTTTTTTTTGCTTTCTTTGTACTTTATAAGAAAGTAATATTCAATTTTGATTGAACTTTGCTTTGTTTTTGTGCTTGACATTCAGGGTTGCTGCCTTCAATAATTGATGCCTTTTATACTCAATTTTAGTGTTCAAAGTTAGCTCACAAATTATTTATCCAGTCTCTCATCCCTGCCTCCCTTACACATATATTATATAAACAAAAACTTTTATTTTAGATGCAAATAATAGCGATTAATCGTTTTGAATCAATCGAAAATTCCTTTCCTAGGTTAATAACCAGTTGTTTTGATGTGTATAAACGTTCAAACACACTGTCTAAGCCTCTCTGTGCCTGAGTCTGTCAAACCCGTTCAGTCGATTTGCAAATAGCACTAAACGATTCATTTGTGAATTGGACCAATCTGATTGCATTTGTTCTCGAGTCAACAACTCACTAGCTATGTTTCCGTCCAAAGTTGTGAATTTAACTTATGTGCGAAATCAAGCAGCATTTCCATTCCCAGACAGCAACGTAGTGTCGGCCCAGATCCGGGCCACATCTGGTATGTGTGGATTCAATGCGTACCAGATGTGGCCCGGATCTGGGCCGACACTATGTTGCTGTGTGGGTTCAGTGAGTCGAAGAGAACAAAATCGTCACTTCCTTATAAACTGGCATTAAATATCACAGAAAAGTAAGAGAAGCCACTGTATATAATAATTTTTTTTTTTTTTTTGATTGGTCCGCTCACAGGCACCCTTCTGAATCCTAAAATGACAAATTGGACACCCTATGGTCTTGTGGACTTAACAGACATGTGTATGCGGCGGCCAGTGTAAGTGAAAACTTCTTTTGAATTCTTCTTTTGACAGTTGACTGCTTTTATTATTTTGAGAAGTACATAAAAAAATCTTCATTCTTATTTGGTGAAAAAAACAAACAAACTGTATGCTGGAAAGTTTTAATTGATATATTTTTTGTAATATTTAAAAAAGCATAATAGGGACACTTTAAAATTGAGAATAAACATGCTAAATAGCTATCAGTGCACAGTGCAGATCAATGGCAAAATATTAAAACGCTTAAAAAACTGAGAAGCAAGCAAAACGTTTAGAAAATAAACACACATGTTTTTAAACTTGATACATGCAAATTAATCTTTAAGCACTGATCTAGAGTTAAAAATCCGCCATGAAAGATAATTATTGAAATAGCATTAATATTCAGTCTCTGCGTATTTACAGCATTTCCTCTTTCAGTTTTCATCAGTGAGGGAAAATGGTTAATTCTTTTCACAGATAAACTTTTTCTGCTCTTTGCAAGATTGATCAAACCATTTGTTAGAGGAACCATCCCAATTTCCCAGACTAGCACAGTTCTCTCCAGAAAGATCTTCTTGTTTCCAGTTATCAGGTTCGCTCGGCTCATATTCTCTCTTGTGCCAGAACCTTTGGAAGCAGAAAATTAGACAGTCTAATTAAAACAGAAGTATATTCAACATATTTCATGGATCGAGAACAGACTGAATATAAGTATTACTTATTTCACAGATGAACAGGCAAGAAAATACAAATGCAATGTATCTGTAATGTAACATATTGCAATACACAGTAGATTTACAGAAAGGTAAAGCCCAGATTTCTCATATATATATATATATATATATATATATATATATATATATATATATATAGAGAGAGAGAGAGAGAGAGAGAGAGAGAGAGAGAGAGAGAGAGAGAGAGAGAGAGAGTTCTTACTGTAGTCAAGTTTCAGTGAGAGTTTGGTTGTTCACCCAAACCCAGTGTCCTTCAGTCTCCAGATCATTGAGACCAATCCAGTGCGACTCATTAACATTAGAGACCAGAAAATCCTAAAAGAGAACATTTGGTTTGGTCATGTTTTATCTCATTACATACAACTCAGATGCCAAACTCAAGCCGAAAACACTTCACGCAACTTGGGTTACAATCTCGTGTAACACCTCAGAAGAATACAGTGCAGGAAACAGTGTGTGTGGTTTTGGCCATGATGTGTTCAGCTTCTTCCTCTTGAGGTTCAGTCATTTGCGGTTTTGCTTTAGCACATCACATTTTACATTTTATCACCAGAAAAACTGCCACACGATTAATCTTCCTCTGAGCAAGGTTACAATTATTTGCTCAGTTCTCAGCCGATTTCCACATATATAACATTATTTTATGCCTAATCCTGATTTCAAGGTTAGAATTATGGCTAGTGACAGAAAAAAAAGATTTCTGATACACTGGGTGTTTTAAAATAGCCAAACAGTGACAAAGAACATCTTATGTTTATGTAAAGTTCTTTGACATTGACATTAAATTGAGTATTTGAACATTTTATCTTATATGCAGATTTTAAGTTAAATGATACATTTTGAGTACTTATTTTTTATTTATCTTATTTATTTATTTTTAAACTGTAGGCCTACCTGATGGAATTTTTTTTCAAATTAGGCAATGTTAAAGGCAGGGGCGATTCTAGGATTTTCATTTTAGGGGGGCTCAGCCCCCAATGAGGGTATGATTTAAAAAAAAAAAAGAAAAAAAATAGTTTGTTTATGGTCTAATGCTCATTATTAACTAGTTTCATTAATTCATCCAGTAACATGCATATGGCACAGTTTTATAATCACTGAGGAACCGAATGTGAGGTATTTAGGGGGCTAATGAGCTAATTTTCATTTTTGGGTGAAATATCCTTCTACGCATTTTGCAGGGTTCAAGATGCAGTGCTGTGTAATCTTTGTGTTAATTTAGCTTACATCTAATATCAATTATATAATAATTGATCTGACTTGCCTGTTCTGATTGGCTGGTTATGGTCACCAGATCGGCTCCTTCTGAAACACAGACATCTCGACTGCTTCTCCAGTTCAGTTCATCAGAGCTGAATAAATACAGATTTCCACGACAAGCTATCCATCCATTCACAGAGAGATTACAAAACTGAGCTGTGAGGAATTAATTAAAAAAGACAATTAAACATTTCATTATTTATATCATAAGGGTCTTGAAGCTAATCAAACTATAGTTCATTGTGCTTTCCTTCCACTTTAAAAAGTAAAGGAGAGAGACGAATGTTCTGTGCAGCAGCAATGGAGAAAGAGTTTGATGAACTTACAGAGTCATTTATAGTAACTTATGTCAGTTTGCATACACCAGTTTAGACAAAATATGATGCTGAATCAACAAAACAATGTTATACAAGATGTCACAAGCCCACTCACCAATACAAATGGAGAGCGGTTCTTTTACTCTGGTGTAATTGGTTTTAAGTTCCTCTAGTTCTCTCATAACTTGAAGAAAATGGGAAGAATAAAGTTACTCACATGGACAGTTCAGTGAACAACATGTGTGTGCTGTAATGTTTATGAAATATTAACACTTTCTCACTTGTGCTGTTCATCTCTTGAGCTGATTTTAAATCGGCAAGCGTATTGACATCTGAATTAAAGAGAAAACAATAGCAGCAGCAATTATAACAAAACTATTTTGCTGTCCATTACATTTTGAACAATCTGTCCATATAAGTCAAAGGAGAGACATTTAAAGTATAAAGTTTACTAAACTAAAAGATTGCACACCTAAAACTGAAATAATCTTCAAAAGTTTGAATGGAGTTTGTACATTAATGATTCAGGCTGAATGAACTGCCATTTTATATATTTAATGTGAAGGTTTAGGTGTTTATTAAATGTGTTAATTTATTATAAATGAATTATTTGTATTATATATTTTCAATTAACTTATAATTATTTTAGGCATCAGAACATAAATTAAATTTTCAATGTAATATCCAGACAAACTTTATAAATGGTTGTAAAGATACATAGACACAAAGTATAACGAGACACAACAAGAGGGCTAACATTTTCATGGGACTTAACTATCTCACAATACAATGATGCACAGTGTGATGACAAAAGAAAATAAATGCAGTGTTCAAGAATGCTTGCTTAATCTGCATCTTAAAACAGATTTGTCAGAGAAAAGTATGATTTTGAAAAATAAAATAATTCTATTGCAGATGTTTCTGCTCCACAATATAGATACAGTAAATGCACCCTGAACAGAGCAGAGATCTAGTATCAGTAGTTATACTCACAAAGCATCCAGAGAGCGCAGAGACCTCCGAGAGCAAAAACAAGAGAGAAACCCAGAACAATCAGAAGAACTTTAGTCCACTTAGGAGAAGTGACCTCTCTCTCTCTCTCTCGGTCTTGAAGAGAGATACATGGGGTGATAAATATTGTTAAAGTGATAATAGTAATTAAAGTGATAAAATATTTAAAACTCTGATAAATATTCCAAACAAATAAATTCTGAATCCCAGAATTTTCCTCATGGGCCTGTGAGACTAAATTTCTTAGATGAGCTCACTGCATTTGTGGGTAATGTAAACTAATGTAAACAAAATGAAGATTATCGATAATGATCAATGACAGAAAGAAAGAAAGAAAGAAAGAAAGAGGAAAAATCAGACACGTAACACCAGCTTTCAATGGCGTTGGTGTTACTTAAACCTCTATATGCATGTTTAGAATTCTGATTAAAATTAAGTTTTGTAAAATGCTAACTTTTTTCATTTGATGTTTTGTGTTTAAAGCATTGTATATACAGAAATAAGTCATAGATAATAAATAAGCCATATATATAAATATGGCATGATCTTTAACCTGTTAACTGTCACCCCACTTTTTGAGCTTTGATCTAAACTTAAATGGCTTTTATTCATAAATTATTTGAAATATACAAACCTAAAGTTTTAAAGACACTCGCAACTTCAAAAATGAAAGTGTCCAAAAGTTATAGAAGTTTAAGTTTATTGTAAAGCAAATGTACTGAACTAAACATTTTTTTAATTTTATTTTATACTATATATATTTTACAAAATAATCTGGACTCTAAAATTGCATAGAAAATCAGCTTTTTGCCTAACCAAGTTATGTTCCAAATTTGAAGATTTCACAAAAAAAAATTGCCATTTACCATTTCCATTGTAATGCAATGTTATATTATATATTTTATAATATCTTACCTCTGTACAGAGAGCAGTTGCCATCTGAAGCTCTTGCTGAAGGCATGTACTCAAAATTTCCGTAAACTGAATCCATTTCTATAACCTGATAAAATGTGTGTATGTTGAGTGTTTGTTGGAAACAAGGAAGCCACAGAAATATTACAACGGTCATTTAATGTAATTTGTACAGACTGAAGTATAAGAAAATAGAGGAAAAAGAACAAATTAAACTTGATTAGCAGTGTTTAGAGATCAAATGTGATGACTGAATTCCAGCAAGATTTAAAAGTATAACCTAGATTTTTTGGACCAATTCGATTGCATCTGTTCTCGCGTCAACAACTCACTAGCTATGTTTCCATCCAAAGTTGTGAATTTAACTTGTACGAAAAATTGGAATATCGCATAAAACATTTGCAAAATCAAGCATCATTTCCAAGACAGCAACATCGGCCCAGATCTGGTATGTGTGGATTCAATGCGTACCAGATGTGGCCCGGATCTGGGCCGACACTATGTTGCTGTGTGGGTTCAGTGAGTCGAAGAGAACAAAATACTGTAAACTTTGTCACTTCCTAATAAACTGGCATTAAATATCACTAAGAAAAGTAAGGCACCCTTCTGAATCCTAAAATGACAAATGGGACACCCATATGGTCTTGTGGACTTAACGGACATGTGCATGTGGCGGCCAGTTTAAGTGCACATAAAGTGAAAACTTATTTTGAATACTTCTTTTGACAGTTGACTGCTTTTATTATTTTGAGAAGTACATTAAAGCTAATATTTATATAATTTGAAAAATCTTCATTCTTATTTGGTGAATAAAACAAAAACTGTTTGTTGGCAAGTTTTAATTGATTTTTTTTTAAAACCTGGTCTTTCAGAGAAAGGACCAGGAAGAAAGAATGGAATTGCTGACGACTCGTTTAGATGGCAATCGAATCGGATCTCTCTCTTTTGGGGGACAATAACTTAATTTGTCCTGCACTTTGATCTTTGACACATTGCAGATGTTTTACATACACAGATCTAAATTACACACTACATAAAGGGTAATAAAAAAGCATAGGGGCAGTTTAAAATTGAGAATAAACATGCAAAATCAGTCCTTTATCTAAATATCAGTACAGTGCAGATCGACAAAACAGTTAAAAAACTGAGAAGTGAGCAAAACATTTAGAAAAAAACACTTGTTTTTTAAACTTGATACGTGCAAATTAATATCTAAGCACTGATCTAGAGTTAAAGATCTGCCATTAAAGATAATTAGTGAAATAGAATTAATATTTAATCTCTGCGTATTTAAAGCATTTCCTCTTTCAGTTTTGTAATTTTTTTAATTGTCAGGACATTAAAATTTGAAAACGTTCGCATGTCCTTTTACATTTAAACAAATATTTAACAAATGCTATGTCATTAATTGCACACAAAATAATATGCCGTACATACCGGTGTTGAGGATGCAGTGATGCTGCTTTCACTCTTTACTGTTCTAATGTGTTTGTGTGCATCTTAACATGCAGGAAGTTACAAAACCTCAAACTCACAACTAAGAGAGTGAGTTACAGGTCAATCTATCTGGTGTCTCACAGATTTCAATGTGGAAAAAGTCTGTACAACCCATGAAATGTCTTCGATTTTTCACCATATTTGGTGATATTAATACTGGAAAGTTATCAGTATTGGGCGAAGCATGTAATGCAACAAACTAATATATAAGTATACAAATTTTAATAGTTGAAAATAGTTTGTTCATTAAAATATCTTCAGAAGTTAAATTGTATCCTTTGGGAAAAAATAAGTATGACAAAAACAAGTGTTTTATATGCTCTAACATTAACAAGGATTTTTGCACATGCAGAATGCTTTGAGGAAATGCAGTCACTCCACTCACACGCTGTGTTTGGGACATGGTATCAGTATGTCAGTACGTTCACTGACTCTAAACCACCGCTGGATGTCAGTGGATGGTAAATGCTGTTAAAGGTAAAGATTGATGCAACAGTGACATTTAGGCTAGTGGAGAATAGAGGAAAAAACAAACGTGAAAATGAGTTCATGCACTGCAGTTTAAATGTTATCATCATCATAGCATGACAAGTTCAATTAATGCAGTTTATGTGTCACACACAACACAGATCTTGTTATTGTCCTTTTGTATAACTTCAAGCTAATGCTTGCATATTCAAATAGCTACTCAGTATAGCTGCCATCTATTGATAGTGATTTATTCATTATGCTGTTTTTAAAGCAGTAATGTAATGATATTTTCCTCAAACATTATGGTTAGGGATTGTTTTTAAACTTCTGCAATTTATTCAGTCTGAAGTGCTCAATGCACTGACTTTTAGTAGATTACTTCAGTTTTTTTTTTTTTTTTTTTTTTTTACTTTATAAGAAAGTAAAATTCAATATTGATTGGACTTTGCATTGTGTTTGTGCTTGATATTCAGGGTTGCTGCCTTCAATAATTGATGACTTTTATACTCAATTTTAGTGTTCAAAGTTAGCTCACAAATTATTTATCCAGTTTCTCATCCCTGCCTCCCTTACACATATATTATATAAACAAAAACTTTTATCTTAGATGCAAATAATAGCGATTAATCGATTTGAATCGATCGAATATTCCTTTCCTAGGTTAATAAACAGTTGTTTCGATGTGTATAAACATTCAAACACACTGTCTAAGCCTCTCTGTGCCTGAGTCTGACAAACCCGTTCAATCGATTTGAAAATAGCACTAAACGATTCATTTGTGAATCATTTGACCAATCCGATTGCATCTGTTCTCGAGTCAACAACTCCAAAATTTGGATATCGCATACAAAAATTTGCGAAATCAAGCAGCATTTCCATTGTCTGTGTCTGCCTAGATCCGGGCCACATCTGGTATGTGTGGATTAAATGTCTGTAGATTTAACAGTAAAATACCGTATAAATGCTACAGGATAAAACTGTATTTCACAAAACATGTTATAACTGTAGAATTTACAGTGAAAAACTGTAATTAGTTTTACAGAGTAAGACCGTAAATTTAACAGTTAAAAACATATTAACTGGTTAACTGGTATATTAACACATAATACGGGTTATTGCTGTAAAATTAACAATATACTGTATTAAAAAGGAAAACATTATTTTGTCCTGGGCAATAAATTTGACATTGTGTGGTATTGATGTAACATGTAAACTCTCAAAGATTGTATTTGTTTCCAATATACTGAATCATCTGTTTATATTTTACTAAACCCTTGTTGATAGATTTAAAATATTAGAATAATATGCATAGTTTTCTATTTTTAAAAAAGGAAATACACAGGTGTTATGGATGTTACAAAAACAAAAAACTTTGTATGACTTCTTTAAAATAAAATGCACAAACCATAAGCAATAGCAGGCTACCCAACAAATAAAGGAATGCCTCTTCACAGAAATAATAACTTTATTTTCATTTTCATGTGGCCATTCACGAGGATTAGGCCTATGTACTGTTATGGATGTGACAATCCTGAAAATGGCATTTACCTTACTATGGAAAATCATGCACTAAAAACAAATGTTGACATCTGTGCTATGGTAAAAAAGATTGTTTATAGGAAACGTCTCGGTTACGTATGTAACCCTCGTTCCCTGAGTAGGGAACGGAGACGTTACGTCGGATGACGACGAATGGGGTTTCGCTTAGAAATCCTATCATCTTCGAGTATTAAAACACGAGCCAATGGCAAAGAAATGCCATGGGTCTGCGGAATTTGCATAGCGTAACTCCGCCCCACCCTGGGGGTATATAAGGAAGTCGCGAGCAACATGCAGATATGTCTTCGCTGAGGAGCCGAGACTGAACTCAGGCGTTCCAGCGGTACAGCGGAAGTGGCAGGGAGACGTAACGTCTCCGTTCCCTACTCAGGGAACGAGGGTTACATACGTAACCGAGACGTTCCCTTTCGTTGTCACTCCGAGTTACGTCGGATGACGACGAATGGGGTTCCCGTATAATCACGCCACCTCTCGACTGTCTTCCAGTGCCCTGCGTAAGTCTGAGCTCCCTGTCGTGAGACTAGCACGGACGAAGGAGTCCTACTTAACACAGGAATACCAAGGTACACTGGGAAGCATATCCAGTGGAAATATGCAATCATGCCCAACCCGAAGGGGGGGACTTGGAATACACATATGACCCCGAAGGGCTACATACGGAGCAACACTGGGGTGTCCAGCCGCAGGTGGAATATTTCAACCCCAGGGGTGGCAAGGTGGCTTGCCAAGGGAAAGACACATGCTCAAAGAGGCTTACAGTGGAATACACATGTGGGGGTCGCCCGAAGGGAACCATGCACATGGAGGCACCTAGCCAAGCGCGAAAGCTGCCAGTGGCATAACTCTGGCGTTGACGTCGTCAGTGCTGGAGGAGACTCAGGGCTTATTAGGCTCACCTGAGGAGAATATCGCACGTATCCCGTCCGTAGAGAGGAATGGCGAGCAAGCGAAGACACCTGAGCAGAATCTAGTACCGGCTAGTTGAAGCGAGTACATGAGAAGAAACTGGCTCTACTCGGAGATTGTAGAATCTCGCGAATGTGTTAGGTGTCGCCCAGCCTGCAGCTCTGCAGATGTCTGTTAGCGAGGCGCCATGCGCTAGAGCCCAAGAGGATGCCACACTCCGAGTGGAGTGGGCCGTCACACCAAGGGGGCACGGTCGACCTTGCTGCTGGTAAGCCAAAGCAATGGCGTCCACTATCCAGTGAGACAACCTTTGCTTGGAGAGAGCCTTTCCCTTCAGCTTCCCACCATAACAGACAAAGAGCTGGTCTGAGGTCCTGAAACACCGCGTTCTGTCTACGTAAGCACGAAGGGCGCGTACTGGACAGAGCAGTGCCAAGGCTGGGTCTGCCTCCTCCAAGGGCAGCGCTTGCAGGTTCACTACCTGGTCTCGAAAGGGTGTGGTAGGAACCTTGGGCACGTATCCAAGCCGGGGTCTCAGGATCACGTGAGAGTTAGCCGGCCCGAATTCCAGGCACGCTTCGTCAACCGAAAATGCCTGCAGGTCCCCTACCCTCTTGATGGAGGCCAATGCAACCAGGAGCGCTGTCTTCATTGACAGGAACTTAAGCTCCACTGATTGCAGAGGCTCAAAGGGAGCACTCTGCAGGGCAGTTAAACCCACTGAGAGGTCCCAAGAGGGTACGAGGGGAGGACGAGGAGGATTTAATCTCCTGGCTCCCCTCAGGAACCTGACGATCAGGTCGTGCTTTCCCAAGGACTTACCATCAACTGCGTCGTGATGTGCGGCAATGGCGGCAACATACACTTTCAGGGTGGAGGGAGACAGCCTTCGCTCCAACCCTTCTTGCAGGAAGGAAAGCACGACACTGATGGGGCATTTTGTGGGTTCTTGATGTTTAGAAGAACACCAGTTGACGAAGAGGTTCCACTTCAACGCATAGACATGTCTCGTGGACGATGCTCTAGCGGAAGTGATGGTAGCCACCACCGCTGGTGGTAGGGTACTCAAACCTGCCTCGTCCCGTCCAGGAGCCACACGTGGAGGTTCCAAAGACCGGGACGAGGGTGCCACAGGGTGCCCCGTCCCTGAGAAAGGAGGTCCTTCCTCAGAGGAATTGGCCAGGGAGGTGCTGTCGCAAGGAGTATGAGTTCTGAGAACCAGGTGTGGTTGGGCCAGTATGGGGCAACCAATATGACCTGCTCCTCGTCCTCCCTGATCTTGCGCAGGGTCCGCGCAAGAAGGCTCACTGGGGGAAACGCATACTTGCGGAGGCCCCGCGGCCAGCTGTGCGCCAGTGCATCCGTGCCGAGCGTGCCCTCGGTCAGGGAATAAAACAGGTCGCAATGGGACGAGTCGTGGGAGGCAAACAGGTCTACCTGTGCGTCGCCGAACTGATCCCAAATCAGCTGGACCGTCTGGGGATGGAGTCGCCATTCTCCAGAGAGAGGCCGAACTCGAGACAGCTCGTCGGCCGCCTGGTTCAGGTGTCCCGGGATATAAATGGCTCGAAGCGACCTCAGATGCTTCTGACTCCATATGAGGAGGTGGCGGGCGAGTTGTGACATACGGCGGGAGCGCAGACCACCTTGATGGTTGATGTACGCTACTGTCGCGGTATTGTCTGATCGGACTAATACGTGCTGACCCCTGAGCAGCGCATGGAAGCGGTGCAGGGCGAGACGTACAGCCAGCAACTCGAGGCAATTGACATGCCATAGGCGCTGGGGTCCTGTCCAGGAGCCCGCGGCAGCATGTCCATTGCACATGGCGCCCCAGCCCGTGGTGGAGGCATCTGTTGAGACAACAACATGCCGGGAAACTCGTTCCAGGGGCACTCCGGCCCGTAGAAAGCTGAGGTTCGACCACGGGGTGAAGGTCTGACGGCAGGTCGGAGTCACTGGGACCCGGAGCTTGCCGTGTTGCCATGCCCACCTCGGGACTCGATCGCGAAGCCAAAGCTGAAGCGGTCTCATATGAAGCAATCCGAGCGGCGTTACTGCGGCTGCGGATGCCATATGCCCCAGGAGCCTCTGAAATAATTTCAGTGGAACCGTACTCTTGCCCTCGATTTGGCGAAGACAAGTCAGCAGTGACTGCGCGCGCTCGCTCGTAAGCTGCGCGCACATGGCGACCGAGTCGATCTCCATACCGAGAAAAGAGATCCTCTGCACGGGGCAAAGTTTGCTCTTTTCCCAGTTGACCCGAAGGCCCAGACGGGCTAAGTGTTGGAGCACCAGATCCCTGTGTTCGCAAACCCGGTCTCGAGAGTGAGCTAGGATCAGCCAGTCGTCGAGATAGTTCAGGATGCGAACCCCGTGTTCCCGGAGGGGAACAAGGGCTGCCTCGACGACCTTCGTGAAGACGCGAGGAGACAGGGCTAGCCCGAAAGGGAGAACCGCGTACTGGTATGCCTGCCCCTCGAAAGCAAACCGTAGAAACGGTCTGTGTCGAGGTAAAATGGAGACATGGAAGTAGGCGTCCTTCAGGTCGATCGCTGCAAACCAATCTTGTGGCCGCACACACTCGAAAATGCGTTTGGCCGTGAGCATCCTGAACGGCAGCCTGTGAAGGGAGCGGTTCAGGACGCGCAGGTCCAAGATCGGTCGTAACCCACCCGATTTCTTCGGAACAATGAAGTAAGGGCTGTAGAAGCCGGACCTCATTTCGGCTGGAGGGACAATCTCGATCGCACCCTTCGCCAGTAGGGTGGCGACCTCCGCTCTCATGACCGGGGCATTGCCACCGACCATAGTGAAGCGGACTCCGCTGTAGCGGGGAGGAGATCGCGCGAACTGAATCGCGTAGCCGAGCCTGATGGTTCTCGCGACCCAGCGGGACAATCTGGGAAGCTCTAGCCAGGCTTCCAGAAAGTGCACCAGCGGGGTCATACGAACCACAGACGTACCGTCGGGGGTGCAGCGAGGCGGAATGACCGGCCCAGGCATGGGTGGCATAGCGGCCCGGTGCGGGGGCACGGTCATTAGCCGCGTCCTGCCAGAGGAGGCCAGGGGAGGACCAGCGTCCCACGGGGGCGTGCTCTGGCAGGGGTCTGGCGACAGAGGGGGATGAGAGGAGCGTGGCCCGTGGGCGGCGCGTGCTCTCATCCGCACACTCCGTGTGCTCAGAGATGGGATAGTGAGTTCTTTCTTTAACCATTTTAGGGTGCTGCCCGTCGTGGGACGAGCAGCGGGGATGGGAAAACCAAGGATTCTCCCCCGGCCCTCCACCGGGGGAAGGAGCGGCCCTGCTACCGGCTCCTGTGCAGAACTCATCGCCATCTCTGAGCAGCCCGTCTCAGGAGCGCCGCTTAGCCTGGCGTTTAGCGGGGCGCGGGGCGGGAGAGGGCTGTGGCGCCTTCCTACGGCTTCCTCGCCGACGCGACCCGGGAGCAGCGGACTGCTGGGGCCGATCGGGAGGGGCGGGAACCGCAGGAGGGCGCCCTCGGCGGCGAGCGGGCTGAGGCACCTGTGCCGACGGCTGCGCCGCCGAAGCAGCGGGCCGCCGGGGCAGGACATGTTTTAAAGCCTCAGTCTGCTTCTGGGCAGTCGAGAACTGCTGGGCAAAGTCCTCGACTGCACCGCCGAATAGGCCAGCCTGGGATATGGGGGTGTCGAGGAACCGGGTCCGCTCGGCCTCCCGCATATCAGCCAGGTTTAGCCATAGGTGTCGCTCCTGGACCACCGAAGTGGCCATCACCTGACCCAGCGAGCGTGCGGTCACCTTCGTCGCTCGGAGAGCAAGGTCGGTGGCGGCACGCAACTCATCAAAGAGTGCTGGGTCAGACCTCCCCTCGTGCATATCACGCAACATCTGGGCCTGGTAGACCTGCAGAGTCGCCATGGCATGCAGTGAGGAGGCCGCCGTCCCCGCAGCTCTATAGGCCTTCGCCACAAGGGTGGAGGAGAACCTACAGGCCTTGGAGGGGTGCTTTGGGTCCCCGCGGGAAGAAGCACTCTGAGGACACAGCTGCATCGCAACAGAGCGTTCAACCTGGGGAACCCCAGTGTACCCTTTGGCGGCCGCCTGATCAAGGGGAGGCAAGGCGGAGGCGGTCGCCGAGCGATCACGGGAAGACAATGGTGCCTTCCAGGACCTCGTGACCTCCTCATGCACATCCGGGAAAAAAGGCATTGGGGTTGGCCGCCGACGCGGATCAGCAGCCGCACCCAAAAACCAATCGTCCTGCCGCGAACGAACCGGCCCAGGTGGCGGGGACCACTCAAGACCGATCGCCGCGGCTGCCCGGGAAAGCATGGCCGTCATCTCGGGATCAGACTCGGACAATGCTGGGACACCCGAGGGTGGCAGCACAGCCGAATCCTCACTTCCCGAGGACTCCTGCCCACCTTGTGATGCAGCGATCGACATCACGTCCTCCTCTGGAGCGCCGAATGAAACTCGCGGCAAGTCAGAAGACTGTACAGCGGTTTCCACGCGGACACTCGCGGGTTGCACGGGAACAGAGGGAAGTGTGGAGCGTGGAATAGTCGGCGCTTTGTTCCACACTGTAACCCTCAGATCACCCTGGCCGCCAGCCGAAGTACCAGCCCTCTCGGGACCAGTAGATCGGGGTGCGGATGAGGGGACTCTCACATGAAGATCATTGAGTCTCGATCTCAACCGTGCGATGGGCATGTTCCCGCAGTGGGAACATGACTCATCCACAAACGCTGCCTTAGCGTGCTCAACACCCAGACACACAAGACAGCGATTGTGCCCATCAGAGTCAGACACGAATAGACCGCAACCAGAAGTGCACGGGCGAGGCATCTTTAAAAAGACGTGCCACGTGCAATGCTCTTTTGTGAAAGGAGATTTCTCCGCAGAGTGTTGAAGCGACCAGGGAGAGAACACACAAACTCTGGCAAATCACTGCACAGATCAGCAGGGAATGTGCACTCGCTGGAACTCGCTGTCACACCAACACCTGGAGAGAGGCTCGTCTCGAAGAGATGAAGAGATAACTCAGGATTTGGCTGTGGAGTGAAGTACATCAACTTGGCTCCGAAGCGAAAACATATCTGCATGTTGCTCGCGACTTCCTTATATACCCCCAGGGTGGGGCGGAGTTACGCTATGCAAATTCCGCAGACCCATGGCATTTCTTTGCCATTGGCTCGTGTTTTAATACTCGAAGATGATAGGATTTCTAAGCGAAACCCCATTCGTCGTCATCCGACGTAACTCGGAGTGACAACGAAAGGGAACCCATTTTGTCTCACAAATAAAGAAAACCAAGACAATCACTGCTTCATAAGAACAAATCCCACTGATCATTCTTTTTCATTAAGCAATCCATATTGGATGCACTTTCACAAGTTGATCAAGATTATTTATAAAGGTTTTTAAACGACCAAACACACTCACTTACACGTATTTGAGAATCGGAATATCAGATAGGCTAGTTGATGACATGATAAGCAAGTTTGTGAATATTTTGAATAAAAAAGGAAAAGCGAAATAAAAGCGACACATCTGTCATACAGTATTAGGCCAGTGACACACTGGCTGCGTGGCGTGAGCGTGGCGTTTCTGTTGCGTGTCAGCTGCGTGGCGTGGGCGTGGCGTTTTCCATGTCTTTGCACACCAGAAGCGTGTCTGACGCGGCGCTGCTGCTGCTGCTGCTAGGTGACATATTGGTGATATATTTGACATATGGGGAGAGAGTTGTGGAAGGCCTATACTTCATGTTAAACAAATATATAGCAGCAAAGACAACGTTGGCAGTGTTGACGGCAATATAGGCTATAGAATATTTCGTTCTGTATTGACAGGTGCAGTATTTGAAAATCGATACTATTTTTTTAAATTGAATTTATGTCAAACCCTAGACACTTTCAAACATCAAAATGACATGTATTAATATGTATTCGTGTCAAAATGCCATATAAACTGGTTTTATTCGAGATTTACTCGAAACACTCCTGCCGCCTACATCCGCCATCTTGCCTCTTGCTTTGTATCCATTAGAATAAGCGTATATAATTACTCTGACATACATGTAGATAAATCAAATTTCTGGTATTCTGGATTCACAAAAGTTTCCTGCAGTTTGTAAGTTGTATTGGTGTTGTAATAGTGCCCTCTTGTGGAGAACAGGAAGAATGACCATGTGACAACGGACCTAATGAGTTTATGTATCATGATCTTAAACCTTATGTTCGTCAAAGAAGCCTGAAAGTATAAAGATAATAATAAGAATCATTATTAATAACTGCCCCAATAATTTATAATAGTTGAACAGCAAAACAGCATAGAATGACTTCTGAAGGATCATTTGACACCGAAGACTTGAGTAATGATGCTGAAAATTCAGCTTTGATCACAGGAATAAATTATATTTTAAAAACGGAACGTGGAAAATTACATCAAAAGTGTTTGGTTAGCATGAGGTCTTTCTTCATTGACATCCTTTCAAAAGCAGGCTACACTTTAGAAACACCTTAACCTGGTAATGCTGTTCCATGAACAAACACTCGAGGGCTCCAAACACTTGCAAATTGTGAGTGTAAACCCAGAGAAATGTGTCCAAGGTAATAAAAAAACTTTGAAAGACAAAGGATAGTGTATTTTGCTCATTTTGAAAGGATGACCTAAAGATAAAGCAGAATAAATGGATAAAAGCATCCTGATGAGTGAATAGATATTTATAGGCAAAGATACATTGTTTAGCTGTACGTATTTAAAATAGAATGTTAGTTTATTTTTGTCCAGACTGTTATTTATTTATTTATTTGAGATGTTTTGATTTATTAGGATCTGCATTGGATTATAGCCTATTGTGTATGTTTTAAACATTGTAAACATTAAAATGCCACTATAATGATTTTGGGTTCCATTTGTTAACATTTGTTACAACTACATTAATGTGAATTTAAAATGAACAGTACTTCTATAATTTATTGGTAATGTAAATTCTAACATTTACCACTGCATTTTTTTAATAAAAAGTAGTATGTTGTGGGTGCGGGACGGGAATCGATAGGCACAGGCGGACTGCGGGTCCGATAGCCAAGACTATATAATCAATTCAGTAGCCTACCCACTGATATATGCAGCTGCTTTTGAACAGTCCTGTGTTTATTTGTGTTCATCTTCTTTAGTCTGAAGACCATCAAAGTTTTCTATTAACAACACAGTTTGGAGCGTTGAGCATTGTAGCAAATTACAATTGACAGCTTCAGTCATTATAAAGGGAGCGCTCAATGCTCACTTACTGTATACAGTATAATCTATTCACCATTTAAAAAAATATATATATATTTTTCCTGCTGCTAAGAGGACGAATGGCCATGTGTACACTAACCGATAACAATTTGTTTTGGAGGCTCTTAAAGGCAGGGTAGGTAGGATTTTTCTAAAAAAAAAAAAACATTCCAAATTTGTTTAAACTGTCTTTATATACCAATACATAATTAAAATGTAAGTACTCTGAAAAAGAGAGTATACAAATCGAGTGTCTGTAGACCTCTCACTACTGTTGTAAACACAGCTAATTATTTCCATTCACTCCACCCCCTCCCTTCTGAGCTCCTTCCAAAGCCACGCCCCCAAAACACATGAACGCGCGACGCCAAACGCTCAGGCTCAGCTGGAAGACGCATTTATTTACCTGAGAGGAAGGAGCGCAGTGCATGCAGTGACATCATGTCAGAATCACATGTAATAAAATACCTAACTTTATCACTATAAATATAAACAAATAAGATGGCTTTTAGTACTCACTATCAAGCTAGCATATCGATACTGGTAAAGTTTAAAATATATTTTGTTTGATTCGGTAACGAGCTATATTTATAGGTAACGAGCTATATTTATAAGGCAAAGCTAAAAACAGGTTGCATTGATACACGTTTTTCCATTACCATCAGTTACACTGTGATGAAGGTGAATTTCGTGTAAGATTCATAACATATACGGTGTTTTGCATGTAAGAGTTTCCATGATGAAAACATTGTTGACTCTGATGAGGACTAACTCCGGAGACAAGTACCGCATCGTCGGTTCGAGGACAGGTCCGGGGTCGAGGGCGAAGCAGAGAAGGTCGTTCAAGAGTGCGGGCAACCAGGGTCCGAGGAAGTAGTTTTTGCCTTGTTTGCCTTCGCTGACTGCATATGCAGGTGCTTTGAATTTTGAATGCTCTTTCTCTGCCATAATTTTACTCTTCGTAGGTTCCACGCCTCTCTTGCACTCCTCAAATCAAACGGGTGCGCGCATATGGGCAGATCTTGTAGCAACAGGGGTGGTAGCCATGGTTGCGAGAGAGAGTGACAGTCGCCCAAACCAATCAATTGTTTCGTCCCGAATGGAAATAATGAGCTGTGTTTATTGCAGATTAAAAGGTCTACAGTCACTCGATTTTTATACTCTCTTTTTCAGAGCACTTACATTTTAATTATGTATTGGTATATAAAGACAGTTTAAACAAATTTGAAAAAAAGTTTTCTATAAAAATCCTACCTACCCTACCTTTAAAAGTGTGAAATAGAATTCTGACCTCGAGTCACAGCTCAGAATAATGACTAAAGGGTTTAACACGGTGTGTGTTCTTGTGGTAGCCTGACTACGTCAGACTTCATACTTCCGATCAATTTCAGTTCGCTTCTGTACTCAGTCTGAGATAGCGACCGTTTTCCCCGTTTTTCTCCGGCCTGAAAACAGCCGGCCAATCAACGAACAGAGGGCGGGCTGAGAGCCGTGACGTAGATGCTGATTGTACCGTGGATGCGTATTACTTCACATAATCTGCAAAAGTCATTCACAGCCATGTTCACTCTGGTATTTCGCTCGATGGTTTTGTTTTCACATCATACATGTGTTTACAGTGGAAGTTATGCGGCTGAGCATGCGCATAACACACGCCATAACCAAACGTTATGTGAAAGCAAAGCGAAGTAGCAGAGTTTGGTATTACCAGGCTATTCTTGTGGTGCCATCAGCCAGTTTTGTGAACTAAAATTTACTCTATATATTATACCAACTTGTTCCCAACCAGTATTTTTTTTAAGGTTAGAATTATGGCCAGTGGCAAACTTGACCCAGATGTTTCATGCTACATCTGTGGTTTTCCAAACAGTGAGGTAAAATAAAATTATTTATTTAAATGTCAGTGATATTTAAAGGGGTGGTATAATGCCCTTTTCACAAAATGTAAAATAAATCTCTGATGTCCCCAGAGTGTGTGTGTGAAGTTTTAGCTCAAAATACCCCACAGATATTTTTATATAGCATGTTAAAGTTGTCACTTTTTGAGGGTGAGCAAAAAACGCACCGTTTTGTGTCTGGCCCTTTAAATGCAAATATGCTGCTGCTCCCGGCACAGAGGGCGGGGTTTCAAGAGCTCAGGTGTTAAAAGGAACCCCGACTATTAAGACACATAGGACTAAATATCTTACAATTGCTCTCTCCTACACAATACAAAGTTAGAAATACATAAAATATTTTCGTTATTTAAAAAATCCTCACAGTGTTTTACAGAATTTAAACTATGAAGGCAGCCATTATTTTTGCGCGCGCAATGCATTCTGGGTCGATGACGTGTATAGGTTGTGTCGGTTGTGTTCAGAACAGAGAGAGGTGAGCTAATGGCGCTAAGTTTAACTGTAGCTACATCCTAAAAGTGAATATAATGCCACATTGTGCAGCGTTTGGTTGTAATTTCCAGTCCAAAGGCAACAAGGGGAGTGATGGAAGCCTCCACTGCTTTCCAAAGGAGAAGAAAATACGGAAAGAGTGGGAAGTTGCTTGTGGACGAGTACAACTCCCTAAAGACCCACGGCTGTGTTCCCGTCACTTCAGCCCTGATGCATTTGAGGCATTTAGTCGGCTAAAAGATCGTCTTCCGCGTTATTCTCCTGATTTAAGCCTACGGTGGCAGTTTTTTTGGTTGGGGGGTTGTTTTGAAATAAAACAAAACAAAACAAAGAAACAACACACTAAAGCCTGTAAAGCATTGAAATAAATATCAGTAAATACTGGTAACTTAAATAATATAATAAAGTTGAATCTATTTAAAAAAAAAAAAAAAAAAAACCTTTTGTTTAATATTTCCACACATAGACGCGTGATATAGCCTACCGCTCTGCGCTTTGAGAGGGATGTGGGACACGAGCAGGAAAGAGACCATCGATCTCTTTTCTGATATCTTTATGTTTTCTACTTGCTACGCTTCTACGCTTTACAAATAAACTTGACGTGCCTTACCATGTCTAATAACAAGCACAAACTGTGTGAAAAGGAATCTGATGTACAAGTAAAAATGTAGGCTATCTGTCCTACAAGTTTTTTCTACTTTACCACAGTAAAGAATACGAAAATAATAGGCCTAATTAAAAGCGAACCATGGAAGAAACGTTTATAATCCCCTTTGGAAATGGGTGAGACGCGAGTGATGATATGGAAAAAGAAACAAGAGATTCCATGGAGGGATGAGTCACAATTTTTGAATATTCGATTAGTTGATTTAATTATAGAATATCTAAAGGGTTGTGCGATTATTTTCTAAAATAAAATCTCCATGTTCTGGTGCTGATGCGGTGGTTATGCATTCATGTAACCAGATGGTGACGCTGCCAATAACGCACATAACAGCTGTCACAAAGAACCGGCAAAAGTAATGTTTATGAATGTGTCTAACATAGCATGGAGACATTTGTATTGTTTATTAATAAACTAGTGTTTTCTGTGTCAGTGTTGGGCTGCAAAGATGAAGTTGACGATGCTGACTCGTCATCT
The DNA here is from genome assembly GCF_963993115.1 of Abramis brama. NCBI lineage: Eukaryota > Metazoa > Chordata > Actinopteri > Cypriniformes > Leuciscidae > Abramis > Abramis brama. Next base: position 6,535,688 of record NC_139974.1, read on the forward strand.
TCGCAATGAACGCGCCTATAGAGAGAAATGCACACTTCATACAGAATTCATATGCAGAGTAGGCTAGTCGGTTTATTTTTGGTTGAATCGTTTTGTTTAAATGTAGACAATTCAAGCCTTCTATATGGAATAACTAATGGAATATTGTTAAATTCGCTGATAATCGGGTGACCAGATCGCAAACCAGAATTCAAAGCCGACAAAGTTTAAATTTATGGGCTCACGCACAACTCTCTCATTTGTCATGAATCCAAACTTTTCCATGGCTGCGATGTAACATTTAATTGCTAACCTATTATTTTTTTGGTAAACAAAGCTTTGTGCTTCACTCGTGTCATAATATTCATGTAAAACAGTATTCACATACAAAAAAATTTGTTTAGGCGGACCACCGCCGGTGCTACTCAGCCACCGCGGTGGTGCGGTTGTCAAGTTTACCGGTACAGCCCTACGGTGCGCTCGGGTTCAAACTGAAAAGGCTGAACAGCAGACGTGTTCATCTCGCTACTGTCAAAACTTAGCTAGCTAGCCGGTACGTTGGAAAAACGATAAACGAAGCTGCTACAACGGCTAAGCTACAACCGGCTACAACCATATACAGTAGACTAAAAGAAAGGCTACAACCTACACGTCACTACCCAGAATGCATTGAGACGTAAATAACTATGACGGCCTACGAGTGAATGGATTTTCTGCTTTTTTCAATAAAAACAAAAACATTTGGAGAGTTTTTGTATCACCTTTTTATAGCTGACACCCACGTTAATCTTATAAGGCCAACATGCCGCACTAGTCGGGGTTCCTTTTAACAGCTCACGCAGACACACATTACCATGACAGAAACTGTTCTGTCTTTTATGTTTAAACAGAGTCAGACAAAGATGGAGAGACTCAAGAAGAAGTGACAACACGTAGAATGCAACAGGACGTCTCTGAATGGTTAGTTGATGAATTTATGTTGCTGATGCAAAGTTAACTATCTTCAATTAGCATATTCTGTCATGATAGTCTATAAATCGCTCGTATAGGAACTGTTGTGAGATGCACACTCACCCTGGAGGAATGCCCTGTAGTCCCTACCAGCCATTTGTTGTAGTCCTTAAAAAACGATTTCTTTAAAAGCAAATATCTTCCTTTGCTTTGAACTTTGGACGTTGTAACTTTGCAGATGTTGTTTATGCTCAAACAGCAACATTACACACTAACTAAAGTTAGAAAAGTGAAATTATACTCAACCACCTCTTTAAAATGAGGAAAGAGGATTCTGCACATAAAATTTGAGGAGATTCCCCTTTCATTATGTAAAGTGCTTGAGTACCCAGAAAAGCGGCATATAAATGTAACAAATTATTATTATTATTATTATTATTATTATTATTATATTAGTCAAGTCCTTCAGGGTTATTTGAAAACTACAGGTATGTGTTTTGGAGAAGTGTTGAAACTAAACTCGAGTTTGACACCCTGTGCTTGACTCTTGTCTTTAACCATTACGACATGTTTTTCTGACGCACGTTTTTTTAAATGGTATATCAAAAAAGTTTTTTTTTTTTTAAATACGTCTCAATACCCTGTGCGTTTTTCATTCCACTATATTGTACTCTCTCGAGTTCTAAAAAAAAAAAAAAAAACGATGTGTGAACTGTGTTCATTCAGCTTTAGTTCTAATTGAACGGCTGACCTCTAAACGCTAAATCAACCTCTTCCAGCGCACTGCTATCAACTGACTATTGTAAATGACATACAGCCCCGTTTACATGCACACCTTTTTGCTATTCTGATTGAGATCGTTCTGACTGACGGATTAGGTTGACTGTTTACATGGGATGTTATCTAAACCGATCTGGTGTTTACATGTGCTGACGCTTTCAATCGAAATCATTTTGTGACAACACAACACAACACAACACAACAGCAAGATCCTGCCAGCAAACTGCCCAGCTCACATAATACATAATGCAGTAAAACGTGCCAGCAGTGTGCTGAAAACAGATGTAGAGTCTATAGTGATTAAATCATTCAGTCATTTTAGCTGTTCTGCCAAGAGAGTCGCCACCCTCAAAGAAATGTTTGAATTTGCTGACATGGACTACCTTACCTTGTTGCGCCACGTCCCGACACGCTGGTTGAGCCTGCTCCCTGCAATTGACAGACTTATCAACACCTGGCCAGCTGTGCAGAGCTACTTGTCGCTGGGAGGCGAAGAGTGCCCCTGTGTCATCTGGGATGCGCTCCGGGGTAACGAGCATGGAGAGGAAGATGAATGCAGCGAGCTGCAAGATTTTCTCTAGGTGCTGTGCTGAGTCTTGAGAGTGACAATCTCACCTCAGTTGAAGAGTCTATGTGCTGATGAACGACCTCCGAACCAAACTCCAACAGCGCAAAAAAGATGCTTTCTTCGGAGCAAAAGTTGACAGTGTCTTCGCGTCCTCTGTTACTTTCAGGGTTGACAGGCTCCGTGAAGAATTGATCAGCTTCTATGATACCGCGGAGCAATACCTGGAGAAATGGTTCAACTTCTCCGAAACTGGGCACCTGCATGTTCAACCTCCAGTGTTTCAACCTTAAGGAAAGGCAAGACATAAGCTACCGGCAATTGACCACAGTTGTATCCGCCCTTCAAATGGATGAGGATCTTGACATGGATGAGCTCTACAACGAGAATTGTGCTCTGCAGGATGTCTTGCCAAAACTGGCGACACACAGCCACCCTGTAGGTGAGCTTTGGGCCCAAGCGCTAAAGAGCAGGTCTGCATTCCCACAGTATTCTAAGCTGCTGTCCTTCGTCCTGAGCATTCCCGTGAGCAATACTTACTCAGAGCGGGTGTTTTCCATCATGAAAGGTGGCTGGACTGATGTTAGAAACAGATGTTCAATTAACCTGGTCCACAACGAAATTAAAGTAAAAATGAATTTACAAATGAGCTGTGGAAAATTCCACAAATTCATAATGGGAAAGCCGAGAGTGTTGGCAGCAGTGGAATCCTCCACGAAATATGTCAGCACCGGGCCTCCAGCGCAACCCAATCTGAGGAGGTAGTGCATTTTCACCTCTGTTGTTTCTGTTATTCTATACGCACAAAGAAATACAACCTTTCTGTCCCCTTTTTATGTTATAGAGTAGATGAAGAGAGCGCAAGTTGCAGCCGTGAGGCCAGGGAAAGTGCACATGCAGGCAGCTACGAGGAGGAGTGATTTGATTGGATGTTGCTGTTAAAGCGCAGTCATTGTGTTTGTTTCATAATGAGACTTGAGTTCACGATTTTAATGATTTTTAGGCCTATTTGTAATTTCGAGTTTATCCTACATGATAGTTGAGTTTTGGAATTAAAATAGTAAAAAAAAATAAACAATTTTTTGTATTTCCGAGTTATTTTTTATTATTATTTGTATTTCCGTGTTTACATGACAGACAGTCATTTCATTCAGAATACCTCAATAAATAATTTTGCCCAGAGTTTTGAAATTCATGTCGATATTTTACCACAGGTTTACAATAAAAAGCGATACATTGATCATAATGAATTAATTTGTGTCAAAATTGCACATTAGTCACACAGAAATAAACTGGTTTACCGTTTATGACGTTTAGACGTTTAGACAATTGTGAACGTCTATTTCACAAAAGAAAGAGGACACACAACTTATTCAGTCGCGTCTGTGTCTGTTTATTTACAGGACATATTACATCACATTTAGAAAGAATGATAATTTCTTCAAATATGCCACCAAAAATATGACCTGGAGCTTTAGCACTCTCTCCCAGAAGGATACAGTTATATTTTCAGTCAGAGAAAAAGAGGATAGTCCGGTAGGCTATTAGACGCAGGCTACTGACAGATAAAATAAAAACAGGATTATGATAACCTATATGATTTGTCTGATTTCTTCAAGCGTTCATATTTACCATGTTTACTATGGTAATATTTAGCGTGCATAGTTTTTTGCATCGGCTATAAATATTCCTACCTTATACTGTGATCAGAATCCACATCGGATCACAAACAGAAGGCATTATGTTAGCTGACAGAATTATCTGGCGCAAAACCAGGCATGCGCAGAAAGACGTACACTCAAAAGTGTAATCAGATCAGCTCGTTTACATGGTGTAATCTTTCGTTTGATCTGTTCATGAAAAGGTTTATTCCACCCCCTTCAATCCGACTGAAATTTCAATCGGTTTGAGCATTTTTATTCCGATTGAGGTGTTGACATGGAGCATTTTCATTCTGATTGGACTTTTAAACTGGTTATAATCGGAATACAATGCTACATGTAAACGGGGCTACAAAACTATATTGCATTCTCACTGAATCGCAGGAAACATTCATGGCAAAGGAAAAGTCAGCCCCTGTTTTTAATTGGCATACATGATTACTGACATATGCATACATGATTTAGAAACAATGTTAAACAAGACATATTGAAATGCTGGTGATGTCAAGGTACGCAGTGTGTGTACTTTGCATCCAGGCAGGGGTGCCATTAATTTACATGCATGTCTTTTGTTTCACAACAGTTGGTTTGAGTAAATGACAGACTGCCAACTTTTGGGTGAACTATTCAGGAGGGATGAATTAAACCGGGGCAGCAGCTTCACACACAAATTTTTTCTCTTGGAAACAGAAAGCGTCCGTCCAGAAATCTGTCTCTCCCGCTGGATGTCCCAGACTAGCACAGTCTTCACCGGCAGGATGGCCTTTAGTCCAGTTATCAGGCTCTCTGACTCCATTCTCTCGCTTTATCCAGAATCTACAGGATGAAAAAAAATAATAATTGGTTCTGTTTGGTAGCAACCTACTAATTATCTTGAAGTATTGTTAGTTTTAATGCAGAGGTTGTATTGTCAAGATTAATGAAGCTCTTACTCTGCTGAATCATTTAGTGGCTGGTTGTTCACCCAGACCCAGTGTCCCTCAGTGTCCAAATCATTAAGACCAATCCAGTGCGTCACTTTAACTTTAGAGGTCAGAAAATCCTGATGGAGAAAAAAAAATGTTTTGTCTTGTGACATATTATAATGCACATAAGGTTTCGAGCAGAGAAATGTGTAGCCTAATATTTAATGTCAGTGGGAAATCAAAATTGACTATTCATTGGATTTATTGAGAATGATTAATCATGGCATGTTATTCTAAATGAATTAATATATATATTTTTTTATTTTTTTTTATTTTTTAGGCAACAAATTGATTCAAAATGTAATAATGTGCTCCTTTGCTGAAACGTCTCGGGTTACGACTGTAACCCTTGTTCCCCGAGAAGGGAACGAGACACTGCGTCGTCGTCGTGACGACACTATGGGAACGCCCCCAGCGTAACGCATCTGAAGTATGAATGAAATCTGTCCAATCCTGATTGGTGCTGCGTCATGACGTAGTAGATGACGGCATACCCGGAAGCTACAAAGGGACGCCGGCTCAAACACACGTTAGCTACTTTGCGATGAAGCAAGCGCTCTTAACGTGATAGGTGTGGCGGCGAGACGCAGTGTCTCGTTCCCTTCTCGGGGAACAAGGGTTACAGTCGTAACCCGAGACGTTCCCCTTCGAGGGAACTCGCACTGCGTCGTCGTCGTGACGACACTATGGGAACGCAATGCCCACTATGCCACACCGTAAGCACGCCACCCTAGTGTGAAGCTGGAAGACCAGGCACACTTAGGACGCGAGCACTCTGGCGCCAGGCGTCACAGGGAGTTGCAGACTATAAAATCTTATGAAGGTGTGCGGAGTGGCCCACCCAGCCGCTTCGCAAATATCTTGAAGCGAGGCTCCAGAAAGGAGGGCTACCGAGGAGGCCATGCTCCTGGTAGAATGAGCCCTCACAGCTATAGGTGAAGGCAGATTGCGCACCTGATAAGCCGTGGCTATAGCCTGAACAATCCAATTACTGATTGTCTGCTTGGATGCAGGCAGCCCTTTCTTGGGTGAACCAAAGCACACCAACAACTGGTCTGACTTCCTCCACTGAGAGGACCTCTCAAGGTACACTCTCAGGGCTCTGACTGGGCAGAGCAGGTGAAGTCTCCCCTCTTCCGCCGTCACGTGAGGTGGAGGATGGAAAGCCTGAAGAACCACTGACCGTGCCACATTAGATGGCACCTTGGGCACATAGCCCGGTCTAGGGTGTAAGATGGCCTTAACTCCGCCAGGGGCAAACTCCAGGCAAGTTGGCATTATAGCCAAGGCCTGGAGATCCCCCACTCTCCTCAGAGAGGTGATAGCAAGGAGAAAGGCCACCTTAAGGGTCAGGTTCTTTGCCTCAGCCGACTCCAGTGGCTCGAAGGGGGCCTCAGCCAACCCTTCAAGTACCACCGCCAGGTCCCAGGTTGGAACTCTGGAGCGAGCCGCAGGCCTCATCCTCCGAGCCCCACGGAGGAAACGTACAACCAGATGGTGCTTCCCCAAAGGCCCATCACCTACAGGCGAGTGGAAAGCCGCAATGGCAGCCACATACACCTTTAGTGTGGACGGGGTTAGACCGGCGGAGAAACGATCTTGGAGGAACTCCAGCACTGAAGCCACTGGGCAGTTAACTGGGTCCACCTCACGCTCTCTACACCAAGTGGAAAACACATTCCACTTCAGGCTGTACAGTCTCCTGGTAGAGGGAGCCCTGGAGCTGAGTAAGGTCTCGACAACGTCTGCCGACAGGCCAGCCTCTAGGTACCGAGCCCCCTCAGGGGCCAGACCCAAAGGTTCCACAGCTCTGGCCGGGGGTGAAATATTGTGCCCCCTGCCTGAGACAGCAGATCCCTCCTCAGAGGGACCTGCCACGGGAGGCCGTCTAGCAGAGCTATAATGTCCGAGAACCAAACTCGGGTCGGCCAGCGGGGTGCTACTAAAAGTAGACTGATCCCCTCTCGGCGAACCCGCTCCAAGACTCCCGGGAGCAGAGCGATCGGGGGAAATGCGTACAGACGCAGCCTCGGCCACGTCTGCATCATGGCATCCAACCCCAGCGGAGCTGGATGCCTGAGAGAAAACCACAGTGGGCAGTGGGACGTCTCTCGAGACGCGAACAGATCCACTTCCACTGGGCCGAATCTCACGCACATGGCTTCCACCACCTCTGGGTGGAGCCGCCACTCCCCGGGCCTCAGCCCCTGCCTCGACAGGACGTCTGCTCCCTGATTTTGGTCCCCGGGGACATACATCGCTCTGAGAGACGACAGTTTCCCCTGGGACCACAGGAGGATCTGGTGTGCCAGTCTGCATAGATGGCGCGACCTCATACCCCCCTGGTGATTCAGATACGCGACAACGGAAGTGTTGTCCGAGCGTATCAGGACATGGTGGCCGCAGAGGTCTGGGAAAAAGCTCCTCAGAGCTCTGTAGACCGCCAGCATTTCCAGGCAATTGATGTGCCAGGAAGAGTGCCGGGTCTCCCACAGACCTCTCGCAAAGCGGCCGTCCATGACCGCGCCCCAACCAGTGAGGGAGGCATCTGTTGAAACGGTTTTCCGGCAACATGACGCTCCCAACACTGGTCCCTGGGACAGGAACCAAGGTTTCCTCCATATGACGAGAGAACGAAGGCATCTGCGCGTTACTCTGATCATACGGAACGGATTTCCCCTCGGGGAAAACCCCTTGGCTCTCAACCACCACTGTAGGGGTCTCATGTGCAGCAGGCCAGAAGGTATGACGCTGGACGCTGCTGCCATGTGCCCCAGCAGTATTTGAAACTGCTTCACAGTGAGGTTGTGGCCTAGCTTCACTCTGGAGACCACCGCCTGTATGGAACCCACCCGAGCAGGAGACATTTGTGCCCGCATCGTCGTGGAGTCCCATACCACTCCCAGGAAGGTAGTCCTCTGGGAGGGCGTCAACACGCTTTTCTTCGTGTTGAGTCTCAGCCCCAAGCACCTGATATGAGCGAGAACGACATCTCGATGTCGAACTGCCATATCGTACGACTTGGCTAATATTAGCCAGTCGTCGATGTAATTGAGTACACGAATGCCCTGGAGTCTCAGCGGAGCCAGCGCTGCATCCATGCACTTGGTGAAGGTGCGAGGGGAAAGAGCTAGGCCAAAGGGAAGAACCCGATATTGGTACGCTTCGCCCCCGAAAGCGAACCTCAGGAACTTCCTGTGACATGGAAGGATGGAGATATGGAAGTATGCGTCCTTCAGATCTATCGTGACAAACCAGTCCTCGAACTGGATCTGACTCACGATGGCTGGAATTGTGAGCATCTTGAACCTGAATCTCCTCAGAGAACGATTCAAGTGCCTGAGATCTATTATTGGACGCAACCCCCCATCCTTCTTGGGAACTATGAAGTACCGGCTGTAGAACCCGGACTCCCTGTGTGGCAGAGGAACACGTTCTATGGCCTCTTTTACCAACAGGGATTGAACTTCTTGTTCCATAACCCGAACCTGCTCTGGGCCGACCACAGTCCAGACCACCCCGTTGAACTTCGGGGGGGGGGAGCTGAACTGCAGTCTGTAACCCAGCTCTACAGTACGCAGGGCCCACGCAGATATATTCGGAAGGCATGACCATGCGCCGAGATAATCTACTAAGGGAACCAGCCTCTCGAGGCTGGCCTCGGGTGTCAACCGAGCCTCGTTCCCGACCCCCTGAAGCGGCTGACCGGCAGGGAGCAGTCGAGAATGATTTTCGGTGTGCGTACGCGTTCGCTGCCCAGCCGCAGGTCTTATTTGAGGCGGCTGGAGCGGCGTGCGTGCGCGGGAAATCAGTGTGGCCCGAAGCGTACTGGACGGCGGGAACACAGCACTGATTTCCCGAGAGCTCCGGGAGGGAGGCGACCTCGATCGCTCCATCCCGGGGGGGGACAGCTCTCAGCGGTCCGGCCGCAATTAGGACCGCTTAGAGGAAGCCTTCTTCGCCTGAAGGACGGTCCTCAGATCGACCTTAGGCTCCGAAGGCTTACCTCTAGAGCGCCGCCTCCTCTGCCAGGCTCCCTCGGGAGGGGCTTGGGAGGCGACACTCTCTTTTTGCACCTGACGGTGCGAGGAGCTGGTAGACGGCTGAGGCTGCCCCTTAGAGGCAGCCTTCCTAGAGGAGCTGGGGCGACGGGGGAGGTATTGCTGGAAGGCCGCCGACTGCTTTCTCACCTCCTGAAACCTTCCAACAACGGTATCAACCGCGCCACCGAAAAGGCCAGAAGGCGAGATCGGGGAATCCAAGAGAAAATGCTTTTCTTTCTCTTTCATCCCCGATAAATTCAGCCACAAATGTCTCTCCACACACACCAAACCAGCCATGGAGCGGCCGATGGCACGGGCCGTCTCCTTGGTGATGCGGAGAGACAAATCGGTGGGCTTCCTGAGCTCCAGAATATCCTCTGGAGAAGGCCCCTGGCCTTCATCCAGCTCCTTAAGGAGGTCGGCCTGGTAGGCTTGCAACACTGACATTGTGTGCAAACAGCCACCAGCACGCCCAGCCGCCATATAAGCCCTGCCCACCAGCGCTGAAGTGTCTCGACACGGCTTAGTGGGCAGTACCGGGGCCTTAAGGGACGATGCGGCCTCAGGGGAGAGATAGCTCGCGAGAGCTTCCTCTACCCGAGGCAATCTCCCATAACCAGACTCAGCCGCCCCCAAAATATTGGCAAAATCAAGAACTGGGGGATTAGAGAGCCTGGCTGAGAATGGTTTATCCCACGACTTACACAACTCATTGTGTAAGTCGGGGAAAAAAGGAAGACCCCGGCGTGGAGGTTGAGATCTGCGCTTGAAGAACCTCTCATCCAGCTTACTGGGCGGCTGAATTTGAGGTTCCTCCTGCGGCCAATCGATATTAAGTTTGGCCACAGCGCGCGTCAAAACATCCACAAGCTCCTCTTGAGCGGGTGCGTGCGTTTGTGTACTCTCTAACGCATCACCCGGCTCGATGTTCAAATTGTCTGATTCCTCAGAACCAGACAACTGTAACATCTGATCTTCCGCCTCGCGGGAAGAAGCCGCCTCGCGGGCTTCCACACGGGGCGGGAGAACATCTGAATCATCAGACGAGGACTGGGAAGATGCCGTAGCAGTCCCAAGTCCCGCTGATAGATCCATTTGTGAGCCCCACGATCTGCGACGCCGCTGTGCCTCGGCAACAGCGGGTCCAGAACCGCGAGGCTCGCGAGCCTGGCCGTGCTGGTCAAACACAGCGAGCCGTGAGCGCAGCGTTCTCAGCGGCAGCTTATCACACTCGCTGCAAGCGGCTCCCTCGAGAGCCGCCCTAGCGTGCTGCACGCCGAGACAATACACACACAGCTGGTGTGTGTCCGAGCCCGAAATATAGCGCGGACACGGATGCACACACCTTTTAAACTGCTCGCTCATTTTAATGCTTGTGACTTGTGAAAGGACAGACAACAATAAATAAGACTGACAAACACAGAGCGCTTCAGCTGAAGAGCAAAAAGCTAACGTGTGTTTGAGCCGGCGTCCCTTTGTAGCTTCCGGGTATGCCGTCATCTACTACGTCATGACGCAGCACCAATCAGGATTGGACAGATTTCATTCATACTTCAGATGCGTTACGCTGGGGGCGTTCCCATAGTGTCGTCACGACGACGACGCAGTGCGAGTTCCCTCGAAGGGGAACTACTTTCCTTTTTAGATATCATGCATCAAATTTAAGGCTTTTGACATGTTTGATCGGTGAACAAGCCAAGCCTGGTTGTTTCTTCACAAGTCTTTTGAACAAGATGCTAACTTTCACTCAATCTTCTGAGACCATCAGAGACTTCTTTAAACCATGATCATCAATGCATACATTTTTTGTTTAACTATACATCATGTTACAGAAGTGAAGGGGATTAATATACTGTAAATGAAGTGATGAAGTGCAGAACACACCTGCTCTGCTTTGCTGTTTATGATCACTAGATGTCCTCCTCGACTCACACAGTGATCTCGACTCTGTGTCCAGTTCATCTTGACCATAGAGAAGTAGTAGCACTTTCCCCCAGAATAAATCCAGTTTACGGCACAAAGTGCACAACCTGTGCTGGCTTTTGAGAAAGAGAGACAATTCAGTTATTCATTATTTCACTCATTTTTAGTAATTGTGCTTATTTATAGTACAGTATGTGTGTAATGAATGTCTTTTAACTTTGCACAAGACTCAAATCTGAAGACATACGATTTAATCTGTTCAGCTTTCTAAGTGTCTCCTCATGCTGGTTGTGGAGCGCATCAAACTTTTCTTTGTAATCTGAATGACAAGGCCAAAAACAAACACAATCAGGATGAAAATGATCCATTCTTCAGAACACAATACTCTTGAAGTTAATCAAAGTTTGGTTCAGTGTGCAGAACACTTTGTCTAAGCCTGTGTCATGGGTGTGAAAGAGAATTGCAGTCTGGCGTAGTTGTCTGTGAGCCATGACTGGTACAGAAACAGTTATGAAAAAGGAAGAAAACAAATGGTTGGAGAAATGTGTTCAAATGACTGACTTGTATTTACTGAACAAAAAGAACTGTGATACATTTTTATATGTATGAATCTGAACGTTACTTAACCTACTGGTGTAGTTGGCTGTAAGTTCCTCAAGCTCTCTCACCATGGCTGGTACAGAAACCGTTATGAAGAGAATGGTGGAGAAAAGAAAACAGACAAAGTCACTCTCATATTCATGTATCTTTGTGCACAGTTAATGTTGCTGTACTGGTGCATTAAATATATTTTACTCACTTGTACCATTCGTTTGTTGGGCAGACGGTTTCATTGAATCACTGATATCTGATTGAAGACATGCACAAAAATACATGACTTGACTTGAAGATTAAAAGCAGTAGCAGTGATACCACACACACACACACACACACACACTGTTTGGTTTTAAATAGGCAAATGCTTAAGTCTATGATTGGATCATTATTCCAGTGATTATTACTATATTGTTCCAAATATAAGACAATGGTATTTATGGTATACCATAAAAATAACCTGCAGTTCTCATTTCCAGTAGATCTCACAATAACTGATTCCTCACCTTTTTGTGTGTGTGTGTACAGTGACAGATGTTGGCATGACAAAACAATTGGCGATCCGCATTACCTATCTAATCAAGGGGGTATGAATTTCTTTCCCTAAAAAAACAGCAGTTTCTCCCTGAAGACGGAGGGCAGGTGCTGGGAAAGACTTTTCTGTGGCATAATGCTAATCCATTACGCCGCATCATACTTAAGCAAGGATATTGACAGGCAAGTTTGTCAGTACCTAGCCGAAGTAAGAAATGATGGGCCTCGCTTCTGGTATGTTCAGCTCTTTGGTGATATCCAGTGCCTTTAGCTGGATGACTGCTCTGGCTATGTACTGACACACTTGCCTGTCAATTTCTTCAAAGATGATGCTTTTAAGCTTTTGTTTGACCGTTAGCATTTTTTGGGCTCGCCATCTTCTAATCTTATACTCTGACACGTCGTATTTTTCATCTGCTTAATGAGAGTTGTTTGACTCCTCTGCACTTATCTCATGAGCATAATGTTTGTATCATAACGTCTCCTCAGTTGCTGGTTCACTTGCCTGACATTTAACCTCTCTGTTCTGGGCGGTCATTTGCCATCATGAGGTCACACTCACATGGCACTGTAAACTTCCCTCTCTCTTTCTTGCTCTTCAGTGGAGTTTCCTGGGGTCAGAAATTTGATGAGACATTATTTCTGAAATCTGAACCCTTGAATCAGCACAGAATTTCTATCAGCAACTATTCGTGAATTTTAACATGCAGTCCAGAGCGGGTCGCTTCAGTCCTGGGGGAAACACTCGTTTTATACGTATTTGGCTCTTCTTATTGTTGCAGGTGTATTATTGCCGTAGAAATCTAGACCCTGGATATAAGACCCCATTTTTTCAGATGTAACCTATTTCCAAGAAAAAAACACTCTTATATTCGGAACAATAAGAGTATGTTTCTAGCATATTATATGTTTGGCAATAGTTCTTCTAACCCTAATTGATGGAGTGTGTAGCATTTCATTTCTTAAACAACCATGGAAGACAAATCATGGCCATTTCTCAGCATGACAATGTCAAGATTCGTCAGGCTCAAATTGTGAAAGAATGGTTTTGAGGAGTATGAAGAATCATTTTCAGAAGAATCGCCTCCTTTGAGTCCAGACCTTAAATTCATTGAATGTCTTTGGGATGTGCTGGAGGAGACTTTACAGAGTGCTGGACTCTGGATTCATCTCTTGATGGAAATAAATGGTGTGACGTTATATAAAATATACAATCTTTGTTTCTACATTATTTTGGAGATTCAATGTAAAAAAATTATATAAAAATATATTAAAAACTTTAATGTTAATTAATCATGATTAATTACCGGAAAATGTGTAATTAATTAAATTGCACTACTCACACAGAATCCCTAGAATACAGAGACTCCCAAGAGCAAAAACAATAAAGACAATCAGAAGAACTTTAGTCCACTTAGGGAGATGAACTTCCCTCTCTCGCTCTTGCTCTTCAGTGGAGTTACCTGGGGTCAGAAGTTTGATGAGATGTTATTTCTCAAATCTGAATCCTTGAATCAGCACAAAATTTCTGCCAGTAACTATTCCTGAATTTACATTTATAACATTTCTGCAATATATATTATGCAAAATGCATTTTCAACATGTGTGACAAGTTGCCCCAACCAGACATTTTATGAACTTTGTCCTGTTGTCCTGAGAACGTCTCGGTTACATATGTAACCCTCGTTCCCTGAGGAGGGAACGGAGACGTTACGTCAGTGACTGACAATTGGGGGTTTTGCTTAGAAGCCTATCACCTTCGAGTTCTTACAAAACGAGCCAATGGCAAAACAATGCCATGTGTCTGTGGAATTTGCATAGCGCAACTCCGCCCCACCGCGTGGGTATAAAAGGAGCAGCGAGGCATTATGTTATGCTGAGGAGCAGAGACTGAACTCCCGGCTGTTCCAGCAGTACAGCGGTTGTGGCAGGGGAACGAGGGTTACATACGTAACCTAGACGTTCCCTTTCGTTCAGTCACTCCGAGTTACGTCAGTGACAGACGAATGGGGGTCCCAATTCAATCACGCCACAGCGGCTGTCTTCCAGTGCCCTGGGCAAGTTTGAGCTCCCTGTCGTGAGATTAGCACGGACAAAGGGCTAGGCTTAATGCAAGAATACCAAGGTACACTGGGTGGCATATCCCAGGTGGAATATGTAACACAGCGCCTACCCGTAGGGAGGACTTAGAATATACACATGACCCGAGTACGGGATGCATATGCACTGGTGAAGGATACGATCGCGACCTTCGTTCCAGCCGAAAAGAAGTCCGACTTCTACAGCCCCTACTTCATTGTAACTAAGAACAGCGGTGGGTTACGACCAATCCTGGACCTGCGCATCTTGAACCAAACCCTTCACAGGCTTCCATTCAAGATGTTGACAGCCAAACGCATTTTCGAATGTGTCCGTCCGTTGGATTGGTTTCCAGCGATCGACCTGAAGGACGCATACTTTCATGTCTCCATTCTTCCTCGACACAGACCATTTCTACTGTTTACTTTCGAGGGGCAGGCATACCAGTACACGGTATTTACATTCTGGCTAGCCCTGTCTCCTCGTGTCGTCACGAAAGTCGTTGATCTGTTTGCCTCCCCAGACTCTTCCCACTGCCGCTGGTTCTATATCCTGACCGAGGGGACCCTCGGCTTGGATGCACTAACGCACAGCTGGCCGCGGGGCCAGTATGGTATAGCGGACTCCCCAAAAGCGGGGAAGGGACCGTGCAAATTTAATCTCATAGCCGAGCCTGATGGCCAGCGGGACAGAATGGGAAGCTCTAACCAGCCTCCCAAAAACTGAACCAGCGGGGTCATGTGAACCACAGACGTACCAACGCATTCTCATCCTTGGGCGTCATAATACTGACGCTTGTGACATTTCGTCGACATCGAACGCACATGGCACCCTTTAGCGTCAATATGAGACGCACAGAGCTTTGTTCGGTTATGGGTAGGTTTAGGTCTAGTGTAGGGTTAGGGTTAGACCGCTAGGAGGCGCCTTCTGGCCCATTTCTATCTGCGTCTCATATTGACGCTAAAGGGTGCCATGTGCGTTCGATGTCGACGAAATGTCACGAGCGTCAATATATGACGCCCTAGGATGAGAACGGGCTGGACGTACCCACAATGGGGCAGTGAGGCAGAATGACCGGCCCAGACGTGGGAGGCGGAGCGTCCTGGTGTGATATTCGGGAGGTTGAGCGAATCCCTTTCCTCAACTCCCCCATAACAGAAACTTCCTGCTCAGCTACTGTTCGGACGCTCTTGCTTACTGCTCCGCGCTTTGCTCTATCGCTTTTACATTTTATCTCCTATATTTTTATATTTTATTTCCTTTTATCACCTAATTTTAACTTCAGCAAACTGCACAGTGCTCAGACAACAAAGTTTGGATTACTACAAAAACGCAGAATTCTTTTACCCGACCAGCTTACATTCCGGGAAAGGAAAACACAACTGCCTACATTCATACGGATAAGAGAGAAAATGCCTCTTCAGGTTCAAGAATCTACTTGCTGCACTAACTGCCACAGACTTTTACAAAGGATTGCAGTTCTCGAAACAAAGTTACTTACGGGACCACCAAACCAGACGGAGCACACAACAGAGCTTCGTCATGGACACCCTCAGCATACCGGTGAGTCCCATGAAACTAGTGCTCCTCGACAGGTAGAGAAACAAGCCGATCGACTTACTAATCGATGGCACAAACAGGGAGCGAGACCCAAAGGCACTCGAGACATCAGATTGTCACGAGCATCACATATTGCCGCAGTAGCATCTTCTACCCCAGATACAGCTCTGACAAGGATTGCAAACACTGGTCTCCTACCACCGCCTATACATCTTGAGAACAGATTTGAAGTACTAATGAATGTAAATGAGGAATCCCCAAATGTGATGAATGTGATCGAACACAGACTGAATGGGCCAGTAGCTAACACTGATGCTAACTGGCGCTCAAGGTCGAGCAGACAGCGGCACTCAGCTCAGAGCACAGCCGAGCCCAGGACTCTGATAGTGGGGGACTCCACAATCAGAAACATTAGCAGCAGTGATACAACTACATGCTGCCTTCCACAAGCAACAACTTCTGATGTAAACAGGGAACTTCAGAACATTCTGATGAAACATAAGACTGCAAATCGACTCATCATACATGTGGGGAAGAATGATATTCATAAAGAGCAGTCAGAACTCCTTAAGAAGGATTTCAATGAACTTTTTGAAACACTTAAAAGACTGAAAGTTCAAACATTCATCAGTGGACCTCTCCCAGCAAGAGGAACAAACAGGTTTTCACGGTTGCTTGGGCTAAATACATGGCTGCAAAAAACCTGCAATATAAACGGAGTAAACTTCATTGACAATTTCAATCTTTTCTGGAGTCAGAGACAACTTTTTCATCGGGATGGCCATCACCCAAACAAACTTGGTTCAAGAGTGTTAAAGGACAATTTCTACTTCTCCCTCATACATCCTTCTGCAGTTTGTGCCAATCCACTCAATCTGAACGGCACACACACACCTGGACACAGTATGAATGACCACGGGACTTCACTTCAGCAGCAAAATGGACATGCGGTTGACATATCACACAAGGACAATGATAACACCACTCCGCCACAACAACCTCTGCTCACGGACACAATCTCAGCTGAGCCCTGCCCACAGAGAGACTTATCAGAACTGCTTGAAGTTTCAGCACCCAAGGACAACTTCCTGGAAAACAGCCAGGGAAGCCAGGACAGCATATCACAACCTCCTATAACACCAGAGCAACAGCCCCTTTCACCAGACACGCTATCCCTCTCTCCAGCATCGCCACTACTGTGCTTCTCACAGAAAATGGAAGAACTGGTGCATGCTGGAACCAGACTATCCCACTCTTTTGCTGCAAGCCCCCAGATACCAACCAAAAAACGACAGGCACCATTACCACCAAAGCCTGCGGGCCCAGCTCGCCCTCCCCCTCCTGTGAGAGCTCTTCGGCCTCTGCCACAACGCCAGGGCCCACACCCTCCTCCATCTACTCGAGGTGAACCAAAAACAACTGATACCAGCTCTCAGTGATGTTTTTTGGGTCCCCGCTCTGATAACAGTAACTTTCTCAAATGTTTACAGAACAAGCGGGAACCCAGTGTGCCTGTATCTTTCTCTATTGCTGTTTTATTACAAGATAGAAAATCTAAGGCCTTCAGTAGCCGTGCAGCAAACCTAACTAATCTGGTGCCTATTACACGTCAAAGTAAGATTGATGTGGGGACAAAAAGTAAGACTGTTAAGTTAGCACTTTTAAACATTCGTTCACTTAAAAATAAATCACTTCTAGTCAACGATTTAATAACCACAAACAACCTGGATTTTATGCTTCTAAATGAAACCTGGCTAGAAGCCAGCTGCAGTGCAACAATCCTCAATGAAGCAGCCCCTCCAAACTTTACTTTTATGAGTGTCTGCAGAGCTGTTAAGAGAGGTGGGGGTCTAGCTGCTCTTTTTAAAGATATCTATCAATGTAAGCAAATATCATTTGGGAATTACCCTTCTTTCGAATATCTGGGTATTGTGTTGAAAGGTGCTCCACGCATTTTACTTATCATTATTTACAGGCCTCCAAAATACTCTCCAGCCTTCGCTGAGGACTTTACAGAACTGTTATCAACAATTACCTCAGAGTTTGACTGTTTTGCCATTGCAGGAGATTTTAACATTCACATAGATAGTGCAGAGAACAATATGGCAAAAGAAATCAAAACTGTTTTAAAAACTTTTGATCTGACTCAGCATATACATGGACCCACACACAATCGTGGACACACTCTAGATTTACTTATCAGTAAGGGTCTAAACATTTCATTAATTGTTATTAAGATATATATCATATATATGATATATTGATCTCTCCTGCCACTGAAGCTAGATCTGTGTCTGTCAAGAAGAGATGCTTAAATGAGAACACTAGTGTACTATTTATGAAGGCTATATCCTTAACACCAAGCATATCTGCAGACTCTGTTGATTTTCTCCTTGATTCTTTTAACTCAAAAGTTAAAGGTATAATTGATGATATTGCTCCTGTGAAAGTCAGGAAGAAGAGTGGCAGACAAAAAGCACCTTGGAGAAACTCAACAGCAGTGCAAACTATGAAAAGACAATGCAGAAAAGCAGAGCGCATGTGGCGGAAGACTAAACTTGTAGTCCATTATAACATCTACAAAGACAGCCTTCATGCTTTCAATATGGAACTAGGCAAAGCTAGACAGACTTTCTTCTCAAATATGATAAACAGCAATTTAAACAACACACGCACTCTTTTTGCTACTGTAGAGAGACTGACAAACCCTCCAAGCCAGATTCCCAGTGAAATGCTCTCAGAGAACAAGTGCAGTGAGTTTGCTTCTTTCTTCTCTGAGAAAATCAGTAATATCAGAAAGGTGATCAGCACATCCTTGAGTTGCACTGAGGTCAGACAGATCAAACCACCTGAGAAATTAGTTACTATGTCTGATTTCAAAGAAATTGATGGCAAAATTTTGGAAGAAACTGTACAGCACCTTAAAACATCAACATGCGCTCTTGACACACTTCCCACATCATTTTTCAAAAGTGTGTTAAACAGTTTAGAAGCAGATCTTCTAGAAGTGGTAAATGTCTCACTTCGCTCTGGGAGTTTTCCAAACTCCCTGAAAACTGCAGTTGTCAAGCCCCTCCTGAAAAAGAGCAATCTGGATAAGACTATATTAAGCAACTATAGGCCGATCTAAAATCTTCCTTTCATAGGCAAGATCATTGAAAAAGTTGTCTTCAATCAGCTGAACAAATTCTTGAGCTTGAATGGATCCTTTGACAATTTTCAGTCTGGTTTCCGACCGCACCACAGCACAGAGACAGCGCTCATAAAGATAATAAACGATATTCGCTTAAATACTGATTCAGGCAAATTATCAGTGCTGGTATTACTTGACCTTAGTGCTGCATTTGACACTGTCGATCATAACATACTTCTTGACAGGCTGGAAAACTGGGTGGGGCTTTCTGGGATAGTCCTAAAATGGTTCAGGTCATACTTAGATGGGAGAGGTTATTATGTGAGTATAGGAGATCATAAGTCTGAGTGGACATCCATGACATGCGGAGTCCCTCAAGGCTCGATTCTTGCGCCACTCCTGTTCAACCTGTATATGCTCCCAATGAGCCAAATAATGAGAAAGAACCAAATTGCTTACCACAGCTATGCAGACGACACACAGCTCTACTTAGCCCTATCGCCTAACGATTACAGCCCAATTGACTCCCTGTGCCAATGCATTGACGAAGTCAACAGTTGGATGTGTCAAAACTTTCTTCAGTTAAACAAAGACAAAACTGAAGTCATTGCGTTCGGAAACAAAGATGAAGTTCTCAAGGTGAACACATACCTTCACTCTAGGGGTCAAACAACTAAAAATCAAGTCAGGAATCTCGGTGTGTCACTAGAGTCAGACCTTAGTTTCAGTAGTCATGTCAAAGCAATAACTAAATCAGCATACTATCATCTGAAAAATATTGCAAGAATTAGATGCTTTGTTTCCAGACAAGACTTAGAGAAACTGGTAACCCTTCCTTTTACAGTCCCCTAATTACTAGGAATTTACCTGGTAAATATATGGTAAGTTATAGTTGGTTATTGGTAATTACCACAGGTAACAAGTATGTAAATGCAGAGAAACTACAAACTAATTACTAAGTATTTACTGGGTAAATATATGTTTAAGTTATAGTTGGTTATTGGTAATTACCACAGGTAACAAGTATGTAAATGCAGAGAAACTACAAACTAATTACTAAGTATTTACCTGGTAAGCATATGGTAAATTATAGTATTTTAGTGTGTAATTACTTAAGGTGATTAGTATGCAATTACAGAGAAACTACCAGGGAAAAAAACACCACTGTTAAATATCAACTCAACAAAGTACTGTGTACTTGTTACCTGTTTAGGTTGGTAATAACTCAGATTTAATTGTGTACTTCCTCAGAATGTAGGCAGCCAATTTTTAGAAACACCTCCAGTATTACCCATCAATTCAAGTTAGGTGTGTACTAGTTATCCTAGGGTTATGTTGTTAACAGTCCATGTTTATTTATTACTACCTTGAAATTAAGATGGTAGTTTCCAATAAATTACTTTCTTACATAGTTGTTGTTCATTGTTACACCCATTTATAGAGGGTTTATCAAATAATTTACCTTACACTTACCTGGTAACTACCCCGCAGGAACAGTTTTCCCTAATGTCATGGTACATCTTAAATACTGGGTATGTTCTTGCAGATGTTTTTACAATTTACTCTGTAAGTAAAGTGCAACTGTACTGTAAAATGAAGCCTTGTTTATTTCCATGGAATTACTGGGATCTTGCCCTATAACCTGATCATTCCCTTTTCCATAGTCACATTTTTTTTACCTCGTATGTCCTGCAACGTTACGGAAAACATGACAATTTACTCGGTAAGTAAAGTGTAACTGTACTGTAAAATGAAGCCTTGTTTATTTCCATGGAATTACTGGGATCTTACCCCTATAACCTGATCATTCCCTTTTCCATAGTCACATTTTTTTTACCTCGTATGTCCTGCAACGTTACCAAGGAAAACATGACAATTTACTCTGTAAGTAAAGTGCAACTGTACTGTAAAAGGAAGCCTTGTTTATTTCTATTGTATTACCAGACTCTTACCACATCCTTTGCTGCTTAAACATTTTTGAAATCACAAACTTTTACCATGTGTGTTCTGCAACTTAACTAAAACATTCCAGCCTGGTCTCATTAATAAGTAGTATTAATACGTAATTTTCAAAGATTGAAAACTACATAGGCTACAATTATGAAGAAAAACAACATACGTGTAATCACAATAATTTATTTATTGCGAAAATGTCAAAACCGGTACCAAAAGTCGTTCACATGACGATGTGTTGCAGTCACAGTCCTCTCTCTCAGTATATAATAGTTTTGAATGAGGTACAGAGCAGAATTTAAGTTATTAATCCATGAAAATGTTAATCCGGCTTCCCTCTGTGTGAATGCGCGCACGCTTCTCCATTTCAAATGTAGTTTACCGACTGAAATACGGCATGTTGCAATCTGTGACGAACATGGACGAACAGGTGAGAGCCAATGAGCGTTTGATATCACTGCCGTAAAACATGTCGTAACGCTTCTTGAGGGCGCAATTTTTGAATTTTGAATTCATCACGAGCGCGGGATTTGACAGTTACGGACTGCGCTGCTTGTGATAGCCTGTGAAATGGAGATGAAGATCACTCACTGGATAAAGGGCTGAATTTGGATCTCTTTCTTGCAAACGTATGGATTCTAAAGATTTGGATTATATCAAGTATAATAAAATTGATGTATTTTGTGAATTTATGTTGGTGTATTATTGTTCTATTGGAGAAAACGCATTTTGTGTCTCACTGTAAATAAACTAAATATTAAAATGGTTAAACGATTAAATAAGGTATTTTTAAGGTTTTAAAGTGTATTCTTGTTTAAATGCATGTAGGCTAATCGTTTTTGTGCTGTTAATTTGTAAACATTTTACATTTTAGTGCTGTAAATACGTCAGTATTATACGTTTCTGTGTGTATAAAACGTAAGTAAATGTACGGTAGAATTACACTTTACGTAAAAATATACACGTATTCTCATGAGATCACGTTGAACATTCTCAGTAAGTAAAGTGCAACTTTACTATAAAAGGAAGCCTTTTTATTTCCATGGAATTACTGGGATTTTACCCAATAATCTGTAATAGCTACAGTTACGTAGCTATTAGATTATAGGGTAAGATCCCAGTAATTCCATGGAAATAAAAAGGCTTCCTTTTACAGTACAGTTGCACTTTACTTACTGAGTAAATTGTCATGTTTTCCTTGGTAACGTTGCAGGACATACAAGGTAAAAAATTGTGACTATATGGAAAAGGGAATGATCAGGTTATATGGTACAATTCTGGTAATACCATGGAAATAAACAAGGCTTCATTTTACAGTACAGTTGCACTTTACTTACCGAGTAAATTGTCATGTTTTCCTTGGTAACGTTGCAGGACATACGAGGTAAAAAAAAATGTGACTATGGAAAAGGGAATGATTAGGTTATATGGTACAATTCCGGTAATACCATGGAAATAAACAAGGCTTCATTTTACAGTACAGTTGCACTTTACTTACTGAGTAAATTGTAAAAACATCTGCAAGAACATACCCAGTATTTAAGATGTGCCATGACATTAGGGAAAACTGTTCCTGCGGGGTAGTTACCAGGTAAGTGTAAGGTAAATTATTTTATTATTATGTAGCAATGAACAACAACTATGTAAGACAAAGTAATTTATTGGAAACTACCATCTTAATTTCAAGGTAGTAATAAATAAACATGGACTGTTACCAACATAACCTTAGGATAACTAGTACACACCTAACTTGAATTGATGGGTAATACTGGAGGTGTTTCTAAAAATTGGCTGCCTACATTCTGAGGAAGTACACAATTAAATCTGAGTTATTACCAACCTAAACAGGTAACAAGTACACAGTACTTTGTTGAGTTGATATTTAACAGTGGTGTTTTTTTCCCTGGTAGTTTCTCTGTAATTGCATACTAATCACCTTAAGTAATTACACACTAAAATACTATAATTTACCATATGCTTACCAGGTAAATACTTAGTAATTAGTTTGTAGTTTCTCTGCATTTACATACTTGTTACCTGTGGTAATTACCAATAACCAACTATAACTTACCATATATTTACCCGGTAAATACCTAGTAATTAGTTTGTAGTTTCTCTGCATTTACATTCTTGTTACCTGTGGTAATTACCAATAACCAACTATAACTTACCATATATTTACCAGGTAAATACCTAGTAATTAGGGGACTGTAAAAGGAAGGGTTACCGAGAAACTAGTGCATGCTTTCATCACCAGCAGGGTGGATTATTGTAATGGACTCCTCACTGGCCTTCCCAAAAAGACCATAAGACAGTTGCAGCTCATACAGAACGCTGCTGCCAGGATTCTGAGCAGAACCAGAAAATATGAACACATCACACCAGTCCTCAGGTCTTTACACTGGCTCCCAGTTAAATTTAGGATTGATTTTAAAGTATTACTACTGGTATTTAAATCATTCAATGGCCTAGGACCTCAATACATTGCAGATATGCTCACTGAATATAAACCCAACAGATCACTCAGATCATTAGGATCATATCAGCTAGAGATACCAAGGGTTCACTCTAAGCATGGCGAGTCTGCTTTTAGCTATTATGCCAGCCGCAGCTGGAACCAGCTTCCAGAGGAGATCAGAATGTGCTCCTACTGTAGTCACTTTCAAATCCAGACTCAAAACACTTCTGTTTAGCTATGCATTTACTGAATGAGCACTGTGCCACTGTTCGTCCGAATGTTTGTACTGTATTTTATTCTATTTTTCTATACTGTTTTAATTATTCTTATTTCTTTTATTATTTTAATTTCTTCTATGTAAAGCACTTTGAATTGCCATTGTGTATGAAATGTGCTATATAAATAAACTTGCCTTGCCTTGCCCCATATCCTAGGCTGGCCTCTTCGGCGGTACGGTCGAGGACTTTGAACAAAAGTTTAAGTCGCAGACCCATGGCATTGTTTTGCCATTGGCTCGTTTTGTAAGAACTCAAAGGTGATAGGCTTCTAAGTGAAACCCCCATTCGTCAGTTACTGACATAACTCGGAGTGACTGATTGTTACTCAAATATACAAAATATATGTACTGAAAGTTTAGCTTGAAGAATAGAATTCACATCTTAAGATCTTAGGAGTTTCAAACTGGATGTTTAAAATAAAACATACAAAACTGCTGCTAGAGAAAACCAGAGCAACTGGATATTTGATTTAAACCTTAACTAAGATAACCAACAGTAATATCCAGAGATACAAGCTACTCAACTTATGATATTTCACCATTTTGAATTTAAAATATGCTATCATACATTTGATTCATGTAATTCATAACTAAATGTGACTGGATTCCCCAACCACCCGCAGTCCACACACGAAAAATCTATGGCTCTGCTCGAGCCGCCTAGACAGATGTGTGACATTTTAGCATAAAAACTAATAAATTCACCAAAAGACGACAACTTTGGTGCACTATTCATTTTGTAGGCTAGCTACAATATTCTAAGATTAGAGTAAACTTTATAGTTACACAATATGTAGACTATCGGATATCAATAAAACACGTTGTCATATTATATTTGAATTGATTATTGCCACTTCCATAGTAGGCTACTGTATATTTAACTATACATGTTTTGCTAGTTCTCATCAGTATGTAAATGTCAGAAACATAAAATAAACATTAGTTGAAAGCACTGAACAGTTCAATACTGTGGCTCAGCACCAGCCAAAGCGTCAACATAGATTTGAATTCAGTAGTTGATAACGTGACACACTGAGAGTTCTAATCACACCTGTGTGATTGTACGCTTTAAATGGTTAATTATCAAATGCAAAATATATAATTTTTTGTCTTTTGGAAGCTGAATTTGGCTCAAAAATCTGAGGGCGCACATGCTCCCCTTGGGTTGAATAGGCATGACGCGTCTGAATGCAATGTAGCCTATGTCACACTGGACAAAAGCGGCTGTCAAATGGCTGTGTAATTGTTGAAAGAACACACAAGAAAGTAAGAAAACATAATAAAAACATAAGTTACTGCAGTAGAAATAGAAATTGTAATAAATACTGATAACACATCCTCTGCCTTTACCTTTGTATTGAGAGCAGGTTTTACCTGAAGCAACTGGTATGAAACTAGAATTTTCATAGATTGAATCCATTTCATGAGCCTGACAGAAGACGTGTCTTTTGTGCTGCTTGAGTTTGTTGAGAATAAGGAAGTCACATAAAATGTCACTCTTATACAGACAGACAGACAGACAGACAGACAGGAAATAATGAATTTATAAAAACAAAAAAAAGTGACACCTAAATGCCAAGCATGGCAACCCATACTCAGAACTTGTCCACTGTCACCATTTAAGAGAAGTGAGTGGTACACACATTAGGAGAAGTGAGTGGTACACACACACACACACACACACACACACACACACAAAACCTTCGGGTTACCAGTCTGATACTTTAACCATTAGGCCACGACTGCTCCATGTTTGAATGTTTAAATATGTCATAGCCTCTATAAAAAGATGTAAAATTATATGTTTGTATTCTCCAAGAGAGAATAATGAGGCTGTCTATTGCTTTACAAGTACATCCACAAAATGAAGCATAAAATCTCATATTGTTGGCATTTAGATTTTACTGCAGTAGATTTGCCACCTTAACCAACGTGGTTGAACGACCAATTTGACAATACTTTTGACAATACTTTGACAAAACCAAACTCCAGGCAGGAAATGTGTAACCAAACATGTTGATCAGCGGTTTGCAGAAGCAGCAATGGAATCGAGAGATTTTTGCAGGTTGTGCAAAAAAAAAAAAAAAACATGAAAGTGAGTGGTATTTACACCCACTCGAGCGATTTGTTTGCTAAACTAAAGAAGCCATTGAGCATCATCGAGAGGTTAAAAGGAATTGGATTGGATTAAACCTGCCAATAGCGCGCCAGGTGGATAAGCCAGTTTGTGATTGGTCCCCGCAAATTTGTAACGGAAGCAGGATAGAAGAATGTACAGGTTTCCAGCCTGAGCTGCAGGGCGAAATCAAATCACAGATCGGGCTGGGTTTACCCATGCAGTCTAGACATGAGGACCATTTCCAAAATAATTAAGTAGGGTGTATAGATGTACACTTCACACAATGTTTATTTTTTGTTATGGTAATAAACCTTCATTTAGGCCTACAGTTAGGGTACATTCATTTGTATCGCTAGTTTTGACTGTTAATCTTAGATTGTCATCTTCAAAAAGACATTACATTTGTCTTCTATAGAAGACTAGGAATAATGTAAATGTCACTGCAAAACCAGTTTGGAACCTCAGTCAATCCTTGCATCAATAGAGCATCATATATAAATGTCTATTACTGAAGTTCAGTTATGTTCTGTTAGCTTTATGAAAATTAACAAACTGCCACATTCGACTAAGAGCTATTACTTGCTAATTTATTTACAGAGTTTCTTGTTTGTTATTAGTAGTTAAAGGGTTAGTTCACCCAAAAATGAAAATTCTGTCAGTAATTACTCACCCTCATGTTGTTCCAACCGCGTAAGACCTTCGTTCATCTTCGGAACACAAATTAAGATATTTTTGATGAAATCTGAGAGCTGATCACTTCTCCATAGGCTGCTAGGTGACCGAAACTTGCTGGCCCAGAAAAGTTATTAAAGAGATCGTTAATATAGTCCAAGTGACTACAGTGGCTCAATCTTAAGTATATCAAGCGACGAGAATACTTTTTGTGCGCAAAAACAAACAAAAATAACGACTTTATTCCACTATTCATTTCCTTCTCTCTGGGTCTCGTAGTGTTTTTGCGCTGCGCGTCTGTGTTACACGTCACCACGTAGGCAAGTTTCGGTCACCTAGCAGCCTATGGAGAAGTAATCCAGCACTCAGATTTCATCAAAAATATCTTAATTTATGTTCCGAAGATGAACGAAGGTCTTACGCGGTTGGAACAACATGAGGGTGAGTAATTACTGACAGAATTTTCATTTTTGGGTGAACTAACCCTTTAATAGAATTTTAATAGTGTGTTACTCATTTGCTACTGTGTAGTTATCCATTAATGACGGAACAGTATTCTAAAGTGTTACCCCACAAGTTAATATGTCGTGACTCGTGGCCGTGACAAAACTAAGTGAAACTAACATGTCCCTTCCTGGTCACCATGCTATAGACATTTTATATTTTATTTTATTTATTTTTGCTTAATAATAATAATACTAATAAAACACCTCCTGAGGCGTAATCACCATTCAACTGTTTGGGAATACATTTTTAACAGTTTTTTAAAGTTTTTTTAACATAGCCAGCTTAAAAGTTTCCGGTACATATCCTAGAGACAAAGATGAATTAATGATATTAAGAAGAGGATCTGTGACCTCTGGGAGCATCTCTTTCAGTAGCTTAGTCGGTATAGGGTCTAACATACATGTTGTAGATTTAGATGATTTAACGAGTTTAGTAAATTCTTCCTCTCCTATAGCAATGAATGAATCAAATTTTCCCTCAGGGAGACTACAATGCACTGCCTGATGCGATACTGTAGTAGACGGTTGCATAGTTATAATTTTCTCCCTGATATTATCAATCTTATAAGTGAAGAAGTTCATAAAGTCATTACTGCTGTGTTGTTTAGAAACGTCTGGGGTTGAGGTTTTATTTTTTGTTAGTTTAGCCACTGTTTCAAATAAATTCCTAGGATTATGTTTATTTTCTTCTAATAGGTTTGAAAAATAAGCAGATCTAGCAGCTTTTAAGGCCTCTCTGTATGCAATCGTGCTCTCTAGTTGCGCTCCATTTTTCTGGCTGCTCTCTTAAGGGAATTCTTTTTAAAAAGTAATCGCATTTACTAAATGTCTCTTCTCTTCTCTTCTCTTCTCTTCTCTTCTCTTCTCTTCTCTTCTCTTCTCTTCTCTTCTCTTCTCTTCTCTTCTCTTCTCTGACGACGTAACCTGTCACTCACAATCAAGTCCTGCCCTAAAGAATTTAATGCAGACTTAAAAAGTTTTTCCTTGCATACTGGCTTTGACATCACAGCTCAGGATAGTAAAGAGTCTGAGGTTGGATTAGAGCATAGAGATGAATTAATTGCTGTAAAACAGATTGGTTTTAAGTGATACATCATCATGTATGTTTTAAGAGGATAGATAATGAGAACAAATGTTAGACAAACCATAAGACTTTCCTTTATCTTCAGAACAAAAATAAAGATATTTTTAATGAAATCTGATTTATGTCCCTCCATTGCACGTGCAACCTCATTGGTTCTCGCATGTCAAGCAAATGTGCTTGAGCTTCTGTTGCCATATTTGAGTGCTGTAAACATTGTTCGCTGATCAATGTTTATATGTGAATAAAAGCCTGGATTAAATGTGGATTAAATGTGTAAGATGAGAAAACGGGAATCCTATTTTCTGCGTTGTAGAATGTTGCAAATGTGTACATATTACGATATTTTTGACAGATTATTTTGTAATGATTATTTTTAGAGCGTGAATCCAGGATGCCAGAAATCACCGGAGGCTGTTCTTTAAAGAAAAACTCTTTACATTTAGTAAAAGTTTCTAAAACTTCCGAAATGGCGAATGGGATGCTCAACGCCAGCACAGCGAGGACGCTCATGATAAACAGACGCATATTCATGCAGAACTTAATCACAAACCCAAAATTAAAGACGAACTGATTATAGAAAATTAAGTAGGCCTGTAGACTTTAGTTCCACAGCAAGTCTCGCTAGTCAAATTAGCAGGCTCTGTTCTCGCACACTTAAATAGTTTAGCAGCAAAGATGATGATCTGTCATATACTCATATTCACACATCTACTGTAAACCTGTGAACCCACAGGCTTTAAAAATAGAGCTGAAGTGTGAGTTTTCTTTTTACACATGATCTACTCCTACATGATAAATATATGCATCTTATATACCCTGCATCATATTATATATATATATATATATATATATATTATGAGGGATAATATAGAGCGAGGCGGTTGTTATAGCGAATCTATTAGATTCTATAAGAAGTCTTGAATCAGCCTGAAGGGGTTGTATTCGCTATAACAACTGCCTCACTCTACATCATCCCGCTTATTACATGGCTACCTACCAAATAAATCAATAATTTGACACAAAATATTGATTTAAAAAGGAGTTTATTGATTTAAAAACGATTGTATTGCTTCCGCTAAAGAAAATAGTCTGTTCCATCTCTACGGTTAGAATCCTGCGTCCATAGCAACACTCTGTTTTTCATGGCAACGGTGTGTTATCCTTAGCAGCGGTGTGTTATCAAGAAATAACAGACCGCATTCTACATTAGAATTCAACCAAGCCATGATGTAATATATATATATAAATACATATATATATATACTTTCAGTGGCGGCTGGTGAAAAATATTTTAGGTGGGGCTGTGTCATATTCAGCCGGTTTTAATAGTCTGGAAACCATGTGAGTCTTTTAGCGTAGTGGCTCCGAGCTTCCTCAAGACATCCGTCAAACATCCACCCTTCTCTCCTTCAAAAACACATTTTGTATCTGAATATTACTCTTCAGCTCACAGTCTGTAAATTCTACATTGTTATTGATATGCTATTTGTTCGAATCCCTCTTTGTTTGTATCTTTAACCTAACTTTGTAAGTGACCTCTGAATATTAGGCCTACTTTCTGGCCTTGATATGTGTATTGTGCTTTGATGTTTATTTTGTTCTATTCCTTAACCCAGTCCCAGTGGTTCTCAAACTTTTTAGAGCTGTACCCCAAGAGGCTTTTAACATCCTTCTGCGTAAGCTACCCCCACTCTTCAATCACACTTTTTTCAGTAAGGGACAATATTTGCCCCCTTAAATCGGGGTGTTCGGTTCTTACAATTGATTGGTTGGGTCCTTACATGCGCTTCGTGAGGCACACTAGCACACACACGCAAGGTCTCTCGCTCCCTCTCTCTAACGTTACACGTTCTTCCCCCAGTAGACGTAGAATCCACAGCTAGATCAATGTGAACTATGATTACAACAACCATCATTTGAAGTGTCACACAGTTCTGAAATTATCGTACATTATAGGATTTTTTCCATTATTGATCGTATATCGTACAGAGGTCAAAATGATCGTACAAATACGATAATTATCGTACATCTGGCAACACTGCCGCTGTCTGACGAGATAGGCCGCAGCGTGGGGCGCTAACAGAATCGCCCAGCACCCTAGCGCCCTCTATTGGCCAGCCGCCCCTGACTACTTTTGAATTTAGAACTACATGGAAGTTTCCACATGTCTTATTACCTGGGGCCTGACGTAATGGGCAAAATGGGCATTACACCATTTTCCACGCACATATTGAGATTTATAAAAAAAAAATCAAATAAATAAACCGTCCGCACACTAGGTTAGACCAAGCCTACCTGAATGGACTTAAAGGGGGGGTGAAACACTCATTTTCAGTCAATCTCATGTTAATCTTGAGTACCTATAGAGTAGTATTGCATCCTTCAAATCTCCAAAAAGTCTTTAGTTTTATTATATTTATAAAAGAAAGATAGGCTGTACCGAGTCTTTACGGAAAAAAAACGAGCGGCTGGAGGCGTGCCGTGTGAGCGGAGCTAAAGCTGTGCTAACGCGCCGATAGCTAACAACACAGAGACATTTGAAGCAGATTTACTCACCGCCTGCAGTTCCAACGCACGACCGTGAACCTTTATCGTTGGGACTGCTCCATCCTTAAGCATTAGACGATCTGCAAATCCGGCGTTGAACTGGGCTTTGTTTATAAAACAATCATCGTCGAAATGCAGGGAACAAACAGTCTTACACAACTCCGTTGACGTTCTGGAAAAACAATCTCCATCCACTGGTCCCTTAACGCTGGGTTCTTTGGGAATCTGTGCAGGGTTGTCTTGCCCTGGCAACCAAAAACCCACTTCTTTGGTGACACTGACTTCCCTATAGCCGAGCACAGCGCTTTGATGAGGAAGTGCTTTCGCTCTCGTCTCTTGGTCTGGTCTACGGTTGCGCGCGCGCGCGCCCGCGCTCTTCCGGGAGAAGTGCCCTTACGACCCATATAAGGAAATTCCGCGCCATCTGACGTCACACAGGCCCATACTCGAAAAAAACTTTCCGAAACTTGTGACAAACCGGAAGGAGCATTTTTGGCACAGAAATACTCCTTCAAACGTACAATTTAATTTTTTAAACTTTGTCCATGTTTAGCATGGGAATCCAACTCTTTAACAGTGTAAAAAACTCAGTATGCATGAAATAGCATTTCCCCTTTAAATTCCCTGTATATTAAATAATGTAGAAATATGTTCAGTTGAGTACAGTTGAGTTCTGGCTGGTTTCCTTCGGGTCATTTTGGACAGTGTGTGGTGTGTGGAGCTGTCCGTGGTGCTGCTCGAGACATTACAGTCACACAAAAGAGGTTAAAATAGTCTAATGTCCACAAATATAGTATTAATAAATATAATTTTAGATTTTACAATTTTACTAAATATTTTATTAATATACAACTTATACAAACACTAACCGTCAACATTTTGAAATAATTACGAAGTTTTTGTGATTTTGAAAGAAGTCTCTTCTGCTCACAAAGGCTGCATTTATTTGATAAAACATTCAGCAAAAATAGCAATATTGTGAAATAGTACACTTTAAACCAACTGTTTTATATGTTCATATATTTTAAAACGTAATTTATTCCTGTGATCAAAGCTGAATTTTCAGCATCATTACTCCAGTCTTCAGTGTCACATGATCCTTCAGAAATCATTCTAATATGATGATTTGATGCTCGAGAAACATTTCTGATTATTATCTGTGTTGTTTTTTATTTGTGAAAAACATTATTCAAAAGTATTTAAAAAAAGAGTAATCTTATCCAGCAAGGATGTATTAAATTGATCTGTAAGGGATCCACTGGAGGCAAGTGTAGATGAGAACCCAAGTGTAGTTTATTTAAACAAAACATAACAAACACAGACAAAAAAAAAAACGAGGACATGGACTCACACAACAGTGGTCACAGGAAACAATACTTGACCAAGACACATGGCAAACATGAGGGCTTAAATACACACAAGACTAATGACAAGACAAGGGACACCTGTGAACAATGAAACAATCAACCAATGGCAGCATGACACAGACAAGGGAACACATGGCAGGATCACATGACTAACAGGGAATCACATGACAAGACACAGAAACATGACATGAACAAAACCAAAACGTGACATGATCAAAAACAGCAAAGACATTTATAATGTTACAAATGATTTCTATTCCAACTAACTGTTGTTTATTAAACTTTGTTTGTCAAAGAATCCTGAAAAAAAAAAAACTGGATCACGGTTTCCACATAAATATTAAGCAGTAAAAACTGTTTTCAACATTGACAATAATAAGAATCATTATAAATAACTGAGCACCAATAATTGATAATAATTAAGCAGCAAAGAGGGTAATATTAGAATAGTAATATTAAAGCTGCAGTCTGCAGTTTTTCCTCTTTGTCGCCATCTCTGTTCGAAATCTGCAATTGCAGTTAAGAATAAGAATTTAAACCGGAAAATGTCGTCTGAACAAGTAACATTCACTTTTGTTCTGACCAAGTAAAGGGAAAAAAGCAGTGCAGTAAATCGCGCCGATTAAATCTAACGATCGCTTATCATATCACTCAAACCGTGCAAATTATACTTTGTTCTCAAATTGTTAATGTTAACAACATCAGCATTGCGTGACTACATTTAATGCCCTTCGGATATTTGTCCTTGTTTTCGCACGGGCCGGTTGCAGTTTTTCTCCAAAGTCCGAAGTCTTTCGCGTTTTACAACGGGTGAATCTTCAGTTGTCACTGGTGATTGTCGTTTGAACCTTTCTGGATCCGCCATCAAATTGATAAGTTTAATTATATCAAGTGCTGTGAGAAAAGGCTATAAATCTCCACCACCAACATCCTCACACTCATAGTCTTCTAGCCGAGACTCTTCTTTATGTGGACAGATGTGACGTAATGACGCAAAGACATGCTCGAATTTCCCGCAGAAATCCACCAGTACACTGGAATTAAATACATTATTACAAGCTTACCGTTTTGAATCGAGCTAAGGCAAGCAGAGAGTTTTGAACACTGTCTGGTTATGTACTTGCTCACAAATTTATTTTGGATAATTTTTAACCCAAAAAAGCTACGGACTGCAGCTTTAATATAATAGTAATATTAAATAGCATATTAGAATGATTTCTGAAGGATCATGTGACACTGAAGATTGGAGTAATGATGCTGAAAATTCAGCTTTGATCACAAGAATAAATTAATACATCAAATGTGTTTGGTTAGCATGAGGTCAGTTAGCTTCTGCTGGTAAAAGGCTAAATGCATCTTTCTTCATTGACATCCTTTCAAAAACAGGCTACACTTTGGAAACACCTTAAAGGGTTAGTTCACCCAAAAATGAAAATTCTGTCAGTAATTACTCACCCTCATGTTGTTCCAACCCCATAAGACCTTCGTTCATCTTCGGAACACAACACTTAAGATATTTTTTATTAAATCTGAGAGCTGGATCACTTTTTTTTGCGCACAAAAAGTATTCTCGTCGCTTTATAAACTTAAGATTGAGCCACTGTAGTCACTTGGACTATATTAACGATGTCTTTAATGCATTTTCTGGGCCAGCAAGTTATAATGTCTTAGAAGCCTATGGAGGAGTGAGCCAGCTCTCAGATTTAATCAAACATATCCTTATTTGTGTTCCGAAGATAAACGAAGGTCTTACGGGGTTGGAACAACATGAGGGTGAGTAATTACTGACAGAATTTTCATTTTTGGGTGAACTAACCCTTTAAACCTGGTAATGCTGTTCCATTAATAAACACTCGAGGGCGCCAAACACTTGCAAAATGTGAGTGTAAACCCAGAGAAATGTGTCCAAGGTAATAAATAAACTTCGAAAGACAATAGATAGTGTATTGAGCTCATTTTGAAAGGATGAGCTTAGAATAAATGGTTCAAAACACTTTGTAAAACCTGATGAGTGAATACATATAAATAGGCAAAGATACATTGTTCAACACATATTTACATTAGAATGTGTGTTTATTTTTGTCCAGACTGTTATTGATTTATTTTAGATGTTCTGATTTATTTATTTAGGATCTGTATTGGATTATAGTGTATGTTTTCAACATCATAAATATTAAGATGAAGACTTTTTTTTTTTTTCATATGCCACTGTAATGATTTTGGTTTGCACTTACAAAAAAGGCTTCAATTGTTAACATTTGTTAACTACATAAGTTAATGTGAATTTAAAATGAACTGTACTTCTATCATTTATTGATAATGTAAATTTTAACATTTACCAATGTATTTTAAAAATAAAATGTCGGCATGAAGCGGAAGTTTCGATAGTCTTTTTGTCCTATTGTGACGTATATCCGAGTGAAACAGCTTCTCGAAAACAAGAAAAAATGAAGAACGGGGCTTGATGTTGTTAGTGGGGAATTGATTGGATGGTTGTGGTTTGCTATTGGTGGATCTTATGTGAGTGACAGGTTGCCCCGTCCCGTGATTTTGATTAAAGTTTAAGAGGGCACATGAATAAAAAAATAAAAAAATGATGTGCACGGATAAATCATAATAAATACTGCAATATTTCATGAAAACAACAATTGTTGTTTTAACATTTTAACATGATAAAATGCACTGTGAACTGACATAAACAAACAATGAACAATTGCATTTTTATTAAATAAACCAACAATGAATAAAAAAAATAAAAAATAAAAAATTGCTATAGCTAATGTATTAACTGTTAACAAATGAGTTCTTTATTGTAAAGTCTTACCTTATTTTGCTTGCCAGATACACATTTTGAAATAGTCTATCAAAGGTGCCGTTGACCGTCGGTGAGATTACATCACTTTCACCATGTTCAACATAATTTGTCACTTGTTTTTGCTGTCCTTAGGTTCAGCATCAAAGTGTGTGTCATTTTGCACACAGGTACACAGATCCTGATCTTTATCTCCTGAGTTTCACTAAACAGGAGGGATTCATCACAGAGGTCAAAGTCATTAATCTGACTGCTGAAACACACACCAGGAGTGTGAGCCAACACGGCATTCCCTACACCAAAGACACCAGAGGATCACATACCAAAACCACGACACACAGACACACACACATTTTGCTGTGGCACAATTGGGTGAAGGTCATTTCCTGCCAGCATTGAAACTCAAACCTGCAACCTTCAGGTTACCAGTCTGATACTCTAACCATTAGGCCACGACTGCCCCATGTTTGAATGTTTAAATATGTCATAGCCTCTATAAAAAGATGTAATATTATATGTTTGTATTCTCCAAGAGAGAAGAATGAGGCTGTCTACTATTGCTTTACAAGTACATCCACAACATTAAGCATAACATCTCATATTGTTGGCATTTTGCTGCAGTAGATTTGCCACCTTAAAAAATAAAATAAAATCACCGTATGTCACATATGGACAGGACAATACTGCACTTATATGAAGAGGAAGTGTATAGGGTTTATAAGTCCAGTGATCCCCTACTGGTAGATGCTGGAACTGCACTATTATCAGAACAATATTCTCATTTGACAGCATTTATAGTTGTGCATTCTGACTTTTTATTTTATTTTGCGTATGTTATATTAATAGCAAAAATGTATCATATTATAGTAGATGTTTGACCCAGAACCCCGCATGTGGACGGGTGAACTACTAATATTTGATGTAACGGGTGGAATAAATGTGTCATTTGCAGTGTGGGTGCGGGTCTGGAATCGATAGGCACAGGCGGACTGCGGGTCCGATAGCCAAGACTATTCATACTCAGTTCAGTACCCACTGATATATGCAGCTGCTTTTGAACAGTCCTGTGTTTATTTGTGTTCATCTTCTTTAGTCTGAAGACCATCAAAGTTTTCTATTTACAACACAGTTTGCAGCGTTGAGCATTTTAGCAAATTGTGATTGACAGCTTCAGTCATTATAAAGGGAGCGTTCAATGCTCGCTTACTGTATAAAGTATAATCTATTCACCATAAAAAAATAAAAATAAATATATATATATATATATATATATATATATATATATATATATATATATATAGTTCTCTTACGAGAGGTTCTCTCGTATTGCGTAAGTTGCTTACGCATCGGGAAAGTCTTCTTTCTTCGAGATCTGAAGCCAAAAATTATCCTTAATTTTGTATTCATTGTCAACGCAGTGCGGCAGCCGGCAGACCTAGGCAGGCTGTATAAGCGTGCTCATTGGCTGCTCGGCGGCAACTGCTTAAGCCTATCAGTGAGCACTCTGAAACGTGGCCACCAATGAGGGCTTCGCGCCCTCCACACCCTTCTAACCGTCAGAATGGGTGTGGCCAGCGTGTATATAACCAGTGCTCACAGGCTAAAAATCTGATTTTCTTGTCTTCAGCGAAGCTCTTCGCATCGCTGGATCTTGAGAGCCGCCGCCGTTGAAACCAGCGACCAGCAAGCCTAGGACAGCGCCTGAGGAAGCCGGCCGCCTTCGCCGCCTTCAGCCTTCCGTGCCTGCTACGCTATCCGGCGTCATATCCTTTACTGCTGTGTGTTCGCCTACTGCGACACACGTTTTCTCTCTCTCTAAAAGAGCACGGGGCGTTTTTCTCAAAATGCCCCGTTTTTCCTGCGGCTCGTGCCGCGCTCCGCTCAGCAACGGAGACCGCCACCTCATCTGCGCTCTCTGCCTGGGCCGCGAGCACGCCGCCACCGCACTCTCCACGGGCGGCTGCCCTGAGTGCGAGGAACTTTCAATGTCGACCCTGCGGGCTCGACTTGAAGTTTTTGACCAGGATGTCGCTCCGCCTGTCTCTGCTGGGCCGCGCAAAAAGAAGCGCGCTCACAGCGACCACCGGAGACCGACGAGGCGCTTAGAAGCTCGCCGGATCCTCTCCCTTGAGCTTCCCTCTCGCCTTCCCCGCCCCCCCTCCCGGCCGCACAGCCGCCGGCTCCCGCCCGCGCCGCCGCCACTTCAGGGGATGAGGCGGACGAGTTTGATGAACGCGCCGCAGACAGCTGTTCCATCCTGGCCTCTGACAGCGAGGAGTGGTCTACTGCCTCCTCTTCAGTCCAGGAGTCGGGCCGTACTCGAGCGGGCGAGGACGCGGAACTGTTACGCCTCCTCACGCGAGCTGTTGAACAGCTGGGCCTTGATTGGTCTCCTCCTCAGGAGCCGGCACCGAACAGACTCGACGGCTGCTTTCTTCATCATCGCCGCCGACAGCCAGCGGCCAGAACCGCACCCTTCCTGCCTGAGCTTCACAGCGAGCTCTCTAAATCGTGGAATGCTCCATTCTCCGCGAGGGTTTCTTCACACGCCTCATCGACGCTCTCACAGGTTGACGGCGCCGCGGAGAAGGGGTATAATGCCATTCCCCCCGTGGAAGAGGCGGTCGCAGCGCACCTTTGCCCGCCCTCTGGTTGGCGCTCAAAGGCTGCCCTCCCGTCTAAGGCTTGCAGGACCACATCAGCCCTCGTCGGCCGCGCTTTCGCCACCGCCGGGCAGGCTGCTTCTGCACTCCACTCTATGGCCATACTGCAGATCCTCCAAGCTAACCTCCTCCGTGATCTGGACGAGAAGGGCTCGGAGTCTGCTTCCATCACGGATTTGAGGAGCGCGACGGACCTCTCCCTTCGCGCCACGAAATCCGCTGCCCAGGCCATTGGACGGTGCATGGCCTCTCTGACTGTCGCAGAAAGGCATCTCTGGCTCACGCTTGCGGATATGAGGGAGTCTGAGCGCGCGGTGTTCCTTAACGCCCCCCTCTCCCCCACCGGCCTGTTCGGCCCAGCGGTAAACGGGATCGTGGACCGCTTTTCGGAGGTTCAGAAGACCACACAGGCGATTAATTTGTTTCTGCCTCGGCGCTCCAGGCCTGCTGCACGCCGTCCTCGTGACCAGCCTGCACAAAGCTCTGCCCAGCGCCCAGCTCGACCTCCGTCCTCGCAGCGACGACAGGGCGGCCGCCCTCGCTCTCGCTCGACCAGCCGCGTCAGGCCGCCTCCTCCCCGGGGACCCCGGCAGAGGATCGCGGTGAAGCCTGAGCCTGCAAAAACCTCCTAGCCCGAGGAAAGAAGCGACGATCGTGTCCCGCCGTTGCCAGACCATCGTCAAAGCTTCACGCTCTGTCAGTCCCCGTTGCTACGGTTACTGCAGACTCTCATCTCGCAGCCAACGAGCCGGTGAATTCACCCTCTCGCCTGCACACAACCGCCGTTTTCACGGCGACCCAGAGATATCTCGAAAAGAGCATTATGCCTGGTCGCGCGACTCGCGCTGTATGTGTTTCAAATGCAGTAAATGTGCCCACTTATCTGTGTTCACCTCTGCACACAAGCACCATAAACCCCGTGTTTCTCACAGAGCCCGCTCGCATAAAGCAGGCAGAAGCCGCTCGAGCGTTAAAAGTAGGTCACGTGTCCACCCCGCTGTGCCCACACCTACTCACTGCCCGCTCTGTTACACAACCCCTCACGACCGGTCATGTTATAAATACAGATGCTGTGCCCGCTCCCACGCGCTCACACATCCTCTCGAATACTTCGCCCCCGACGCCGCTTTCAAGCGTCGTGCCCCACACTGTATGTTCCCCGTCCAAAGCCACCGGGACGCTGTGTGTAAAACGGCCAGTTATCGCTGATATGAATGGGGAAGTAGCACATCTACTTCGAGCAGAAATAGCTACACTTCTGTGCAAAAGGGCTATAGAACCGGTTTCCCCTTCCATGAGCGAGTCAGGCTTTTACAGCCGTTATTTCCTCGTTCCCAAGATGGACGGAGCTCTCAGACCGATCCCGGTGAGAAAGGATCTCCTCTCCCAAGCCGGTGGATCGATATGGCATCCCCATCCAGAGCGTTGGTCTCTGCATGCATGGGTGATCAACGGATACCCGTTGACCTGCCAGAAGGGGTCGTGAACACGATCACACAGTCTAGAGCTCCCTCTACGAGACGGCTCTACGCATCTAAATGGTCAGTGTTTTCTAAATGGTGCGCTACTAAGAGCTTGGATCCACGCACATGCGGGGTCCCGCGGGTGCTCTCCTTCCTACAAGAGCTGTTGGAAAAGGGCAGGTCCCCTTCCACGCTCAAAGTGTATGTGGCGGCTATTGCAGCGTTCGCTGAGACGACGCGCGGCCGGGCAATAGGAAGGAACGAGCTCATTATCCGCTTCCTCAGAGGAGCTAGACGGATGAATCCCCCGCGGCCCCCCTCGGTTCCTATTTGGGATCTGTCCTTGGTCCTGGAGGCCCTGAAGGCTTTTCCCTTTGAACCACTCGAATCCGTGGATTTAAAGTACCTGTCGCTTAAAACCGTTTTTCTGATAGCTCTGTCTTCAGTTAAACGTGTGGGGGATTTGCACGCGCTATCTGTTAGCCCTGCATGTCTTGAGTTCGGACCGAACGACTCGAAAGTCATTCTCAGACCAAGACACGGTTACATCCCCAAAGCGATTTGAACCCCTTTTAGGGCACAAGTCATTTCCCTTTCGGCTCTGCCAGCATCCGATAATGGGGACAGTGATAACCTCCTATGCCCTGTCCGGGCGCTGAGAGTTTACATCACGCGCTCCGCCGCTTTCAGGCGTTCAGAGCAGCTCTTTGTTTCCTTCGGCGGACGTACCAAGGGTCTCGCCGCCTCGAAACAGAGCCTGTCCAGGTGGATAGTGGACGCGATTGCAGCAGCTTATGCCTCCAAACACCTGCAGTGCCCTCTGGGTATCAGAGCCCACTCTACTAGAGGCATGGCCTCTTCGTGGGCCTGGTCCAGCGGAATTTCTATCCACGATATTTGTATGGCGGCGGGCTGGGCCTCCCCATCAACATTCGTGAGGTTTTATAACCTGGAAGTTCCCGCCTTACAGGCAAAATTACTGTCAGTGTAAGTGACATATATGCTCTGCCCAGTCTCTCATGTGCAGACTACGTTCACATGCTGATGATATTTCTGGAATAATACTCAGGGTGAAGTGTTTTATACTCAGACCGGCTGGACCGCTCTGTTTCTCATTCCCTTTACGCGCTGCTTTCCGGAGTTGGCCCGCGCTGCTGGCCGCCCGTATTCCACTCTGTGGCGCGGGGGTCTATTCTATTCATGAAAGACCGACTATGTCGCTCTTTTTCTTACCCTAATAAGTGCTTATGTACTGTATGGGCTCGCTCTGCCGGCCCTACCATTTTGCACTGTTATACGCTTATAGACCGGCCGCGCCGCTCTATTTTATATACTGAGTGAAGTGCTTGTACTGTGTTGGCCCGTCTCTCCGTCCGGCCACCTATTCCAGCATATGTATTGTGTGGGCTCGCTCTGCCGGCCCTACTATTTTTTGCACTGTTATACGCTTATAGACCGGCCGCGCCGCTCTATTGTATATTTTGAGTCAAGTGCTTTGTACTGTGTTGGCCCGTCTCTCCGACCGGCCACCTATTCCAGCAGAATGTTTTCCCCGGTCTCCCTGGGATTCATGGGCTGGATGCTCGGCGCACACGGCGTTGACAAGGGGTTCCCGATGCGTAAGCAACTTACGCAATACGAGAGAACCTCTCGTAAGAGAACGTACTCGGTTACCTAATGTAACCTCGGTTCTCTCTAGAAGAGGGAACGAGTATTGCGTAACCTGCCGTGTCGCGCCACGAGCTTTTGCGCTTCTGACTGCGAAAACCAGATTTTTAGCCTGTGAGCACTGGTTATATACACGCTGGCCACACCCATTCTGACGGTTAGAAGGGTGTGGAGGGCGCGAAGCGCCCTCATTGCTGGCCACGTTTCAGAGTGCTCACTGATAGGCTTAAGCAGTTGCCGCCGAGCAGCCAATGAGCACGCTTATACAGCCTGCCTAGGTCTGCCGGCTGCCGCACTGCGTTGACAATGAATACAAAATTAAGGATAATTTTTGGCTTCAGATCTCGAAGAAAGAAGACTTTCCCGATGCGTAAGCAACTTACGCAATACGAGAGAACCTCTTCTAGAGAGAACCGAGGTTACATTAGGTAACCGAGTACGTTTTTCCTGCTGCTAAGATGATGAATGGCCATGTGTACACTACACTAAACGATAACTATTTGTTTTGGGGGCTCTTAAAAGTGTGAAATAGTATTTGAGTCACAGCTCAGAATAATGACTAAAGGGGTTTAACCTTTAACCTGGCCATCAGCCAGTTTTGTGAACTAGCATTTACTCTATATATTATACCAACTTATTCCCAACTAGGTTTTTTTTTTAGAATTATGGCCAGTGGCAAACTTGACGTTTCATGCTACATCTGTGGTTTTCCAAACAGTGAGGTAAAATAAAATTATTTATTTAAAGGGGTCATGAACTGGATTGTTTTATTATTTTATAATGTTGCCTGGGTTGCCCTTATAATGTTAGTATGATTTTTACATCAAAAATTGTCATTATTTAGAAATAAAAGGCATTTTTCCTAGTCTGATTTTAGCCTCTGATTTGAACGCTCTGTTTGAAGGGGCGTGTCTGTGTGAGACTTCAGTGTAAACGCCCACTGCTGTGATTGGCTGACATGTTTGCATATGAAATAGCTAGCATTACATGTGAAACTCTCTCAAAAACTTTTACTACGTGTTTACTATTACAGCTATCGAGATTAAAAAAATCGAGAAAAGTATTGTTTAAAGCAGGGGTGTCAAACTCAGTTCCTGGAGGGCCACAGCCCTGCAGAGTTTAGCTTCAACCCTAATTAAACACACCTGATCAGCTAATCAAGTCCTTCAGGCTTATTTGAAAACTGCAGGTGTGTGTGTGTTGAAGCAGGGTTGGAACAAAACTGTGTAGGGCTGTGGCCCTCCAAGAACTGAGTTTGACACCTGTGGTTTAAAGCATTATATTTAAATCTATTTCATCACATGAAAGGTTGCAGTGATGAGCACTGAGCAGATGAAAGACAGTCTGTTGATCGCGTGAATAAAGATCTCATTATTGCAACGCAATTTCTGCACTCTCACCAAATAACAATGCAAATACGATGTAAATACAGTAAGAGCCTCGTTGTGCAGTGTAACAGCGTCATTGATTTCATAACGAGTTTTGGCAAGTGTCCAGATAAACTCGCGCTGTGTGATTGACAGCTTGGGCGATTGGAAAGGGGGCGTTCTTTGATTGCTTTCTGTATGTAATTTAATCACAATTTAAATAAAGGTGCTCTAAGTGATGTTGGGTGACGTCACTTCTTGTTGACATTCGAAGTATTGACAAAAAAAATGGAGGCTAGCTAGACCCTCCCTCCTCCTCATCCGCGCACTAACCCCCCAAACCCCACCCCCAAATCCTTCTTGTCGGTTATTAGGCTGGAACAGTTTGTTATGTTTCATGGTGCGGGTTAGCCCAGTTTGTTTTTGTTGCCGTTTGTGGAGTCTGGGCTGTCTACGGAGACTGCGTTTTCTTACAGTGTGTTCAGGGGACAGGCAGCTAGCGGACAGTGAGGAGATGTTTGCTGTATGTGACAAACAATGTTTTGGCCTAAAAGAAAGATAATCTATCTGAACTTGAATAATTACACATCAGAAATCACTGATCACAGATCAGGCATTAGAATAAACATGGTTACTTACATGTTTGTGGCGTTGCTGGCAGATCTGTTTCAAAGTCTGTTTGCAAAGCCTGTGTCGGAAATTGTGACTGATTTACTGATTTAATAAAGTTTAACCACACATTCCTAATATTGGAATCTGAAGGAAGCTTATGCAGCGACTGTCTTCTTCCACAACCAGGCACTGCACAATATTTCGTAAACGGCATGTTTATTGCTTGGTAGCTCGATCCGGTTTAGCAATTATCACCTTGTAGGTCTATGTTATTTAGCTATTGCATGTAATGCGTGAATTGGTGGGCGGGGCTAAACAGGCAGTGTTGAAGTAGGCGTTGATCACTGCTTAAAGCCAAACCACTTTCATGGTGCCTGAAACCCAGGGTTGGCACAAACTAAACTGAAACATATCGGGCTAGCCACCTAAACCAGCTTCATGGTATAAACCCCTGCTCTCCAGCTTTCATGTGATTCTGCGATTGCTGGGTTTTTTTCAACCAGTCCTTCAATTTGTTTGTGTTTTGCTTTCTTTGCTTCCTGTATATTTACTTTACTTGGTCTTCAGTACATTTGTTTATAAATATTGTTTTGCTTAAATTTGTTCAGTTTGTATTTGGTTTGTTTTGCTCAAGTTGTTTCAAGTGTTTTTGCTATATCTCTTTTGTTTTGCTTTGTTTAATGTTATTGTTGAGTATAACTCTGAATTTACTTGTGCAGAGAAATTATGTTACAGAATATTGAAATGCAGTGTGTGTACTTTGCATCCAGGCAGGGGTGCCATGTAGTCGTGCACTTGGTGGATTTTTTACTAATGATCTGCGCTTTCGATCTCGAGAAACCACGCTCGAGCATTTTTTTCCGGATTCGGTAGTAGGCTACACTAACGCATTTCGTACCATTTCACAAAGCTGGCGAACGATCTCAGATTCAGCGTGGATAGTAAGGAGCTCCCTGGTGTAGGCTCACGCTCAATCGGCCCAAAACCGGCATCCGACCAGCGCGGAAGGTCTTTTCTCGAGGCAAAGTATTTTTTGATTAAATGTAATACATTTGAATATGTATTCTCTCGTTATTTCATCTGACTCCATAAATGAAAAGGTTGTAATGATATCTGTGCATCATTAAATGTGAGCGAATGTTTGACTATTCTGTCAAAGTCAGTTAGAATAATCAAATAACAATTTATTATTGTTTCATTTACCTCGTTGCACAGACCACCAACACAGATGCTTAGTTTCTACACGCCATGTGCGTTCTTTTTATTCTCTTTTCCCGAACCGTTGTACTTGCACTACTCATCGCATTAGTGCCCCCTAGTGGCACTCATCAGTACATCTTCCTTTTTTTTTTTTTTTGATATTCCAATGTAACAGTCAAATAATAAAATAAACAAAATTTATTTCAGAA
The DNA here is from genome assembly GCF_963993115.1 of Abramis brama. Taxonomy (NCBI): domain Eukaryota; kingdom Metazoa; phylum Chordata; class Actinopteri; order Cypriniformes; family Leuciscidae; genus Abramis; species Abramis brama. The sequence continues at coordinate 6,579,432 of NC_139974.1, forward strand.
AACTTCCTGTTGTGTTTTTTTTTTTTTTTTTTTATCACAACATTTTAACTATTTAACAATGTCACATATCAACGCTCAACACTCTTCAATAAGTCTTTTGGGCTTAACAATTATTCTCCTTGGCCTCTCTGGTTTTTCTGCATTCAGAGATGACGATAGCGTACTATCTGCAAAGCTTTTCTTCGGGGAACTCTTCTGTCCAACATCTCTCTCATTGCAATTTTCTTTTGAAGCCAAATAATTGCTCCCATCATCCACATTGAATTCTGTTTTTGGAATTTTCAGCAAATCCCTCCTATTTCGGCGAAGAGTATTACCATACTCTGTGCACATTTCGTAAGATCTAGGCGTGATCTCTTTCAGAACTTTTGCTTTTGGTCCCCATTTACCGTCACATCTCACTCGCACCAAATCTTTACATTCCAGTGGGCGCAAAGGTTTTGCAGTTTTGTTGTAGGTGACCTCAGAGCTGCATTTCCTTGGCACAGATTGGTCTTTGCTTTGTAGCAAATGTTCAGCTGAGGGTAACTTTGTCCTCAGCTTCCTACCCATCAGTAGTTCTGCTGGAGATTTCCCATCTTCTAAAGGTGTTGACCTGTAGTTCAGGATAGCAAGGTGAGGATCCTCCCCAGCTCCAGCTGCTTTCTTCAGCAGACGTTTCACAATCTGCACCGCCTTTTCGGCTAACCCATTTGACTGTGGGTAATATGGACTTGATGTTATGTGCTCGAATCCATACTGCTTTGCGAACTCTTTGAATGTCAGTCCACTGAATTGAGGTCCGTTGTCACTGACTAAAGTGACCGGGATTCCATGTCTCGCAAAAATTGTTTTCAAATGCGAGATCACATGCTTTGCGGAGGTGTCTGTCAACAACGCAAACTCTGGATAGTTGGAGTAGTATTCCATGACAACTATATAATCTTTCCCATTCAGTTGGAACAAATCAGCTCCCACTTTCCTCCAAGGCTTGCATGGTTTAAAGTGAGGTAACAGCGGCTCTTTTTGCTGTTTGTATCGGTGTTGCTGACAAATCTCACAGCGTTGTACACGTGTTTCTACATCTCTATTCATATAGGGCCAATACATTACATCTCGGGCACGTCGTTTGCATTTTTCGATGCCCATATGACCTTCGTGTACAAGTTCTGTCATTTGTTGTCTCATCGTACTAGGGACTACTATCCTACTTCCTTTCAGAAGGACTCCATCAATGATAGAAAGCTCATCCCTGAAATGCTGATACGGGCTTGGTAGGGTCTCGTCTTCCGGTGAGTTGATTTTACAAATCACTTCTTGCAATACGCTTTCGCTTGCTGTTGCGTCTGCAAACTCCACCCACTTCTGTTTGGACACAGGTATCTGGCCCACAACACAATCCACATGAATTTGTACATCATTTTCCGTGCTACTTTTACCAGTGTGTTGCAGGCTGGCTCTGCTAAGAGCATCAGCCACTATCAAAAGTTTACCTGGAGTAAACTCAAACGTCAAATGGTACTTCTGCAAACGCAACAGAAGACGTTGGATGCGTGGTGGTGCATCACCCAGGGCCTTGGTTGATATTGTGATCAGAGGTTTGTGGTCAGTCTCCACCATCACTTCCCTGCCATACACATACTCATGAAACTTCTCGCAACCGAAAACTACGCCTAATGTCTCTTTTTCTGCTGCTGTCATTGTGCATGATGCGTAAGCAATAGAAAACCACTCTGTCCCATGTTTTTGGAGTAATACTGCTCCAAGTCCATCTTTCGATGCATCGGTCGACACTTTGACCGTTTTTTCTGGGTCATAGAATTTCAGCACTGGCTCTTTGATGAGGCTGTTCTTAAGCATTTCCCATTCTCGTGCATGTTGGTGCTCCCATTGCCATTCACTCTTTTTCTCAAGCAAACTACGCATTGCTGTTGTGTTGGCAGAAAGTTTGGGTATAAATTTACTCATGTAATTGACTAACCCCAATGCTCTCTGTAACTCTGTAACTGTAACTGTTTTGTCTTTAGGTGCTGGCATGTCAACTACAGCTCGCGTTTTTTCTGGGTCTGGCTGTATTCCAGCTGCGGATAGCTTATCTCCGAGGTAAGTGATCTCAGTCACTCCAAACTCAAATTTTTGTCTGTTTAGTTTCAGTCCTGACTTCTGTGCTTGTTTTAACACTTCACTGAGTCTTTTGTCATGTTTGTCATGTCATGTCATGTCATTTTGAGTTTTTCCCCATATTATTATGTCGTCCAGAAAAACTCCCACACCTTCCATGCCATCAAACAGCTGTTGCACTGTTCTATGAAATACCTCTGGCGCTGAACAGATACCAAAAGGTAAGCGAAGGAAACAGTGCCGCCCGAAGGGTGTGTTGAAAGTACACAGTTTAGCACTTTCTTCAACTTGTAATGCTCTCTTTTGATCCACTTGTTTAAATCTCTTGGATCTATACAAAGTCTGAGATCACCATTTTTTTTCTCCACGATTACCAGAGAATTTACCTACTCTGTTGGTTCCTCTATTTTTCTTATTATATCCTTTTCCATCAAGGATTGCAATTCAGATCTCAGCCTTTCTTTGAGAGCTACTGGCACCTTTCTGACTGGATGTATGACTGCTTGAGGATTTTCCTTCAGCTGTATTTTGTGTTTGCCTGGTAAACAGCCCACTCCATCAAACACATCTTGGTACTGTTTAACTATCTCTTTAACAGTAGTTACCATCTCATTCTGTTTCTCAGCTGTGTCACTCTGTGTAACTGCTTTACTGTTGATCACATGAACTCTCTTTATGAGCCCCAAATTTTCACAGGCCTTCAGCTCAAGTATAGGCTGTCTGTTACCCTCTACCAGTACACACACTACATTCACAGTCTGTCCTGTTTTTGCTGTAAGTGTGATCCTACATACCCCTTTTGTGGGAATCGGCTCATCATTGTAAGTTCGTATATTTATCTTTTTATCTTGAACTTTCGGCTTTTTCCTCAATCTGTAGAAATCTTTTGTTGGCAGAAGGTTCACCTGTGCGCCGGTGTCCAGTTTAAAGGGTACAGTCACTCCATTGACATCTAGATGAGCTATCCACTCGTCCTTGGTGCTCACTTCATCCACCACAGCCTCCACAAAGAACTGCTCGTCCTCATCGCTGTCTCTGGTATCCTTAGCTACTACTCAAACTTTCTTTTAGTCAAGCAGCATCTTGCAAAATGATTTTACCCCCCACACTTGCGACAGTCTTTGCCATAAGCTGGGCATTTCTGTGGTGCATGGTTGGTACCACATCTATTACAGTCCTTACTCTCTTTTCGTCTCGGTTTGCAGTGTTTTTCTTTAACAGTTCTCTTTGCGCGTTCGTGCACGGCATCCATAGCTGCTGCAGACTCACTTTCCGCGTCGAATGATTTGAGTTGGACGTTCGCTCTCTGACGCTTGGCAGATGCAAATTGCTTTATCCAAAGTCAATTCAGTCTCTCCGAGTAACTGTCTTCTTACTTTCTTATCCAGAATGCCAATGACTATTTGATCCCTGATCATCGAATCAGACAAACTCTCAAAATTGCACGATTGGCTTTTCAGACGTAAATCTGTCACGTACTGTTCTATAGTCTCTCCTTCTTTCTGCATTCGATTACGGAAAACATAACGTTCGTACGTTTCGTTTTTCTTTGGTGTACAATAGTCTTCAAACTTTGTCATAACAACATCGTACTTATCTTTCTCCTCCTCAGAGAACTGGAACGTGTTGTAGACATCTATCGCGGATCGGCCCGCCACCGTGAGAAGCAGTGCAATCTTCCTGCGGTCATTATCCCTCTCCAGCCCGGTCGCTAACAGGTACAGCTCAAAGCTCTGTTTGAAGGATTTCCAGTTTGCATGGATATTTCCGCTCAGATTCAACTCGTTTGGCTGCCGAATGCTATTTACACTCATTTTACCACTATTAATCGATTTCTCCTGGTACCATGTTTCATTTACCTCGTTGCACAGACCACCAACACAGATGCTTAGTTTCTACACGCCATGTGCGTTCTTTTTATTCTCTTTTCCCGAACCGTTGTACTTGCACTACTCAGCGCATTAGTGCCCCCTAGTGGCACTCATCAGTACAATTATGTCAGGTAAATGTATCATGCCAGTTTCATAATCAGTTCAAAGATAATTGATACAAAACATCAAATGCTCTGGAATAAAGAGAAGAGTGGCTTAGTGGCTGGTTGTTCACCCAGTGTCCAAATCATTAAGACCAATCCAGTGCGTCACTTTAACTTTAGAGGAAAGAAAATTCTGATGGAGAAAAACTTCAATTTTGATTGAAAATTTTGTTTTATATATTATAATGCACATAAGGTTTGGAGCAGATAAATGTGTAGCCTAATATTTAATGTCAGTGGGAAATCAAAATTGTCTACTCATTGGATTTATTGAGTGATTAATCGGGCATGTTATTCTAAATGAATATATAGAGACGTCATTAAACCATGATCATCAATACCTACATTTTTTTATTTTTTTTACTCAGAAATACATCATGTTACAGAAGTAAAAGGGATTAATATACTGTAAATGAAGTGTTGAAGTGCAGAACACACCTGCTCTGCTTGGCTGTTTATGATCACTAGATGTCCTCCTCGACTCACACAGTGATCTCGGTTTAATGTGCAGAAATTTTGTCAAACATTTTGAAAGAGAAAATGCAGTCTGACGTAGTTGTCTGTGAGCCATGACTGGTACAGCAACAGTTATGAAAAAGGAAGAACACAAATGGTCGAAATGTGTTTGAAAGGCCTGACTTATATTCACTGAACAAAAAGAACTGTGATACATTTTGATATGTATGAATCTGAATGTAACTTTACTTACTGGTGTAGTTGGCTGTGAGTTCCTCAAGCTCTGTCATGACAGCAACAGTTATGAAGAGAATGGTGGAAAAAAGAAAACAGACACTTTGTGCACAGTTAATGTTGCTGACTGTACTGGTGCATTAAATATATTTTACTCGTGCCATTCGTTTGTTGGCCAGACAGTTTCACTGAAACACTGATATCTGATTAAAGACATGCACAAAAATGTTATTGACTTGACTTGAAGATTAAACAAAAGCTGTAGCAGTGATACCACACACACACACACACACACTAATCTAATTCTGTGAACTCAAGTCTCGTACACTTTCTGAGAAACAGAGTCATGGTATCAGGTAATATCAGCGTTAAGTTTCTTTCACACCCTCTGACATGCGGAACGACAATAAATATCCACAATTGCTCTAGTGCTTTCGTATCTTGCGCTAGGGTGCTCTTCTCAGCACTCGAGGCCTCTTTACAGCATGCTGGAATCTTCTTGCCATGCAGTTTTAATTGTTTTCTGAATTGCTAAAACAACTCCATTCTCTGAACCAATTTGTCGAATAAATCACTCTTTCAGTAAAACATTAATCAAGTTCAGATAGTTAAGACACCTTTTGCAGATCTCATGAACTCTTTTGCTAAAAATCTAAACACATTCTCACTCACTAAAACACATTTCAAACTGTAGCAGGTTGATTGGTTGTAGTGGTGTCATCACACCCTTTGGACCAATCAGGATGTAGCTGCGTGCTATATGGGCAGAGGGTGAGCACTCGTGACACTACGGTGTTGTTGTCAGAGGCGCACTACTCTGGGTTCGGGCCGAACTCCGGACAGCATGCCAAATATGCATTAAACTTTACTTCCTCTAATTGTATGTAAGTGTGAACTCGTGAACTAGTCCTCATTTCCCTGTAGACAGTAAAATAACTCTGATATGCCAACTTTTGCACAAGCTTTATTAGAGAAAAGACAGTTTACACACAGTCCCATTTATAACAGGCTCTGGACTTCAGACATATGTATAGGAAATGTAAATGCTAAAAATGGCCTTTGACAGGCTTCTAATCCTACAAACGTAATAACTGATAATTCAATGATTTTGAATCCTTATGCTGCTTTTGGTATGTTTGTTGTATGTGTTTTTTTGTTTTGATTTGTTTTTGTTTGTTTTTTGGCACAGTTGCTCTCAAACAACTGTATATTTTTCACCCATTTTTACTCAGAAATCCTGTCATTCCTTCAGACTCTTTTTACTGATCGTTTTCTCTTCATCTTTTCTTTCTTCTTTGTTTAGGGCCCAATAAGCTTGAGAGACCCATGATATATCTGCACTGTTGTAACTGCAGAATGCCATCCACATGTAAGAGGGAATGTTCACTTTCTCATTTAGTTTATTGTTTCCAGGTATTGCTCCGGTCAGCACATGGGCTAAAACTTTATTAATATTGTCATAGCAATGTTTATTCATGATGCCTTTAGTCTCATTTTCCATGCGATTCCAACTGCCGGCATTAAAGCTGATCTTATGTGGCACTACGTTGGTCAGTGTGAATGTAGATTCAGCAGTAAGTTCAAAATTGACTCAAAAAAGATTTTTTGTGGGGTTTTTTTTTTTTTTGCCTTTTTCATTTACACCTCCTAATTTTCATGTAAAATAAAATTATTTATTACAAAATTAGAATTTAGAAGAATCTCAATTGAGTTTTTTGTTCCATGGAACAACCATTCATCTGTCAAGCTCTTATAGGATAAAAAAAAAATCAAGTATTGTCTGATTCGACTACTACCAGGTTTTATGTGAGTTATTCACTGAAATTCGACAGATTTTTTATTTTGTGTGAACTATCCTTTTAAGACAATAAATTGATAGACTAGATGTAAAATCAGCATTGAATAGCAGATGTATACTAAAACTACAGAATTAAAGGTTAAAGGAAAAGAGGTGCAGCACTTACAGAAGAAAAGTAAATGATAGATTACTGTAATGTGTGTAAATTCATCTAGAACTTCAGACGTGACGAATGGACAGCTGAACGCCAGCAGCACAGCGAGGACGCTCACGATAAACGCATATTCACGCAGAGCTAAATAACAAACAAAAATAAATGTTGTAGAAAGTAAATGTGGTTGTAGGAGGTTAATGTTTTTTAAAGCAAACTTTAGTTCCACAAAAAGTCTTGCAGTTCAGTCAGCCTCTGTTCTTGCACACTTAAATAGTTTAGCAGCAAAAATTATGATCTTTAATACACATGTTCACACATCTAAGCCTGTGAATCCACAGACTGAAGTGTGAGTGTGATTCTTTCACACATTATGCTCCACTACAAGCCCTGCAACATAATCATATTTCACTAGAACTGACCTAAGCCCTAGAGTTTCCATTTGACTTGTCTTTTGTGACCTGGTCTGTGTGTTTTACAACTAATATTGGCAGCATTTATACAGCATTCTAGTATCTTTGGTTTACTTCTTGAGTTATGCCAAAATCACTGAGACGGTTGAGTGACATGTTCAACACAGAAATAACCCATAGAGACAAGTTTTATTTTGCATGATTTGAAAGCATTTATTTGTATGGTTTTGTAGTAGTCAAAGAACATAGTGTCAGAATTAATAACAGAAATCTGTTATACTTGTTATTTCATGACAACTCTACATTTAGAAAAGCTCAATAATAGCCATGTAACCAGGCCCAAAATGCTGCTGGTAAATTTCTAATGGTCGACCACTATGATTGTTCCTCGACGTCTGGCTCATCATGACCATCTGTGTCTAGAGGTGGACTTACATCTGCTTCTAAAAGATCCAAACAGTCACCTTTAAACAGTGAGCTTTCTTTATTATATTTGCTCTTCAGAAAGTCCTGTAATTCCTCCAGTGTCTTTACACTGATGATCTTTTTGTCTTCCTCTTTGCTCCCATCTATGTTTTCAGCCCAGTGAGCTTGAGACACCCATGTGTTGCTCGTACTGTTATAGCAGCAGAACACTGTCCACATGTGTGAGGGAATGTTGACTCTGTTATTCAATAAATCTGGTGGTGTTTTAGTGTTCAGCACAGCTCCTGTCAACACATAGGCCAAGATCTTCCCAGGCATATTTTCATCACGGCAGTCAGAATTCATGATCTCTCCAACTGTTTGCTCCATGATCCTCCAGCTACCGCGGTTAAAGTTTATGTTCTGAGGCACAATATTGGTCAGTGTGAATGTAGCTTCGACAGTGTCTTGATCAGCTGCATGGCAGCAGGGAAACAAGTGTCCATGATTCACATTCATTGTGTTGTTCAGATAGTCTCTGTTGTTAGCCTGTTCTGAATCTTCAAGCTACAGAACAGATAATTGACAAAGAAAAAAAGAGACAATAATGGATTTTTTCTAAAACATAACTGAAAAAAAGAAAAGAAAAAAAAAATAGGAAATTGCAACCTTACCTGTGGCTCTGTCCTCCATTTAGGATGTTTAGGTCGTGTCCCTGCATGCCCAGTATATTTGTAAGCTGAGAATATCGGGATCTTATTTGTTGTGTCGTAGAGAGTTGCAAATCTGTTTTTGTTGTCATATTTTTGACAGATTATTTTGTACCGATTCTGATTCATTGAGACTGAATTCTCCAGAATGCCAGGAATCACTGGAGGCTGATCTTTAAAAAAAAACTGACTGCATGTTGTGAATGTATCTACAACATCAGTCATGATGAACGGAAAGCCAAACACCAGCAGCATCGAGACGACAAACAGACGCATCTTCAGCTGTGAAGGTAATTCAGGATGTGAAGAACACGAAGGTTATTCAGGATGTGAAGAACACGAAGGTTATTAAGGTTATGCAACTTCTAGAAAGAAACCCTCTGCTCTATAGACATGCTATCCAGTAGCGAGGGAAGGAGGGTGCTGCGGGGGCTGCAGCCCCCCTCGTCATAGCATCAGCACCCCCTGGTGGGGGGCTGTGGACTAACATAATATTGTACCTAAAAACGTGAAATAAAATAAATTAATTAAAATAGACATAACATACTATGTTTGATATGGGATTAAAATGATGGGCAGTGTATAATTGTAGATTTGAAAATCCTACTTTCCCCCATTATTGTTGAATCACGGAAGCTACACCAGTTACTTTTGCCAAGAGATTTATTATTTATACATGTGTCATGTGTCAGACAGAGAGAAACAGGCATAAGAATAAGGCTACATGAGAGGTGGTCTTCATTCTAGATTTCTCTGTTCCCTATTTCTCTATCTTCTCACCCCATCATGCTAGCTGTAAATGGTTTCTCTGGGTTTCTCCTTCCTTACCCCATCATCTCTATGTTTCCTCCTTCCTCTCACACCCTCATGCCTTTATCTTTCTCTGAGGTGGTACAGTAAGATTGAGCTAGGCTACATCACAGAGAGACTTGCAACTTCCTTGTAAGGTAGAAAAACATATTGCTTATGTTTAAAAATGGAATGTATAGCCTACCTGTGTATACATGGTACAATCCACTTTCCACATTAAGAAACTATTATTAACTACTATCTGACGGAAGTCGTGGGATTTCATGTGTTGCGTGATATGTCTGCGCCCAAGTAGCTGTGCTTCACCTGTGCTTCCCCCTAATATAGTCCCAAGTCAATCTCTGCCTAGGAAATCGCCTAGTGTTAATCTTCATCGCTATTTGTACTCGTTGTGAATACGCAGGCCACAAGAAGTAATTACCCGTATTTTTCGGACTATAAGTCGCTCCGGAGTATAAGTCGCATCAGTCAAAAAATGCGTCATGAAGAGGAAAAAAACATATATAAGTCGCACTGGACTATAAGTCGCATTTATTTAGAAATTTATTTCACAAAATCCAAGACCAAGAACAGACATTTAATATGGAAAGGCAAGTTATTCAACTACACAGTAGCACACAGAACAACAGGCTGAGTAGGTATCCGCAGTGGTTAAAGTGGGATTTGGCAGGTGGGGGAACCCTCAAATTTTGTGTAGGTGCAAAAGGGAAAAATTACTCGCCATGGGACAACATATTGAGTATCGTGGTATAGAAATAATTTTTGGGACAAGAGTGTCACTGTGGCACCAAGTATCACAATACTTATTTACTTGATATTTTAATGGTTTTATTTTTGTCAATAAAATTGCTGAACACCACAATATGGAACACAACCTTGTTTATCACAATGTAAATTTAAACATAAAAATGGGAAGTCCAAAACTGAATCAAATTTAACACACCAAAATGGCTGAAGACAACTATAACAGAAATAAATCACAACCTAGATAGACCTATTGCAGAGTCAAAGTCAAAATGCAGAGTCAAAGTCAAAATGCAGAATCAAAATTTTGTTGCATCATAAAACATAAGAAACAGTAACAACAACAAACAACAATTTTTGATGGTCCAAATATTGTGGCTATTCTCACATCCACTCAAAATTGCTCCCAAATTGACTGGTACTGTGACTTGATTTGCACTGGTTTCCTTTGTGGACAGGCTGTGTGATCAGCTGCTCTTCTTGTGAGCACCCATTTCTTTACATATTTCTGTGGATTCCACTGATTCACAGGGGGCCCAACCAAAGAAATGAACATCAGTGCCTTTTGGATTTTTAGTTGAGCTCTTAGAGGAGTTATTGTGATGTTCATTTCAGAGAATCCCCTTTCACAGTCAGCACTGCTAACAGCAAGTGATTTCACTGCCTGCTGCAGTTTTAGCAGCCCATCAGTTACAGGAATTTCTGGATGCTCTTTGAAATCTCTGAATCTCTGTCTGACACCAGAAAAGCTGATGTCAAAAAGGTCACATAGCTCTCTTATCTCATCCTCACCATAAAACACTGGCAACGGTGATGGCCAAGCTTCTGGCACAAGAACATTAATTTTGTCAAAAAGTGACTTTTCACTTTCAGTCACCATTCTTGAGCACACACTTTCAGCTAGAGCTTCATAAAATTTTTTGAGGATCAACTGGTTTTACCCTAGGGTCCTTTTGCAGTGTTACCCCATAAAATGTTCCAGTCTCCACTGCTTCAGCTGCCTGTCTGTAGTATGGTCCAGGGTTGTGTTGTCTGGCTAAAAAAGTATCAACTTCTCTCTCAACCAGGTGCACAGCTCGTGATAACGATATGTTCCTTGACTGCAAACTTTCCGATAAATCTTTAAGCTCCTCCAAAGCATCAAGCATGAGACCCATGTTCTTTATAAAGTCCCCTGATGAGAGCTTTGTTGCAAGACCCTGAAACATGCATCTCTCATTTGCACTGCGTTCAGCATCATGACTGGCTTTGCAGAAATGAGCATAAAGCGCCTCATGCATTGTCCACACTGCCTTCACTGCTCTGTGTGATGAGGCCACCCACCTCACACTCAGGACTCTGCCAATCTTTTTAATCACAATTCCTAATTCTGAGACGGCAGAACTGAGCTCCCTTTGATTCTTGGGGGATTGGTGGTACAGACAATACAATTTGTCCATGAAACTTGAAAAATGATTAATTTCTGTGCACTGCTTAACAGCATCCCCAACCGCCAGCTCAAGTCTATGGTTTAAATAATGGCAGCCGATCAGACGTGGGAACTTGCTTTTTAGCCTGCTAAAGACTCCAGCTTTTCTCCCTAACATAACAGAGGCTCCATCAGAGCAAAATCCAACCAAACACTCATTGAGAAAGGCATTGTCAAGGCCATGACCTAATAAACAATTCAAAAGAGCCTCAGTAATTCCCTCTGCATTAGTGGACTGAAGTTCCACCAAGTCTAAGAAAAATGTAGTTGGTTCAGAATTATTAACGGAGCACCTCAGGTACACAACAAGGCATGATTTTTTGCTTAAAGCAGTGCCCTCATCAATAAGTATGGTGAGTTTCGGCTTTGTAGACATAATGCTTGCCATTAAGGCACTTTTCATTTCTTTTGAAATGAATTGTATATCGCCACATGTCACATTTGAGTGCAGTACTCTGCCGATGTTGACCCCATTTGCCTTTTGCAAGTCAAGAAGTTCGGGGTGGTCTGTGAAGGGTTTATTATGTTTTGCAATGTAATAAGCTGTTCTGAATACTGACGTTGTAGAGGAGGTTTTCTCCTCTTGTGCCACAAGTAAACTTGAGTCTAACTGCTTTTCTGATCTCTTTTTCAGAATTGCAACGGCCTGTATGTGACTTTGCGATGACTTGTGTTCATGTATTTTCTTTCGCAGTGATGTCATTTGTTTGGTTTTTGTTCTTCCATATGGGGAAATTTTACAGTTTTGCCATTCACTGGAAAAAGTGTACCTTTGAGATCCTTGTCTGTAAACACCAAGTGATGTGGCACTTTTGCATACAGAACACCCTAACTTCTTGTTAGAGACATAGATAAATGGGTATGCTTGTTTGAAATATTCATATTGAAAAATTCCCCAACAATCTGGCAAATTCTGTTCTAAGCTATTGCTTTGGGCTAGGCTACTGGTACTGTTTTGGGCTGTGGTGTTGATGCTGCTTTGGGCTATGCTGTTATGGGCCTGTGCTGTGCTACTACTGCTGGGCAAGGCTGGGCTGCTGAAGTTGTGCTGTGCTGCTACTGCTGGGTTGTGCTGTCCTACTACTGCTACTGCTTGGCTGGGCAGGGCTGGGCTTGGCTGCCGCTGGGTTGCTGCTGAGCTGTGCAGTGGTGCTGATGCTGGACTGAGCTGGGCTGAGGTGCTGATATTGGGCTGCGATGCTACTACTGATGTTTCCCTGAGCTATGACCTGGGCAGCTTTCATTCCCCTAATCATGGTGAAAATATGGAATTTGAAAAGTGGTACTAAGAGTCACTTCAGCTTAAATCATGATGACTGCAACAGTAAAAATGGAGAACGCAATCTGCTCTGTATCAGGCCAAAGAAGTCATTTTTATAGTACATCACAGCGCAAATTACCCAGTTCCATGGCCTGGACTGGCTGGAACTGTCCATTCACATTGCATGGCCACTAAATAACACTTAAGACTAAAGTTATATTAAAACATTAAAATATTTATTGTCCAATTCCATATCAAAACATCACATAACAACAATGCTTGGTACACTTCATAGGCTATCCATTGCCTGATTTAAAAATAAAATCTAAAAACAATGACTTAGGCTATCAGCTAGTCCTTCAGGGTAATTTTCTTCCTGTTCTGTTTAGGTAGCATTTCCAGACCAATCCTTACCCTTGGAAATAATCAGTGATCCTTTGTTTGCATCCTCTCTTATTTTCATCCTCCTCCATCTATAAGAATCAAGTTATGAAGACATTAACATTACCAATAGGGCTGCACGATTAATCGCAATTACAATGCACGCGATTTGACAAAGGCTGCAATTATTTTATGCGCAGCTTGTCAGTGCAGTATGGCTCTGTGATCAGTAGTAAATGCTCCGTTTGAAAGCCAGAGGGTGCTCTGGCGCAGAAACTCCACATATGCCTTGTCGCAGAAGAAGATAATGCAGGTCATTGCAGGAAATAAGCTATGGGCATCATACAATGGCTGTGACCATTTTTTTACAGTCTATGGCTGTGACTGAATAAACAGGAGATTGAAACACTTTGATTGATTAAACATGACTAATAAACACAGACTGCCTTATTCTGTGTAATTACTATTCAAGGACATTTTTGTCTCTTTCAATAGTGACAAGCTGGAGTGCTAGCCAACTACCTTGCAGTTACCTTACGTTTGTCACAAGGTTGTGATAGTTTTGCATTTTTAAATTCGTTTTTATTTCAGTTTTCAGTTTATTTTCAGTTTTAGTAATTATATTATTTTATTAGTAATTATAGTTTAGCAGAGCAAACAGAACACTTCCAGTGAAGACCAAAGCAAGACATTTAATTTCATCAAAGTTTAATTTTTGCACAGATTAGTTAACTCTTGTGCAGACATCTTAATAATAAAAATAAAATAATGGTTTGAGATTGAACAAAAAAAAAAAAAAAGCAACTTAAAAGTATACAAGTAAAAACGATGAAAATTTCAGACAAACTAATTCATAGTAAAGATGAAATTGTGTGTGTCTGTCTGTTTGTGTATGCGTGCGTGTGTGTGTGTGTGTGTGTGTGTGTGTGTGTGTGTGTTGTCCTGGTATCCTCTACATTGTGGGGAAATGTCTCCACATGGATGATATTAGCAATGTTTTGTAAAAACAAAGATAATAACAGCACATTTCAGCCTGTCAACCTTCGTGAAAATATGACATCTCAATCATACAGTAGTAGTAGGCTACAATAAAGTTTTTTTGTGCTTGACGGACTTGTTTTGCTGTTGCACCCGCGTCTCGCACAAGATACTAAAAATGCAGCGCTCAAGTTTAAGTTCACCTTCTGTCTCATAACCTGTGTTATTTCCCATTTCACTGCCACAGACGCATCCTTTATGATCGATCAGCCGCTTAGGATTAACGTTAGCGATGTGTTCAAGGTTACGGTCCTTCATTGAGCGGTTAATCGCCTCAGCAACTTCACGCGCGAACAGGCATTTCCCTAAACAGCCACAGGCCAGATTTTCCGCCACAGTAAAGAGCTTATTAATAACGAAAAAATAATAATTTTTGCTAATTAATATTTTATTTCAGTAACTGTTGTTAGTTTCGTTTCGTTTTTCATTTAGGCTATTGTGATTTTTTTTTTTTTAATTCCAGTTTACGATTTTTTTTTTTTTTTTTGACCAATAGTTTAAGTCTTAGTTTCAGTTTTTGTTTACGAAAATATCCTTGGTGAATTCCTCATTGACTAGCAGATGAACAGAGATACCGCCCTGCAAATAATAGTCTTAACTCGGAGCCTTGCTCTTTCTTTAACTTGTGTTGGTTGCCCTGTCTAAATTATGGAAATTTGACATTACTTCACCTTAGACTTTTAACTCCACTGCAACATCCACTAGCTATGGCTAGAACAGCAACTGTAAACACAAAGACTTGCGTTGAACCGGCGATGCCCTCAAATCAGACAGGAGAACCGTGACTGAGAACATAACACACGTCGGGATTCGGGAAGCGTGTTTGTGAAGGCGGGGCGGCCCGCCAGGGGGTGATATTACTTGATGCGTAAAGACTCCTTCAGATCAGAAGCACCAGGCTGGCTGCAATTTGAGAGTGCACACGCAACATTTTTTTTAAACAAAGCCTACCATCGCTCTATCATTGATATTAATGAATCTATTTATTTATTAATTTATCTGACGTGCCGGAACGCAGTTCCGGACCGTTCCGGCCCACTTTAACCCCTGGGTATCCGGTATGTTAACGCAACACATTAACAGTTATTCAGCTACACAATAGCATAAAGAACATATACCTGGGAGGCTGAATAGGCTAAATTAACATAAGCCAGCGAGTCCAACAAGCAAGTTACCAGTAAACAATTTCACCAAGCTCCCGCGATCTCATTCCACATCACTGAATCCATTGAATTTTCTTCATCCTTGGGTGTGGCTTCTGAACAACTCCGCCATAGAGCGCCCTCTCGCGGCTGTAGACGGTAATGTTTTCATCTCAGTCTGAATTAATTTTGATATATAAGTCGCACCTGACTATAAGTCGCAGGACCAGTTTTTTTTGTTTTTATCACTTTTACTCAGGACATGCTGGCAACAAAGGATTCCATTTGCCCACCTATCTAAATGTAGGAAAGAAGGTGAATAAGCCCTATTTCAAATGGTGGAGTGTTTCTTTAAACTTTAACTTGTGTTCTGTAAGCTTTATGGACATAATACTTCAGAAAGAGCTTTATTGCCATGTATGTTTACTCATACGAGGAATTCGTTTTGGTGACAAAAGCTTATACAGCACAACCAGAATGACAGCGACAAGACACAAAAATAATAAAAATAGAATAATAGGAAAAAAAAATATACAAAAAATATTTATAAAATTCTCAATATAATTAATTAATTATATTCTCAAATAACACTGGTAGTTAATGTCCACTCCAGCATCAGAATGCAACCATTCTTAATCCTTATTGTTGCACAGCGGCCAAAAGTAAAAGTAAAATCACAAACTGCTCAATTGAATATGAAGGCAAATGGCTTGCATTAATTCAACCACATTTATCAATTCAATATTAAGCCCAAAATCGTTTTTGACTCACCAATCGGTAGATTATTTGAAGCCTACATAAAATTCATCCGCCGCTCTTTCCTCGTGAAGACGTCGATCACAGCTTTGTAAAACTCGTCTTTACGGGCCTTCAGTTTGCAAAGTCTCTGGCTCTCAATTTAAAATTTTTAACTCTGTGATGACGGCCAGTGCTGTCATTTTGACTTTGAATTTGGTGCGAGGATTAGGCATGTAGGCTAGCTGTGGTGTAACGTTAATGACGTTAGCTGCGCAAATGTCCAGTAATATCTCGATTTTAATTGGTCCATGTCTGATATGTTACGGAGATGTTACTGGCATACCATATTTACGTCCAAAGGCACAGCAGATTTGTGCTTTTTGCCGTACATGTTAAAGAATACTAGCCTGGCAAGCCAGACTACATCAAGATGTTTAGATTCATTCAACTTTTGCCATATCTGGCCGGCAGAACGACGAACACATCTTCCTTTTTTAAAGAATGACTTAAGTGCCGTTCTTTGCTCTTTTCTCAAAGAAAAACTTAACTCCAAGTACTCCAGAGTCGCGGACAAAGCCGATTCGAAAGACTGTTCTCCAGCAGCCGTCATTCTTTGTTTTCAAGTCGCAGGCAGGAAACCGTCGCAACTCTGTCGTCATATGTTAAGCCCGCCCCGCCTACTCTATAAGCGACGTGATTGGCCTGACCCAATTTAGGTTTTTGCAGCTAGAAGGTCTATTGAGAGTGTCTAGACCCACCTGGCTGCAAAATACATTTTGCTGCCGCTAGGGTGCGTCTAGATTTCTAGGCTAAAAGAATACAGGATCGAAGTGCGCAATGAATGGACAGTAAAAACACTGCTTATTCTACGATTTGTTTTTTATTTGATTATGCGTAACTGCTACATTTGTCATCATAACGTCTAAATAATTGGAATAACACACATATTGCATATATAAATCACAAGAATAAACAGTAAAAATACAAATACAAGTTTATTATTTAATAAACATTTTTATTTTTGAATTTTGGCAGGGTAGGCAGTGCCTAGTTTGCCTACCCAGACCGCACGTCACTGGTCCTGATTAATTAATTAGCATTTTAATTGAATCAAACACTCAACACAATGCGTTAAATTTAGACTCTATATCAAGTCTGGTGGTGGGGTGTTGTATGTGTGTATGTATCAAATTTTGATGCAATTTCCCCACATTTAACTGCTACAGTACAAATGAAAGTTGTATTGAAATCTACTTATTAACATTAAGTGTACAAAATGCCTCAGGTGGGATGGGTTGGAACACTACAGCAAAAACATGGACAGTAGTTTAAATTTTGTTCATGCATTTATTTTGTTGATCAAATTTACTGATTTTCTTTTTAATAATAAATATTAATATTACTACAATTTAAAATAAAAAAACAACAAAAAAACAGCATTTATTTAAAATAGAAATTTTTTGTACAAATATACAATACTGTTCAAAAATTTGGGGTCAGTAATTTTCTTTTTTCTTCTTTTTTTAATTAATACTTTTATTCAGCAAGGATGTGTTAAATTGATAAAAAGTGATAGTAAAGACTTTAATTAAATGCTGGTCTTTTATTACTTTTTATTCATCAATGAATCCTGAAAAAAAATATCACATGTTCCAAAAAAACATAAAGCAGCAGAACTTTTTTTTTTTTTTTTTTTTTTTTTAAAGACAGTTTTATTTTTTTCCTGCTGTCGAGCCATATCACTGAAAGAACCATATTTTGCTCAAGAGCATCGGTTCCCGAACAGACTGGAATAGCCTCGTTTACACATGTACATTTTCATTATAAAACGCATAACTTTTGCAACGGTTACGCCTGTCGTCCACACACTACTCCAGAGTTTTAGACCCTCGAAAACAGAAACTGACCCCTTCAGTCAAATCCAAAGCAAGACACCAGCAAGTGAGCTAGCTAATAGCAACGCTTTGGCAACGACACCTCAGACTGACATATACGTAAATAAACTAAATAAACATGAATTTAGGATAGGCTACTTTAGTTATGTACACATTGTCATGTTAATTATAAACAAATGCATTTGATTTATTGACCACAATATTATCATTGATATTTGTTTGAGAGGGGCACTTTTGATTAATTTTGAAAAAGGGCATGGGCTCGAGCCCCAGAAGGTTGATAATGTGTCATGTTCAACAGTCAAATAAGGGTAACAAGGCTAGCATCATTTTGCATGATTTAAAAGTAATTGGGGTTTTTTTATGTTACATAGTGGTCAACGAAATAACAAGGGCATAGATCATCTGTTTCTGTTATTCTATCATACCAGCTCCACAAAATATTATATATAATGGCAAAAACGTGTGGAATTAAGAAATTATTATATTAATCTATATTATACTATATTAAACTATATAAACTATATTATACTATTATATTAGGCCTATATAATACTAATATTATATAATACTCAGCATGATGCAGCATTCAAATGAAGTGAAAAATATGAACATAAAATAATATAGAAAACATTTTTATCCATCTTATCACACGTCTTTTAAACCCATCCATGATCATATTACATTTACATTTATGCATTTGGCAGACGCTTTTATCCAAAGCGACTTACATTGCATTTCAAGGTACACATTTACATTCTCTACAGTTCTTGCTTTCCCTGGGAATCGAACCCATGACCTTGGTGTTGCAAGCACCAACACTCTACTGTTTGAGCTACAGGAAAGCTTATTTTATTTATTAATAATATCCATTTCTGGCTGCTAAGATCAGACAGGCTTATTAATGCATTAAACTCGTGGCCATTAGAATAACCGTATATAATTACTCTGACATACATGTAGATAAATCACATTTCTGGTATTCTGGATTCACAAAAGTTTCCTGCAGTTTGTAAGTTGTTATGGTGTTGTAATAGTGCCCTCTTGTGGAGAACAGGAAGAATGACCATGTGACAACAGACCTAATGAGTTTATGTATTATGATCTTAAATGTCTTGTTAGTTAATAAGTCATTTATTGGAATATAACATTGAATACAACGAGTCTAAACATTTAATAGACTATATAGTCTGGTGCTGTTTACTATGGAAATAGCATTAGTTATTATTATAGCAATAGCTTTCCGCAATTGTTTGGACACTAAAATATGTTTTATTAGCCAAACATCATAAACCATGATACAATTTTTCAAAATAAAGAGTTTCACAAAACTATAAACACTATTCCTGCAAACCAAACCTGAGCCCAGACATTTTAACAATACAAAATACAGATGAGTTTTTTTGAATTTGGATCCAAACAGAAAGTGCTCAAATCAGAGGAAGAGAAGAAGTACAAAAAGGTGGAGGCGAGAGAGGAAAGCAGTGAATACGGTCAGTTTTCAGCACATCTGTGTTCTTTGTGGCTTTGAGGATTTAATAATTTTGACTAGAGAGCTTGATTTTGTAATAAGAGTTTGTGGCTTAGACCACTGAGATTGTGTTAATAGTTTTGAGAAATATGTCTGAGCTATTGAGAAAAGCTGTAATGATAGGCATCTTTTAGTTGTCATCAGTGAAGGTGAATGAAAATGTCTTCTCACAGATATACTTTTTCTTGTATTCACAAGAAGCATCAAACCAGTAGTTTAAATACACGTACATATTCTCATATCCCAGACAAGCACAGTCTTCTCCAGAAGCATCATCTCCACTCCAGTTATCAGGTTCATATTCCTCAGATTCCTTTTTGAACCAGAACCTTCAGAAGCAGGAAACGGCAGTAGCAGATTTTCAATCAGATGTACAGATGCAGTTTTCTCAGTTCTCAAAGTTCTTTTTTCACAGATATTAAGTATAAGTTAAACGAATTACATTGAAACACAAGCTAATGCAACATAAAGTGGGGTCCAAAATTCTGACACCACCAGTGAAAATGCTTTTATTTTTCTAATTTGATACAAAATTTTAATTACAAATGATATTATCAGCTTAGCAATTTGAGTGAAAAGTTGAATTGAAAAACTAACATGAATGCGAGAAAGTCTTTTGGTTCGTGTCTCTTGTGATTTAATAACAGCAGAACTGGAGCTACTGTCAGTGATGTAGTGGTGCCTGGAGAAGTGGGTATACTCTTCATTTTTGCCCCCAATATTTTTTTAAGCATCCCAGCAAAGGATGAACTTATAAAAAGTGACATGTAAGACTAGTCTTGCATATTAGTTCACCCCAAAATGGGCCAGTAGTATTTGCACATTATCACTTAACTTTTGCTGCTTGACTTCACGGAGAGAGGATCATTATGAAATTAATATTAGCCAAAGAAAAGGTGTAGTTTTTGCAATTAATACTGGCTTTTTATTTTTTATTAATACTAAATAATTATGAATTTTGAGTGACTATTCCTTAGGCCATCCACATATGAAAATTGGACAACTATTCAAGGGATCACTGCATCACTGTCTTTACTGGGTGGGTGTTTTCACACGCACATCAGAGGGGATTTAGAAGTGGGTGTACCTGCGTATACCCTGCACTACACCAGTGGCTACTGTACATGAACTAAACCAGATGATCAAGTTCTCCAGCAGGATTTCAGATGTTCCAAAGAGCTTCATCTGACTGTCTGAACAAAGGAGTTGAATAGTGACCTAAAAATCTGACATATTTCTTCATTTCTATGTTATAAGTTATGTAATTTTTGTATTTTATTTTGAGGATTAATTGGAAAATGAAAACTAAAATTGCAGTGTTATCTAGACTTCTGGATCTCACTTTACATCACTGATCGATTGAAGACAAAGAAAGTGCTTACTTCAACTGTGTTTTCCTGAGCGTTTGGTTGTTCATCCAAACCCAGTGTCCCTCAACCTCCAGATCATTAAGACCAATCCAGTGTGTCTCGTTAATTTTAGACACCAGAAAATCCTAGTGGAGAACATTTACTTTTGTCTTATTGCAGTTGTTCAAACAGGATCAAGGTTGTTTAATCTTCTATTATATGTATTATTTCTATCTCACCTGAACTTCTGTGTTGTTTATGGTGACCAGATGAGCTTCTGATGCTACACATGAATCACGGCTCTCAAACCACGTCTGCTTTACAGAGGAGAAGAAATAACACTTTCCACGACGTGGTGTCCAACCCTCCTCGCAGGGCTTACAAGATGGAGTTAGGAATTCTGAAGCAGTGAATTATGAAAATCATGTTTAAACGAAGCAATCTCTGCCTTTAACAGTACAGGAAATAAATACAGAATACAGACCACTGACCAAAGAAAGCAGCAACCCCATGTAGAGAAAGAGTGAAACAGCTTGAAAGTAGGTTAACCCACTCACCAGTGCAAGAAGAGAGGCAGTTTTTAACTCTCTGGTACTTGTCTAAGAGCTCTCTCTCAGAGTCTGATGCAGAAGACACTAATAAACAAATGAGAGGTTGTTTTAGTCTATAAAAGCCCGCTGGTGCCTCTGGGTATTTTTAATTTTTTTTAGCAGCTTTATATCTGTCGTGTTAACAATTGCAACCCACAGGAAATCAATCAATAAGCTGTACCATAACTCTTGTATAAGTGTATAACTGCCTTAAATGTGTCTGTTTTCATCAGAGCAAAGATCAAATAGAGCAAGAATTATACTCACACATGATCCCCAGAACACTCAGACCTCCAAGAGCCAAAACAAGAGAGACACCGAGGACGATCAGAAGAACTTTAGTCCGCTTTGAGGAAGTAACTTGATTCCCTGTGATTAGAAATCAAATGTGATGACTGAATTCCAGCGTGATTCAATTGTTCAACGTTGATTATTTAATTTAATTGGCAGAATAGTTTGGCTTGAAAACATTCACAGATCATTTTAACATATACAGTTTGACAACTTGAGGCTCACTCAGTGAAATCATTCACTCGTGTACTGAATCTTCAGTCCAAGTCTGCAAAACTACAAGCACATTATACGCTTTAAACTCAGTCTGCAATTGATTTGAACGAATCCATGATGCAATGTATCTGAACAAGATGTCCAGGACCTCGGCAGAAAATGAGGCCCACAGCATTAAAGATACAGCAGAGTCTTTAATTTTACACATGGGTACTTTTTTATCCCTGTATGAACCAAACCCATCTTAAGTGTTTGCTGCCAAAAAGCTCTTTTTTGTTTTGTTTCATATGACCATAGAACATTTGAAAAGTAACTGACACTACTGGAACCTCAAACGGGACGGGTTCTATGGTCAGATGGGAATCTGCAGGATCTGGAGAGATTCTGTATGGAGGAATGGTTTCTGATCTCTTGTCAGGTGTTCTCCAAACTCATCAGGCATTATAGGAGAAGACTCAGAGCTGTTATCTTGGAAAAAGGAGGTTGCAAAAAGTATTTAATAAAAGGGGGCAAATAATTGTTCCCAATGTGTTTTGGAGAAAAAACATTTATTTCATTTTTTATACACTCTAAAAAATGCTGGGTTAAAAACAACCCAATATGGGTTATTTGGCAACCCAGCGCTGGGTAAATATTGGACAGAACACATGCTGGGTTATTTTGACCCAGCAGGCTGGGTTTTTATACATTAACCCATCTGCTGGGTTGTTTTTAATCAGTGCTGGGTCAAACAACCCCCATGCTACAGGTTATTCATTTTAGATAATAATAATTAAAAAAAAACGAATAAAAAAAACAAAAATATTAATAACAATAATAACACTACTGTTTATTGATTCAATTAAAGTGTTTATTCCAGGAAATTAATATAATCATAAATACATTCATGTTAAAAAAAAAAAAAAAACAGACATCTGCAACATAAACGGAGGCCCACAAAAATCATTTGTGCTAAAATGTTGGTATGTTAAAATATTATAAAATGGTAAGATTCTCAAAATTCAAAACTCTACACTTATAAACTGTAAAATAGCCTACAGCTTAAGATTCTATTCACAAAGAATACAATAAAAAACACATAAGTACATACAATGTAATTTACTTAAATAAGCAATCATTTAGTCCTGTGCAGCAAAAATGGGAGGCACATCTCTGCGTATAAACAGTAAGTACATACATTGCAATTCATTTTAAATAAGCAATCATTTAGTCCTGTGTAGCAAAATAAAAACATGAAACTCTATACCTATAAACTGTAAAATAGCCTAGCTAAAAATTATCTTCACAAAATGATAAAAAAAAAAGCAAAAAAACTGAGTCAACTTTTCCAGAGTTTCCCCTTCACCAAAAATCTGTCCAGCCATTCCAAGCTCCAAGACAAAGGGGAAGGGTTTTGCTTCTCTCTGCCTTTCCAGGTAAAGCACCATGTTGGTTCCAGACTAAATGAGGGAAAGACAGTATCAGACACATAATTATTTAAAAGTGTGTCTTAGGTTTTCATAAGAGTAGATTAGAGTAGACTAAATTAGAGTAGTAGTTAAAATAGAGTAGTTAAATTAGTTAAATACCATCTTAAATTAACTTAAAGAATTAGTTCACCCCAAAATATAAATTTCCTAATCATTTACTCACCCCAGTGCCATCCAAGATATCCATGTCTTTCTTTTTTTCAGTGGAAAAGAAATTAAGTTTTTTTGAGGAAAACATTTCAGTATGTTTCTACACAGAATAGACTTAAATGGCAACCAACTATCCCAATGTTTAAAGAAGGTTCAAATGTCCGTCTCAATGCAGCTTCAGAGTCTCTACACAATCCCAGTCGAGAAATAAGGGTCTTATCGAGCGAAACGATTGGTCATTTAAAAAGAAAAAAAAACATTTATAAACTATTAAACCACAAATGGCTTATGTCTTCGCTAGATAACACCCTTATTTCTCGACTGGGATTGTGTAGAGACTCTGAAGCTGCATTGAGATGGACATTTGAACCTTCTTTGAACGTTGGGATAGTTGGTTGTCATTAAAGTACATTCTGTGTAGAACAATCCTGAAATGTTTTCCTCAAAAAACTTAATTTCTCTTCCACTGAAGAAAGAAAGACATGGATATCTTGGAAGACATTGGGGTGAGTAAATTATTAGGAAATTTTTATTTTGGGGTGAACTAATCCTTTAAAGAGTTGTGAGAAAATGAAATGCATGTCAGATTCAAGCAGCAATAAAACGATTTATCGTGCAGCCCTACAAACAGGTGTAAAGAAATGAGCCTGCTATTTTTGTCCCCTGTTGTTTTACTTACCGGTTGTACATCAATGAATGAGGTTCTTGTCTCTTGAATAGTTGGCCGAAAGGTTTTGTGGCCAATCTTGTACACAGGCGGGGGAAGAATGACAGGCAGGATTGTAAGTGATAGTATGCCTTTGGAATCTAAGAATAGAAAAATGGCAAATTAGAACTTGTTCGTTCATCAGCTTTTAAATTAAGCAAAGTGCATTTCTAACTAAGGTCAACTTAGAATGAGTGAAATTAGCTTAAATATATAACAGTTAAATATGTACTCTGGTAATCTGAAAACATTTTGTGTTATTAAAGGTATAGTTCACCTTAAAATGCAAATTTACTCACCCTCATGTCAAATTTACTCGCCTCATTTACTCACCCTCACGTTGTTCCAAACCTTTTTTTGGAAATTTTTTTAAAGTTTCTTTCTTCTGCTGAACACAAAAAGATTTTTTAAAGAATGTCAGTAACAAGATAGTTGACGGTAGCCAATGACTTCCATAATAGGAAAAAAGTACTATAAAAGTCAATGGCTATTGTTAACTGTTTTGTTACCAACATTTTTTTTTTTAAATATCTTCTTTTGTGTTCAGGAGCAGAAAATCATTCAGGTTTGTAATACCATGAGGGTGAGTAAATTTTCCTTTTCAGGTGAACTATCCCTTAAAGCAGTGCTTCTCAAACCCGTCCTGGGGACCCCATACCACTGCACATTTTGTATCTCTCCCTCATTTAACACACCTGATTCAGCTAATTAGTACAGACTGCAAAATTTAAATTGGGTGAGACATCCAAAATTATGGGGGTCCCAGGATATTTGAGAACCACTGCCTTAAACCAAGAAAGGGGCAAACAAGCACGGCTATCTATGAAATTACACTGACAACGACTAGGCACAGAAGTGGTACCCTATGCCAACTCTACAATATAACTGATTTAAATTCACCCTACATGGTTTGACATTAAGTCTTGTCATGTGCTTGTACTTGGACAAGTAAATTGGCCATTCATGTTTTTGAGCTTATTGTGAATGGTGTAGCAAACTTATTTAAAGGGATAGTTCGCCCAAAAATGATATTTAACCCATGATTTACTCACCCTCAAGCCGTTCGAGATGCATATGTCAATCTTTTTCAGACGAACACATTTTCAGTTATTTTAGAAAATGTCTTAGATCTTTCAGTGGTTATAATGTGAAGCAATGGGGTCCACCTCATTCAAGTCCCAAAATGTGCATGCATCCTTCACAAAAGTAATCCGTAGGACGTAGCGTAGAAAGTGACATGACATAGAAAGAACGTGACAGCGCAGCCAGAGAGCAGAGCAAAACAAAACTCTACGTTCGTTCTACGTCACGACGCTTTCTACGCTACGTCCTACGTCATACGCCAGCATCCATCTCCGTGAACGTGCGTCGGCCACTACCGGAAGCCAGTTATTTTCGTTTATAAAGTTTTAAATATGTATATTTTTACGACAAAACCGCACGGATTACCCTCAGAAGGCCTTCGTTTGTCCCCCTGGAGCCGGATGGATTACTTGTGTAAAGGATGCATGCACATTTTGGGACTTGAATGAGGTGGACCCCATTGCTTCACATTATAACCACAGAAAGATCTAAGACATTTTCTAAAATAACTGAAAATGTGTTCGTCTGAAAAAAGATTGATATGCATCTCGAACGGCTTGAGGGTGAGTAAATCATGGCTTAAATATCATTTTTGGGCGAACTATCCCTTTAAGGGTTAGGGTTGGCACTGGATGCAACTGTGAAAAAAAGATTACCTACAAAGAAAGAGAATTTGAAATGCAAAATTGTTCATCACATATTTACCAGCAATTTTTCAATGAGGCACTCAAGACTCCAGTTGAGGAGATTTGTTGAACAAAAATGTCCATTGCTGTAAAAGAAAAGGAGGAAACATCTGATTAGTAATATCTTTACAAATTTATCATGTCTTATACAATGTTTTTAAAATTATTTTTTATGCTGGCTCCAGTTAATTTAAAAAATATATATATATATAAATAATTTTAATGAATCATTACTTAATTAAAAAAAAAAAAAAAATAAATAGACTAAATAATTTTAACAGCTTAATTAACTATTGTTATTTCACAAGACTGTAAACAGAAGAAATGTTAATTTTGTGGATAATTAAAAAAATATTTTATAAAATTACCTGTAGACATTTCATAGAATATTTTTTATTCATTCCAATGTATTAGTCTATCGGTATAACAATCGCCCATTGACTTATTTGATTGCAGTTTCAAGATAAGTAAAAATAATAAATAAATGTTGTTAATGTTTATTCTTCCTGGCAGTTTTTTTTTTTTAAATCATTCACGATTCAATGATCATCATAGTTATTTTAATGACTGTGAACCAAATTGCATGACAAACCAAAATAATAAATTGTATTAGGCTATTTAATACATAAGCTTGGTTCCTCCTAAGGTTTTTTAACTTTTTTTCCTCTCCATTCTGTCACCTGATGGAGTGTGGGTTCCTTGCCACTGTTGTCTCTGGCTTGCTTATTTAGGGGCACTTAATTTTCAACAATATTATTGATTTAATTGCACTGACAATATCAGATGAGAACTGAACTGAACGACTCTTTTTTCAGAGCCGATTTAAGACCAAATTGTACTTCAGTAACTACTTTGATTATCTTTACATAGTTTCTGAACGTAACTAAAGCAACACTGAACTGACTTCAAATGAACAATGACAGTTTTTGATAAGAATTGTACGTTACTGAGCTGGACGATGACATCACTGTTTTCTGCAGAAATGCTTAGCCAAATTGAATTAAGGCGCACACACACAAACAGAGAGAACATAACCTACTGCCGCATAATTCAATATTTCATGTAAAGCTACCTTTCAAAAATGACTAACAAAAACAGTTAAATAATAGGTAACGTTAGACTTACAGCTTCTTTAGCATATCCAGCCACTAGCCAGTGACGTTACATCCATCCAACACCGCCGAATCAAGTAACCCGCAACATTTCTGGAGATAAAACAGACACCAACAACTGTACTTAGACATTGTGACCGTGTTTTAAGTGGAATAATTGATTACAGACCGTGTAAAAATAATGAATGTTATGTGTAACGTAACGTTAACGTTAGCATAACGGTCGCTAGTTCGACAGACGTCGACGTCGTCAATAATTCATAGTTCATTTAAACATAACTTCTTGTTGACTTTCTGACTTCTTTGACTAACGTTACTTAACATTAGGAAAGTTGTAATAAAACAGGGTTGCTCACCTTTACACTCGCTCCTGCTTGAACCTCTCGTCCTCCTGTTGACGTAGCTAGTGATTTGAACAGTGTGGACAAAAGCGCGCGACTCGCGAGGAGGCGCTGGGTCAAAATTTCCAAAACAAACCCAAATGCTGGGTCATTGTCAGCTGATTACGGAGAAAATAACCCAGCAACATAGTCAAAATGCTCAACCCAGCATTTGGGTTTAAAAATAACCCAGCATTTTTTAGAGTGTATCATTTATTTTCCTATCATGTGCGGAGCTCCATATGAATTTTTGAAGTAATTACAAAGATTTAAACACCAATACGACATACTACTAGATGAGAGAGCGCGGTGTAAACAACCTTGTTGAACTGCATTATGCCAATAGAGCATGAATATATCTAGTAAAACAAATATCTGCAACTAAAAACACAGGTGTTTTATACTGAGAATGAGAAAGCAGTGTGTGATAGGAACCAAACACAAATAGAAATTTGCAGGAAGTTACAAAAACCTCAGACTCAGTGATCTCAGTCACAGTTTTTTCCCCAAATTGCTTAGACACTAAAAGTGAAACTTGAGGCTCACTCAGTGAAAACATTCACTCATGTACCAAATCTTCAGTCCAAGTCTGCAAAACTACAAGCACATTATACGCTTTAAACTCAGTTTGCAATTGAAAAACAAACTTTTTGCAAAACTCTAAACAGCCCAGCTCGCCCTCCCCCTCCTCCTGTGAGAGCTCTTCGGCCTCTGCCACAACACCGGGGCCCACACCTTCCTCCATCTGCTTGAGGTGAACCAAAAACAACTGATACCAGCTCTCAGTTATATGTGTCGGGTCCCTGCTATGATAACAGTAACTTTCTCAAATGTTTACAGAACAAGCGGGAACCCAGTGTGCCTGTATCTTTCTCTATTGCTGTTCTATTACAAGATAG
Source organism: Abramis brama (assembly GCF_963993115.1). Classification (NCBI taxonomy): domain Eukaryota; kingdom Metazoa; phylum Chordata; class Actinopteri; order Cypriniformes; family Leuciscidae; genus Abramis; species Abramis brama. Next base: position 6,607,673 of record NC_139974.1, read on the forward strand.
AAAGTCTAAGGCCTTCAATAGCCGTACAGCAAACCCAACTAATCTGGTGCCTATTACACGTCAAACTAAGATTGATGTGGGGACAAAAAGTAAGACTGTTAAGTTAGCACTTTTAAACATTCGCTCACTTAAAAATAAATAACTTCTAGTCAACGACTTAATAACCACAAACAACCTGGATTTTATGTTTCTAAATGAAACCTGGCTAGAAGACCGCTGCAGTGCAACAATCCTCAATGAAACATCCCCTCCTAACTTTATTTGTATGAGTGTCTGCAGAGCTGTTAAGAGAGGTGGGGGTCTAGCTGCTCTTTTTAAAGATATCTATCAATGTAAGCAAATATCATTTGGGAATTACCCTTCTTTCGAATATCTGGGTATTGTGTTAAAAGGTGCTCCACGCATTTTACTTTTCATTATTTACAGGCCTCCAAAATACTCTCCATCCTTTGCTGAGGACTTTACAGAACTGTTATCAACAATTACCTCAGAGTTTGACTGTTTTGTCATTGCTGGAGATTTTAACATCCACATAGATAGTGCAGGAAACAATATGGCAAAAGAAATCAAAACTGTTTTAAAAACTTTTGATCTGACTCAGCAAGTACATGGACCCACACACAATCATGGACACACTCTAGATTTACTTATCAGTAAGGGTCTAAACATTTCATCGATTGTTATTAAGGATGTAGCACTGTCTGATCATTTCTGTATTTTCTTTGATATATTGATCTCTCCTGCCATTGAAGCTAGATCTGTGTCTGTCAAGAAGAGATGCTTAAATGAGAACACTAGTGTACTATTTATGAAGGCTATATCCTTAACACCAAGCATATCTGCAGACTCTGTTGATTTTCTCCTTGATTCTTTTAACTCAAAAGTTAAAAGTGTAATTGATGATATTGCTCCTGTTAAAGTCAGAGAGAAGAATGGCAGACAAAAAGCACCTTGGAGAAACTCAACAACAGTGCAAATATGAAAAGACAATGCAGAAAAGCAGAGCGCATGTGGCGGAAGACTAAACTTGTAGTCCATTATAACATCTACAAAGTCAGCCTTCATGCTTTCAATATGGGACTAGGCAAAGCTAGACAGACTTTCTTCTCAAATATTATAAACAGTAATTTAAACAACACACGCACTCTTTTTGCTACTGTAGAGAGACTGACAAACCCCCCAAGCCAGATTCCCAGTGAAATGCTCTCAGACAACAAGTGCAGTGAGTTTGCTTCTTTCTTCTCTGAGAAAATCAATAATATCAGAAAGGTGACCAGCACATCCTTGAGTTGCGCTGGGGTCAGACAGATCAAACCACCTGAGAAATTAGTTACTATGTCTGATTTCAAAGAAATTGATGGCAAAATTTTGGAAGAAACCGTACAGCACCTTAAAACATCAACCTGCGCTCTTGACACACTTCCCACATCTTTTTTCAAAAGTGTGTTAAACAGTTTAGAGGCAGATCTTCTGGAAGTGGTAAATGCCTCACTTCTCTCTGGGAGTTTCCCAAACTCCCTGAAAACTGCAGTTGTCAAGCTTCTCCTGAAAAAGAGCAATCTGGATAAGACCATAATAAGCAACTATAGACCATTCTCAAATCTTCCTTTCATAGGCAAGATCATTGAAAAAGTTGTCTTCAATCAGCTGAACAAATTATTATGCTCGAATGGATACTTTGACAATTTTCAATCTGGTTTCCGACCGCACCACAGCACAGAGACAGCGCTCATAAAGATAATAAATTGTATTATAAACGAGCGCGGGATTTGAGTTTACGGTTGCTGCTGAGAATTGAGATGAAGATCGCTGGATAAAGGGCTGAATTTGGATCTCTTTCTTGCAAACTTATGGATTATAAAGATTTGGATTACATCAAGCTAATAAAATTGATGTCTTTTGTGAATTTATGTTGTGTTTTGGACCGGTGTATTATGGTTCAGTAGGAGAAAACGCATTTTGTGTCTCATGGTAAATAAACTAAATATTACAAAATGGTTAAACGATTAAAGATGGCATTTTTAAGGTTTTATAGTGTAGTCTTGTTTAACATCATGTAGGCTAATCCGACGAAACGAGTTTGCAGCAGAAAGCAGGAACAGAGCGAAATGTTATTATTTCTTAAATGAGTAAACTGCATTTAACAAATGCAACTGAAAACGTAGGCCTACACAATTGAATGCAATAGAGTCGAAACATTAATGCCATGATTGTAATATTCATAAATAGGAATACATACAAATTTGTATGTCGGTAGAGTTGGTCATTCGTAAATAATTTACGTTTTTGTGCTGTCAATACGTCAGTATTATACGTTTCTGTGTGTATAAAACGTAAGTAAATGTACATGTGATAGAACTACACTTTACGTAAAAATACACACGTATTCTCATGAGATCACGTTGCAGCAAGCAAAAGTTTTACAGTTTTCACATCTGTGTGTAGTCTGGTGTGTATGTGGCTAATCATTTGTAAAACACAATTTTTGAAAGAGTTAAAATAGTTTTGAATTATTTGTTTGCTTTTGCAAGAGATGTCTGATGTTTTTCATGTTGTGTGCATGTTTTGTGGTTTTGTGTGTAGAGTTTCAAGAAATGGAGCCATAGTTTCAGAAACTGTGCAAGCAATCTGAAAAAAACAAAACAAAAAAAAAACTGCAATGCTTTTTTGAATATTCAACTTGCTGAATGCTTAAACCCTAACCGTGATTCTTATAACACAATTTCTAAAACTTTTAATACTTATAGTAAAACCACTCACTGAGTTTGCACTCAGTTTGCAATTTTGTAACACACACTTTGCAAAACTGTAGGTACAATCCACTGCACAGCACTTCTTTTGCGGAACTGTAAACACAACTCGCTGCTTTACACTCAATTTCCAAATGATCAACACATTCCTAGCAAAACTATACACATGTATGGCTATTATTTATTATTTTGCCAACTGTCTGGCACACTATCACAGGTGAAAACTGTTTTAGATAATTAGTTCACTTTGCAATCAGCCTAAGCACTATAAATAAGCCACAGGTAAGCTGTCCGTGTGGAGTACAATGGAGGAAGCAAGATAAGTGAGAATTAGAGGAGGCCGAGGAAGAGGGCGTGGAGGTGAAGAAGCAAGAGGGAGAGGACGACAAGGACAAGGACAAGGACAAGGAGGTGAAGCTAGAGGAAGAGGACAAGGAAGAGCAAGAGGAGGACGAGGAGAGGGAAGAGGAAGGGTAAGAAGAGTAAGAAATAGAATTACTGATGACATCAGAGCTACAATAGTGGACCATGTAATCAACCAATGACCCTGAGGGAAGCTGGACAACGGGTTCAGCGCTTGAGCCGCTACACTGTAACAAGCATCATAAGGACAATTTCGAAATGAGAATCGTTAGTACAGTCACTTTGCAAGTGTTGCAAGTTTTGTAGCACTGCCATACTCTAATGAGAAACACAACAATACCATACATGTAAAAATACTAAAATTGTTACTTTACAGAATTAGACGTCCAGATGCTGGGGGCAGAGGAAGAATGTTCACTGCAGAACAAGAGACCCATATAGTCAATATGGTTATTGCAAATAATTCCATAAGGCTACGAGAAATACAGCAGCGCATAATTAAGGATGACACCACCTTCCAAAACATACACAATGTAAGCATCTCTGTATTATGTCGTGTACTTGCCCACAACAGAATCCAAATGAAACAAATCTACAGAGTCCCTTTTGAAAGAAACGGTGAACGTGTAAAACAACTGCGATATGACTATGTGCATGTAAGCTGTAGTATCATTGGTACTGAATCTGGAAGTGCATACTGTAGTGCTGTGCATGGGCCTGCTGTGCTGCATTTGTTTAGTCTTGTCCAGAGAGTGATGGAGCTAGAGGCAGATGCCATGGGTCATGAGCTGCTTTTTGTGGATGAGGCAGGTTTTAACCTCACTAAAACAAGGAGACGTGGCAGGAACATTATTGGACACCGTGCCATAATCAATGTCCCAGGACAACGTGGTGGTAACATAACTATGTGTGCTGCTTTTAGTCAAAATGGAGTTGTTCACCATCATGCAACCCTAGGCCCATATAACACTGCACATATTATTACATTCCTTACATGACATGCTCACTAATGTTCAGAGATCAGAGCAGACCAGAAACGTCATCATATGGGACAATGTTAGTTTCCATAGGGCTGCTTTGGTGCGCAACTTACAGATCACTCACTCTTCACTGTACTCAACCTCCCCCCATACTCTCCATTCTTGAATCCAATTGAAGAGTTCTTCTCTGCCTGGTGCTGGAAGGTCTATGACCATCATCCCCATCAACACATAGCCCTTTTACAGACAATGGAGGAGGTATGTGGGGATATTGACCAGGCATCATGTCAGGCCTGGATACGGCATTCCAGAAGATATTTTCCCCAGTGCCTTGGACTAGAGAACATTGCATGTGATGTAGAGGAAATTTTGTGGCCGGACCCAGAGAGACGACACGATGTAGACTGATTTTTTTTTTTTTTTTTTTTTTTTCAGTGAAATTACTATTTTGTGTTTTGACTTGGAAAAAAAACACTTTTGTTTGTTTTGATGTGTGTAAATAAACACCAATACTTGAAGTATGGATCCCTGTACGTTTACAGAACTATGACAAAAGTATGACCTCAAACTGACATAGCCTACCTTGTGCACAGAGAAAGCAAAAGCCAGATGTGTTTTTTATTCATACCATCAGTGTGTAGTTGGCGCATTGTGTGCTTATTAATGTGATGGCTTGTGTTTTCTTATTTGTGTGTAGAGATTTTTGCAAAAAGCCAATAGTTACAAAAAAAATGTGGTTAAGCCATCAGAAAAAACTGTGACATCTATATTTAGTTACATTAAATCAAAATACATTATTTTACAATGTGGCATTCGTTGAACAACCCCGTACTCAGGAACTATATCATTCTAATTATAAATTATTTAAAAGTGAACTGAATGAAAACAATAGCTGTTGATTATTCAAAATTATACATGCAAACGTTTAGAAAAAGACACCCATCTCATGTCTCTTTTAATGTGTTCTCTTTTGGTATATTATAGTGGAGAAAACTTTAAAATTATATATATATATATATATATATATATATATATATATATATATATATATATATATATATATATATATATATATATATCAAATATTTTATTTAAATTTAACAGGCTTCAAGGAATCATATTATTCTAATTATTCACCAGTTAGGTACGAACAGAATGAAAACAATAGCTGATGTTCAGAAAAATCATAAATGCATTCTTACCCATGTAATGAGAACTTTTGTTGTTTGGATAATTAACATAAATCATTTCCATTTTACTAGCCCGGCACGACAGCAAACTCTGAGCCCTGTGTGTTATATTCAGGAAGGAAGAACCAATTTGGCATCAACCTAAGTTATAATAAACAGGAAGTAATGACTGTGAAAAGTTATTCATCCAAATATGGCATTGCAAAAGGCTAATTGTATTGTTTGATATTAATTACTTTGACATGAATCATGCAAATACATGGTGTTTCTGATGTGGCTTAAAACCTCATTCCAAAATGGATTAAATTCATTATTTTCCTCAAAATTCTACAAACAATACCCCATAATGACAATGTGAAAGAAGTTTGTTTGAAATCTCTGCAAATTTATTAAAAAATAATGTACATAAATATACACAGCCTTTGCCATGACACTCAAAATTGAGCTCAGGTGCATCCTGTTTCACTGATCATCCTTGAGATGTTTCTACAACTTGATTGGAGTCCACCTATGGTAAATTCAGTTGATTGGACATGATTTGGAAAGTCACACACCTGTCTATATAAGGTCCCACAGTTAACAGTGCATGTCACCCATTGCTGTGTCTCAATTCACCTCACAAGTATGTACTCTTTTTGTGAAGAAAAAGTAGATACTTTTGAGTGTGTAGCAAAAGAGTACACAAGCTTTGGGACATACTTTCACGTCATACAATTGCGTCTTTAACTGTTGCTCTCTGTCGCATCCTGTCACAGTAAACTGACCTGTCAATCATCTTGTCACAGTTAAAATCCTCCACATTTCATTTAATTTCATTTCCTACCATATTGGAGAGAAATGCAGTAGCACATTGATCTGCTGTCGTGGGTCTTTCATGCAGAGAACTCTCATATTAATGCATAATGATGCATTTAAAAGTTAATGGCCAAATGGATCTTTATAAAAAAGTCCACATTGTTATTGCAGATGAAATATAAATAACACGGATAACATGAACAAAATTTTTTTCATCAGGTTAAACTTTGATTAGTCACTCAAACCTTTATCTAATCCTCTCACAGTCGGTCGCGCATATCCGCCATGTTTTGTAGTTAACACTTTTTACTCGTGTTTGTAGTTCCTCCTCCAAAGCGCAATGGGTTGTGGGCAATATTAGCTTTTAGAGTGTGCACGGATCCACACTTCGAAAATCGACAGCAAATAGTAGACCATCTGAGGACTTCTGGCATGCTCTTTTCAACATACTATGCTTTGGGACACACTTATTTGATGGATAATGGACATTGAGACGCAGGGCAAGCCATGAAGACCAAGAAATTTTCTGTAGACCTTCGAGACAGGATTGTAAAAAATGTCTGCAGCATTGAAGGTCCCAATGAGCACAGTGGCCTCCATTATCCGTAAATGGAAGAAGTTTGGAACCACCAGGACTCTTCCTAGAGCTGAGCGAGGGGGGGAGAAGGGCCTTAGTCAGGGAGGAGGCCAAGAACCCGATGGTCACTCTGACCAGTGTTTCTCTGTGGAGAGAGGAGAACGGCTGATTTTCACGCTTCGGGGCAGTGATGTGTACATATGTCGTCCAAAGGTTGTCAGGCACCCTAAGCACAAACTTAAGCAATGGCCCTGAACCGTTTATAGCAACCTTTTGGTCATGTTGTCAAAACGTTGTTGGAAGGTTGGGTACGTTGTGCAAACGTTCTGTGTTTGCTGGGAGAACGCTTCTCCAGAGAGGAAACGGATCTGCTCGTGCGTGAGTTGCCCCTATTATGCTATTTTAAAGGAACACTGCATCGTTTTTTCATATTAAACTATGTTATTCCCTTAACTAAGATGAGTTGAAACATACCTCTCTCGTCTCAGTGCGTGCACTCAATCGCTCTGGCGCGCGGCGACACTTTGATAGCACTTAGCTTAGCCCAGTTCATTCATTAGGATCCAAACAGAAGTTAGAAGCGACCAAACACCTTCACGTTTTCCCTATTTAAATACAGTTACACGAGTAGTTACACGACCAAGTATGGTGACACAAAATAAAAAACGTGGCACTTTTCTAAGCAGGTAAAAAGGATAACTACTGTATAATGTATGGCGGAATAGCACTTGGGAGCACTTCGACTCGGCTCAGTAATATCATCACTCCTGAAAAATCCTCTCCCCCTCTCACTCTCACTTCTATCATTAGAACCAACGTGACTTTTTACTGTGCCGAGTCGAAGTGCTCCCAAGTGCTATTCTGCCATACATTATAGTTTTATTTATACCACATTTTATTTTCTGTCACCATACTTGGTTGTGTAACTACTCGTGTAACTGTATTTAAATAGGGAAAATGTGGAGGTGTTTGGTCGCTTCTTACTTCATCTCTGTTTGGAAACTAATGAATGAACTGGGCTAAGCTAAGTGCTATCAAAGTGTCGCCGTGCGCCAGAGCGATTGAGTGCACGCACTGAGATGAGAGAGGTATGTACTCATCTTAGTTAAGGGAATAACATAGTTTAATATGAAAAAACGGTGAAGTGTTCCTTTAAAGTTTCCTAATGTTGTTTTGGAGTCTCCTACAACAGGTTTACATGCATCAAAGGTCAAAAAACTGTTTAATTTCCTCATAATATACATTTGCACATCACCACATTTTCAACAATTCTCAAACGACTCATCAGATGAATCAAGGTAAAGTAATTATTTATGTTCCCTGTAAATTATTATTTTTGACTGCATTATAATGATTTCTTAATTCAGAATATGATCAAGATTGCGTAGGATGTGTTCGGGGAATTTGCCTGTTAAAAGTATAACATTTAAAGCCCCTTAAATTAATGAAATTACTCGAAAAAAGATTTGTTCATTTTGATGAACAAGATCGAACAAGAGAGACAGTAAAATGATCCGAACTTCCCAACACTAGATGCTTTCCAGTGTCCACTGGAATCAGCTGCAGGTTTGAGGTTTAAGTTTTCCCTGGTGTCTGCGCGTGCAATAAGTGGGCGGGCAATATGCTAATGTTTCGTCTTGAAGTCACAACAAAACGGCTTATGACTCGTTTGAAAAACAATTCATTTCATTGACTCAGAGTCGACTCCTACATTTGAAAGACAATAACTTTATATACGATTCACTTAGATATACCCATTCACTTAGAGCTATGTTACACACTACATGAAAGGTCATTTTCAAAAATCCATAATAGGGGCCCTTTAAAGCCTGGCGCCGCATATTGCGCCGTGTGTATGAATGGCCCATAATGTTCATGGCTGTAAGCTACATGACTTTACAAACATTTGACATATTCAATAAATATAATTGAATGTCTATTTCAATGTGCGGCAGCTTTTTTCCACATAATCAAATGATCTTTTCACATAATTAAATGTTCTCTAATGCAACCGGTTACATTTCTTAATTAGGGTAATGAAATCAACATTTGACTTCTCAGCCAACAGCAAGAAGGCAGAGGCTCGCAAAATGGGGGGATGGAGAGGAGATCTCCACAATACCAAGTATTGGAAGAATATTGAAATCTAACAGGACAAATATTAACTGTTGGTTTTGTATCTGTAGGAAATAAAGATGACCAAATAAATTGTGAATAAGTCATCAAAGAGGAGTTTCACACAATTTCCAATTTGGTGGATGCATTGATGACAATAGTGATGATGGAATGTACATGTCATCAATGCATCCACCAAATTGGAAATTCTAAAGGAAATTAAAATATTAGTTTATACATAGTTCACAGCAAGATGTTATTAACCTTATCAGATTAGCTTCAACCACTGACCTGCAATCGTGTGAAACTCCTCTTTGATGACTCTCACGGGTTGTACCCAGGAAACAACACAAAACTTCTCAGAAAGAGAGAGAGAGAGAGAGGCACACTTTACTTGCCTCTCTGCATACAGCGGCCTACTAATGTGCTCTGCATCCCTGATGTTATATAGAAAATAGGCTATACACAATGAATGAATGAAACTGCACTGCAAAAAAATGCTTTGCTTACTTAGCATTTTTGTCTTCTTGTTTCCAGTCAAATTATTTTAAATATATTCGTAAATCAAGATGCATTTATCTACATATGAAAAATGACAAAAGGTCATTTTTCTTGTTCCCTGGGTTAACACACGAGAATGAACCTCATTGGTTCTTGCTGAAGCTCAAACGTGCTGCAAATGAACAATTCGCTGCAAGTGAACTAACCCTTTAACTTCACCAAATGTTTTTTGTTCTTTTTTTATTTTATTTTATACATACACAAGAGATCTTGTCCATATCTACCATATCTAATGCACATATACTGTCCTAAGGGCAATTAAAAATTGAAAATTAATACAATTTAATTAATAGTAAAATTACATCAAATTGTATAAAATAATCCTTATGTATTTTAATTGAATAATTGATTAAGGATTGTTTAATTATTCAATTAAAATAATAATAAAAAAAATTCATATATAAATATTACATTTTATCTTTTGATATTTCAAAAATAATCTCATTATTTAGATCCTTTAGACATTAGATCCTATTATTTCTGATGTCACTCATTATTTTGGTCCCTTGCCATTGTCAACAGCTTATTGACTGGTATCATGTACATTGATCATGTTTATTGTATTTGGCAGGATTGTGTGTGTCACAAACACACACACACACACACAGGTACACTTGTGAGGGCCACAAGTCCTCACTTATGGTGAAATATTACGACAGCTAAGGAGTTATGAGTGAAGACCATAACACACACACACACATACACAAACAAACAAACAAAAAAAGCTGTAAAGACAAGTATCATTTTGCATGATTATGAAACATTTATTTGTTTGGTTTTACTCTACATAGCAGTCAAAGAAATAACACGGACAAAGTTTATAACATACATTTGTAGACATAAGCATTTACTCCATAAAAGCAGGTTCAAACTAAGGCTGGAAACAATTTAATTAAAGACTGCCATGATTTTTGTCACCTTATTCAGGATATGCTCATGGATTTCACTTTATTTAATACAAATACAATTTTAATTTAATGAAGTCTGAACAGTCATTAAAGAACAGTTTGTATTCTCCGTTATATTTTTTCTGCAGAAACTCCTGTAATTTCTCCAGTGTTTTTGCAGGGATAGTCTTATCTGGATCTTTACTCTCATCTATGTTTTCAGTCCAGTGAGCTTGAGACACCCATTTTCTGTCACCACTGTTATAGCAGCAGAACACTGTCCACATGTGTGAAGGAATGTTAACTCTTTTATTTAAGGGTGCTCTCTTGCCCGGCACAGCTCCTGTCAGCACGTACGCCAAGATATTACTAACGTTGTCTTTGTCACGGCAGTGAGAATGCATGTAATCTCTAACATTTTCCTCCATTCTAAGCCAGCTACCACTGTTAAATGTCTCAAACAGTGGAACAGTATTGGTCAGTGTGAATGTAGATTCAGCAGTGTTTTGATCAGCTGCATGGCCATTAGGAAATAAGTGGCCTCGATTAAATTCCTCCTGTGTCCAGTAGTCTCCTAGGAAAGCCTGATTGACACATGGCTCACGCATTTCTCCATCTATATGTTCAAGCTGCAGAAAAGGTAATGAAGAAGGAGAAAGAGAGCAATAGAGTCAATAGATTGCTCAGAGAACTTGAGGAAATTTGAAAATTAAATTATTATAAATTATTACATTTTAAATTAAATTACTATATATATATATACACACAAATGTTACCTCTGGCTCGATCATCCATGGAAGATGTGGTCTCCCTTTATAAAGACCAGTATATTTGTAAGCTGAGAAAACAGGAATCTTCTTTGTTGTGTCGTAGAAATTTGCAAATCTGTAAGCATTCTTGTATTGTTGACAGATTATCTTGTAACGATTGTTATCCAGTGAGACTGAATTCTCCAGAATGTCTAATCTAATCAATCTATTCTAATGGAAATTTTACATTTAGATGTGTTCTTTTCCTTTTAAATGTGTTCTTTTACTTTTAGATGTGTTTTTACTTCTGGGTGTGTACAACTTGTATTAACGTTGAACATTCATTTTTTTACTCATAAGTATTTAAAGAAATATAATCATATAAGCTAAAAGCACATTATTGAAAATATGTAACCAAGTTTTAGAAATGCATAAGTTAAGACAAGCTTACAGGAACTAAATGTTCTGGGTGATAGACAACTTAGTAGCAAAGAGACAATGTGTACTCAAAGTGACCTATGTTGTATTTCAAGTGTGAAAAATGTGTGCGCAGCTTTGATCGAACTAAAGATACGCATGTGAAATGTGTGAATTTGAGCAGCAGCTAAAAAACAGGAACCTTTAGCAGACATGGTATTGTTCTGTCTAGATAGAATTTATGTTAGACGAGAGATCTTGAACAGAGATGTTTCCTTTTAAGGTAAAAAAGACCTGATGTAGCCTACCCAGGATGTGTTAGTGGTATATAACCATGGCAAAGGGAACTAACCCCTTGCGCTTCACATATCAGACGCTGACTGATGTGTGAACGGCCTTTCTTGCAAGAAATAAAGATCTTTATAACTTTTGAAATTTCCAGCTGTCTTCCAATTATTGTTTAAAGTCTAGAAAGAATTTCCACGACAGTCATCACAGAACTATACAAAGACTTAAAGTAAACACTTTTACACTTTATTTAACACATTAGGCTGCATAGATTAGGTGAGCCGGAACCAGAGACACTTCCTATAACTCCTAATGTACTCGTTACATCATAAGAAGAATGGCGTCTACGCTAATGTCACTCTTTCTGCTTATGGATCCGGGCCGTATCCAGATCAGGTGGTGGACCTGCGCCTGGACCCATCCATGATGCATCCCTGAAGTGCCAGCCTCATCAGCCCTGTGAAGGCCTCATCGACACGACAGCCATCAGCACTGATCCTTAACAAACTTGCCTACATACCGGCGTGACTCCGACTTCCAATCAGATGGAACTGGATAATATTCTGAATGTTCTGATCCAATCGGACGACTTCTGACCTGTAATGCTGCCTGAATCATAATCATACACTGTTCACTCGTTGGCCAGAGGAGAACTGGCTTTTTCTCCAACCTGATGGAGTTTTGGTTCCTTGCCACTGTTGCCTTGGCTTTTGGCTTGCTTAGTTGGGGACATTTAAAGACATACAAGCTTACGGTTTTGAATCGAGCTAAGGCAAGCAGAGAGTTTTGAACACAGGCTGGTTATGTACTTGCTCACAAATTTATTTAGGATAATTTTTAACCCAAAAAAGCTACGGACTGCAGCTTTAATATAATAGTAATATTAAATAGCATATTAGAATGATTTCTGAAGGATCATGTGACACTGAAGAATAAATTAATACAACATCAAAAGTGTTTGGTTAGCATGAGGTCAGTTAGCTTCTGCTGGTAAAAGGCTAGATTCATCTTTCTTCACTGACATGCTTTCAGAAGCAGGCTACACTTTAGAAACACCTTAACCTGGTAATGCTGTTCCATGAATAAACACTCGAGGGCGCCAAACACTTGCAAAATGTGAGTGTAAACCCAGAGAAATGTGTCCAAGGAAATAAATAAACTTTGAAATATACATTGTTCAACACATATTTACATTAGAATGTGTGTTTATTTTTGTCCAGACTGTTATTGATTTATTTTAGATGTTCTGATTTATTTATTTAGGATCTGTATTGGATTATAGTGTATGTTTTCAACATCATAAATATTAAGATGAAGGCTTTTTTTTTCATATGCCACTGTAATGATTTTGGGTTGCACTTACAAAAAAGGCTTCAATTGTTAACATTTGTTAACTACATAAGTTAATGTGAATTTAAAATGAACAGTGCTTCTATCTGAGTGAAACAGCTTCTCGAAAACAAGAAAAAATGAAGAACGGGGCTTGATGTTGTTAGTTGGGAATTGATTGGATGGTTGTGGTTTGCTATTGGTGGATCTTATGTGAGTGACAGGTTGCCCCGTCCCGTGATTTTGATTAAAGTTTAAGAGGGCACATGAATAAAAAAAAAAAAAAAGATGTGCACGGATAAATCATAATAAATACTGCAATATTTCATGAAAACAACAATTGTTGTTTTAATATTTTAACATGATAAAATGCATTGTGAACTGACATAAACAAACAATGAATAATTGCATTTTTATTAACTAACCAACAATGAAAAAAATAAAATGCTATAGCTAATGTATTAACTAATGTTAACAAATGAGTTCTTTATTGTAAAGTCTTACCTTATTCTGCTTGCCAGATACACATTTTGAAATAGTTGACCGTCGGTGAGATTACATCACTTTCACCATGTTCAACACAATTTGTCACTTGTTTTTGCTGTCCTCATGTTTAGCATCAAAGTGTGTGTCATTTTGGACACACGTACACAGATCCTGATCTTTATCTCCTGAGTTTCACTAAACAGGAGGGATTCATCACAGAGGTCAAAGTCATTAACCTGACTGCTGAAACACACACCAGGAGTGTGAGCCAACACGGCATTCCCTACACCAAAGACACCAGAGGATCACATACCAAAACCACGACACACAGACACACACACTCACACACTCACACACTTTTTGCTGTGGCACAATTGGATGAAGGTCATTTCCTGCATTCATGTTTGAATGTTTAAATATGTCATAGCCTCTATAAAAAGATGTAAAACTAGATGTACCGCATGGCGGTACAAAATATGACCGCCGCTCAGGCCTGCACTGGCTTTCCACAAAAAGAAATGACGTGGAGCAATTTGGCTGTATTGCGTGTTTATGTATATACCTAAAAAAAAGTAGTAGTATGTGCATGTCTGTCTGTGTGTGTGTGTATGTGTGTGTGTTTGTGTATGTGTGTGTCTGTGTGTGTGTGTGTGTCTGTGCGTGTATGTATGCGTGCGTACATGTGTGTGCGCGTGTGTGTTTGTGTGTGTGTCTGTGCATGTGGATTTGTATGTGTGTGTGTCTGTGCGTGTGGATGTCAGTGTGTGTGCATGCTTGCGTTTGTTTGTATTCCTGCATGTGTGTGTGTGTGTGACAGTTACTGTAGGGTTGCCAACTTCAGAAAAGGAAAATGCGGGACAATCGTGGTTATTTATAGGAAAATGAGGGACACTCAAAATATTTGTACTGTATCACACAGTGTACGTCATTTCAGTGTCTGCAGTTAAGTTTGTGTTTAAAAGGTTATCAGACATAAACACATTTGTATTGCTTAACCTATTTATGTATTTAATTCTAAAAATTATTTTAATGTCATACATGAAAAAAGTCACATTACAAACAAACCATAGTTCAAAATAACAGCATTTATCTAAAATAGAAAGCTTTTTTAACATTATACACTAGGCTTACAGTTCAAAAGTTTGGGGTTAGTAAGATTATTTTTTGGGAAAAAAAATAAAGAAAGTAATTGCCTACTTTTATTCAGCAAGGATGCATTACATTAATCAAAAGTGACAGTTAAGATAATGTTACAAAAGCTTTCTATGTACTTTCTAAAAGCTTTAAAACATTAATAATAATCAGAAATGTTTTTTGAGCATATTATTCCCTCAGGTAGATTACATGTTTTCTTGCGTGGCTGAATGTTAGACTCATGAACAATAATCACGTTGTTTGCATTCGCCAAAATTGATTAGCCGAAATCAAAACGTGGACAGTTTCATGTTTCGTCATCTACTGAATTTTTCGTCAACGATACCAGGGACACCGTTTAGGTTTAGGATGATACTGTCACTAAGGTTGCCAACTGTCCCGAATTAGGCGGGACGTCCTGCATTTTGGGCCTAATTTATTTGTCCCTTGCGTGACCTCCCGTGTCCCGTTTTTTGACAAGCTGATAAACCACTGACTGATACAACAGCAAGAGCAGCAGTGCTGACCACGACACTTGAGAATGATCACCGACACCTGTCATCATCCAATCACAGCTTTTTTTAATCACTGTTTTGAGACAAATCATTGTTTGATTTGCGAACATCCTCTGCCGTCTGGTCGCTTCCGCTTCAAGCCGGACTCGTCTCGCGCTAACGGTAATTTCCTTTCACTGTCCACGTTTTGATTTCGGCTAATCAATTTTGGCGAATGCAAACAACGTGATTATTGTTCATGAGTCTAATGCCGCGTTCCAGGCAACCTGTAACTCGTGTTTTTCCAACTCGTAACTGGGAGTACATCGTTCCAGGCAACCTGTAACCCGTGTTTTTCCAACCTTATACCCGTGAAAGTGCAGAACGGCAGTCAAACCCGTGACTTCCCACCCGTGAACTCGTACTAGATCGATGTACTCCCAGTTACGAGTTGTAAAAACACGGGTTACAGGTTGCCTGGAACGCGGCATAACATCCAGCCACGCAAGAAAACATGTAATCTACCTGAGGGAATAATATGCTCAAAAAACATTTCTGATTATTATTAATGTTTTAAAGCTTTTAGAAAGTACATAGAAAGCTTTTGTAACATTATCTTAACTGTCACTTTTGATTAATGTAATGCATCCTTGCTGAATAAAAGTAGGCAATTACTTTCTTTATTTTTTTTTCCCAAAAAATAATCTTACTAACCCCAAACTTTTGAACTGTAAGCCTAGTGTATAATGTTAAAAAAGCTTTCTATTTTAGATAAATGCTGTTATTTTGAACTATGGTTTGTTTGTAATGTGACTTTTTTCATGTATGACATTAAAATTATTTTTAGAATTAAATACATAAATAGGTTAAGCAATACAAATGTGTTTATGTCTGATAACCTTTTAAACACAAACTTAACTGCAGACACTGAAATGACGTACACTGTGTGATACAGTACAAATATTTTGAGTGTCCCTCATTTATAACCACGATTGTCCCGCATTTTCCTTTTCTGAAGTTGGCAACCCTACAGTAACTGTCACACACACACACACATGCAGGAATACAAACAAACGCAAGCATGCACACACACTGACATCCACACGCACAGACACACACACATACAAATCCACATGCACAGACACACACACAAACACACACGCGCACACACATGTACGCACGCATACATACACGCACAGACACACACACACACACACAGACACACACATACACAAACACAAACACACACACATACACACACACACAGACAGACATGCACATACTACTACTTTTTTTAGGTATATACATAAACACGCAATACAGCCAAATTGCTCCACGTCATTTCTTTTTGTGGAAAGCCAGTGCAGGCCTGAGCGGCGGTCATATTTTGTACCGCCATGCGGTACATCTAGTATGAAGAGGAAGTGTATAGGGTTTATATGTCCAGTGATCCCCTACTGGTAGATGCTGGAACTGCACTATTATCAGAACAATATTCTCATTGACAGCATTTATAGTTGTGCATTCTGACTTTTTATTTTATTTTGCATAAGTTATGTTAATAGCTAAAATGTATCATATTATATTAGATGTTTGACCCAGAACCCCACATGTGGACGGGTGAACTGCTAATATTTGATGTAACGGGTGGAATAAATGTGTCATTTGCAGTGTGGGTGCGGGACGGGAATCGATAGGCACAGGCGGACTGCGGGTCCGATAGCCAAGACTATTCATAATCGGTACCCACTGATATATGCAGCTGCTTTTGAACAGTCCTGTGTTTATTTGTGTTCATCTTCTTTAGTCTGAAGACTTTTTCAATGACAAATTGTGATTGACAGCTTCAGTCATTATAAAGGGAGCGTTCAATGCTCGCTTACTGTATAAAGTATAATCTATTCACCATAAAAAAAATAAATAAAAAAAAAAAAATATATATATATATATATATATATATATATATATATATATATATATATATATATATATAGTTTTTTCCTGCTGCTAAGATGACGAATGGCCATGTGTACACTACACTAAACGATAACTATTTGTTTTGGGGGCTCTTAAAAGTGTGAAATAGTATTTGAGTCACAGCTCAGAATAATGACTAAAGGGTTTAACCTTTAAAGGAACACTCCGACTTTTTGGGACTTTAGCTTATTCACAGTATCCTCCAGAGTTAGATCCATACATACATAGTCCATACATACCCTTTTCATTTCTGTGCGTTCTGTAAGTGTTATTTGACGCACCCACCGCTAGCCTAGCTTAGCACAAAGACTGGATGTAAATGGATAATGGTAGCATACTAATCCCAATAAGTGACAAAATAATGCAAACATTTTCCTATTTACATGTTGTGATCTGTATAGTCACAGTGTGTACAAATAACAAGGCTATTTGAGACAGAGACCGTTTTTAATCGTATAAATACTGGGAACTATATTCTCACTAGGCATAGGAGCACAGCTAAAGTTACTTGGGCGAAGTGGCTACTTGGGCGGAGTGATTAGCGCAGCACACGAGACGCCCTGTGGTGAGGAGCAGAGAGTTCGCTCAGAGTTGGAGTAATAGAGTCAGCAATTACTAGATAGTAAATTTATAGTTTACAACCATGGGCGTTCGCTGTATTGTAAAGAGCTATGACAATAAACAGGGGAGACCAGGTAATACTAGGATGTTTCATAGAATTCCAACCAAAAACGCTGACCGCAGTTTGTTCTGGGTATAGATCCAAACACACCTGTAAACAGCCTCAAGAAGTATTTCGTTTGCTCTGAACATTTTACTATAGACGATTATTTTGAAAAAATGCAAGTTGCCACACGGACCATGAAACGTGTGCTAAAGGATACAGCCATCCCATCGATAATAAAGACAGGACAAATTGGATCACCTGTTGCTGTGGTAAGTGTTCCGTTATATTCTGAGATGACTAACATTAGCCATACTGTAACAGTGCCATGCTAATGTAATGTAACCTTAGTAGTGACACTATTACGTGAATAGAGGCTCCGTGTATCCCCTTTATTGTTATTATTGTGTTGTCATGAACACACTGTATCGCTCAATAACAAATGAGCGGCGCTAAATGTAACTCTCAGGACTGTAACATTCAACTTGCTAATGAACAGCTTCCAAAGTTTGTAACTCCTCGTCTGTGTATTCTGGCTCAAAACTATATGGTTCTGGATCTTGGTTTGATACACAATAAAATTCCTCTGACAATTCCTCAAAGTCAGCCATGATCACGAGTCACGTTCGCTACTAGCTAGTTAGTCACGTTTGTTTTGTTTACGGAACCATCAACAGGGCGTCTCGTGTGCTGCGCTAATCACTCCGCCCAAGTAGCCACTCCGCCCAAGTAACGTTAGCTGTGCTCCTCCGCCTAGTGAGAATATAGTTCCCAGTATTTATACGATTAAAAATGGTCTCTGTCTCATATAGCCTTGTTATTTGTACACACTGTGACTATACAGATCACAACATGTAAATAGGAAAATGTTTGCATTATTTTGTCACTTATTGGGATTAGTATGCTACCATTATCCATTTACATCCAGTCGTTGTGCTAAGCTAGGCTAGCAGTGGGTGCGTCAAATAACACTTACAGAACGCACAGAAATGAAAAAGGTATTTATGGACTTATCTAACTCTGGGGGATACTGTGAATAAGCTAAAGTCCCAAAAAGTCGGAGTTTTCCTTTAACCTGGCCATCAGCCAGTTTTGTGAACTAGCATTTACTCTATTATACCAACTTATTCCCAACTAGTTTTTTTTTTTAGAATTATGGCCAGTGGCAAACTTGACGTTTCATGCTACATCTGTGGTTTTCCAAACAGTGAGGTAAAATAAAATTATTTATTTAAAGGGGTCATTTATTATTTTATAATGTTGCTTGGGTTGCCCTTATAATGTTAGTATGATTTTTACATTAAAAATTGTCATTATTTAGAAATAAAAGGCATTTTTCCTAGCCTGATTTTAGCCTCTGATTTGAACGCTCTGTTTGAAGGGGCGTGTCTGTGTGAGACTTCAGTGTAAACGCCCACTGCTTTGATTGGCTGACATGTTTGCATATGAAATAGCTAGCATTACATGTGAAACTCTCTCAAAAACTTTTACTACGTTTTTACTATTACAGCTATCGAGATAAAAAAATCGAGAAAAGTATTGTTTAAAGCATTATATTTAAATCTATTTCATCACATGAAAGGTTGCAGTGATGAGCACTGAGCAGATGAAAGACAGTCTGTTGATCGCATGAATAAAGATCTCATTATTGCAACGCAATTTCTGCACTCTCACCAAATAACAATGCAAATACGATGTAAATACAGTGAGCCTCGTTGTGCAGTGTAACAGCGTCATTGATTTCATAACGAGTTTTGGCAAGTGTCCAGATAAACTCGGGCTGTGTGATTGACAGCTTGGGCGATTGGAAAGGGGGTGTTCTTTGATCGCTTTCTGTATGTAATTTAATCACAATTTAAATAAAGTGATGTTGGGTGACGTCACTTCTTGTTGACATTCGAAGTATTGACAAAAAAAATGGAGGCAAGCTAGACCCTCCCTCCTCCTCATCCGCGCACTTCTCCCCCAAACCCCACCCCCAAATCCTTCTTGTCGGTTATTGGCTGGAACAGTTTGTTATGTTTCGTGGTGCGGGTTAGCCCAGTTTGTTTTTGTTGCCGTTTGTGGAGTCTGGGCTGTCTACAGAGACCGCGTTTTCTTACAGTGTGTTCAGGGAACAGGCAGCTAGCGGACAGTGAGGAGATGTTTTCTGTATGTGACAAACAATGTTTTGGTCTAAAAAACACGTGACATCGCTTAGAGCACCTTCAGATAAGATTATTTTCATCCTACTAAGAGAAACGATGTGAAGTTGATCGTTTAGTCACTGATGCATAAACAGTATTGAACGATTTTGAGAGAAAGATAATCTATCTGAACTTGAATAATTACACATCAGAAATCACTGATCACAGATCAGGCATTAGAATAAACAATGTTTGTGGCGTTGTTGGCAGATCTGTTTCAAAGTCTGTTTGCAAAGCCTGTGTCGGAAATTGTGACTGATTTACTGATTTAATAAAGTTTAACCACACATTCCTAATATTGGAATCTGAAGGAAGCTTATGCAGCGACTGTCTTCTTCCATAACCAGGCACTGCACAATATTTCGTAAACGGCATGTTTATTGCTTGGTAGCTCGATCCGGTTTAGCAATTATCACCTCGTAGGCCTATGTTATTTAGCTATTGCATGTAATGCGTGAATCGGTGGGCGGGGCTAAACAGGCAGTGTTGAAGTAGGCGTTGATCACTTAAAGCCAAACCACTTTCATGGTGCCTGAAACCCAGGGTTGGCACAAACTAAACTGAAACTTATCGGGCTAGCCACCTAAACCAGCTTCATGGTATAAACCCCTGCTCTCCAGCTTTCATGTGATTCTGCGATTGCTGGGTTTTTTTTCAACCAGTCCTTCAATTTGTTTGTGTTTTGCTTTCTTTGCTTCCTGGGGGGTATTCCAGAAAGCAGGTTATGTGACATACCCGGGTAAGTTTAAGGGTAAGTTAGTGGATAACCTCAACTTTCGGTTCCAAAAACGGAGGTAACTTTCTGGGTATGTATGTAACCATAGGAACTTACTCTCTGAAGATAACCTGCTCGGTAGCAGGTTATGTTCCAGGGTTAGTTTGTTTCAGAAGGTTACTGAGCATGGCGTGCCGTTTTAAAGACGATCCAGTGGATGTGGAAGCACAGATAACACAAATTCTTTTCCGCCGTGAGAGGGTGATACGACCACGTATCGATGTGTTTTCGTATCCAAATGAATATTTGCGGGAGCGTTGCCGTTTTTTAAAAGAATCGTTAATTTATTAAACGAAGATAATGGAGTTAAATATTTAACTCCATTTATTTAACTTTTTTGCGACGGTGAGTTTTTTGTATACAATAGACGATGCAGAGCATGTGGGAAAGGCAACTGTGTGTAGGGCTGTTCGTACAGTATGCATTGCACTCAGACGGTTCCTACACACTTTTGTGCAGTTCCCTGGCCATAAACCACTGAGGGTCATTAAAGAGGAATTCCACAGAGTGGCGGGTTTGTCCATTCTATGATATTTTATGAAAGACCATTTTAGTAACATAGCACTATACTTAATCTATTCATAGGCTACTGTGCAGTGACAGTCACAATAATTTTAAAAGTTTCTAATTATATAACTTTCAATTTCAGGGTTCCCAAATGTGATTGGGTGCATTGATGGAACCCACATTCCCATTAAAGCTCCTTCAGTCAATGAAGGAGACTATGTTAATAGGAAGTCAATCCATAGCATCAATGTGCAGGTGACAATAGATTTTGTGGGTGCTAAATGTTTGGGTGTTTAAACCATTAAATCACCCTCATTACTGGTCCCCACTAACTAGGTAATATGTGATGCAACCCACCTAATCACTAATGTTGAAGCCAAATGGCCAGGGTCTGTACATGATGCCAGAATGTTTAGGGAGTCATCATTGTGCCACAAATTTCAACAGGGTATGTTTTGCCTTACACAATGTTTTTTTTTTTTTTTTTAATGCAATTATACACTTTAACTACCTTTATATGACACTTCAATGGTTACTTGCTGGGGGACAGAGGGTACCCCTCTCTGCCCTATATGATGACACCCTAACCTGAACCTGAGCCTGGACCACAGGCACAATTCAACCTGGCCCACAGCAGAACATGGACCATAGGCATCCTGAAGGCAAGGTTTCAGTGCCTGCGTGGGCTCAGGGTCAACCCAGAAAGGTCATGTGACATCACAGCTGCTTGTGTTGTTATTCACAACATTGCCACACTGAGGTGAGAGCCCCCCCTTCTCTTGAAGATGGCCAAGAGGATCCCCCAGTAAACCCAATAGACCAAAGAGATGGCAGGGTGGTACGAGACATGATTTGCCAAAATCACTTTAATTAAAACCAGTTAACAGTCAAGTGTTGTTCATTGTTTCTTTATTTCCTGTAACAAAAGACATTTGTATTTATTGCTTTAGATTTCATTCATCAACCAATGACAGATTAATTTTCACATACTTTTTCCCACCTTAAGCTGGTGCTCCAGCAATTCAAGTCTGGCCTTTTTTTAGGTTAAGCCTTTTCTCCTCCATTTGAAGCTGTATAAGGTCCATCTCCATGTCACTTTTTCTGATTTGCTTTTGAAGGTGGACCTTATACAGCTCTTTGGCAGGCAACTAGAAAGACAGAATAATTAAACATGACTGATAAAGTCTGTAATACAAACACAGACCAAATATTTAAATGAGGAAGGAGAACTGCAGAACATTTCTTACACTGCTAATATTCTGTGTGGAGGTAGATGGACCCTCATCTGTATTAAAATCTCCTGCCATATTCTGTAAAATGACAGTGAGTGACAATTTATTTATTCTCTTATGCAAAAAAGGGGGAATTCATTCTATGCATCATACCTCTATGGGCCTCCCCACATTTTCTGTTTCTGTCACAGCACAAGTGGTCTCTTCATCTTCAGCCTACAGTGAAAATAAGGAAGGATGCTTGGTCTAGCAAACAGAAACCTAAAGACAATAATCACTTACAACTGTGACAGAGTGTGGTGTTGCAGGAGGATCCAATAATACAATGTGGCCATCAGCAACTGCAAGATAATTAAACCAATAAGATAATCATGCGTATTCAATACTCCATGTATATTCTTAAACAAATACAACTAATAATGAAGGACATTAGGAACATCTAAGAGTACTAGTAATAAGATTACAGTATACAGCATATGCAGTCAAAGCAGCATGCATACTGCACAAGTGAATCAATGACTGTAAAATGCATTCAAAATGCCTATTTAAAATGGTGACAATGTTGATGATTTTCTTTATTAAAACACTGACAAAAACAGTGAAAACATCAATAAATCATAACTATTAATATGGTACACCTTTTACTAAGCCACTTGTCTTGGTAGCTGAGTCCGACGAACTGCCCCTGGAATCCCATCGACCACAGGTCGCCCTTTATTAAGGGACAGTGCCAGCTCCTCAGCTGGGGTGAGGGAAGGTGGAGGTGGACCCCCACCTGTTTTACGGGCCTCAGCCTTATTTCTATTAGCTACATAGAAAACTAAATTACATGGCGTCAGTAACAAGTTTAGAAAATATTACCTTGCTGGAGAATGTTTTTGTGTTTCATTTTGACTTGGCTCACACTTCTTCTGGCTCCAGAAGGATTACACCTGATAAAACAAGAAGCCAACATATTACTAGCCAATTATGTGCATAACTACTGTAATATTAAGAAATGTATGGAGGCCAACAAGTAAATACTTGTCTATTTTTACTACATGCCCCAAATCATTTTTGCGTCACAATGAAAGGGGAAAATAGCCCATTTATAATTTTATAAACTCGTGCATGTACGCTGTCCGTTATTTTTTGCCAAGCCAACTCTCTTTCTTTTGCTGATGCAGCAGTATTGTTTTTTTTTTGTTGTTGTTTTTTTTGTTATAATGGGCTTATAGTCTTCAAGCATTAAAACCTCCAACTCAGTTTCACCTAAGTATGTAGCTCGCTTTTTTTCTCCCTGGGTTTCCATGGTGACTCCTGAAATCGGCGATCCATTGAAAATGTCTTTATGTACTCACCGTGCGCGCGCATTAACTCTGGGTAACCAGTAGGAGGTTGATTAAACTAACTCTTCTCAGGTGTTTTGGAACCGACATACTCATGGTATGCGGGTTTGGGGTAAATCAACCCAGAGGTTATGATTTACCAAATGGTAAGTTAACCAAGCTTTCTGGAATACCCCCCTGTATATTTACTTTACTTGGTCTTCAGTACATTTGTTTATAAATATTGTTTTGCTTAAATTTGTTCAGTTTGTATTTGGTTTGTTTTGCTCAAGTTGTTTCAAGTGTTTTTGCTATATCTCTTTTGTTTTGCTTTGTTTAATGTTATTGTTGAGTATAACTCTGAATTTACTTGTGCAGAGAAATTATGTTACAGAATATTGAAATGCAGTGTGTGTACTTTGCATCCAGGCAGGGGTGCCATATAGTCGTGCACTTGGTGGATTTTTTACTAATGATCTGCGCTTTCGATCTCAAGAAACCACGCTCGAGCATTTTTTTCCGGATTCGGTAGTAGGCTACACTAACGCATTTCGTACCATTTCACAAAGCTGGCGAACGATCTCAGATTCAGCGTGGATAGTAAGGAGCTCCCTGGTGTAGGCTCACGCTCAATCAGCCCAAAACCGGCATCCGACCAGCGCGGAAGGTCTTTTCTCGAGGCAAAGTATTTTTTGATTAAATGTAATTTGAATATGTATTCTCTCGTTATTTCATCTGACTCCATAAATGAAAAGGTTGTAATGATATCTGTGCATCATTAAATGTGAGCGAATGTTTGGCTATTCTGTCAAAGTCAGTTAGAATAATCAAATAATTTATTATTGTTTCATTTACCTCGTTGCACAGACCACCAACACAGATGCTTAGTTTCTACACACCGAGGCTGCGTTCCAAACCGCATACTCAATGAGTAGGTACTTAATTTTAATGAGTACTTACTTAACGAGCGCTAAAAGAGTAGGTACTTTATAGCCAAATCTCGTTGAGTATGAATGTGAACCGGACATCTAACATGTTGACGTTATCATGTGACCTACGACGCGTTATCACACGCGCAACAACTTAAAAGATTCGAACGGACACGTTTAATTCATCTATCCGTAAATCTTGATATTGATTAAACTTGCTCATTTTGTGGTCTTTTTGAAGAAACTGCTGCCCATTTATTTTGTGAATACATTTAGGGTTGATTTAAGTAATTTTATTTAACCCTACTAATGTGAACTACCGTTTTATCCTTAACGATGTTATTTATTTTTATTACGAAATCCCAAATATGTTGTTAATTTTTTATATCCAAATATTTTCATCCACAAGCAAAAGTGGCTAACTGCTTTATTTTTTCCTCTTTTTCTTGTTTAATTTAACTGTCGTTTCATCTCTCAGGCCTATAAATAACAAAAAATGTTTTTTTTTAAATGTATTATAATGAATTATTTAAGAAAATATATATTAAGATATTCAACCTTGTAGGTTCTTTTGTCCTGTGTAAAAAATCTCATATTATGTATGCAAACCCATTTTATATATATATATATATATATATATATATATATATATATATACATATATATATATTATGGGTTTGCATACATAATGAGATTTTTTACAGATCTCATAACATCAGTAACTCGACAGCCCTACCTAGAACGGGTTTCCTCAGCGTTTGTAATGTCTGCACAAAGGGCAGCTGTGCGAAGATTTGCCTTTGGAGGAAAACTGTTGATTTTATACTCGAAAAATTTAAGTATCATTAATATTAAAAATTAATATTACCTCAGAATGAATTGCATTTCTATCCCACCCCAAAACATACAATAATAACAACGATAAATGCTGACCAATACTTAATTATATGACTTTTTACTGAAAATTATATAATTCAATAAAACAAACAAATTGTAATGTATGTCATATGACATAGCTATGCATGATTGAATACACTCTAGATGTGTATATAATGAACATATCTACATTTTCTTTCAAACAATTAAATAAAACATTAATTAAATAATTATATTTTATTTACTGACAACAATGAGAAATATTAATAAATTAGTAAAAGAATGAATGAAAGTCACCATCACATAATAAACAAATGCATAAGTCAACACATGAAACAAAGCTTTATTCAAACTACAATCATGTATGTAGGCTACAGGCAGTGAACCCCACATCCTTCTGCCGTCTCAACACAGCGGTTCCCATTCTGCGGCTTTATTCTGATGAATCAGCTGACCG
The DNA here is from genome assembly GCF_963993115.1 of Abramis brama. Taxonomy (NCBI): domain Eukaryota; kingdom Metazoa; phylum Chordata; class Actinopteri; order Cypriniformes; family Leuciscidae; genus Abramis; species Abramis brama. The sequence continues at coordinate 6,633,698 of NC_139974.1, forward strand.
CCAGAGGTGAGCCGTTCCCTTGTGCCGGAGGTTGTTGCGTGATGTGTTGTGCTTCACAATCTGAGGCAAGTGGAGTGATGGAGGGACCATCTCTAGGATTCAGCTCTGTGCTCTTCATCCTCAGTGCTCACACCAGCCCACTGACATTTCAGATCCTACAAAATGCACAAACATAACACAAAAGCAGTCATTTTAACCACACAATGTCATTTGATTTCAGTATTATTTAGAAGACAAAAACGCTTTTTTTCCACAAATGCCGCCATCATCTTTCCTTGCAGGTCCTGCTCCACCACAAAAGATCTGCAGCAAATGCACAGAAATCAAGAATCAGAAAGGTGATGTAATAGCTCTGTTCGAAATTAAAATAAACTACAACTTAATATTGAAATAGTTGTTGTTATTCATTTCTGTAGTATACTCACTCAAAGCCTTTGATGGCAGCATTCAGCTTCATGAGCAACTCTCCAGCAGATAAACACACATCTGTTCATCTGACCCTGTAACATCCAGACAAGATCCACGTTACCTCTGTGATTTATGAACTCAACACTACATTTACATGTTGAGGTTGTTTTAACTTTTTATCCAACATAAATGTTCCTCAATTTATCAACAGTAATGGACAAATAAAATACATAACTTATGTTTAACGTTAGTTACTTTATAGATTTGTTCTACATAATAGCACACATTTCACTCAGATGTCTATTTCATGTTGTGATATTTCAAGATTTTCCTGTCCGATGTAAATAGACATTTAAAATAAGCGTCTTTGATGTATGGTTTGTTTATGTAAATCCACTTTAGAGACGTAACTTACGTGTCTTTACTGGAGCTCCCCTGTTAGCTAACGTTATACATGATAAAACGTGTTTTTACAGCAAAATCACAACTATACTATACTGTGTAACGTCTTTACACCTTCAACAATTCAACAGTTTACTCTACAGTAGTTCAACACATGCAATTTTAACAAAAGGAACGTGTTTACTCACATTTGAAAGCACCCGTGTCGCTGATCTCTGCGATGTTTGATAATGACGTATCCTCTCGCATGGCCTCCTGGGATAGAAGAGTATCCATCGGTTGAGCACTCAAAAATCTGTCCGGAAGAAGTAAGCCATCCGGGAACTTCTCGCCTACTCTTTTATGAATACTGATGTTTCGAACGTACTGCTTCCTTCACGTACTGTTTTCGCCTACTATATAGTAGGAAAGTAGGCATATTGGAACGCACTTAAGTCCGAATCTCGCGATAATTCGTACGTCAGCCAGGTAATTCTCGCCTACTCTTTTGGATTCGTACATACTTTTTCGCTCGCCTACTCTTTTTCCCATACTAAATAGTAGGGAAGTATGCGGTTTGGAACGCAGCACGAGTGTGTTCTTTTTATTCTCTTTTCCCGAACCGTTGTACTTGCACTACTCATCGCATTAGTGCCCCCTAGTGGCACTCATCAGTACATCTTCCTTTTTTTTTTTTTTGATATTCCAATGTAACAGTCAAATAATCAAATAAATAAAACTTATTTCAGAAAACTTCCTGTTGTTTTTTTTTTGTTTTTTTTATCACAACATTTTAACTATTTAACAATGTCACATATCAACGCTCAACACTCTTCAATAAGTCTTTTGGGCTTAACAATTATTCTCCTTGGCCTCTCTGGTTTTTCTGCATTCAGAGATGACGATAGCGTACTATCTGCAAAGCTTTTCTTCGGGGAACTCTTCTGTCCAACATCTCTCTCATTGCAATTTTCTTTTGAAGCCAAAGAATTGCTCCCGTCATCCACATTGAATTCTGTTTTTGGAATTTTCAGCAAATCCCTCCTATTTCTGCGTCGAGTATTACCATACTCTGTGCACATTTCGTAAGATCTAGGCGTGATCTCTTTCAGAACTTTTGCTTTTGGTCCCCATTTACCGTCACATCTCACTCGCACCAAATCTTTACATTCCAGTGGGCGCAAAGGTTTTGCAGTTTTGTTGTAGGTGACCTCAGAGCTGCATTTCCTTGGCACAGATTGGTCTTTGCTTTGTAGCAAATGTTCAGCTGAGGGTAACTTTGTCCTCAGCTTCCTACCCATCAGTAGTTCTGCTGGAGATTCCCCATCTTCTAAAGGTGTTGACCTGTAGTTCAGGATAGCAAGGTGAGGATCCTCCCCAGCTCCAGCTGCTTTCTTCAGCAGACGTTTCACAATCTGCACCGCCTTTTCGGCTAACCCATTTGACTGTGGGTAATATGGACTTGATGTTATCTGCTCGAATCCATACTGCTTTGCGAACTCTTTGAATGTCAGTCCTCTGAATTGAGGTCCGTTGTCACTGACTAAAGTGACCGGGATTCCATGTCTCGCATAAATTGTTTTCAAATGCGAGATCACATGCTTTGCGGAGGTGTCTGTCAACAACGCAAACTCTGGATAGTTGGAGTAGTATATAATCTTTCCCATTCAGATGGAACAAATCAGCTCCCACTTTTCTCCAAGGCTCGCATGGTTTAAAGTGAGGTAACAGCGGCTCTTTTTGCTGTTTGTATCGGTGTTTTGTTGTTTTGTTATTTGTTGCTGACAAATCTCACAGCGTTGTACACGTGTTTCTACATCTCTATTCATATAGGGCCAATACATTACGTCTCGGGCATGTCGTTTGCATTTTTCGATGCCCATATGACCTTCGTGTACAAGTTCTGTCATTTGTTGTCTCTTCGTTCTAGGGACTACTATCCTACTTCCTTTCAGAAGGACTCCATCAATGATAGAAAGCTCATCCCTGAAATGCTGATACGGGCTTGGTAGCGTCTCGTCTTCCGGTGAGTTGATTTTACAAATCACTTCTTGCAATACGCTTTCGCTTGCTGTCGCGTCTGCAAACTCCACCCACTTCTGTTTGGACACAGGTATCTGGCCCACAACACAATCCACACGAATTTGTACATCATTTTCCGTGCTACTTTTACCGCTGTGTTGCAGGCTGGCTCTGCTAAGAGCATCAGCCACTATCAAAAGTTTACCTGGAGTAAACTCAAACGTCAAATGGTACTTCTGCAAACGCAACAGAAGACGTTGGATGCGTGGTGGTGCATCACCCAGGGCCTTGGTTGATATTGCGATCAGAGGTTTGTGGTCAGTCTCCACCATCACTTCCCTGCCATACACATACTCATGAAACTTCTCGCAGCCGAAAACTACGCCTAATGTCTCTTTTTCTGCTGCTGTCATTGTGCGTGATGCGTAAGCAATAGGAAACCACTCTGTCCCATGTTTTTGGAGTAATACTGCTCCAAATCCATCTTTCGATGCATCGGTCGACACTTTGACCGTTTTTTCTGGGTCATAGAATTTCAGCACTGGCTCTTTGATGAGGCTGTTCTTAAACATTTCCCATTCTCGTGCATGTTGGTGCTCCCATTGCCATTCACTCTTTTTCTCAAGCAAACTACGCATTGCTGTTGTGTTGGCAGAAAGTTTGGGTATAAATTTACTCATGTAATTAACTAACCCCAATGCTCTCTGTAACTCTGTTTTGTCTTTAGGTGCTGGCATGTCAACTACAGCTCGCGTTTTTTCTGGGTCTGGCTGTATTCCAGCTGCGGATAGCTTATCTCCGAGGTAAGTTATCTCAGTCACTCCAAACTCACATTTTTGTCTGTTTAGTTTCAGTCCTGACTTCTGTGCTTGTTTTAACACTTCACTGAGTCTTTTGTCATGTTTGTCATGTCATGTCATTTTGAGTTTTTCCCCATATTTTATGTCGTCCAGAAAAACTCCCACACCTTCCATGCCATCAAACAGCTGTTGCACTGTTCTATGAAATACCTCTGGCGCTGAACAGATACCAAAAGGTAAGCGAAGGAAACAGTGCCGCCCGAAGGGTGTGTTGAAAGTACACAGTTTAGCACTTTCTTCATCCAGGACAATTTGGTAAAATCCTGATGATGCATCGAGTTTGGAGAAATAACGTGCACCTGACATTGTACTTGTTATGTCAGTCTTTGTTGGCAACTTGTAATGCTCTCTTTTGATCCACTTGTTTAAATCTCTTGGATCTATACAAAGTCTGAGATCTGTTGGTTCCTCTATTTTTCTTATTATATCCTTTTCCATCAAGGATTGCAATTCAGATCTCAGCCTTTCTTTGAGAGCTACTGGCACCTTTCTGGCTGGATGCATGACTGCTTGAGGATTTTCCTTCAGCTGTATTCTGTGTTTGCCTGGTAAACAGCCCACTCCATCAAACACATCTTGGTACTGTTTAACTATCTCTTTAACAGTGGTTACCATCTCATTCTGTTTCTCAGCTGTGTCACTCTGTGTAACTGCTTTACTGTTGATCACATGAACTCTCTTTATGAGCCCCAAATTTTCACAGGCCTTCAGCTCAAGTATAGACTGTCTGTTACCCTCTACCAGTACACACACTACATTCACAGTCTGTCCTGTTTTTGCTGTAAGTGTGATCCTACATACCCCTTTTGTGGGAATCGGCTCATCATTGTAAGTTCGTATATTTATCTTTTTGTCTTGAACTTTCGGCTTTTTCCTCAATCTGTAGAAATCTTTTGTTGGCAGAAGGTTCACCTGTGTGCCGGTGTCCAGTTTAAAGGGTACAGTCACTCCATTGACATCTAGATGAGCTATCCTCTCGTCCTTGGTGCTCACTTCATCCACCACAGCCTCCACAAATGATGTTTTATAAACAAAGTTCGGGAGGAGCACTTTCAAATAATCAATCCAATCTACTCGTCATCAAACAATTATGTCTACCCTAATCAGCATGACAAGAAGTATATAACTCACCTAATATTCCTTGACAGTTTTCCAGCATCCCTCCACCACCCCGACTCCTCACTCTTGGCTCAATCTTTTACAGCCAGGAATACGGGGGGAGTACTCTGGGTTCGGGCCGAATACCGAGCCCGGAGCCCTCTCCTCGGACAGCACGCCAAATACGCATTTATTCTATCTGACTTATTTGTAAGTGTGAACTAGTGAAAGAACTGCTTGTCCTCATCGCTGTCTCTGATATTATGGGATCAAATTCCCGCCAAATATATAGTGGTCGCGTATAAAAAAATAATAAGCGTGAATCAAAAATTTAAAAACACATGTAAAAATATATTGCACAAACTGAAAAAAAGAATGCAAAATGATCAGAATAGCAAACAACGTGGTCACGGATCAAAATATAATAAGCGTGAATAAAGAAATAACAAGCATGAATAAAAACTTTAAACACATTAAAAGTTATTTTGCACAAAACTTAAACTTATGGTCATGCTTTGTTAAAAAGTATGGTTTTATTACTGTGTACTTTGTGCTTTCTTGCATTTTCTGCTCATATTTTACTCTTTTGTACGCTTGTGATGTTTTTCTCTTCGCTCTTCTTTCTATGTTCTGCGCTTGCTCTTCCAAATGTTGCAGTTCGAGTTTCATGTAAATTAGGGCGGGCTTAAGCGTCACCATTGGTCCACTAGTTCTAGATTGACAGATACTCCTCTAGCCAATCAATCGAAGAGGGGAGTTGACGTCACACCAATGCGACTCGTGGCTACTGATGCTTACTTGTTATACAGGGGAAGACGACCATCAACAGGACACCTTTAAACTGCATGTGTGCCTGCAACTCAAACTGTTGCCGTTATACGTATACCTGGCAATATGGTATAGTTAAATTCGTCATCCTAACAACGACCTGTTACAGTTATGCCTGTTTGATGATCCATCATTCACCTCTAATGCACTGGACCTGGCACCGCGAGCGTCGATCTTCTCCGAGCAGCCACCACCTACTGGCCATTTTACTTTCATATTTAATCAATAACAATGTGTAATGTCGGTCCTGGGTGCAGAGTTTAGCTCCTTCAACCCTAATCAAACACACCTGAACCAGCTAATCATCGTCTTTAGGATATTTAAGACAGGTGAGGTTTTTAATCGGAGTTGACGCTAAACTCTGCAGGACAGCGGCACTCTAGAAACAACGTTACCTATCGCTGATGGAGATGTTGCTGTATTCAAATTTTAAGCTATATTTAAAACATTAATTCTAAAGTAATATGCAATTATGTAGCTATGTATGTAAACACAGTAAGTTTGTAATAAATCACTGTATTAAATTCAACTGGTTTCTCTATATCTTCTCTGTAACACAATCATTTTCAATAATCTTGTCAAATTTGGCGAGGTTAATAAAAAAAAGGTAGGCAATGCGTAGCGGCGACAGGTCAAAGTCCTAAAGTCTTCAGACAATGGCCGTTTTTAACTTAGTTTTTGCAACGAATTGTAGTGTTTCATAATTGCAGGATGTTTCGCTTACAAGCAGCCTTAACATATTGACATCATGAGCCAAGTAATATTGTTTAACACCAATTACCAGTGTGCACATTAACATTCTCATGTATCTCAAAAAAAATGAATTTAATTATTTATGTCCAGAGTTCAGATAGCTTTACTGCTTGAAAGTCTTTGTAAAGTTAAATTGAACTGCCGTCTTCCCTTGTAAGTGTAGCACTCCTGAAAAGGAGTAGGCCTATAATTATTAAAGAAAAATGAAATAAAAGAGAGTGCAGCACAGTAACGTGCGGTGAAATCTTGTCATGGGTAGGCTGTGACCTATCAATGTGGCATATATTCATTCAGTTAATGTAGCAACCCAAGTTCATATCAGGCATCATCACATCGCTGCCTGCATACAGCAAAGTCAGTCATATGTGAGGCTAATGCACAATCAAATCTAATAATCAAATTAATGGACACATCTATCTTATGACTTATACAACAAAACGGCGCGATGTCGCGAACCGACAAGCAGCCTAGTCACTATTGTGTAATTTGTATTAATGCCATGGTTCAACAAATAATGTAAAGGTTAAATAATAATTCACTTAGACTTTATAAGAAGCAATTGCGACTTTATTTCACACAATTCTGACTTTATATCTTGCAATTCTGACTTTATAACATGCAATTGCGACTTTATTTCACGCAATTCTGACTTTATATCTCGCAATTCTGACTTTATAACACGCAGTTGCGACTTTATTTCACATAATTCTGAGAAATAATGACAGAATTGCGAGATGTAAACTCGCAATTGTGAGATAAAAAGTCGCAATTATCTTTTAAAATGTTTTATTCTGTGGCGGAAACAAGCTTCCATACCTCCTGGCCTCTTCCTCCCATCCATCCTCCCTGACGCATAGCTACCGGGCCGGCCCAGCTATCGGATTCGGTAGGCGCCGGCGGTGCCGCGGTAGTTACCTGAGAAAACGTTTTGGAAAAGACGGGCTATGGACCCAACCAACTCTATAGGAGGGGAGGGGAGAACTCCCTCACATGGTACAACCTATGCAGAGGCTGCGCGCTGCGGTGTCAGAATGCCGTGTCAGAATTTTTTCCACATTTGTCACGTTAGTTACATTAGGCTACACACGTGTGTAGCCTAATGTAACTAACGTGACAAATGTGGAAAAAAAAATCCTCGACCGGCCCAAAAGTGAAGCGGCCCACCGGGAATTCTCCCGATTACCCACCCCGGGCCTGTTGACAGCCAACGCTAGGCGCCGCTAGATCGGGAAGCGCGGATTGAGTGAGAGTGAGTGGATCACGTGACATGAAGCAAGCTCGGTCTCTGCCTCAATGTTGATAATTCAAGACAGCATGAGAACTGACTGCGCATGCGCAAACCTACGTAAACTACGTTCTATGGACCAAAGAGGCACTGCTAACCTCTGCCTCAATGGCCATGGCCTTGAATTTCCTGCATGAAACAATGGTTTTAGGAGCAAACAATGGCAAAATGAGTATATTACATGTGTATTCCTGATAATTTTTGTTACAAAAATGTATATTTGGAATAAAATAAATCATAATGTGGTGAATTAATAAAGTTCTTGGAATTAATAAATGTAATGTCAACATTTCCTTTGGTGAGGCACTGCCTACCCTGCCTACCCTGACCGCACGTCCCTGGTGCAGCAGTGCTTCTTTTGTTGTTATATTTACTCAGAATGAAGTGCTTCACAGTCTATGGCGGTGACGCAATCACACTGGTATGCCAAGCGAAAATAATTAATTTAATAAATGCACATATCAAAGCACAAATAAGAAATTGAACAGTATATAAAAGTATTAGAAAAATAACATTTTAGTATATTATAATGGAATTGAAAAAATTGTACAAACATAAACAGCTTGTACCACGAGTCGCATTAGTGTGACGTCAACTCCCCTCTTCGATTGATTGGCTAGAGGAGTATCTGTCAATCTAGAACTAGTGGACCAATGGTGACGCTTAAGCCCGCCCTAATTTACATGAAACTCGAACTGCAACATTTGGAAGAGCAAGCGCAGAACATAGAAAGAAGAGCGAAGAGAAAAACATCACAAGCGTACAAAAGAGTAAAATATGAGCAGAAAATGCAAGAAAGCACAAAGTACACAGTAATAAAACCATACTTTTTAACAAAGCATGACCATAAGTTTAAGTTTTGTGCAAAATAACTTTTAATGTGTTTAAAGTTTTTATTCATGCTTGTTATTTCTTTATTCACGCTTATTATATTTTGATCCGTGACCACGTTGTTTGCTATTCTGATCATTTTGCATTCTTTTTTTCAGTTTGTGCAATATATTTTTACATGTGTTTTTAAATTTTTGATTCACGCTTATTATTTTTTTATACGCGACCGCTATATATTTGGCGGGAATTTGATCCCATATGATATCCTTAGCTACTACTCGAACTTTCTTTTAGTCAAGCAGCATCTTGCAAAATGATTTCCCCCCCACACTTGCATTTCTGTGGTGCATGGTTGGTACCACATCTATTACAGTCCTTACTCTCTTTTCGTCTCGGTTTGCAGTGTTTTTCTTTAACAGTTCTCTTTGCGCGTTCGTGCACGGCATCCATAGCTGCTGCAGACTCACTTTCCGCGTCGAATGATTTGAGTTGCACGTTCGCTCTCTCTGACGCTTGGCAGATGCAAATTGCTTTATCCAAAGTCAATTCAGTCTCTCCGAGTAACTGTCTTCTTACTTTCTTATCCAGAATGCCAATGACTATTTGATCCCTGATCATCGAATCAGACAAACTCTCAAAATTGCACGATTGGCTTTTCAGACGTAAATCTGTCACGTACTGTTCTATAGTCTCTCCTTCTTTCTGCATCCGATTACGGAAAACATAACGTTCGTACGTTTCGTTTTTCTTTGGTGTACAATAGTCTTCAAACTTTGTCTTAACAACATCGTACTTATCTTTCTCCTCCTCAGAGAACTGGAACATGTTGTAGACATCTATCGCAGATCGGCCCGCCACCGTGAGAAGCAGTGCAATCTTCCTGCGGTCATTATCCCTCTCCAGCCCGGTCGCTAACAGGTACAGCTCAAAGCTCTGTTTAAAGGATTTCCAGTTTGCATGGATATTTCCGCTCAGATTCAGCTTGTTTGGCTGCCGAATGCTATTTACACTCATTTAACACTATTAATCGATTTCTCCTGGTACCATGTTTCATTTACCTCGTTGCACAGACCACCAACACAGATGCTTAGTTTCTACACGCCATGTGCGTTCTTTTTATTCTCTTTTCCCGAACCGTTGTACTTGCACTACTCATCGCATTAGTGCCCCCTAGTGGCACTCATCAGTACAATTATGTCAGGTAAATGTATCATGCCAGTTTCATAATCAGTTCAAAGATAATCAATACAAAACATCAAATGCTCTGGAATAAAGAGAAGAGTGGCTTAGTGGCTGGTTGTTCACCCAGACCCAGTGTCCCTCAGTGTCCAAATCATTATCAGACCAATCCAGTGCGTCACTTTAACTTTAGAGGTAAGAAAATTCTGATGGAGAAAAACTTCAATTTTGATTGAAAATTTTGTTTTATATATTATAATGCACATAAGGTTTGGAGCAGAGAAATGTGTAGCCTAATATTTAATGTCAGTGGGAAATCAAATTTTTTTATTCATTGGATTTATTGAGTGATTAATCGGGGCATGCTATTCTAAATGAATATATATATATTAATCTTAAGGTAACATATTGATTCAAATGTAATAAGATGCTCCCCTTTTTTAGATATCATGCATCAAATGTAAGGCTTTTGACATGTTTGGTCAGTGAACAAGCCGTGGCTAGATATTTCTTCAGACCATCAGCGACGTCATTAAACCATGATCATCCATGCCTACATTTTTTTATTTTTTTTACTCAGAAATACATCATGTTACAGAAGTAAAAGGGATTAATATACTGTAAATGAAGTGTTGAAGTGCAGAACACACCTGCTCTGCTTGGCTGTTTATGATCACTAGATGTCCTCCTCGACTCACACAGTGATCTCGGTTTAATGTGCAGAAATTTTGTCAAACACTTTGAAAGAGAAAATGCAGTCTGACGTAGTTGTCTGTGAGCCATGCCCATGACTGGTACAGAAACAGTTATGAAAAAGGAAGAACACAAATGGTCGAAATGTGTTTGAAAGGCCTGACTTATATTCACTGAACAAAAAGAACTGTCATACATTTTGATATATATGAATCTGAATGTAACTTTACTTATTTGTATGCATTAAATATATTTTACTCGTGCCATTAGTTTGTTGGCCAGACAGTTTCACTGAAACACTGATATCTGATTAAAGACATGCACAAAAATGTTATTGACTTGACTTGAAGATTAAAGGGATACTTAACCTCTGGGAAGATGAATGTGTATTTAAAATAGGCCATTTAAGTAGAAGAAATGTGAAGAAATTTTTGAATTTGGAGCTTTCTAGACTGAGAAAACCCAGAAAATGTATTTTTGGCTTATGTGGATGAAAGACAACAACTCCCAGAATCCACTTGCTTCGCTGCCTTAGGAGGCCACGCCTACCGGTAAGGGGGCGCAGTTGAAAACAAACAACAAGGCTAGCCTACGTGATGAGTTTGCCAGAGATTTAGAGATCGCCAAAAATGTCCGGGATTCGGCTTTTGCGTTCTACAGTCGCCATTCATTCATTATGTTTACTGTGGCGAGCAGGACGAGGCTGAAGGCCGCGGGAGAACGGCGCGAGGCCGGTGGCAGGGTTCTCAAGTTTTATCAAAAGCTTGGAGTGAGATCACATGCGGTTAGGGGAGGAGCCCTAATGGAGCCCCGCCCCCGCCTGTCCCCGCCCCCCAATTTTTACCCATTGTTCATAATTAACCAGCACAAACTGAAATTATAACAATTGGCAAATATGATAAATGACAGAGCAATTCATCACATCAAATATACTATTTAATGTTATATTTCAAATTACAAATATACAAAAATATAACAAATTGCTCCAAACAGTTTGGAAAAACAAATCTTTTTGCATTTTGAATGTGTCTAGTCGAAATGGTATAATGATTTATTGTGTGGTGGGACATTGTGAACAAATGACATATTAGAGTATTAAGGTGTGTGTTTGTGTTTGTGTGTGTGTGTACACAAGAGCAGGGCTGGACTGGGACAAAAAATCGGCCCTGGCATTTTGGCCCAGACTGGCCCACTATATGATCATAAACACCACCCATCTTTGCACGACCTTAAATATATGCATACCATCTCCTATTCCTTAAAACCACTAATGCCATGTAATGAGTGAGTATAGGAACGAGTGAGAGTTAACAGATGAAATAAGTAAAAATTTGACATTTATTAATACAGTTGAACTATACTCCACAGTGATGAATCCTAAAACAAGCTATAAGCTGCATTGGCATAGCAATACCCGTGTTTCTTACAGGATTTTTGGTAAAACTGTGGTGGGTGGACCTCTGTCCTTCTAGGGGGGGTAGGGGGGGTAGGGGGGGTTTTAATGTTAAATTCATCAATCTGGTGCACTTTGAGAGTTCAAAATTAAAGGCTCCAACCCATATTCAGTGTGCCAATTAAACAAAGAAAAATTTAAACCTCTTTTAGTTACAGTGTCTATTTACATTACACTACATAATAATGTTATAATATTAATCCAATGACAGTAATAGCCATATTTTGTAAAAACAAATGCACTAAAAAATAAAGGAAACTTTCATAATTAGATCTGTACCTATTTCTATACTTGAAAGAGATAAGCACATGATCTTTTATTTTGACGCAAACTGCATCAAGCTTTTATTTTGGAGGAAAACATGGTTTACAAACGCCTCTCATTAAATTTCTAGTGAATTGCGGTAATCGTCAACTATGCAGATGTGGAAATAATCTGTAACTGGGTTATGGGTTCCTACACTCATGGCATGGCCTAAGTGTTTTGAAAGTAGTTCTGCTTACCGCGGACTCTACACTTTCTCATCTCTCTCCTGATCCAGATCCTCCTCACTATCATCATCATCACAGGAGCTGATGAAGGGCAGAAAGCATACTGTATATTTTGACACAGTTTACAGTGTCTGCTTTAAGGGCCTGTTTCCATTGTTTCACGCTATTTCTCTGCACATTCCTTGCGTTTCTTCTCCATCTCGCTGACTATTTTGACAGATACACACTGACACTGCTGCACGCTCGCTCACTCGTTTAAAGTTGTGATTGGGCCAGCCCAGTGTCAATCAAGAAAAGAACCAATGGGCCGCTGATCTACGTGTTTCATGGGCTGGTCTGTCAAAAAAAAAAAAAACTAACCCTGACTTTTTTTGACCAATGCATTACACCAGCACAAACCCAGCGCGTTCGCGCGATGTTGTTGGTTACCTAGTAACGAACGTATGGTGCGTGTGCGTGCACACTTTGTGTGCGTGCGCCTCGTACACAACGTTATATATAAAGCTTGCAGGACAACTTGGTTGGCATTGCCTTTTCAGCGTGAGAAATACATGGTGTGGCGTGTGAGCGTGTGAACTGGTTGAATTGCGTGTGTCTCACGGTCAATGCGTGAGACTTGAGAACCCTGGCCGGTGGCGTGATTACTGAGACATCTCTCACGGAGGAGCTGGTCATTACTGGGTCTCGCATCTCTCACGGAGGAGCGGGAATTTTCTTAGCAATGGTAAAACGCACATCAACCGATCACTTGTTTAGCGTTCATGTAAACACTACATTCAGATTCACCAATCAGAATGAATTCAGTTAGATTGAAACAAAAGGTTTGCATGTAAACAATGAATGGCGACCGCAGAACGCAAAAGCTGAATCCCGTACATTTTGAACGATCTCGCCCGCCGGACAAGTCCGGGAAAAGGAGGATGGTAAACCCTACTACTCAGCTTTCTCCTACTATTCAGCTTTCTCCACAGAACTAGAGCCTGCTAGCTTAGCTTCCAAAGAAAGACAGCTGACACTGTGTACATTCTGTGAGTGAGATCCCACCCTCTGTGGGCGGGCTGAAAACATGCGAAACAACACCATCTACTGGCTGTAGTCTTTAGCCTCTGGCCAGAAAATCCTCCGATGACGCAAAATGACGATTTTTGCGTCATCTGAGGATTTTTCCAGACAAAAAATACATAAATCTCTTGTCTCAAGGGGGTATGAGGGCGGAAAGCATGGTAATTCGAAAATACTACAGGTTTTCTACTAATACAAAGCTTAATGCTAAATCCTGAAGTATCCCTTTAAACAAAAGCTGTAGCAGTGATACCACACACACACACACACACACACACACACACACACACACACTAATCTAATTCTGTGAACTCAAGTCTCGTACACTTTCTAAGAAACAGAGTCATGGTATCACAGGTAATATCAGTGTTAAGTTTCTTTCACACCCTCTGACATGCGAAACGACAATAAATATCCACAATTGCTCTAGTGTTTTCGTATCTTGCACTAGGGTGCTCTTCTCAGCACTCAAGGCCTCTTTACAGCATGCTGGAATCTTCTTGCCATGCAGTTTTAATTGTTTTCTGAATTGCTAAAACAACTCCATTCTCTGAACCAATTTGTCGAATAAATCACTCTTTCAGTAAAACATTAATCAAGTTCAGATAGTTAAGACACCTTTTGCAGAAACTCTAAACACATTCTCACTCACTAAAACACATTTCAAACTATGATGCACTTGCGTTTCACAACACTAAACACAGACAGGAAAAAGTACACAATGACTCAAAATTGTTCACACTTATTTGTTATTTTTTTAATGATGACCAACCAATTGTACATACAAGTCGGGTCGGGGGGGGGGGGGTACTCTGGGTTCGGGCTGAACGCCGGACAGAATGCCAAATATGCATTAAACTCTACTTCCTCTAATTGTATGTAAGTGTGAACTCGTGAACTAGTCCTCATTTCCCTGTAGACAGTAAAATAACTCTGATATGCCAACTTTTGCACAAGCTTTATTAGAGAAAAGACAGTTTACACACAGTCCCATTTATAACAGGCTCTGGACTTCAGCATTTTTAAATGCTAAAAATGGCCTTTGACAGGCTTCTAATCCTACAAACGTAATAACTGATAATTCAATGATTTTGAATCCTTATGCTGCTTTTGGTATGTTTGTTGTATGTGTTTTTTTTGTTTTGATTTGTTTTTTGGCACAGTTGCTCTCAAACAACTGTACATTTTTCACCCATTTTGACTCAGAAATCCTGTCATTCCTTCAGACTCTTTTTACTGATCGTTTTCTCTTCATCTTTTCTTTCTTCTATGTTTAGGGCCCAATAAGCTTGAGAGACCCATGATCTATCTGCACTGTTGTAACTGCAGAATGCCATCCACGTGTAAGAGGGAATGTTCACTTTCTCATTTAGTTTATTGTTTCCAGGTATTGCTCCGGTCAGCACATGGGCTAAAACTTTATTATTATTGTCATAGCAATGTTTATTCATGATGCCTTTAGTCTCATTTTCCATGCGATTCCAACTGCCGGCATTAAAGCTGTTCTTCTGTGGCACTACGCTGGTCAGTGTGAATGTAGATTCAGCAAAAAATGATTTTTTTTTTTTTTTTTTGCCTTTTTCATTTACACCTCCTAATTTTCATGTAGATCACAAAATTAAAATTTAGAAGAATCTCAATTGAGTTTTTTGTTCCATGGAACAACCATTCATCTGTCAAGCTCTTATAGGATAAAAAAAAAAAAAAATCAAGTATTGTCTGATTCGACTACTACCAGGTTTTATGTGAGTTAAATTCGACAGATTTTTTTTATTTTGTGTGAACTATCCTTTTAAGACAATAAATTGATAGACTAGATGTAAAATCGGCATTGAATAGCAGATGTATACTAAAACTACAGATTTAAAGGTTAAAGGAAAAGAGGTGCAGCACTTACAGAAGAAAAGTAAATGATAGATTAATGTAATGTGTGTAAATTCATCTAGAACTTCAGACGTGACGAATGGACAGCTGAACGTCAGCAGCACAGCGAGGACGCTCATGATAAACGCATATTCACGCAGAGCTAAATAACAAACAAAAATAAATGTTGTAGAAAGTAAAAGTGGTTGTAGAAAGGTTAATGTTTTTTAAAGCAAACTTTAGTTCCACAAAAAGTCTTGCAGTTCAGTCAGCCTCTTCTTGCACACATAAATAGTTTAGCAGCAAAAATTATGATCTTTAATACTCATGTTCACACATCTAAACATGTGAATCCACAGACTGAAGTGTGAGTGTGAGTCTTTCACACATTATGCTCCACTACAAGTCCTGCAACATAGTCATATTTCACTAGAACTGACCTAAGCCCTAGAGTTTCCATTTGACTTGTCTTTTGTGACCTGGGGCCTCATTTATAAAACTGTGCGTAGGAACCTTACTAAAAGTGTACGTACGCACAAAATCCAAAAATGGCGTACGCAAAAAAATAATCAGACTTATAAAACCGTGCGTACGCCAGAACCTGCGCAGAATTCACTTTATAAATCCCAGTCAGCGGAAGATTGTGCGTACATGCGTCTCCACCCGAAATAACCATATATGGAGCTTACAACGCCTAGTTTTACAATGCAGATCCTCATCTACATATCATTTGCATATGATTATTCATCCACGTGATAACTTAAACGTTTTCACGTGGATGAATAAACATATGCAAATGATATAAACGGTACAAGAAACATTACATTAATACAAATCAAGTAGTTGTCTATCCTTGCCTTGTTTTTAGTCTACATAAATCAAATAGTGTAAAATACATTTCAGAGAAAGTTTTTCTCAATCTTTTACACTTGCCGAATTGTATTTTTAATTGATTTCTATTTTTAATGGAAACAGATAGGCCTTGGGCATTATTTGCACGAAACTATTTTCTCAGACAATCTGGTATTATCATGATAAGCAATTATCTCTGTGGTTAAAACATTAAAACACAACACGCCACAGGAAAAGTGTTCAAAAACATCGCATCCACAACAAATATTTCTATTGATTGAATATAAAAAAATGTTGTAACTTTTCAGTATGATTTCATGTTTAAATGTTTAACTCCATAATTTGAATGGCATATTTAATCTAAATGTTTATATCAGAAGTAAAACATAGTTTAAATCATTATTTTATTTATTTAAACTGCGTCAGTTTCACTAAACGGCCCAACGCGCTCACTGGCACGGACATTTTAGAAGGAATGGATATTTGCTTCATGTGACAGGCTTGGTGAGTGAAATTATATTTGTATTATCTTTCTGTATTATGTTTAATTTTAATTCTAAATTCTAAAAGTGACCAAAAAGACATTTAACTCCAACTCACCATCGGTGTCGCCAAACTGCTCCGTCTCCAAAATGTGCGTACGCATGGGTCAGAGTTTGCGTGTAGGTGCGCATATTTTCACGTCAAGTTTTTTTTTTATAAATCCCACCTTTTGCGCAGGAACTGGCGTACGCATGTTTTCAGCCCCGTTTTGTGCGTACGCAAGCTTTATAAATGAGGCCCCTGGTCTGTGTGTTTTACAACTAATAGTGGCAGTATATATATATAGCATTCTAGTATCTTTGGTTCACTTCTTGAGTAATGTCAAAATCACTGAGACGGTTGATGTGACATGTTCAACACATAAATAACCCATAGAGACAAGTTTTATTTTGCATGATTTGAAAGCATTTATTTGAATGGCTTTGTAGTAGTCAAAGAACATAGTGTCAGAATTAATAACAAAAATCTGTTATACTTGTTATTTCATGACAACTCTACATTTAGAAAAGCTCAATAGACACATACTGTAACCAGGCCCAAAATGCTGCTGGTAAATTTTTAATGATGGACCACTGTGATTGTTCCTCGATGTCTGGCTCATCTTCACAAGCATCTGCTTCTGGAGGTGGACTTACATCTGCTTCTGGAGGTGGACTTGCATCTGCTTCTGGAGGTGGACTTGCAACTGCTTCTGGAGGTGGACTTGCATCTGCTTCTGGAGGTGGACTTGCATCTGCTTCTGGAGGTGGACTTACATCTGCTTCTGGAGGTGGACTTGCATCTGCTTCTGGAGGTGGACTTGCATCTGCTTCTGGAGGTGGACTTGCAACTGCTTCTGGAGGTGGACTTGCATCTGCTTCTGGAGGTGGACTTGCATCTGCTTCTGGAGGTGGACTTACATCTGCTTCTGGAGGTGGACTTGCATCTGCTTCTGGAGGTGGACTTACATCTGCTTCTAAAAGATCCATACAGTCACCTTTAAACAGTGAGCTCTTCAGAAAGTCCTGTAATTTCTCCAGGGTATTTGCACTGATCTTTTTGTCTTCCTCTTTGCTCTTATCTATGTTTTCAGCCCAGTGAGCTTGAGACAACCATTTTCCACTATTACTGTTATAGCAGCAGAACACTGTCCACATGTGTGAGGGAATGTTGACTCTGTTATTCAATAAATGTTGTAGTGATGTTTCAGTGTTCGGCACAGCTCCTGTCAACACATAGGCCAAGATATTCCCAGGAATATTTTCATCACGGCAGTCAGAATTCATGATCTTTCCAACTGTTTCCTCCATGATCCTCCAGCTACCGCTGTTAAAGGTTATGTACTGCGGCACAGCATTGGTCAGTGTGAATGTAGATTCGACAGTTTCTTGATCAGCTGCATGGCAGCAGGGAAACAAGTGTCCACGATTCACATTCATGTTGTTTTTCAGATAGTCTCCGTCCACAGCCTGTTCTGAATCTTTAAGCTACAGAACAGATGATTGACAAAGAAAAAAAGAGACAATAATGGATTTTTTCTAAAACATAACTGAAAAAAAAAAAAAAAAAAAAAAAAGGAAATTGCAACCTTACCTGTGTCTCTGTCCTCCATTTAGGATGTTTAGGTCGTTTCCCTGCATGCCCAGTATATTTGTAAGCTGAGAATATCGGGATCTTATTTGTTGTGTCGTAGAGAGTTGCAAATCTGTAGTTGTTGTCATATTTTTGACAGATTATTTTGTACCGATTCTGATTCATTGAGACTGAATTCTCCAGAATGCCAGGAATCACTGGAGGCTGATCTTTAAAAAAAAACTGACTGCATGTTGTGAATGAATCTACAACATCAGTCATGATGAACGGAAAGCCAAACACCAGCATCGAGACGACAAGCAGACGCATCTTCAGCTGTGAAGGTTATTCAGGATGTGAAGAACACGAAGTTTATTCAGGATGTGAAGAACATGAAGGTTATGCAACTTCTAGAAAGAAACCCTCTGCTTTATAGACATGCTACCCAGTAGCGAGGGAAGGGAGGTGTTGTGGGGGCTGCAACCCCCCTCGTCATAGCATCAGCACCCCCTGGTGGGGGGCTGTGGACTAACATAATATTGTACCTAAAAACGTAAAAAATAAAATAAATTAATTAAAATAGACATAACATACTATGTTTGATATGGGATTAAAATGATGGGCAGTGTATAATTGTAGATTTGAAAATCCTGCTTTCCCCCATTATTGTTGAATCACGGAAGCTACACCAGTTACTTTTGCCAAGAGATTTATTATTTATATATGTGTCATGTGTCAGACAGAGAGAAACAGGCATAAGAATAAGGCTACATGAGAGGTGGTCTTCATTCTAGATTTCTCTGTTCCCTATTTCTCTATCTTCTCACCCCATCATGCTAGCTGTAAATGGTTTCTCTGGGTTTCTCCTTCCTTACCACATCATATGTTTCCTCCTTCCTCTCACACCCTCATGCCTTTATCTTTCTCTGAGGTACAGTAAGATTGAGCTTATATAGGCTACATCACAGAGAGACTTGCAACTTCCTTGTAAGGTAGAAAAACATATTGCTCATGTTTAAAAATGGAATGTATAGCCTACCTGTGTATACATGGTACAATCCACTTTCCACATTAAGAAATTATTATTAACTACTATCTGACGGAAGTCGTGGGATTTCATGTGTTGCGTGATATGTCTGCGCCCAAGTAGCAGTGCTTCACCTGTGCTTCCCCCTAATATAGTCCCAAATCAATATCTGCATAGGAAATCGCCTAGTGTTAATCTTCATTGCTATTTGTACTCGTTGTGAATACGCAGGCCACAAGGCCACTTTTTTTTTTTTTTTTTTTTTATCACTTTTACTCAGGACATGCTGGCAACAAAGGATTCCATTTGCCCACCTATCTAAATGTAGGAAAGAAGGTGAATAAGCCCTATTTCAAAAAACATTGGCGTGTTTCTTTAAACTTTAACTTGTGTTCTGTAAGCTTTATGGACATAATACTTCAGAAAGAGCTTTATTGCCATGTATGTTTACACATACGATGAATTCGTTTTGGTGACAAAAGCTTATACAGTACAACCAGAATGACAGCGACAAGACACAAAAATAATAAAAATAGAATAATAGGAAATAAAAATACACAAAAAAAAATATTTATAAAATTCTCAATATAATTAATTAATTATATTCTCAAATATTCGATAATTCTCAAAAATAGACAATAGACACAAATGTATGTACAAATGCAAGGAAATGTAAATAAGAAGTATGGTGTGTTACATAAATGTATAAAGTGTTGTGTATTACACATGTTTATTGCCAAGTGGGGCCATTAACTGTACTGTATATAATAATAATAATAATACATTTTATCTGAAAGCGCTTTTCTGAGTACTCAAAGACACATAGAAAAAAATCACAAAAGCAGCATGAACAACATCAAATAGAAAAAAATAAAAAATAAAATAAATGCACTAAAAAACACACTGGACTAAGCTAAACATTAAAAGCAATTTTAAAAGGTGAGTTTTTGTCAGTGATTTGAATGTTGGAAGGTCAGTGCAGTCACGGATTTGTTTGGGGAGAGAATTCCAGAGGGAGGGGGCAGAAACAGAGAAGGCTCTGTCACCCCAGGTTCGGTGCTTGGTCCTGGGAGGTAGAGTCAGGAGGTTGGCATCAGATGAGCGGAGGCTAAGAGATGGGTTGTGGCGGTGGAGCAGGTCACTGAGGTAGGAAGGGGCCTGGTGGAGGGCTTTGTGTGTGAGGAGAAGGATTTTGAATTGAATTCATTGTGGGACCGGGAGCCAGTGGAGGTTCCTGAGGACAGGGGTGATGTGGTCAGTTTGTTTAAGGTTTTGGATGTTGTGCCGTACAGGATGCTACACAGGTATATGATATCTTATTGTAAAATTAACTATGTAATGAATATTTCACTTAAATAAATGTACAACTCTTGGGGTGTTCTGGAAGACTAAATGCAAAGTTACTCCAGCATCTAACGCATAATAAGCTTAATTGTCCTGATCAATTAATTAGCATTTTAATTGAATCAAACACTTAACACAATGCGTTAAATTTAGACTCTATATCAAGTCTGGTGGTGGGGTGTTGTATGTGTGTATGTATCAAATTTTGATGCAATTTCCCCACATTTAACTGCTACAGTACAAAAGAAAGTTGTATTGAAATCTACTTATTAACATTAAGTGTACAAAATGCCTCAGGTGGGATGGGTTGGACACTACAGCAAAAACGTGGACAGTAGTTTCAATTTTGTTCATGCATTTATTTTGTTGATCAAATTTACTGATTTTTTTTTAAATAATAAATATTAATATTACTACAATTTAAAATAAAAAACAACAAAAAAACAGCATTTATTTAAAATAGACATTTTTTTGTACAAGTATACAATACTGTTCAAAAATTTGGGGTCAGTAATTTTCTTTTTTCTTCTTTTTTAAATTAATACTTTTATTCAGCAAGGATGTGTTAAATTGATAAAAAGTGATAGTAAAGACTTTCATTAAATGCTGGTCTTTTTTTACGTTTTATTCATCAATGAATCCTGAAAAAAATATCACATGTTCCAAAAAAACATAAAGCAGCAGAACTTTTTTTTTTTTTTTTTTTACGCTTTATTTTTTTCCTGCCGTCCATATCACTGAAAGAACCATATTTGGCTCGAGAGCATCGCTTCCCGAACAGACTGGAATACCCACGTTTACACATGTACATTTTAATTATAAAACGCATAACTTTTGCAACGGTTACGCCAGTCGTCCACACACTACTCCGGAGTTTTAGACCCTCAAAACAGAGACTGACACCTTCAAATCCGAAGCAAGACACCAGCAAGTGAGCTAGCTAACCCATAGCAACGCTTTGGCAACGACACCTCAGACTGACAGATGCGTAAATAAACTAAATAAACATGAATTTAGGATACTTTAGTTATGTACACACTGTCATGTTAATTATAAACAAATGCATTTGATTTATTAACCACAATATTAGCATTGATTGTTTGAGAGGGGCACTTTTGATTAATTTTGAAAAAGGGCATGGGCTCGAGCCCCAGAAGGTTGATAATGTGTCATGTTCAACAGTCAAATAAGGGTAACAAGGCTAGCATCATTTTGCATGATTTAAAAGCAATTGTTTTTTTTTTTGTTTTTTTATGTTACATAGTGGTCAACGAAATAACAAGGGCATAGATCATCTGTTTCTGTTATTCTATTATACCAGCTCCACAAAATATTATATATAATGGCAAAAACGCGTGGAATTAAGAAATTATTATATTAATCTATATTATACTATATTAAACTATATAAACTATATTATACTATTATATTAGGCCTATATAATACTAATATTATATAATACTCAGCATGATGCAGCATTCAAATGAAGTGAAGAATATGAACATAAAATAATATAGGCTTACAAGAAAATGTTTTTTTCCATCTTATCACACGTCTTTTAAACCCATCCATGATCATATTATTATTATATATTTATTATATAAATTATATATTTATTAATAATATCCATTTCTGGCTGCTAAGATCAGACAGGCTTATTAATGCATTAAACTCGTGGCCATTAGAATAACCGTATATAATTACTCTGACATACATGTAGATAAATCACATTTCTGGTATTCTGGATTCACAAAAGTTTCCTGCAGTTTGTAAGTTGTATTGGTGTTGTAATAGTGCCCTCTTGTGGAGAACAGAAAGAATGACCATGTGACAACGGACCTAATGAGTTTATGTATCATGATCTTAAATGTCTTGTTAGTTAATAAGTCATTTATTGGAATATAACATTGAATACAACGAGTCTAAACATTTAATAGACTCTATAGTCCGGTGCTGTTATACTATAATGGAAATAGCATTAGTTATTATTATAGCAATAGCTTTCCGCAATTGTTTGGACACTAAAATATGTTTTATTAGCCAAACATCGTAAACCATGATACAATTTTTCAAAATAAAGAGTTTCACAAAACTATAAACACTATTCCTGCAAAGCACTACAAACACAGACATTTTAACAATTAAAAAAAAACACAGATGAGTTTTTTGAATTTGGATCCAAACAGAAAGTGCTCAAATCAGAGGAAGAGAAGAAGTACAAAAAGGTGGAGGCGAGAGAGGAAAGCAGTGAATACGGTCCATTTTCAGCTCATCTGTGAACTAGAGAGCTTGATTTTGTCATAAGAGTTTGTGGCTTAGACCACGGAGATTGTGTTAATAGTTTTGAGAAATGTGTCTGAGCTATTGAGAAAAGCTGTAATGATAGGCCTCTTTTAGTTGTCATCAGTGAAGGTGGATGAAAATGTCTTCTCACAGATATACTTTTTCTTGTATTTACAAGAAGCATCAAACCAGTAGTTTAAAATCTCATTCTCATATCCCAGACAAGCACAGTCTTCTCCAGAAGAATCACCTCCACTCGAGTTATCAGGTTCATCTTCCCCAGATTCCTTTTTGAACCAGAACCTTCAGAAGCAGGAAACGGCAGTAGCAGATTTTCAATCAGATGTACAGATGCAGTTTTCTCAGTTCTCAAAGTTCTTTTTTCACAGATATTAAGTATAAGTTAAACGAATCACATTGAAACACAAGCTAATGCAACATAAAGTGGGGTCCAAAATTCTGACACCACTAGTGAAAATGCTTTTATTTTTCTAATTTGATTAAAAAAAATTAATTACAAATGATATTATCAGCTTAGCAATTTGAGTGAAAAGTTGAATTGAAAAACTAACATGAATGCGAGAAAGTCTTTTGGTTCGTGTCTCTTTTGCTTTAATAACAGCAAAACTGGAGCTACTGTCAGTGATGTAGTGGTGCCTGGAGAAGTGGGTATACTCTTAATTTTTGCCCCCAATATTTTTTTTAACATGTACATGTGACATGTAAGACTAGTCTTACTTTGAAAATATTTTTCAGATTTAATAAACAGAACAGCACATTGCCCAAGAGTTCTGTTTGGCACAATAAACACTTTGCTAAACCCGACTATTGCGCCTTCATCAAACTCTATGTTATATACTTGTGAGGATTTCTTGAACTTCTTTGTAAGAAAGATTGAATTAATAAGAGAAAGAATTATACCCTCCAGTATTGTTCTAGAAGCTCCCACGCCATGTTCTTCTTTGTTGGATCACTTTGATGTTGTCTCTCTTCCAGTTTTAGCAGATATCGTCAAGCATATGAAACTGTCATCTACTCCACTGGATCCTATACCACCCCGACTTTTTAAAGATGTGTTTGCGACTACTATCTATCGTGAATAGCTCATTATCAAATGGGGTTGTTCCGCCCTGTCTTAAACAAGCAGTGGTCACTCCCCAAATCAAAAAAACAGGCCTTGATTATACTGACATGAACAACTTTCGTCCAATTTCAAAATTACCTTTTATATCTAAAATACTAGAGAAGGTTGTCTTACTCCAAATTACTCCAGTTTTATGTGAGAATGATATTCTGGACAACTTCCAATCTGGATTCAGAGCTGGGCACAGTACAGAGACAGCTCTGGTAAAAGTGCTCAATGACCTTTTAACAGCAACTGATTCTGGGCTGGCAGTTGTTTTAATTACATTGGATCTCAGTGCCGCATTCGACACTGTCGATCATTCGATTCTCTTAGACCGACTGGAGTGGGAGGTTGGCATCCGTGGAAGAGCGTTAGCATGGGTTCAGTCATATTTACAGGACAGAACATTCTCTGTCCATTTTCCTAATGCTTCATCCTCTGCGGCCACCTTAAAATATGGTCTCCCTCAAGGCTCTATTTTAAGTCCAACATTGTTTTCTCTGTACATGTGCCCTTTGGGATCTATCTGTCGTCGCTATGATATTTCTTATCACATGTATGCAGACGACACACAGATTTATCTACCCCTCAAAGTTGGGAATGAACAGTCACTCAAGTCTTTGTTGGACTGTTTGAAGGAGCTTAAAGTTTGGCTATCGAACAATTTTCTTCAACTTAATGAAATAAAGTCTGAAATTACAATATTTGGCCCACCAAAATTCAAAGAGAAGATAGCCAACACCCTGGCTCCATTAGAAATGACGGTGAAAAATAGCGTGTGTAGCAGCCCCTCGGCGTCGACAAACGAGACAGAGAGTTTCGACGGGTGCTTAATCTTCTTTATTCCGCTCGCTTTGAGCGCCATTAACCGTGACTTCGATAAACGTTGTGTTGTAGCACCGTGAAACTACATAAAGAAACAATACACTCATAAATAAAAACGTATGTACAAATGACAGATTACTTAAACAAATACACATTTACAGATACCCAGAAGGCAAATAAATTATTACATACATGAGAAATTAACCAAAAGAGCTCGATAAATAACACGTGCCATACGAAATTATATATTACTTTAAAATACAACATGCAAACACACAATAAAGACACATACCTCGCTCCGCTTGCCAAAGGGGTACTAAAAGAACCAAAACGTAAAGTGCATCCACCTTTTACAACATATATTTCAAAACTTTTGTAAACACCACGTGAGAACCACAATGTGCTCCTCGTCCGCACCTCTTTCTTCTCCCTGAATTACAGCTTACGTTACGTAGAGAGCGTGCGTGCGCGCACAACACGTTTAAAGGGGCACACACACATACATATTTTTGCGGTCATTTACACTCCCACCAATTATGAAATGATGAAAGAACAGGACAAACTGTGAATGAATCAGAACATGATTTCTGAACATCAATATGACCGCCTTTAAACAGTTTATATGCATGCGAAGTCTAAAATGTTAGGTTTTATAGAACTTAATTACATGGTCTGATGGCAATGGAATCACAAAGCAGTAGTTGATTACTCATTTTCAATAAGTACCACCAATTTTTGGATGGGCCTTTCAATGACTGTGGGCTTGGAGCGTTGATTTTGTTTTCGCTCCCCTAACTGCAACTTGACTCGCCTTACAAGACCATCACTTCCTTCACTGGTTCCCACCACTCGGCCTAATTGCCACTGACCTCTGGGAAGCATATCGTCTTTGATGATTACAACATCATTCACTTGAAGGTTACGGCGAGGAATATGCCATTTCTGACGTGCTGCAATGTTGAGAAGGTATTCCTTCTTCCAACGACTCCAAAATTGTTCGATTAGGTATTGAACTCTGCGCCATCTTTTAGTGGCATACACATCTTGTTTTACAAACTCTCCTGGAGGTGGAAGAGCAACATCAGACTTCATCATTATCAGATGATTTGGGGTCAATGGTTCGAGTGAATTTGGATCATTAATCCCATCTACCGTTAGAGGGCGGCTGTTTACAATGGCCATTGCTTCATAGAACAGCGTTCTGAGTGATGCGTCATCAAGCCTGCTTGGACATAAAGCAAGTGTGGCATTGAGTACATTTCGCACAGTTCGTATCTGGCGCTCCCAGACACCTCCAGCATGGCTTGCAGAAGGAGCATTAAAGACAAACTCGCATTGTCTTTCTGTAAGAAAGATCTCTAAGGCGTTGGTGTCAATCTCTTTCAGTGATTTTGCGAATTCATTTTTAGCTCCAACAAAGTTAGTGCCGTGGTCACACTGAAGTTTGCGAACTGCTCCTCTGAGGCTGATAAAGCACCTTAGGGCATTGATAAAGGAGTCTGTAGATAGGTCCTCAATCATT
Organism: Abramis brama; assembly: GCF_963993115.1. Classification (NCBI taxonomy): domain Eukaryota; kingdom Metazoa; phylum Chordata; class Actinopteri; order Cypriniformes; family Leuciscidae; genus Abramis; species Abramis brama. Next base: position 6,659,978 of record NC_139974.1, read on the forward strand.
TCAATATGGACTGCACGAGATGATAGACAAGTGAATAATAGGCCATATCTCTTAAGCTCCTTACGAGCTCTCTTCACAATAAATGGCCCGAAACAGTCCATACCACAGTACGTGAATGGAGCGGAAACCTCAACACGTTCTCTGGGAAGTTCTGCCATACGCTGTTCTTCAGCTGGTCGTCTGAGTTTCCGACATTGCACACACTTGTGTATGAACTTGGCGACGGACTTACTGCCTCCAATGATCCAGAATCCATTCATCCTTAACTCCATTTGAGTTTGGCTTCTTCCCTGGTGACGGACTTTGGTGTGGTAATATGACAGAATTAGTTTAGTGATGTGGTTACCCTTTGGAAGTATTACAGGATGTTTTAGATCTTGACTGAGAGATGAGTGTTTTAGCCTCCCACCAACACGGAGGATGCCATTGTCCAAAATAGGATCCAGAGGGTACAGTGCGCTTGAATTTGGTAGAGCTTCTCCTCTTTCAATTATTTGCATTTCTTTTGAGAATGCTTGCTGCTGTGCAAGCTTGATGACCACCTTAGCAGCTCTCTCACGTTCTTCAACTGTCACATGATCACCATTGTACATCTGTTTGTGGCCCAATCTGTTTATTCTTGCAACCACCCTTAGAAGCATAGACCAAGAAGAGAATCGACTTAAGCGACTGAGGATGTCTGCTCCGTCTCTGACTGAGGTCACAAAGGTTTGGACTAATTTAACTTCAGGATCACCGACTAGCAGGTTCGCAGGTGTGTATGGTGTTGCATTTACTTCCTGTTCCCACAGGAATTTGGGTCCTGATAACCACATTGATGTAGAGATGGCAGACGCATTAAGCCCTCTAGATGCATAATCCGCAGGGTTATCTGTTGTATTTACGTAACACCAATGACTAGGATCTGTGACATCTCGAATCAGCTGCACTCGATTTGCGACAAAAACATGAAACCTACGGGCTTCGTTGTTAATGTATGCTAAAACGACCTGCGAGTCTGTCCAGAAGAACTCTTGGTCAATCTTCATTTCCAGCTCATTTTTCAGCATGACACTCATTCTGGCAGATATGACAGCGGCTGAGAGTTCTAACCTGGGAATGCTTATGACCTTTGTAGGTGAGACCCTGGCTTTAGCCATCACCAGACTGCAGTGGACTTCACTCTTGTCATTTTTGAAGCGGAGGTAGGAACAAGCACCATATCCTACATTACTCGCATCAGAGAAGTGGTGTAACTCTGTTCTGACTATGTCACTGAAGGTATGTGGGTGATAACATCTTGGTATCAATACTTCCTTGAGTTTCAGAAGATCGTTTTTCCAACCCACCCATTGAGAACGCAAGTCATCAGGAAGTTCGTTGTCCCATTCAGTACCTCTACGACACAGTTCTTGTAGGATACACTTTCCCTGTAGAATAAATGGGGCGACAAACCCAAGAGGGTCATATAGAGAGGCTATAACAGACAGAATACCACGGCGAGTCAATGGTTGATCCTTAAGGTCAATGCTGAAACTGAATGTGTCATCCTTTGTTGACCATTGAATGCCGAGTACGCGTCCAGCTGGTGCTGCTTCAAGATTAAAGTCAAGAGGCTTTGATGTAGTTGCCTTTTCTGACGGGTTTAAACAACTCAGAACGTCTTCCTTATTTGAGTTAAATTTGTGAAGCCGTAAACCTCCATGTTTACACACTCTTTGAGCTTGCATTATTAGTTCTTTGGCTTCACTGGTTGAGGGAACACTGGTTAACCCATCATCCACATAAAAGTTCTTCTCAATGAATGCTGAGGCTGAAGGATAGTTAACCTTGTGCTGCTGTGCCAGATACTTTAGGCCGAAATTGGCACACCCAGGTGAAGACGTGGCACCAAAGAGGTGGACTGCCATGCGATATTCTTGAGGCTCTTTCTCCAAGTCTCCACCCTCCCACCATAAGAATCTCAGGTAATTGCGTTCATCAGGTGGGACGAGAAACTGGTGAAACATCTTCTCTATGTCACAGGTAACTGCTACTGGCTCCTTTCTAAAACGGCACAGCACTCCCACCAAGGAATTGGTTAGATCAGGCCCAGTCAGAAGTGTGTCATTTAGAGATATACCACGAAACTTTGCTGAACAATCGAATACCACCCTCAGCTTGTTTGGTTTCTGAGGGTGGTACACCCCATGGTGTGGGATGTACCACACTGTCTCTCCACTTAATATAGCTGGAGCTTGTTCTGCATCACCCTTGATAATCATCTCTTCCATGAAAGACTTGTAGTGATCATAATACTGTTTATTGGACTTGAGCCGTTTCTTTAGGTGTTGTAGTCGAGCAGTTACTAGCCCTTTGTTGTTGGGTAGTGAGGGTCGGCTGCTGCACTTAAATGGGAGAGGAAGCTCGTAATGTCCATTATCCTTCTGATGAATATTGGCACTGAGGTGCTGTATGAAACGAACATCCTCTTGTGACACACATTTATCCTCATAAGCTTTCTCATTGAAATCTGACTCAAGAATTTTCAGGATATCATTGGGCGATGGGACAGGTATTTCCTTTACTGCAACACGGTGGACAAAACTCTGATTTCCTTGTCGGTCAAGGTGTGGATTAGACAGGCCTATAATACTCCACCCAAGCACAGTCCTTTGCGCGAAAGGCTCATTTTCACCACCTATAATGGCTTCCAAGGGAGCTAGAGCAGATGGGCAGTCAAATCCAATTAAAAGTCCGACTTCACAGTTCAAAAGTGGTGATAGCTGACTTGCTAAGTGTCTGAGGTGATTCCACTGAAGCGCTGTGTGCTTGGTGGGAATATACGACTTATCCACTGGAATGAAGTCTCTTGTGTATGCTTGCTGTAGTGGTATAGAACTTGCAGATTGTAGTCCTCTTACTTTAAGTCCGCAGACTCTCTTACTGGCAGTGATCGTGTCAGCAGCTGTCATGGTGCTGAGCCTCAATTGCACAGGTTGTGAGACAACATTCAAACTTTCAAGAAGATCTTCCAAGATGAAACTTGAGTCGCTCTGGGTGTCAAGTAGAGCATAAGTTAGTACTTCTCTTTGGGGTTCGTCCACTGTAGAGATGAAAACTGGCACAATGCTGGAAGTAGCAGGAGAACATTGAGTGAGTGCGTGGGTCATGACTTTATGAACTTCCTCATTTGCTTGAACATTTGTAGATGCCCCTTTAGAGTCCTTTGAAGGAGCTTTATCCCTTTCTTCATGTAAGCAGGTAGGATGACTTCGACCACACGTACCACATGTATGTCTTCTTCTACAGTCTTTACTCATGTGTCCCTTTCTGAGACATCCGAAACAGAGGTGGGTTTCATGAATGAAGGCTTTCTTTTCTTCAATAGTCTTTCCAGCAAATGTAGAGCATTGAGCAATGTGATGTTTTTCATCCTTGCAGTAAAGGCACGATGTCTTTGGCTTAGAGATGTACGTCTCTGGTCTTTTTGAGCTTAAGTCGTTCACCTGAACCTTTGTACTGAGAGCCTTAGTACGTTTGGGGAACCTTTCATCTGTGTTCCTTTGATTCACAAATAGCGCAGAGGTTATAGGGTTACAAGCTATTTTTGCTTCCTTTTGCAGAAATTCTGTGAAGCATTTGAAACTTGGATAGTCACCTGATGTGTCTAGCTCTTCCACCACGATTCGGTTCCACTTTCTCACAATCCATTCGGGGAGTTTCTTTAACAGCTTGTGGTTTTCTTCAGAATCATTCAGGATGGCTAATCCTTTTACGTGAGGAATTGCCTCGACACAACCCTGTAGGAAATCTGTGAAATCTCGTAATGCCAGTGGGTCATTTGCTCCAATTTTGGGCCATCTCATCAGCTTGTCTCTAAACGCTCTTTGGATGACGAACGAGTTCCCGTACCTTTCCTGTAACACTTTCCAGGCACCTTGATACGCATCCTCAGAATTTCTGTAGAAATATCCCTCCACCGCTTTGCGAGCTTCCCCAGCAAGGTAATTCTTCAGATAGAACATTTTTTCACCAGAAGGAAGAGGTTTTCGATCGATGAGGGCCATGAATGACATCTTCCAATCTATGAATTTTAAAGGGTCACCAACAAAGACAGTGGGTTCTGGAACTGGCAGCCGATGTGTGCTTAGTGAGTTTGCTATTGCTTGAGCTAGATCTGCAGTTTCCCGAGGTGATGTAACTTCATATCCTTCACATGATGCTTGCTGAGGTAGGAACAACTGTGCTTCCGGGTTCAGTTGAGATGTAAGCTCAGTCTTTTGGCAGCCAGTGTGAATGCTAGGGCCTTCGTCATCTTCACAGCAATGAAGGTTGCCTTCCAAATCGTTATACACTTTGACACGAGCTGCTGCTACTTTAACGTCTTTGTCAACTTGTAGCTGTTGTAGCCGCTTCTTTTCCTCCACTAGCCATAACTGCATTTCAGCCTCCTTCTGCTTTATCTCCGCTAACATTCTCGATTCACAAAGCTTCCAGTCATGCTCCATCTTATCAAGCTTAGCTTGTTGATTGTGAATTTCTTGTAAAGCTTTAGCTTGTTCTAGTTTCGCTGCAAATTCTGCCTGTGCATCAGCACGCTTACTTGAGACTTTAGAAGTCTTTGATTGGTTATCGGATCCCAGTGATGACTCTGAAACGACTGTGTTTGTTACTGTACATCCAAAGACGGATCCATATTCATCCTTATTCAGCACCTGCCTTACTCTTTCCTTCACAAGTTCTTCGTTGTAACTTTCATTAAATGTTTCCAGTCGTTTACTGACAAGATCAGTGATCTCTGCAGTTAGTGCAGCGCAGGCATCCATACGTTTAACAATGTCTGGAGTAGTAGTGTGGTTACGCAGAATCGGTTCATAACGCTGATAGACTGAATCATGTCTGCCTTGAATGTCCTGCTGTATTTGCTCCAGGTCTTCACGTGTACAGAATGTTTTCAAATTTGATCTAGCCTCTCTTGCAGCCTGCTTCCAGGACTCATATGTCTTATGGAAGGACCTTTCCTGTTTCTTTGCTTCGAGCTCATGCATCTCTCGACCTTTCTCTGTTAAGCTTCTTTCACGTGAGCTTGCTCTGATCTGTTGCACTGGTGGGTTACTTATTTCTTCAGCTGGAAGTGGCATCTCCTCAACTGATTCAACTTCCTTTTCAGGTGGGTTTTCCATGGCCTCTTTAATGTTGATTGCTTCTTTAAACTGGGCAACTTAAGCTATAAGTGATACCATTTCCATCAGACCTCTAAAATGTAAGCACTCAAAATATTAGAAACAAGAATCAACACAAATGCATAACTGTAAACACTTTTAACATTTAAATATTTCCCTTGTAATAGATCAGAAATTTCAGTGTTTACAAACAGTAATAAAGTTAACTATACTCTTTGTGTATGACTTTTTAAATGTCCAAGATAAAACTTCAACAATCAACGTTCAAATTTAACACACAAGTTTTTTATAGTCTTTAAATAATCAAGTAAACTTGAATATTTTCTTGTGATTTGACTTATTCAATTTAAATGTATTCTTGTAGTTTTATCCTTCAATTTAATAGTTCAAAAAAATTCTCCTTTCCATTTGAACATGTCAACTTACAGAGTTCCAATGAATGGATGCAGCTCACGTAGGAATACGATTTAACTCACAGTCTCAATCTCATCTGTAATGTTAAACGGTGCCTTGCTACCACCTTGCGATCTTTCTCTTTAAGCAGTTGTAATGACGTCACGATCCGCTGTGACTGCGCAGACGTCCGCAGCGCCGTGCTGATCCTCGTGCGGCGTTGTGATGAACTCTCTCGAACAGGCCGGCAGCGAAGCGATGCAGAGTCCCGATAAGCGTCGAGTTTCACTGTAGCAGCCCCTCGGCGTCGACAAACGAGACAGAGAGTTTCGACGGGTGCTTAATCTTCTTTATTCCGCTCGCTTTGAGCGCCATTAACCGTGACTTCGATAAACGTTGTGTTGTAGCACCGTGAAACTACATAAAGAAACAATACACTCATAAATAAAAACGTATGTACAAATGACAGATTACTTAAACAAATACACATTTACAGATACCCAGAAGGCAAATAAATTATTACATACATGAGAAATTAACCAAAAGAGCTCGATAAATAACACGTGCCATACGAAATTATATATTACTTTAAAATACAACATGCAAACACACAATAAAGACACATACCTCGCTCCGCTTGCCAAAGGGGTACTAAAAGAACCAAAACGTAAAGTGCATCCACCTTTTACAATATATATTTCAAAACTTTTGTAAACACCACGTGAGAACCACAATGTGCTCCTCGTCCGCACCTCTTTCTTCTCCCTGAATTACAGCTTACGTTACGTAGAGAGCGTGCGTGCGCGCACAACACGTTTAAAGGGGCACACACACATACATATTTTTGCGGTCATTTACAGCGTGAGAAACCTTGGGGTAATAATTGACTCATCTCTAAGCTTTGATAAACAGATAAACTCTGTTGTAAAGAACAGTTTTTATCAGCTTAGATTGATTTCTAAGATAAAACCCCTTCTCAGTTATAAAGATTTGGAGATTGTTATTCATGCTTTTATTACTTCCAGACTGGACTACTGCAATTCTCTTTATGCAGGGATCCCCCAACGTCAACTATGTCGTCTGCAGTTGGTACAAAATGCCGCAGCCAGATTTCTGACTGGCACTAAAAAAAGGGACCACATTACTCCAGTACTATCTTATCTTCACTGGCTGCCGGTTCAGTACAGGATTGAATATAAGATTTTATTAATGGTTTTTAAAGCATTGCACAACAGGTCCCCAAAATACATTGTGGATCTTTTAGACTCTTACACAACAGGCAGGACATTAAGATCCACGAACCAATCTTTGCTGGCGGTCCCCTATTCGAAATAGAAGTCAAAGGGTGACCGAGCTTTTTCAGTTGTGGCTCCTAAGTTGTGGAACAGCCTCCCCCTTCATATCCGGCTAGCTCAATCAATAGAAATGTTTAAGTCGCAGCTAAAAACTTACCTTTTTAATTTAGCCTTTAGTTAAGGGTGGTGTACACTGTAGGTATACACTTTTACTTAGTTTTATTTCTTCCTACACACTGATCTTATTATGCTGGTGGGTGAGGGAGATGTTTAAGAGTGTGAAATATGCCTTCATCCGCTAGGCTTGATATGTTCTGTTTTTATATATGTATGTCTTTTTACTGTAACTGTGAAGCACTTTGGGCAACATTGTTGCGGGTAAATGTGCTATATAAATAAATAAAAGTTGAAGTTGAAAGTAGTCTTGCATATTAGTTCACCCCAAAATGGGCAAATAGTATTTGCACATTATCACTTAACTTTTGCTGCTTGACTTCACGGAGAAAGGATCATTATGAAATTAATATTAGCCAAGGAAAAGGTGTAGTTTTTGAAATTAATACTGGCTTTTAATTATTTATTAATACTAAATAATTGTGAATTTTGAGTGACTATTCCTTAGTCCATCATCCACATGTGAAAATTGGACAACTATTTAAGGGATCACTGCATCACTGTCTTTACTGGGTGGGTGTTTTCACACGCACATCAGAGGGGATTTAGAAGTGGGTGTACCTGCGTATACCCTGCACTACACCAGTGGCTACTGTACATGAACTAAACCAGATGATCAAGTTCTCCAGTAGGATTTCAGATGTTCCAAAGAGCTTCATCTGACTGTCTGAACAAAGGAGTTGAATAGTGACCTAAAAATCTGACATATTTCTTCATTTTTATGTTATAAGTTATGTCATTTTTGTATTTTATTTTGAGGATTAATTGGAAAATGAAAACTAAAATTGCAGTGTTATCTAGACTTCTGGATCTCACTGTACATCACTGAACAGTCGATTGAAGACAAAGAAAGTGCTTACTTCAACTGTGTTTCCCTGAGCGTTTGGTTGTTCATCCAAACCCAGTGTCCCTCAACCTCCAGATCATTAAGACCAATCCAGTGTGTCTCGTTAATTTTAGACACCAGAAAATCCTAGTGGAGAACATTTACTTTTGTCTTATTGCAGTTGTTCAAACAGGATCAAGGTTGTTTAATCTTCTATTATATGTATTATTTCTATCTCACCTGAACTTCTGTGTTGTTTATGGTGACCAGATGAGCTTCTGATGCTACACATGAATCACGACTCTCAAACCACGTCTGCTTTACAGAGGAGAAGAAATAACACTTTCCACGACGTGGTGTCCAACCCTCCTCGCAGGGCTTACAAGATGGAGTTAGGAATTCTGAAGCAGTGAATTCTGAAAATCATGTTTAAACGAAGCAATCTCTGCCTTTAACAGTACAGGAAATAAATACAGAACACAGACCACTGACCAAAGAAAGCAGCAACCCCATGTAGAGAAAGAGTGAAACAGCTTGAAAGTAGGTTAACCCACTCACCAGTGCAAGAAGAGAGGCAGTTTTTAACTCTCTGGTACTTGTCTAAGAGCTCTCTCTCAGAGTCTGATGCAGAAGACACTAATAAACAAATGAGAGGTTGTTTTAGTCTATAAAAGCCCGCTGGTGCCTCTGGGTATTTTTTATTTTTTTTTAGCAGCTTTATATCTGTCGTGTTAACAATTGCAACCCACAGGAAATCAATCATTTAGCTGTACCATAACTCTTGTATAAGTGTATAACTGCCTTAAATGTGTCTGTTTTCATCAGAGCAAAGATCAAATAGAGCAAGAATTATACTCACACATGATCCCCAGAACACTCAGACCTCCAAGAGCCAAAACAAGAGAGACACCGAGGACGATCAGAAGAACTTTAGTCCGCTTTGAGGAAGTAACTTGATTCCCTGTGATTAGAAATCAAATGTGATGACTGAATTCCAGCGTGATTCAATTGTTCAACGTTGATTATTTAATTTAATTGGCAGAATAGTTTGGCTTGAAAACATTCACAGATCATTTTAATATACAGTTTGAAAACTTGAGGCTCACTCAGTGAAACCATTCACTCGTGTACTGAATCTTCAGTCCAAGTCTGCAAAACTACAAGCACATTATACGCTTTAAACTCAGTCTGCAATTGATTTGATCGAATCCATGATGCAATGTATCTGAACAAGATGTCCAGGACCTCGGCAGAAAATGAGGCCCACAGCATTTAAGATACAGCAGAGTCTTTAATTTTACACATGGGTACTTTTTTATCCCTGTATGAACCAACGGGACGGGTTCTATGGTCAGATGGGAATCTGCAGGATCTGGAGAGATTCTGTATGGAGGAATGGTTTCTGATCTCTTGTCAGGTGTTCTCCAAACTCATCAGGCATTATAGGAGAAGACTCAGAGCTGTTATCTTGGAAAAAGGAGGTTGCAAAAAGTATTTAATAAAAGGGGGCAAATAATTGTTCCCAATGTGTTTTGGAGAAAAACATTTATTTCATTTTTTATATCATTTATTTTCCTATCATGTGCGGAGCTCCATATGAATTTTTGAAGTAATTACAAAGATTTAAACACCAAAACGACATAATACTAGATGAGAGAGCGCGGTGTAAACAACCTTGTTGAACTGCATTATGCCAATAGAGCATGAATATATCTAGTAAAACAAATATCTGCAACTAAAAACACAGGTGTTTTATACTGATAATGAGAAAGCAGTGTGTGATAGGAACCAAACACAAATAGAAATTTGCAGGAAGTTACAAAAACCTCAGACTCAGTGATCTCAATCACAGTTTTTTTTCCCAAATTGCTTAGACACTAAAAGTGAAACTTGAGGCTCACTCAGTGAAAACATTCACTCATGTACCAAATCTTCAGTTCAAGTCTGCAAAACTACAAGTACATTATATGCTTTAAACTCAGTTTGCAATTGAAAAACAAACTTTTTGCAAAACTCTAAACAGCCCAGCTCGCCCTCCCCCTCCTCCTGTGAGAGCTCTTCGGCCTCTGCCACAACGCCGGGGCCCACACCTTCCTCCATCTGCTTGAGGTGAACCAAAAACAACTGATACCAGCTCTCAGTGATATGTGTCGGGTCCCCGTTCTGATAACAGTAACTTTCTCAAATGTTTACAGAACAAACGGGAACCCAGTGTGCCTGTATCTTCCTCTATTGCTGTTCTATTACAAGATAGAAAGTCTAAGGCCTTCAATAGCCGTACAGCAAACCCAACTAATCTGGTGCCTATTACACGTCAAACTAAGATTGATGTGGGGACAAAAAGTAAGACTGTTAAGTTAGCACTTTTAAACATTCGCTCACTTAAAAATAAATCACTTCTAGTCAACGACTTAATAACCACAAGAACTTGGATTTTATGTTTTTAAATGAAACCTAGCTAGAAGGTTTCCGCTGCAGTGCAACAATCCTCAATGAAACATCCCCTCCTAACTTTACTTGTATGAGTGTCTGCAGAGCTGTTAAGAGAGGTGGGGGTCTAGCTGATCTTTTTAAAGATATCTATCAATGTAAGCAAATATCATTTGGGAATTACTTGTCTTTTGAATATCTGGGTATTGTGTTAAAAGGTGCTCCACGCATTTTACTTTTCATTATTTACAGGCCTCCAAAATACTCTCCATCCTTTGCTGAGGAATTTACAGAACTGTTATCAACAATTACCTCAGAGTTTGACTGTTTTGTCATTGCTGGAGATTTTAACATCCACATAGATAGTGCAGGAAACAATATGGCAAAAGAAATCAAAACTGTTTTAAAAACTTTTGATCTGACTCAGCAAGTACATGGACCCACACACAATCGTGGACACTCTAGATTTACTAATCAGTAAGGGTCTAAACATTTCATCGATTGTTATTAAGGATGTAGCACTGTCTGATCATTTCTGTATTTTCTTTGATATATTGATCTCTCCTGCCACTGAAGCTAGATCTGTGTCTGTCAAGAAGAGATGCTTAAATGAGAACACTAGTGTACTATTTATGAAGGCTATATCCTTAACACCAAGCATATCTGCAGACTCTGTTGATTTTCTCCTTGATTCTTTTAACTCAAAAGTTAAAAGTGTAATTGATGATATTGCTCCTGTTAAAATCAGGAAGAAGAATGGCAGACAAAAAGCACCTTGGAGAAACTCAACAACAGTGCAAATATGAAAAGACAATGCAGAAAAGCAGAGCGCATGTGGCAGAAGACAAAACTTGTAGTCCATTATAACATCTACAAAGACTGCATCCATGCTTTCAATATGGGACTAGGCAAAGCTAGACAGACTTTCTTCTCAAATATTATAAACAGTCATTTAAACAACACACGCACTCTTTTTGCTACTGTAGAGAGACTGACAAACCCCCCAAGCCAGATTCCCAGTGAAATAATATCATATCAGAATAATATCAGAAAGGTGATCAGCACATCCTTGAGTTGCGCTGGGGTCAGACAGATCAGACCACCTGAGAAAGTAGTTACTATGTCTGATTTCAAAGAAATTGATGGCAAAATTTTGGAAGAAACCGTACAGCACCTTAAAACATCAACCTGCGCTCTTGACACACTTCCCACATCTTTTTTCAAAAGTGTGTTAAACAGTTTAGAGGCAGATCTTCTAGAAGTGGTAAATGCCTCACTTCTCTCTGGGAGTTTTCCAAACTCCCTGAAAACTGCAGTTGTCAAGCCCCTCCTGAAAAAGAGCAGTCTGGATAAGACCATAATAAGCAACTATAGACCGTTCTTAAATCTTCCTTTCATAGGCAAGATCATTGAAAAAGTTGTCTTCAATCAGCTGAACAAATTCTTATGCTCGAATGGATACTTTGACAATTTTCAATCTGGTTTCTGACCGCACCACAGCACAGAGACAGCGCTCATAAAGATAATAAACGATATTATAAACGAGCGCGGGATTTGAGTTTACGGTCGCTGCTGAGAATGGAGATGAAGATCGCTGGATAAAGGGCTGAATTTGGATCTCTTTCTTGCAAACTTATGGATTATAAAGATTTGGATTACATCAAGCTAATAAAATTGATGTCTTTTGTGAATTTATGTTGTGTTTTGGACCGGTGTATTATGGTTTATTAGGAGAAAACGCATTTTGTGTCTCATGGTAAATAAACTAAATATTACAAAATGGTTTAACGATTAAAGATGGCATTTTTAAGGTTTTATAGTGTAGTCTTGTTTAACATCATGTAGGCTAATCCGACGAAACGAGTTTGCAGCAGAAAGCAGGAACAGAGCGAAATGTTATTATTTCTTAAAGGGATAGTTCACTTTGAAATTAAATTTTGGTATGTTTTAGCTTACCTGAAGGGCATCCAAGATGTAGGTGTCTTTTTTTCCTCAGTAGTTTCAATTTTGATATTTTAGGTCAAACCGTTCTTGTCTGTCAGTCATATAATGCAGGTCTGCGGTCACTGTCGCAAAACAGCATGCACAAGTCCAAATTAAAACAATTCCCCACCATCCAAATTAAACAATTCCCCATCGTAAGTACACTTTGATGGCCTAAGACACGAAACGAGCGGTTTGTTTGAGAAAACGAACCGTATTTATATAGTTTTTGCCTCTTGAACAAAGCCGCGTCCAACTGATCTGACGGCGCGGGCGGGTATAGATATATACACTGATGTCGCCTTGGCTAATGAACTGCAATAGCGAAGGCGACATCTAGTGTTTCTATATCTATATCCGCCCGCGTGCGGGTATAGAAACACTAGCACTAGATGTCGCCTTCGCTATTGCAGTTCATTAGCCAAGGCGACATCAGTGTATATATCTATACCCGCCCGCGCCGTCAGATCAGTTGGACGCGGCTTTGTTCAAGAGGCAAAAACTATATAAATACGGTTCGTTTTCTCACACAAACCGCTCGTTTCGTGTCTTAGGCCATCAAAGTGTACTTACGATGGGGAATTGTTTAATTTGGATGGTGGGGAATTGTTTTAATTTGGACTTGTGCATGCTCTTTGAGACAATGACCATAGACCTGCATTATATGACTGACAGACAAGAACGGTTTGACCTAAAAATATCAAAATTGAAACTACTGCGGAAAAAAAGACACCTACATCTTGGATGCCCTTGAGGTAAGCTAAAACATAGCAAAATTTAATTTCAAAGTGAACTATCCCTTTAAATGAGTAAACTGCATTTAATAAATGCAACTGAAAACGTAGGCCTACACAATTGAATGCAATAGAGTCGAAACATTAATGCCACGATTTTAATATTCATAAATAGGAATACATACAAATTTGTATGTCGGTAGAGTTGGTCATTCGTAAATAATTTACGTTTTTGTGCTGTCAATACGTCAGTATTATACGTTTCTGTGTGTATAAAACGTAAGTAAATGTACATGTGATAGAACTACACTTTACGTAAAAATACACACGTATTCTCATGAGATCACGTTGCAGCAAGCAAAAGTTTTACAGTTTTCACATCTGTGTGTAGTCTGGTGTGTATGTGGCTAATCATTTGTAAAACACAATTTTTGAAAGAGTTAAAATAGTTTTGAATTATTTGTTTGCTTTTGCAAGAGATGTCTGATGTTTTTCATGTTGTGTGCATGTTTTGTGGTTTTGTGTGTAGAGTTTCAAGAAATGGAGCCATAGTTTCAGAAACTGTGTAAGCAATCTGAAAAAAACAAACAAAAAAAAAACTGCAATGCTTTTTTGAATATTCAACTTGCTGAATGCTTAAACCCTAACCGTGATTCTTATAACACAATTTCTAAAACTTTTAATACTTATAGTAAAACCACTCACTGAGTTTGCACTCAGTTTGCAATTTTGTAACACACACTTTGCAAAACTGTAGGTACAATCCACTGCACAGCACTTCTTTTGCGGAACTGTAAACACAACTCGCTGCTTTACACTCAATTTCCAAATGATCAACACATTCCTAGCAAAACTATACACATGTATGGCTATTATTTATTATTTTGCCAACTGTCTGGCACACTATCACAGGTGAAAACTGTTTTAGATAATTAGTTCACTTTGCAATCAGCCTAAGCACTATAAATAAGCCACAGGTAAGCTGTCCGTGTGGAGTACAATGGAGGAAGCAAGATAAGTGAGAATTAGAGGAGGCCGAGGAAGAGGGCGTGGAGGTGAAGAAGCAAGAGGGAGAGGACGACAAGGACAAGGACAAGGACAAGGACAAGGAGGTGAAGCTAGAGGAAGAGGACAAGGAAGAGCAAGAGGAGGACGAGGAGAGGGAAGAGGAAGGGTAAGAAGAGTAAGAAATAGAATTACTGATGACATCAGAGCTACAATAGTGGACCATGTAATCAACCAATGACCCTGAGGGAAGCTGGACAACGGGTTCAGCGCTTGAGCCGCTACACTGTAACAAGCATCATAAGGACAATTTCGAAATGAGAATCGTTAGTACAGTCACTTTGCAAGTGTTGCAAGTTTTGTAGCACTGCCATACTCTAATGAGAAACACAACAATACCATACATGTAAAAATACTAAAATTGTTACTTTACAGAATTAGACGTCCAGATGCTGGGGGCAGAGGAAGAATGTTCACTGCAGAACAAGAGACCCATATAGTCAATATGGTTATTGCAAATAATTCCATAAGGCTACGAGAAATACAGCAGCGCATAATTAAGGATGACACCACCTTCCAAAACATTGTAAGCATCTCTGTATTATGTCGTGTACTTGCCCACAACAGAATCCAAATGAAACAAATCTACAGAGTCCCTTTTGAAAGAAACGGTGAACGTGTAAAACAACTGCGATATGACTATGTGCATGTAAGCTGTAGTATCATTGGTACTGAATCTGGAAGTGCATACTGTAGTGCTGTGCATGGGCCTGCTGTGCTGCATTTGTTTAGTCTTGTCCAGAGAGTGATGGAGCTAGAGGCAGATGCCATGGGTCATGAGCTGCTTTTTGTGGATGAGGCAGGTTTTAACCTCACTAAAACAAGGAGACGTGGCAGGAACATTATTGGACACCGTGCCATAATCAATGTCCCAGGACAACGTGGTGGTAACATAACTATGTGTGCTGCTTTTAGTCAAAATGGAGTTGTTCACCATCATGCAACCCTAGGCCCATATAACACTGCACATATTATTACATTCCTTACATGACATGCTCACTAATGTTCAGAGATCAGAGCAGACCAGAAACGTCATCATATGGGACAATGTTAGTTTCCATAGGGCTGCTTTGGTGCGCAACTTACAGATCACTCACTCTTCACTGTACTCAACCTCCCCCCATACTCTCCATTCTTGCATCCAATTGAAGAGTTCTTCTCTGCCTGGCGCTGGAAGGTCTATGACCATCATCCCCATCAACACATAGCCCTTTTACAGACAATGGAGGAGGTATGTGGGGATATTGACCAGGCATCATGTCAGGCCTGGATACGGCATTCCAGAAGATATTTTCCCCAGTGCCTTGGACTAGAGAACATTGCATGTGATGTAGAGGACATTTTGTGGCCGGACCCAGAGAGACGACACGATGTAGACTGAATTTTTTTTTTTTTTTTTTTTCAGTGAAATTACTATTTTGTGTTTTGACTTGGAAAAAAAAAACACTTTTGTTTGTTTTGATGTGTGTAAATAAACACCAATACTTGAAGTATGGATCCCTGTACGTTTACAGAACTATGACAAAAGTATGACCTCAAACTGACATAGCCTACCTTGTGCACAGAGAAAGCAAAAGCCAGATGTGTTTTTTATTCATACCATCAGTGTGTAGTTGGCGCATTGTGTGCTTATTAATGTGATGGCTTGTGTTTTCTTATTTGTGTGTAGAGATTTTTGCAAAAAGCCAATAGTTACAAAAAAAATGTGGTTAAGCCATCAGAAAAAACTGTGACATCTATATTTAGTTACATTAAATCAAAATACATTATTTTACAATGTGGCATTCGTTGAACAACCCCGTACTCAGGAACTATATCATTCTAATTATAAATTATTTAAAAGTGAACTGAATGAAAACAATAGCTGTTGATTATTCAAAATTATACATGCAAACGTTTAGAAAAAGACACCCATCTCATGTCTCTTTTAATGTGTTCTCTTTTGGTATATTATAGTGGAGAAAACTTTAAAATTATATATATATATATATATATATATATATATTTCAAATATTTTATTTAAATTTAACAGGCTTGAAGGAATCATATTATTCTAATTATTCACCAGTTAGGTACGAACAGAATGAAAACAATAGCTGATGTTCAGAAAAATCATAAATGCATTCTTACCCATGTAATGAGAACTTTTGTTGTTTGGATAATTAACATAAATCATTTCCATTTTACTAACCCGGCACGACAGCAAACTCTGAGCCCTGTGTGTTATATTCAGGAAGGAAGAACCAATTTGGCATCAACCTAAGTTATAATAAACAGGAAGTAATGACTGTGAAAAGTTATTCATCTAAATATGGCATTGCAAAAGGCTAATTGTGTTGTTTGATATTAATTACTTTGACATGAATCATGCAAATACATGGTGTTTCTGATGTGGCTTAAAACCTCATTCCAAAATGGATTAAATTCATTATTTTCCTCAAAATTCTACAAACAATACCCCATAATGACAATGTGAAAGAAATTTGTTTGAAATCTCTGCAAATTTATTAAAAAATAATGTACATAAATATTCACAGCCTTTGCCATGACACTCAAAATTGAGCTCAGGTGCATCCTGTTTCACTGATCATCCTTGAGATGTTTCTACAACTTGATTGGAGTCCACCTATGGTAAATTCAGTTGATTGGACATGATTTGGAAAGTCACACACCTGTCTATATAAGGTCCCACAGTTAACAGTGCATGTCACCCATTGCTGTGTCTCAATTCACCTCACAAGTATGTACTCTTTTTGTGAAGAAAAAGTAGATACTTTTGAGTGTGTAGCAAAAGAGTACACAAGCTTTGGGACATACTTTCACGTCATACAATTGCGTCTTTAACTGTTGCTCTCTGTCGCATCCTGTCACAGTAAACTGACCTGTCAATCATCTTGTCACAGTTAAAATCCTCCACATTTCATTTAATTTCATTTCCTACCATATCGGAGAGATGCAGTAGCACATTGATCTGCTGTCGTGGGTCTTTCATGCAGAGAACTCTCATATTAATGCATAATGATGCATTTAAAAGTTAATGGCCAAATGGATCTTTATAAAAAAGTCCACATTGTTATTGCAGATGAAATATAAATAACACGGATAACATGAACAACATTTTTTTTATCAGGTTAAACTTTGATTAGTCACTCAAACCTTTATCTAATCCTCTCACAGTCGGTCGCGCATATCCGCCATGTTTTGTAGTTAACACTTTTTACTCGTGTTTGTAGTTCCTCCTCCAAAGCACAATGGGTTGTGGGCAATATTAGCTTTTAGAGTGTGCACGGATCCACACTTCGAAAATCGACAGCAAATAGTAGACCATCTGAGGACTTCTGGCATGCTCTTTTCAACATACTATGCTTTGGGACACACTTATTTGATGGATAATGGACATTGAGACGCAGGGCAAGCCATGAAGACCAAGAAATTTTCTGTAGACCTTCGAGACAGGATTGTAAAAAATGTCTGCAGCATTGAAGGTCCCAATGAGCACAGTGGCCTCCATTATCCGTAAATGGAAGAAGTTTGGAACCACCAGGACTCTTCCTAGAGCTGAGCGAGGGGGGGAGAAGGGCCTTAGTCAGGAAGGAGGCCAAGAACCCGATGGTCACTCTGACAAAGCTCCAGTGTTTCTCTGTGGAGAGAGGAGAACCTTCCTGAAGAACAACCATCTCTGCAGCACTCCACCAATCAGGCCTGTGTGGTAGAGTGGCCAGACGGAAGCCACTCCTCAGTAAAAGGCACATGACAGCCCGCCTGGAGTTTGCCAAAAGGCACCTGAAGGACTCTCAGTCCATAAGTAACAAAGTCTCTCTGGTCTGATGAAACAAAGATTGAACTCTTTGGCCTGAATTTGCCATTCATCATGCGTCATGTCTGGAGGAAACAAGGCACCGCTCACCACCTGGCCAATACCATCTCTACAGTGAAGCATGGTGGCGGCAGGATCATGCTGTGGGGATGTTTTTTTGTTTTTTTTTTTCAAAGATTTTAAACAAACTTCTTTCACATTGTCATTATGGGGTATGGTTTGTAGATTTTTAAGGAAAATAATGAATTTAATAAATTTTTGTATAAGGCTGTAACATAACAAAATTGGAAAAAGTGAAGTGCTGTGAATACTTTCCGGATGCACTAAGACCATGTTTATTTTATTATTATACTACAGGGCCGTTGAATGCTTGAATCTGATTGGTTGACGAACGTTCTAAGGTGTGCATTATTTTCAGGGAAACGCACAGCTAAAGTAGTTCCAGGCAGGTCTTGACCGCATTACAGTTCCATATCACTTCGCGTAGTCAACTGTAATAACGGAAGATAGGATACAATTCATAACAAGAAAAAACATTTAGCCCCATGCGCTTGATCTGCAATTTTCAATGTCTAGCTTCACAATCAATGGAAACATGCAGTTTAATTTTAATAAATTAAGTATATAGTCCTATATAATCAATAGAAAATTAAACTGAATATAGGCTAAATAAATGGATAGTCCTGCAGCACGGATTTTTATTGCAGATAATTTAACAAATAAATAATTATTGATTGGCCTACTTGTTAAAAGGGCTTTGTGTTTCATTTATTTGGCTAGTCTAGGCTACTGTCATCTGTCAATAATAGAAACAAAAGAATAAATAAACGAATTAATTAAAACGAATTGAATTAATAAATAAATAATAATATTGACGCACATGCTTTTCTGTCTCATTATTGCAACATCTCTCTCTAATAACTGCATTAATAACTGCATAAAGCCGGGGACACACTTTAAGGCCGGTTATGAATGTTATTTGTTTCTTATGACTTATCATGTCCAAACGCGTGTTCAGCGCATTCAGTCTGTGTTTAAAGTCGGTTTTTAAAATATGCTGCGATGAAAACAGTCAGAGAATGTGTCAGCTAGTCGTGTGTCCCCAGCATTAGTCTGCTATCAGTGGCTCAAACCTCCGTTACTAACTCTAAAATGACGTTTTGGAATTAGCAACGGAGGCAGGGGATTAGATGCGTAAGAAATTAGTCCTACATACAAGAGCGTTTTAATGACAAAAAACTTTACAAACGTCTTGAAATACATAATCTGAACAATGTTTCGAGGTGTGGTAACTGTAGTATAAGCGGAATAATTGACTTCAGGCCGTTGAATTATTAGAAAAATAATGCACACCCGAGGTGAACGGCCACTCCGCTTCGCGTCGTGACCGCATTACCACCTCGGGTGTGCATTATTTTTCTAATAATTCAACGGCCTGTCGTCAATTATTCCTTACTTATTTTGTCATATCACCATTGTAAAACAATTTATAAAATCCAGGGCATTAAAACAGAATAAACGCAAGTATGGATGTGCAAAACACAGTTTTATTAAAACAGTTGAAAAGCTGAGAAGTGAGGAAAACGAATAGAAAGAGACACCTGTCTAGTGCCTCTAAATGTGCAGCATTAGAGCTCTCTTTCAGTGCATTCCAATGGAGAAGCACTACATTTTAAAGGGGGGGGTACAATGGTGTTTCATGTATTCAGAGTTGTTTACAGTGTTAAAGAGATGGATTCTCATGCTAAACATGGGCAAAGTTTAAAAAAAATATTTTGGACGAATAACGGAGAATTTCTGTGCCGAAAATCTTACTTCCGGGTTGGTACAAGTTTCGGCTGTTTTTTTTCGATCGTGGATCTAATGACGTAGATGAGAGTGGAACTCCTTATATGAGCATTTCTCCCGGAAAAGCTCGCCCGCGCACACGTCGACCAGAGGAGAGAGACCGCACACATCAACGCGCTTCAACAGGAAATCATCGGCAGCGCTGCATAAGATTTGTTCAAGAATGTCTCCAAAAAAGTGTGTTTTTGGATGTGAGGGAAAGCTTACCGTGTTCAGCTTTCCAAAGAACCCAGTGTTACAGGAACAGTGGATGCAGTTTGTTTTTCCGGGGCAGCAACGGAGTGTACCAAGTGCGGTTGTGTGTTCTGGTCATTTCAGTGACGAATGTTTTATTAACAAGGCCCAGGTCGACGCTGGATTTGCAAATCGTTTGCTATTAAAACGTGGAGCGGTCCCAGTGATAAAAGACCCCATTCATGTAAGTACAACTGGATCAGATTTCTGTCTTTTGCTGGAAATCAAGCACTACCGCTTGACTCTATAGCTCCGCCTCCAGGACCTCGGCTTTTTCCGGAGAGAATCGGAAAGCTGTATTTTTCTTTTATAAATATAATAAAACTAAACATTTTTTGGAGATATTAAAGATGCACTACTAGTAAAGTTTCACCTAATCTCATGTTAATCTTGAGTACCAGCAAACAGGGGACGTCCCCCGGACGTTTCGAACGTCCCCTTAGGTCCGCATTAGGTCCGCTTTGTAACGTTCCCGAGCGGACGTTCGGAGGACGTCCGCATTTGGTCCGCTTTGTAACGTTCCCGTGCGGACCTTCGGGGGACGTCCGCAATTGGTCCGCTTTATAACGTTCCCGAGCGGACCTTCGGGGGACGTCCGCATTTGGTCAGCTTTGTAACGTTCCCAAGCGGACCTTCGGGGGACGTCCGCATTTGGTCAGCTTTGTAACGTTCCCAAGCGGACCTTCGGGGGACGTCCGCATTTGGTCCGCTTTATAACGTTCCCGAGAAGACCTTCGGAGGACGTCCGCATCTGGACCGCTTTGTAACGTTCCCGAGCGGACCTTCGGAGGACGTCCGCATCTGGTCCGCTTTGTAACGTTCCCG
The DNA here is from genome assembly GCF_963993115.1 of Abramis brama. NCBI lineage: Eukaryota > Metazoa > Chordata > Actinopteri > Cypriniformes > Leuciscidae > Abramis > Abramis brama. The sequence continues at coordinate 6,680,746 of NC_139974.1, forward strand.
AGCGGACCTTCGGAGGACGTCCGCATCTGGTCCGCTTTGTAACGTTCGCTGATGGACGTTCTGAGGACATTTGTCCGGGCCAGTTTGTGAACATCTCCCTCACCTGCCATTTCCATGACAACACAATCCAGTCGCCCATACCTTTGATTTATCATTAGACCGGACATCTTGCAACTCAGACAAACGAATGATTAAACTAAAATATAAACCCATATTGGATTTAAAAAGGGATTTCTTTATCCATTAAATTAACTGTGATAATGGATTTTATCTAAAAAACATGTTTTTTTTTTTGTTTTGCAGATTGACGTTGTGTAGTTTTATAACTGCAAATAAACTATAGTAAAAATATTATTTAAATTAATTCTGAAATTAAGTTAATTTAAAAAAAAAATTAGGGCTGTCAAAAGATTAATCACGATTAATCGCATCCAAAATAAAAGTTTGTGTTTGCATAATATATGTGTGTGTACTGTGTATAATTATTTTGTATATATAAATACACACACATGCATGTATATATTTAAGAAATATTTGCATACATATACTGTATATATTTATATATAATTTATATTATATATAAATATATTTTTTTTATATATAAATTACACATTTTTCTTAAATATATACAAGCATGTGTGTGTATTTATATATACAAATTTAATTATACACAGTACACACATATATTATGTAAACACAAACTTTTATTTTGGATGTGATTAATCACAATTAATCTTTTGACAGCCCTATAAAAAATGTTAGTGTTTTAAATGTAATGTTAAGATAATAACTTTCATGTTACTTATAACTTCTATCACTTATTAAAGATGTAATCAAATCACAAGTCTGTTTTCAGCCAATATAATTTAAACATCAAAAACATGAGAGGTTGAATCTCAGGAGCTCTAAAATAATGCATCGACTTCACATGATGAATGCAGCCAAGGAAAATGTGAAGAATGGAATAGCACATGCTGGAAAGAAAGTGGAAAATAACACAGGTAAGACAAATGTATCCTAATTTAGGCTACCTGTGAAAATGTTGGTCAGGAGATCGAAGGACTGGTTTTATTCAAAATAAGTTATTTTAGGAAAAATATTATTCTAATTATTGCACTTAAGACTGATAGCACATTACATTTCAAATAACAAAAAAAGTGTCATATAGCTACACACTATAATTTTGGCAGAATGCCTTCCATAACACACTAGCAAGTTATGATCAAATGCGCCTAAGCGAGTGACGTCATTCATTATGGCACGCAGCATGTATCCATGTATCCATGGCAACGCTCAGCTGCGTAGTGACAGTTAATGGTCCTCTTCAGACGCGGCCTTGTGTTTTCCCTTTCTTCTGTCTAAAAGGTATTTTTAATTTTTATATTAGTATAAATTAGTTATCGTAACCTCTATACATCATTACATATTATGAAAATTTGACCTTTTAAAACGTTTGCTGAAGTTGTCCCCCGTGTACCACTGCTAACCGTTATGCTAACACTACGAAACTAACGTTAAATGTAGCTGAAATGAGACGACGTTATATTTCACATATTCATATATAGACATATAAAATCATAACACTACTGAATGTGTTAATTTTGTTGTTTTAGATGCCAGGGGGAAGAATTGCCAACGGACTAACCACAGCTGACCGACCGAGACACACACACAGCTGCCAGCGCGTTTGAAGACACACACACACACACACACACATGGAAAGAGCACAACACCTTTACAATTGTTCAAATAAATACTTTGTTCCTTACAACGTGTCTGTTTTCTTTGGTTAGCCAGAAGTAAAATAAAATAAAATGATAAAAGGATGTTAAAAGGAGTTCTAATGAACGTTCTGTAAAGGTCCCCGAATGTTTTCCATACGTCCCACGAAGGTCCCTCGGGACGTCGCACGACGGTCCTGCAAACGTCCTGCGAACGTCCCCCGCGACGTCCTGCTAACGTTTAAAGAACCCTACACGAAGACGTCCAGAGGACGTTCGCAGAGAACGTTCAGGGACGTTCTAGGGACGTCTTTTTGTTAGCTGGGGAGTAGTAGACTACTACTCTATAGGTACTCAAGATTAACATGAGATTAGGTGAAACTGTGCATGTTATGTACCCTTTAAACTTGATGCATGCAAATTAAAAATGAAAGGGTTTCTTTTAAAAGGCTGATTTTCACGCTTCGGGGCAGGTAGAATGACCGCATTATATTATTTTAATATCTAAAAAACCGAAGCAGCACAAACGAAACTTTTTACAGCACAAACGGAGCACAAACGATTGAGCATAGTTTGGGTGAATTTGAAGCATGTGGGGGAGCTGGTGATGTCATCAACAATAATTTAATGTCTAATATTTTAAAACCCAACGCTGCACAAACGAAAATTTTACCGGCACAAACCAGCACAAACGAACAAGACCATTTTGGGTGAATTTGGAGCATGTGGGGGGCTGAGTGACCTCAGAATGACCTAATAATATTCTTTTAATATCTAAAAAACCGAAGCAGCACAAACGAAAATTTTTACAGCACAAACGGAGCACAAACGATTGCGTCTATTTTGGGTGAATTTGGAGCATTGGGGGGGCTGGTGACGTCATCGTCTATAATTAAATTTCTAATATTTTAAAACCCGACGCTGCACAAACGAAAATCTTACCGGCACAAACCAGCACAAACGAAGCACAAACGAACAAGACTATTTTGGGTGAATTTGGAGCATGTGGGGGGGCTGAGTGACCTCAGAATGACCTAAAAATATTATTTTAATATCTGAAAAACCGAAACGGCACAAACGAAATTTTTTACAGCACAAACCAGCACAAACGGAGCACAAACGATTGCGTCTATTTTGGGTGAATTTGGAGCATTGGGGGGGCTGGTGACGTCATCGTCTATAATTCAATTTCTAATATTTTAAAACCCGACGCTGCACAAACGAAAATTTTACCGGCACAAACCAGCACAAACGAAGCACAAACGAACAAGACTATTTTGGGTGAATTTGGAGCATGTGGGGGGGCTGAGTGACCTCAGAATGACCTAAAAATATTATTTTAATATCTGAAAAACCGAAACAGCACAAACGAAAATTTTTACAGCACAAACCAGCACAAACGGAGCACAAACGATTGAACATAGTTTGACGACCTTTTGCGTTGGGTGGGGGGCCAACTTCACGCAGGTAGTGATGTGTACATATGTCGTCCAAAGGTTGTCAGGCACCCTAAGCACAAACTTAAGCAATGGCCCTGAACCGTTTATAGCAACCTTTTGGTCATGTTGTCAAAACGTTGTTGGAAGGTTGGGTACGTTGTGCAAACGTTCTGTGTTTGCTGGGAGAACGCTTCTCCAGAGAGGAAACGGATCTGCTCGTGCGTGAGTTGCCCCTATTATGCTATTTTAAAGGAACACTGCACCGTTTTTTCATATTAAACTATGTTATTCCCTTAACTAAGATGAGTTGAAACATACCTCTCTCGTCTCAGTGCGTGCACTCAATCGCTCTGGCGCGCGGCGACACTTTGATAGCACTTAGCTTAGCCCAGTTCATTCATTAGGATCCAAACAGAAGTTAGAAGCGACCAAACACCTCCATGACCGAATGATAGGGAACTCCACAATACCAAGTATTGGAAGAATATTGAAATCTAACAGGACAAATATTAACTGTTGGTTTTGTATCTGTAGGAAATAAAGATGACCAAATAAATTGTGTATAAGTCATCAAAGAGGAGTTTCACGCAATTTCCAATTTGGTGGATGCATTGATGACAATAGTGATGATGGAATGTACATGTCATCAATGCATCCACCAAATTGGAAATTCTAAAGGAAATTCTAAATATTAGGTTATAAAGAGTTCACAGCAAGATGTTATTAACCTTATCAGATTAGCTTCATTTAAACTGATTTCTAACCACTGACCTGCAATCGTGTGAAACTCCTCTTTGATGACTCTCACGGGTTTGTACCCAGGAAACAACACAAAACTTATCAGAAAGAGCGAGAGAGCGAGGCACACTTTACTTGCCTCTCTGCATACAGCGGCCTACTAATGTGCTCTGCATCCCTGATGTTATATAGAAAATAGGCTATGCACAATGAATGAATGAACCTGCACTGCAAAAAAAATGCCTTGCTTACTTAGCATTTTTGTCTTCTTGTTTCCAGTCAAATTATTTTAAATATATTCTTAAATCAAGATGCATTTATCTACATATGAAAAATGACAAAAGGTTATTTAGTCTTGTTCCCTGGGTTAACACACAAGAATGAACCTCATTGGTTCTTGCTGAAGCTCAAACGTGCTGCAAAATGAACAATTCGCTACAAGTGTTTTTTGTTCTTTTTTTATTTTATTTTAGAGATCTTGTCCATATCTACCATATCTAATGCGCATACACTGTCCTAAGTGCAATTAATAATTGAAAATTAATACAATTTAATTAATAGTAAAATTACATCAAATTGAATAAAATAATCCTTATGTATTTTAATTGAATAATTGATTAAGGATTGTTTAATTATTCAATTAAAATAATCAAAAATTATTCATATATAAATATTACATTTTATCTTTTGATATTTCAAAAATAATCTCATTATTTAGATCCTTTAGACATTAGATCCTATTATTTCTGATGTCACTCATTATTTTGGTCCCTTGCCATCGTCAACAGCTTATTGACTGGTATCATGTACATTGATCATGTTTATTGTATTTGGCAGGATTGTGTGTCACAAACACACACACACACACAGGTACACTTGTGAGGGCCACAAGTCCTCACTTATGGTGAAATATTACGACAGCTAAGGAGTTATGAGTGAAGACCATAACACACACACGCACACACGCACACACACACACACACACACACACACACACACACACACAAACAAACAAACAAAAAAAGCTGTAAAGACAAGTATCACTTTGCATGAAACATTTATTTGTTTGGTTTTACTCTACATAGCAGTCAAAGAAATAACACAGACAAAGTTTATAACATAAATTTGTAGACATAAGCATTTACTCCATAAAAGCAGGTTCAAACTAAGGCTGGAAACAATTTAATTAAAGACTGCCATGATTTTTGTCACCTTATTCAGGATATGCGCATGGATTTCACTTTATTTAATACACTGTAAAAAATAATTCTGTGGCTTAGTAAATATTACAGAAATTTTTAACTTTATTAACTTAATAAAATCTCTGAATATCGTTTACTTGATTGTTTGAGTTAAACATACCAAAATAATTGAGTAAAAATCCAACAGTTCATTTTATCTAAAATTTACAGATATATTTAAGTTTTTTTAAATAAAATTATTTAGTAGGCTATTTGACTAACCAATTATTTATGTATAATATACTTAATATATTTGTGAAATTTCTATCAAAATATTTGAGAATGTTGAATTAAACTGATCTGTTTCAAGAAACAAAAATATTACTTAATTCAAATCAATATTATTAATATATTTAACACACTCTTAAAATTGAGTAAGTTTACTCAATTAAAACAATGCACCCCTCCCCCACCCTCTGACGTGACGACAACTCGACGTTGGTGTGAGCGCGGGCTGTTTGAACTCTCCAGTCTCCAGAACAACAGTTATCTTCTCAGCGTCGCAGAGTTGGTGCATTTCCACTGTGAAATTCAGGTTTGTATGTTTTATTTTATCTATAAAATCTTTACTGTGCTTTAAATCATATTTAATGTAAAACAACATACAGAGGCGTAATTCGACACCTAAACGAGACTCGTGCCTGTCTTTTTGCGTGATTGAAACGCTTTGCATAAACACATGACTTCATTCCTAATGATAATGAATATAATTATTATCATTTGGATGATAAAATGTCCTCAGAACTGTCACTGTTTGTTTATTGGCAGGTTATGTCAGTCGCTCGCAGTATCTATCACTATCAGCTGTGAGTGAAACGCAGGACAGCGGTATGAAGTTCGAAGTTCACCCGCAGAGGCGAGTCTGTCTCCGGCACGAGGACCAGTGCTGATCCGGTGGATATTGGATAACAGACTGGTTGATTACACTTGAATTAGGCTACCTGAATTTTTAAATATTTAATTTTTACTTATAAAATGTTTGTTAAATGAGTTTAAATGTAGGCAATATTGTATACAGTGTAAAATGTGCTGTATTGCTGTACTCATTGACAATAAAGGTCATGTATACTGGTGGTTGTGTGGAGTACTATTTTACAAAGGTTTAGAGAAAATAAAAAGTTAATATTACTCATTAATAAAAACAGTTAATATTACTCATAAATATTGTTTTTTAAATGTTTAAATGTTAAATTGTTTCTACTCAATTTTATTTTTTAATGTACCAGATGCAGTTACGGCGCTGATCCACTTGTCCGACACGACTGTCGCGTGGTGTCGCGACGCCTCCCCACATTGGTACGTTGATGGGCGTTAACCGCTATGGGCGTGGTTTTGACCGAGCGGGAAATGTAGCGTATTAGAACAGAGGACCTGCGAGAGACTTCCCTCCGTCTCCATATGCTCTACTTCTATTGGATAGACGCGTCGCGTTTAACGGACTTCATTTGCATAAAGATGGGCATCGGCCAGCTTTTTGACGCGCAGCATTTTTTCAAATGAAGCGCCGCCTTCCCGGAATGCTTTGCGGGTGCGACAAAGTCGCTTGACGTCACCCATAGGAATATAGTGGAGCGCGGCGCGACAGAAGTGTCGCACGGACAAGTGGATCAGCGCCGTTACTCAGATTTACTTAATTTTTTTACTTGCATTTACTCAATTCATACAGTATATTTCATTGATTTCACAGCTTTAAAATTTACTCAATTTTTTTGAGTGTAAAAATGTTTCACCAATAAAATTGAGTAAATAATAGTTAAACTTTTTACAGTGTACACTGTAAAAAATAATTCTGTGGCTTAGTAAATATTACAGAATTTTTTAACTTTATTAACTTAATAAAATCTCTGCATATCCTTTACTTGATTGTTTGAGTTAAACATACCAAAATAATTAAGTAAAAATCCAACAGTTAATTTTATCTAAAATTTACAGATATATTTAAGTTTTTTTCAATAAAATGATTTAGTATTTGACTACCCAATTATTTCTTTGTAATATACTTAATATATTTGTGAAATTTCTATCAAAATATTTGAGAATGTTGAATTAAACTGATCTGTTTCAAGAAACAAAAAAAATACTTAATTCAAATCAATATTATTAATATATTTAACACACTCTTAAAATTGAGTAAGTTTACTCAATTAAAACAATGCACCCCTCCCCCACCCTCTGACGTGAGGACAACTCGACGGTTGGTTGAGTGAGCGGGGGCTGTTTGAACTCTCCAGTCTCCAGACAACAGCTCTCTTCTCAGCGTCGCAGATTTGTTGCATTTTCTCTGTGAAATTCAGGTTGGTGTATGTTTTATTTTATCTATAAAATCATTACTGTGCTTTAAATCATATTTAATGCAAAACAACATACAGAGGCGTAATTCGACACCTAAACGAGAGTCGCGCCTGTCTTTTTGCGTGATTGAAACGCTTTGCATAAACACACGACTTCATTCCTAATGATGATGAATATTATTATTATCATTTGGATGATAAAATGTCCTCAGAACTGTCACTTTTTGTTTATTGGCAGGTTATGTCAGTCGCTCGCAGTATCTTTCGGCTGTGAGTGAAAAGCAGGACGGCGGTATGAAGTTCGAAGTTCACCCGCAGAGGCGAGTCCGTCTCCGGCACGAGGACCAGCGCAGATTCGGTGGATATTGGCTAACAGACTGGTTGATTACACTTGAATTAGGCTACCTGAATGTTTAAATATTTCATTTTTACTTGTTAAATAAGTTTAAATGCAGGCAATATTGTATACATGTTAAAAACAGTCTAAAATGTGCTGTATTGCTGTACTCATTGAAAATAAAGGCCAATGTCATGTATACTGGTGGTTGTCTGGAGTACTATTTTACAAAGGTTTAGAGAAAATAAAAAAGTTAATATTACTCATTAATAAAAACAGTTAATATTACTCATAAATATTGTTTTTTAAATGTTTAAATGTTAAATTATTTCTACTCAATTTTATTTGTTAATGTACCAGATGCAGTTACTCAGATTTACTTATTTTTTTTACTTGCATTTACTGAATTCATACAGTATATTTCATTGATTTCACAGCTTTAAAATTTACTCAATTTTTTTGAGTGTAAAAATGTTTCACCAATAAAATTGAGTAAATAATAGTTAAACTTTTTACAGTGTACAAATAAAATTTTAATTTAATGAACCCTAGTGAAAAAAGTATACTTTATTGTATTTGTAATATATTCCCTGTTTTAATAGTACATTGCAGATATACTAATAAAAAAATTACTATTTTTAAATATACAAAAAGTATATTAGCAGCATACTTTTGACTATTATCACAATACAATTTTTAACACACTTTAAAATAATTGTTATTTAGTATATTTTCTAAAAAATATATTTTACAAAAATATACTTGAAGTGAAAGTTCTGTTTATTTTTTATAAGTATATTTATTTGCACTTTTCTTAAATATATTTTATGAATATTTTTTAACTATGTGCTGAAAATGATTATTGTAACAATGCATTGAAAGTATACACTGTAAAAACTAAAGGAGCCTCAAATATCCTGTCAGATACTCAAGGAACTTCAAAATGTAATTTAGGTGCCTCAAAGATCTTTCTAGGGTTACTGGAGGAGCATTGATAATCTTTGAGGTTCTTGCTGGAACTTATGGGATCCTTTAAGCACTTTGTATTCAGAGGTTCTGGAGTCACCTTTTCATTACCACGAGACCTCGAAGTGCTTTGGGGGAAAATAGAGGAACTTGAATGCGATAAAAGGGTTATTGGAAGATCTTTTAACATTTAAGTGGTTCCTGGAAGATTTCTTATGTTAAAACCAGCATCTTCAGGAACCCAATGGTTCAGTGAGGCCAGAATAAGATTATTATTATCCTATTATTATTATTATAGGCTACTTAAGTTTGATTCAGTGTCATACCCAGGTGAAAAGTGTTTAAATGTATTAAAAATGTACTTGAGTGTGTTTTTAGTAGGCCTACAATACAAATATACTTTAATGCATTTTTAATACATTTAACAGTATTAGGCTATACACTGAAAAAAACAATAAGTAAAATTTACTTAATTTTTCTTTGGCAAGTTTTTGCACGAATATTTTTTAAGTAAATTTCACATGTGGAATTAAGTAAACTCTACTTAACTAAGTTAAGTGAAAGTAACAAAGAAAATAAGTAATTTTAACTTGGCTAGTAAAAGGTTGAGTAATATTTATTTAGTTGTAGTTTCCTTTGCAATACATTTCACTCAAACAATATAATATTGAATTAAGCCACACTTTTAAAGTATATGCTTTACTTAAAACTACCTAAGTAAATAATACAATTGATATTGTGTAAGACAGCATATCTACATATCAGATGTTAAGTGACATGTGAACGCAGAGACCTCAATACTTGGTAGACAATACACAATGACGGTAACATTTGATGGATCGTTTTTGTGTTTGAATGTGTCATTTTGAGTAGAAAATGTACTCCAAATGTCACAAAATGGCACGTTACTAATCCTAACAACAAAAGCAATGATGAAACAGTGTAAATACAGCTGGAAAACAGTGAAAAATCAACCTCATTAATTATTCAAGGCCCAGTGCATGATGGGAACACCAGTATCAGAAAAGTTGAGTAATTTTACTTAATTTTATAACGTTGATATTTACGCTTTCATTTCTACACGCTTGAATTGAGTACTAATATAGAATTTACTTAATTTTTTTTAACTCTTGCCTGAACTAACTTTTTCATGTAAATTACATTGTTTTTTTCTGTAGTATTTACTTTACCACAAAATAATTTTTATCAGTGTACGTCCTTTTCACCTGGGTAGCTTACATTTATTTAGTATAGGCCTATTTTATTGATTAATTTAAACCTTAAACAACAACACTAAATAATAATAATAATATGAAGAAGAAAAACCAGGAGGAAAAAGGTTTTATTATGTCACGAAACTGCTGCTATTCCTCTGCTGTCGTCACTTCAGTGATGCTCGCGCTGCTCGCCGCAACAAAGCTCAGCTGAGCAAAATAGAGTCAATGTCCAACTTACCTTCAGACTAAACCCTGAAGCTAACATTCCACTTGGACACATGTCCTTAAACCCCCAAATTCCCCACGTCCCTCCATTTGACACCGTCAGCTGACATGCGTAAGCTTGGCTTTTGCTGCATTCAGGATTTTCTGCAGACATAACGCTCACATCACATGCCCAATAATGACTAGCAGGGAAAACATCATGGAAAAGAAGTGATGCATTGCTACAGCACTGGCCTGAATACTGATAGTTAGATAAATTTTAGATAGAAAATCTGCAGAGAATGACAAAGCAGAGATAATACCATCACATCATCAAGTTTATTCTTCTTCTTCTTCTTCTTTCGTTTTATTGGCAACCGCACTTAACAGTGCATTACTGCCATCACCCGGTAGCTTGGATCAGAAACATTCCTATCTCTTAACATTTCTAAGCAACTCTAGGCTTATTGTCTTTCACTTGGGGTTTCTTTTCCTTAACTCTAGGCATCAGAGATTTAAGGCTTGTTCGACTTAAACCGGCGCTGCACAGACCGATCGGTTAATGACATCGAAGTACCGCGAGAGCGATTCAATAGCATAAGGAGCCTAATTGCTCTCGCGTACTCTGATGCTAAAACCGGGCCTGTGCAGAGCCGGTTCAAGTCGAACAAGCCTCTAATGATGTATCAGCATGGGCGTTGGAAGCAAAAAATGTGGGTGGGTCATCCTCCAGATTTTTTTTTTATTGGAGTAGATTAGGGGTGTTCCTGAAGCCAATTACCATATCTAAAATCTCTATGCAATAATGAGTGAGAGTAAAAATTAAACGATCGCAAATCCATCTATGCGTGCATCTTTCAGAAATCCGAGCTTGGCAAGAGTAGCCTAATATCAACTAATATATATATATATATATATATATATATATATATATATATATATATATATATATATATATATATATATAAAATCATTTAGTAATTTCTCTTTACAAACTGTTAATGAAATGTTGTAGGCCTACTGGGTATACTACTAATATATTTTACTCACTTGTGCTGTTGGTTTCCTGGGCAGACAGTTGCATTAAAACATTGACATCTGATTAGAGAAAAACAATTGCAGATGTATTTAGATTTCAGAAACCCCTGTTTTTAGCAAAACTGTAGGCTGTTAAGTGAACTGCAGCCAGCAACTGCACGATTTTCTCTCAATAATCAGTGGTGAGAAGCAGCAGTTGAGAAAGCATCTGATTATAGCAATGTGGATATATTTGCAATAATATAAAGCCTTTTGTCCCTTGGTCGAACATTATTAATGTTAGAGCTTATTTAGAGATATCAGCCGGATGGCTTAGTGCAGGCGCTAATGGATCCTATGATGTATCTCATAAATTACCCCACTAATAATGCCCAGGGCCCGGTTTCCCAAAGAGTTCTTATCTCTAAGTAGTTCTCAACCTATTCCTTAACCTCTCTCTTAACCTTATGGGACGGTTCCCGAAACGTTCGTACGCTAAGTATATCTTTTGTAAGTCACACTTTCGTAAGGTTGGTCTGGACCACTCTTAGCTTTACCTTATCACTGTTGCAGGTCTATATGAATATAATTTTGAAGTTTTAATACACCCAGACAGTATTAAATTAGGCTAATTCAAGTGTTTTCATGCAAAGAATAAAATTGTCATTACACTGATTGTTGTTAGATTTTTAATTACATTATTATACAATATTATTAATTTAATTAAAACGCTCTTTTAAAGGCCAGTGAAAGCATAGGCTACTGTCAGTTAAGTCCTATTCGGACGCTAATATTGTTTCTCGGCTCGTCCGGTATTTTAAACATTTACAGGGGTAAGTCGGTGATTTTAGTGCCGTCCGAATCCATAATATCAGTGTTTTTCTCACCCAACCCGCGTAAAAATCCCTGGCCAAATTAGTACCTTCTGTTTTTTGACAAACAGGTCGTGTGGTAATTGAATTGCCGTCTGAATACACATTTCTGAGTTTACAAGAGATTTAAAATTCACGGTTTAAATCCTTTTTGATCACTGCCGAGCACCGTACGCAAGATGTAAACTTTTATTACTGAAATGCTGGAAAGTATTTACAAGAACAATATTTCATCGCAGCTCCACCTCAGTGAACAAATATGGGAAAGAGAAGAAGGCACGTAAATTTTTGAAAAGGTTATTGTGGCAGCAATATATGTTACAATTTTAAAATATGTAGGCTAGGCTATTATAGGCTATTATAGTTTGGATTATTTTTTATACTATCCAATAATCGTAATAAATTGCAATTTCAACTATTTCTGAAGTGCTTCTTTTATAAAGAACACCGCTTTCTCACATAAATAGCCCCTGCACGAGAGAATAATTGATTCTCGAGCCATCGATATCAAACAATTCAGCACCATCGCCACGGACAGCGCCGGGTAACGTCGCACGTAAGAAGGTATATCTTAAGCAGCTTCCTAAGGTATGGTTCGGGGAACACACTTAGGAACATAAACACCTTTGGTAAGATATATCTTTCGAGCTCTCTTAGCGCGCTAAGAGTGAGCGTTATCGGGAAACCGGGCCCAGAATGGTACCAAACTTCTACAGTAGTACAAATAGGTTCTGTTCTCATAAAAGGAGGCATTGGAAAGTTTGTAAGTGCATCAGGAGTTTATTTATATAACACTTGCCTGACGGCTTATGCTACTGCTAACCCGGACATCGAGGTGTTGTAAAGTTTTCTTTCATCGAAGCAGAGACCAGGAGACAGTTGGGATCGCGTTCAACAGAAGTTATTCTTTATTGAAAACTCCGCTGTACGTTGCTGTAGTACTTCCAACATGATCTAACTCTAATACAGTATGCATTGTAGTTATATACATTCCAAGGGTGAGGGATTACATAGAGGTGGAGACTCTGAACAAAGCATGCAAATGAAGTAGGAACACACCCTACTCTGAGTCCAATTGAATCAGCATAACTATTCACATGCTGATACTGGCCAGGAACTCCAATTCCAAGAGCCATCCCAGAGCCATTAAAGACAAAAGGTGAAAGTGTAATCAACCTAACGATTCAACGTCTGGGCTCCGAAAGGTGAGAATCAAGTGATCTGACTCATTTAAAACACAATAGAGAAAACAGGTCTGGCAGGAAAGGAGACTCTTGCTGGAGACTCAATAAATCAGTCTATAAACTTTATCAGTTTATATACTATTGCAGTGGAAAAACTAAATTAAACATTTAATAAATATGTAATACAACACTTCCCCCTTTGAGAGTTCTAATAACTCTCACAAAAATACAAATTTAGACACTTAAAAGTTATCTTGTAACTGGTGTAAGTTACAGGCACGTATAACTTATTCTGTGTTGTGTCCTTGATTTACATGAGTGTCATAGTTCTTCTCAAAACCATAACTGTTGACACCTGCGACGCAGGGTGTAAAATGTCACATGATTACACAGAAAACCATGGAGCATAAGAGTGGAAGTCTTGAAAGTCCATGGCGCCTGAATAGCTGTGAAGTCTGTTTCCTGTAGAGTCCATTTCCCACATAGAGTCGCTCTGATGACTCGTCCCTCATGAGGCTTGTTCATGGAAATCTGAGCTGATGCTTTATACCAGTATGCCGCTTGTGATGACATCCTGGCATACACACATACCTGTAACATAATAAAACAAAGAAACGGCAGACCAGCAGTATTCATGCATGGACTTCATTCTTCCATAAGTCGCACATGTTCTGTGCTGATTTTCTGTAATTGCATGTTGACACAGAAACAAACATGCAATTAGGGTCCGTGAATTCTCTGCGTTGTGTATTTTTTTTCTTTTTTTCTTTTATGGTTGGAACTCATTTTCTCGTGAACAAGTTTCTGAACCATGAAGAATTATCTTCAGCCATCTGGTGTAATTTTGTTGAAAGATCAAGAATGTCTGTTGGTTAACCCGACATTAACCCGGTGGAGCACTCAGGTAATGGTGCAGGCTTGTAGTCTTGATCATGTCGATGGGTGACTGAAGGTTTCGTATATCAGTCTCTGCGTTGTGTATTTTTCTTCTGTGTTGGTTGGCTCGGCAGTGGGTCTAGTTGTTTTCTTGAGGTTGTGGCTTCATATGCAGGTGAGACATCGTTGCATATGGATTTTTATTTGGAACAGCCATCAAGTGTTTATCTGCACAGAGTAAGAAAGAAAACAGAAAACAGAGCAGTATTTCTTCAAACACTAGAGTTGTATGTTTTTTTAGAGTCTGCTGTTGTTGTTTCATTCTTTCCCTATTTCTTAATTGATTTGACACCTATAGACCAGTGAGGTAAGGATGGACTAAATCGGGAAAGGCCTATGAGGTAGTGTCTTCACCCTGGATTCACCCCCGAAGCCTGTTGCATTCAGTTCTTCCCAGGGCACCTCACTTGTCCGTGTGTCCTATTCTGTCCCTGTGTTGTGTACACACTGTACAGTGTGTGAGAAAATTGGCACATTTCCATTCCCCAGTGAAACATCAGTCCTAATAAACATCATCAACAGAGGATGGTGTCTGATTGTAATGTTCTGCAGTATAACATTTAAGGCTGCGAGTATACTGAATGTCCCCCAAACAAAGGCTGTGACAGTCAATAAGTTTTTCATCTTTGTTGTAAGTTACTGGGGAGATTAAGCAATCACAGCCCAAATGGTTAACACCTCAAAAAGCTCACCCACGAGTCCAATGATGAGGGGACGGGTTGCTTCAAAGTAAAAAAAAAAAAGGTAGTAAAAACTGCACAACATTGTTAACTTGTCTTAAGTTATTTTTGTTTTTTCTACATTCTTTTCCAAAATGTCCGTGCTTGCCACAGTAAGAACAACTGGCTTCTCTAGGACTTTTGCATTTCTTTTTCTTCTCTGAGTTGACCATAACAGAAACTGCTGCAATTCTTACTCTCTCTTTGACATCAGAGTCTCTTTCCCAAGTAACTAAACTGTCCAAGTTGTCTTGCAGGGTTCTCGTACACCATGTGATGTTTAAGTAAGGCAACACCTTTCTGTGTTCTGGCAAAAGACAATGAAACCATGCACGAACTAGGGGACCATTATCACCTAGCACCTTCTCTGAAGTGTCAGCAATTCCACTGTACTCTGAAGCGGTCTGGCAAAATCTTTCTGTGTACTCACAAACAGTTTCACCCTTCTTCTGTTCCAAACTAGTGATCTTTGACCAGTCCACGTTCGGTCCAACAATGTCCGTTAACACTCTCAAAACTCCATCTCTCAATTCATCTTTTCTGGCATTTTGAAACTCAGAATTGTTTACAGCACTTTCAAAATCATTGAATTCTGACTCAGTCAAGATCTGTGTTATTAGCTGAGTGACTTCAGCTAGAGACATATCGTAGAGCCGCATCTTTTTGGACAACTCTCTCCTAAACTCAGAAAAATTTATTTGCACTGATGGCAAACTTCCAGCAATTCTCTCAATATCTTTAGGACCTAAAGATGTTTTGACTGCTTGTGACGGCAATATGGGGGTTGCAAATTAAACTGTATCAACACCTTTTCCCTGAGGCTTTTGTCTAGCTACGCACACTTCAACTGCATTTACATCTGCATTGACATTGTCCTCTATTCTATCAAAAGACTGAAAATCAGGATAGCTTTCATCTGACTGTTGGTCTTCTAAATCACATTTGGGTGAGGCTTTGTTATGGCCCACCTTTGTCTTGAGACAGGACATGTGAGTCTGCAATTGTTTGTTCTGATCGTTTAACTTAGCAATACACTGAGCTTGTTCTTGTGCAATGGATAAGCTAAATTCTCGGTGACAACAGATAATGCCTTTCACATTTTTCTTCCTGATACATGCACCCAACACTTTCTTGCAATCTTCAATTGACCATACTTTGTCTGCATCAATGTCAAATTTCCTTGTTAAATTCAATCTGACTTTCTCAGTCACGATGGAGTCCATGTGCTCGGATAACAAAGACTTGAATTCATTATCTGTCCATAGAGGTGTAATCAATTTAGTACTTTTCCTAAAAATTTTGTGAATTTCTATGTTACCACACAAACAAACACTAAACTTCTCTCTTCAGAGGGTACACTTCAAATTACAAACACTTAACACTTAACTTCCCTGCCGACAAAAACAGAGAATAAACAAAATAACTAGCACATAAAGCTAATCCTTCTCTGCCTAAAGCAAAGGATACAAAATATTAGCATGTCTTTATGCTAATCTTCCCTGCCTGAAAAACAGAGGATAAATTTTATCTCTAAAAGAAAAACTTTTTTAGAGGCTTATCTTTAGTTAACCAAACATTACAGCTGTTTGTTAACTTCTTCTCTGAACGGCGCAGATGAAAAACACATTTGTACTGGTCTGCATTGGTTCTTTGAATGGAGTGAAACTCACAGAATCGTTGGTTGTACAGAAAAAATTCGTCTGGAACTCAGTCAGCTTTGTTGAGATCTTTGAGCTTGAAGTTTCAAGATTCAGTCTGGAACTCAGTCAGCTTTGTTGAGATCTTTGAGCTTGAAGTTTCAAGATTCAGTCTGGAACTCAGTCAGGCATTGAGATCTTTTTGGAGCTTGAAGTTTTCAATCTGGAGGAAGCTGGAAAGATTCAGTCTGGCAATCTTTGTCAAATCTTTTGTTGAGCTTGAAGTTTCAAGATTCAGTTCTTTGAACTTAAAATTCTTTGAGTTTCCTTTTTCTCCATCCGGGTCACAGGGCACCATCTGTTGTAAAGTTTTATTTCATCGAAGCAGAGACCAGGAGACAGTTGGGATTGCGTTCAACGGAAGTTATTCTTTATTGAAAACTCCGCTGTACGTTGCTGTAGTACTTCCAACATGATCTAACTCTAATACAGTATGCATTGTAGTTATATACATTCCAAGGGGGAGGGATTACATAGAGATGGAGACTCTGAACAAAGCATGCAAATGAAGTAGGAACACACCCTGCTCTGAGTCCAATTGAATCAGCATAACTATTCACATGCTGATACTGGCCAGGAACTCCAATTCCAAGAGCCATCCCAGAGCCATTAAAGACAAAAGGTGAAAGTCAGTCAACCTAACGATTCAACGTCTGGGCTCCGAAAGGTGAGAATCAAGTGATCTGACTCATTTAAAACACAATAGAGAAAACAGGTCTGGCAGGAAAGGAGACTCTTGCTGGAGACTCAATAAATCAGTCTATAAACTTTATCAGTTTATATACTATTGCAGTGGAAAACTAAATTAAACATTTAATAAATATGTAATACAACAGAGGTCACTTCAGTTATTTGGGAAAACAAAAGTCCTGGCAGAAAGCGATGCATAAGGATGTAGTGTAACAACGAATTATTATTTTTTCCATAGTGTTGACAACTAAGTGTTTACTAATAATTGTTGCAAACTGATACTACCCACAAAAGTGCATTCCTGGAACTGGGCGTCATTACACTACATCCTTATGCATCGCTTTCTGCTAGGACTTTTACATGCTTTTCCCAAATAACGGAAGTGCAGGTGCATTTTCCTTATCTAGGGCTGTCACTTACGATTAACATAATATTTTTTTGTGATAATAAAACTGAATACCTTTTAAAATGACTTTAAATACATATATAATAACAACAATGAAGCAATAATAATTGGTTTACATAAAGTATCAAAAACAGGCATTTTATGGTTTTATTGAACAACACTGATAAAAAAAACAACAAATTTAATACAAGCAAACGACTTTTAAATGTACTGTCATAAACAGAAGAGGACAGATGAGGCAATTAGTAAATATAAAGCTTTATTGCAGGAGTGAATGAAGAAGAGCGGGGAGGCGACACAGGTGAGTCAACAGGCAAATGATGATCTGGTGTAAACAGCTGATGTTTCTCTGTGCAGGTGAAGAATTGTGATGGTGGCGGACATACAGGAGAACACAACAGGATACCCATAACAGATGATGGCAGACAGTTCAGGTATCAGGTAGGCTAGTCCAGGTGAGTACAAGTAGGGTCTGTAGAGCTTGTCATAGACAAGACCAGTCAGTGAGGTGAAGGGAATGACGGTTTATACATGGTGTGTTGATAAGGGCGTGCAGGTGATCAGAACTCGGGTGATTGAGAACGAGTCGGCGGACTGTGGTAATATGGTGCTAATGGCTAGAGTGATGTGCTGCATCTCAATTCGACTACTTGTGCTACGCCCTTTAAAATATTTACTCTTTTTGTGAAGAAAAAGTACTATAGCAGAAAGTAGACAAGCTTTGGGACATACTACCACGTCATACAATTGCGTCTTTAACGGTTGCTCCTGACACAGTAAACTGGCCTGTCAATCATCTTGTCAAAGATAAAATCCTCCCCATTTAATTTAATTTAATTTCCTACCGTACCGGAGAGAAATGCAGTCTGCTGTTGGAGGTATTTCATGCGAGACTATCATCATATTAACCCTCTGGGGTCTGGGGTGTTTTTGGGGTCCTCGAGATGTTCTGACATGCCCTGACATTTGTGCTTTTTTCAGTTGCTTATAAACATATTAATGGCAAAGGTGTAAATTCACTCTATATAGCACAAACAGGACTACCATAATATGTGAGCCACATGTATGTACATGTTTTCATTTTTGAGAGAATAATGTTTATGCATGGTTATTGAAAAAACTAAAAATGAAAGTTTCTGAAATAAGGCCACAAAACACATACTAAATATGTGTCAATAAGACTTTTGACTAATGGATGTCGTCGCCTAGAGTTTTTTCTTCAAAATTATGTGAAAATCATCCTGCCTAATCATTCACATAAAACGATACATTGATTTAAGTTTTGTGAAACACTTTTAGTTTGGAAAGCCAATATGCGGATGGGGCGTAAACGCTCCAACAGCATCATGCATATTTAGTAGTTCACACCTGATGAGACAATGTTCCTGCATATTTAATGAGCCATTCATTCAGGTGTGTCACCTATAGCTAACTTAAATATACAAGCTTCATAAAAACGATCATTCTAGAAGAAAATTTCAGATGGCATTTAGAGGCTTTTTATATATATACACACACATATATATATGCATACACATACATATATATATATATTAGGGCTGTCACGATGTTAGATTTTTCACACCACGGTTATTGTGGCCAAAAGAATTCACGATATCGATATATCGCGATATCTATAGAATCTATGGGGGGGGGGGGGTTATATAGTTTTTCTTTTTTACCCAACAAACATAAGGATACTGATAAACACAAGGCACATGCATTTTTACTTCTTGCGTACTCAATCTATGGCAAATTTTTGTGAAGGAAGACAATCATGTGAAGTTTATCTGGTTTCAAACTGAAGCCAAACACTGTCTGAAGGTTTCCTGAAGAACTGAAAAGCTCTTAAACCTATTGTTGCACCAGCGCCAATAAAGTCATGCAGATAGCAGATTTGAATAAAAAAAATCAAGTGCAAATACAAATACAAAAATAAGATGAGTAAAGAAAACGGGGTTCTTAATTTTAATAATCACCCTTTATTAAATATATGAACACAGAAACCCCCTGTTAACAGTTAATGTCACGTTTCCCATTCCATGATGACTAGTAAAATAATAGCCGCGTCGCGTCTATGACAACTCGAGGTATTGCACACCGGACACGCACTTTCTCAGTTTATGGCCAGCAATATAATTATGTTTAAGGACATTATGGAATTGAGATAATGTCTGTACTATGTTATGATTATACTGTACAATTAAATACAATAGTTGCTGAGTCTGTGATCTGAACACTTTTTTCTGCGCTCTGTGTCGCGGCAGGATTTTGAACAAGGTCCTGAGCCGTTGCTGGGCGCCGCGGACAGACGCCGAATAGAACCGCGCTGTGCTTTTCGTCCGGTGTGTGTACACTCATACAGAATGTGTTCGAATTTTAAAGACGTGGCGCTGCGCTTCTCGTCCGGTGTGCGACCACCTCTAAGGTGCTGTTTTCTTTGAAGCCGAAGAATTCTGTTGTTAATACTGGCGAGCTCAGCTTACTTTTTTCGGGTGTGGACAGAGTGTTTCACTCTAGCTGCGCGGGCGCGGACGAGCGCTGCGTCTAGAAAATGCCAATATCGCCAATACCGGTATATTGTATTGCTCTAAATTAACACGATGTCGATATTTCATGCTTTGAATATCACGATTATCGTCAATACCGGTATATTGCGACACCCCTAATATATATATATATATATATATATACACCGTATATACCCGAATATAAGACGAGGTTTTTGTCCTAAAAATAGGCTGAAAAATGTGGGGTCGTCTTATATTCGCGATATAAACAAAATCACGGGGTGAAAGGGAGAAAGAACAACGGAATTAATATGAAATAGTGACTGAAACGCGACCCATTAAGACAAAACCAGCTTTCCCTTCCAATATGTTAATCTGCATAAAAAATAATGCACAAAAGTTAATCCGCGCGAGACGCAGAGCAAGCGAGCGAGCGCGCGCGAGAGAGAGGTGTGTGCGCGAGACGCAGAGCGAGAGCGAGAGACGCAGAGCGAGAGGGAGAGAGAGAGAGAGAAAGGTGCGCGCGCATGCTGGAAGAGAGAGAATGAATTATCACTGCAATTTTCAAATTAAATTATTTTCTGTTGAAAACCAGATTTTTTCTACAAAAATCTCTTTTTGTCCCAAAAATAAGTCTGGAAAATGGGGGGGTCGTCTTATATTCAGGGTCGTCTTATAGTCGGGTATATACGGTATATATATATATATATATATATATATATATATATATATATATATACACACTACCAAATTGGTTCACAGTTGGAAGCATCGCAATTTTTTTTATTTTTCCACAAATTGTGCTTGCAAATTGTATAATATCCAAGGTAAACATGTCTAGTAATTGTGCAGTTAATTCTCTATTGTACAGTAAAAACTTTATAATCTATTCAAAACTAGTCAACGTCTTTCAAAACTAAAGTATACATTTTATCATACGTATTTCAAAGTAAAGGATTCATTAGTTAGTTGATGACTTTATTTTTGACAAAACACATAGGCTACAGTATATATTCCTCATCTCAGTATAGCAATAGAGTTTGCTAAAAGCTGTTCATTCAATACAGCAGTATTTGAAAATCGATAATATTTTGTAAAATTACATTTATATTTGCATTTATGTCAAAACCTAGACACTTTTAAACATCAAAATGACATTTATTAATATGTATTCGTGTCAAAATGACATATAAACAGATTTTCCTATTCAATTTTGCATGGAAGACCAAGACGCTTGCGTGTCACGTGAAAAATAGGCGTCGGTTCTTTTTCTAGCATGCACGCGTTTTCGAGACGCGCGTCTCACGCAGGCAGTGTGCAAGCTCTAAACTGTTAACATGGGAGCCGAAATAAAAACGGACACTCCACGCAGCTGAGACGCTTTACACTGCACACGTTTGCGGTGCATTACGTCTGCGACAAGGTTTTATTCCGTCCTCCACGCGGTGCCAACTCACACCAGGACCATTTCAGAAGTGGAGTGACTGGATGCGCGAGACCATGTGATTTGCCTGTCCGACGTAGTTTTTCTTGATTTTTGTATTTCCGGTGCGACTTGGACGCGCGTCCATCAGAAATAGACTAGGCGCCTATATTTAGCGAAGCGGCGCGGAGAGCCGCTTCTGGGAAGCTTCTGAAACGCGCCGCGTCGCGGCCGGTGTAAACACAAGCATTGAGAATGGGCGCGATCAGCTCCGGTAGCCGTGTCGCAGCCGTAATGCGCCGCAGACGTGTGCGGTGTAAATGAAGGGTTACGCCACGCATCCAGTGTGTCACCGGCCTTATCCAGCTGATGTGGGCGTTTCACAGGTTTGTATGGATCGCCTCACATTTGCGTTTGAATAGCGCGCGGTCTCCGTGGGCGGAGTCACATTAAAACTTAATTAGCTGAGATGAGAACGACGAACAACGATTTATAAAAATTACTTCATTTAAAAGAAGAGAATTCAAGCTTCATGCCTGTGTGTCTGTATGCCTGTTTGACTGAGTATTCGCTGAGTTACAGTTAATTTTCGGATACGTTTCAGAATTGACTTCACTGACGGAGAGTAGGCAGAACTCGCATCATGTTTATTTTTCTTTATTTGGTGAAAAGCACAACACTTTGTTTTTATTATGAGTATTCACAAAAAAAATACACACTAAACAGGATCGATTGATGTATAACACAAGCATATAAATGAGCTTTCAGGAAGATTTAGTTTGGGCGCAGTACCAAACATTTTCACTAGGTGACAACCAGACTACATTACTCCCCATATAAGGGCGCAATTTTCATACAATTTATGAAGTAGACATCCTATTCAGAAGTAGTATGGGAAGTTTGGCAGATTTTAATATTAATTCAACCTCTAAAAAACATATAAAAAGAAAACATGTGCGTAATAGCTCGCTGCCACATCACAAATGGTGAACTTATATATTTTTTTCTTTATAATTAAAACATTTTCAGATCTTTTTTTCTAAAAAAAAATTAAATGCATGTTATCTTTTGAACGCTTGCCATGAAAACAAACTGAGGTTTCTACCATTCTTTCATGGTTTTTCATGTTCATTGCTATTTCAAAATAAAGGTCTGAACACACCTTATAGGAGTATGAACATATTCTTGTTGCAAATTGATAAATTACCGCTTGAAGGGGGTGGATTGGAATCCACTGCTGCTTCATTGTATATGTAATGAGTGATTAATAATAAAGGATAAGCATTTCTACATAAATCATTTCTATATTCAATGATTGATTCAAATATACTTTTAATCATATGTTTGCTGTGAGTGTTAACCAGCTGCTTTTAGCATTCTGACATGTAACCCTCAACATGTGTCGTCTATATATCTGTTTCTAGCTGACGACCCATATGGAAAAGGTTTGCTAAAAACATCTGTGATTCTTATATGTTCCAACAGAATATTGTAAGGGACATATATGCTGCAAAAACCACATATATAAATTGCATAATATTAATGTATTTTTAATCATATATGTCAT
This sequence comes from Abramis brama, assembly GCF_963993115.1. Classification (NCBI taxonomy): domain Eukaryota; kingdom Metazoa; phylum Chordata; class Actinopteri; order Cypriniformes; family Leuciscidae; genus Abramis; species Abramis brama. The sequence continues at coordinate 6,703,921 of NC_139974.1, forward strand.
ATATGTCCTACATACAACTAAAGCCATATAGATTTTCATGATGTAAAAACATAGGAAAATAATGCTAATTAAATATGAATGTCCAGCATGGATGTGTATAAAACACAGTGCACTTTACCAATCAGTGTAAGGCTGTACTTCACTCATGCTTGCTCTTATCTTGTCCTAAGTCGAGCCCTATGCCTGTAGTCAATCATACTGTATAATCAGCCTTAGATGAAACACATTTAAACTACACAAGCACACATTTTAATTACAAAATTATTTATTAGAGTATATTCTAAAAGATACATTTGCATATTTCACATATCAATAGTTTTCATTTTAAATCCTGCATCACCAGATTTCATTTTCATTTGTGACAATTTCTCTAAACTTTATCACAGAACAACTATGGTATACAACAGTTCTATTCTTAACCTACAAACATAAAACTTTCCTAAATGTCGAAGTGATTCTTATGCGTATCACTCTAAAAAATAATTCAGTGGCTTAGTAAATATCACAGTAATAATTAACTTTATTAACTTAATAAAATCTCCGAATATCATTTACTTTTGAGTTGAACATACCGAAATAATTGACTAAAACTCCAACAATTAATTTTGTCTGAAATTTACAGTTTGAAGTTTTTCACTAAAATAATTTAGTATTTGACTAAGCAATTATTTATTTAAAATACACTTAGAGCTAAGAAATGATGGAAATTTCACAAATATATTAGCTCTAATATATTTGTGAAATTTCCATCACATTATTTGGGAATGGATAATTAAACTGATCTGTTTCAAGAACCACAGCCTATTACTTAAAATCAATATTATTAATTTTTAACACGCATAAAATTAAATAAATTAAAACAATGCACCCCTCCCCCACCCTCTGACGACACTCAGCGGTTGAGTGAGCGCGCGCTGTTTGAGCTCTCTCCAGTCTTCAGAGAGTTCTCCTCCTCTCTTCTCTTCTCAGCGTCGTTGAACTGGTGCATTTCCTCTGTGAAATTCAGGTGTGTGTATGTTTTTATTTATCTGTATAATCATTAATGTGCTTTAAATCATTTTATTTAATACGAAAGAACATACAGAGACGCAATGTTACTCACGAGTTAAACGAGTGTCGACTCGCGCCTGCCTTTTCCCGTGATTGTAATGCCTTGCATAAAAAACACACGACTATATTCCTCCCCCCCCCCCCCCCCCCACTCAATTTTATTTGTTAATGTACCAAATGCAGTTACTCGGATCTATTTAATTTGTTTTACTTATATTTACTCAGTTAATACAGTTTATGTAATGGATTTCACTGCTTAATCTAGGCTAATCAGTATTCTAAGTGTAAAAATGTTTCACCAAAAAAATTAGTACGTTAAATCATATTAAAAGTTTTTAGAGTGCATCACCACCAGAGTTCATGTCACATATACAAAAACATATTCCAGCCAATTTTCAACATTGTTCACTGTTCTAGAAACATGTTTGACTCAACTTTGTTCATTTGCAATAATATGTTATGATTTGTTTTGTTCACAAACAACAGGCCCAGACAGTTCACAATTAATGTAAATACACAGTGTTACAATGTCATTGCTTTTCAACTGCTCTTTCAAATCCTTTAGGAAAATTAACAGTCTTCAGTGATACTCTGACAGTAATCCTCGAACCGGCTTCTGCACTGTACAATTTAAAAATTTTGCCAACTGCATATAAGTGAATCAGATGTTGGTCATCAAAACTTGAAATCTGTATGAAACAAATGACACAAAATGTGTATAAATTTTATGTGACTTTAATTTGACTAGCATATGATTCAATATAAGAACTTTAAATGATTTATATATGAATTTTATATGAGTTTTATATATTTCTACTAATACCATACACATTTGCATACTTTTGTCATGTAAAACTCATATAAGTCTTTTAACAGTAGTCATATATAACGCAAAAATCCCCTACAAGTTGTATGTGTGCTATTTAGTATGAAAGTGGCCATAATCGGTCTGATTTTGTATAAGACATGTATGGGCCTTACATGAAACACAGAAGGTAATTCTGGTCGATTTATGTAAGGAAGATATATGGTTGCTGTATATGAACCATGCAGGTTTTTTTCATATGGGGAGTTAAGGTTACAGGGAACACTACATCCTTATGCATCGCTTTCTGCCAGGATTTTACGTGCTTTTCCCAACTCACTGAAGTGACCTCGACGTCCGGGTTAGCATGTAGCATGAGCCTTCAGACAAGTGTTATTTAACGCCTGATATACTTACATGCCTCGTTTTATGAGAACCTATTTATACGTTTGGTACCATTCTGGGCATTATTAGTGGGGTAATTTACGAGATACAACCTTGGATCCATTAGTGCCTGCACTAAGACATTCGGCTGATATCTCTAAATAAGCTCTAACTTTAATAATGTTCGACCAAGGGAAAAAAGGCTTCTGGGGGTTGTTTGGCTCGAGGTCATGGTGCAAAGGACCCTAGGTTGATTTTACTCCGAACCATCCCTTTAAGAGAAAATGAGTCTAAAATAATAAATAATTGATTTGTCTCTAATTTTTTTCCCAAAAGAAAACACAGATTGTGCACTTTGTGCCGTCCACTGGACTTTTGAGGATTTTTTTTTTTTAAGTTTCATTACAATCTTTAATAAATGAAAGAAAATATTTAGCCTACTGAAGATAGTTTGCAGTTTCATCAGCAGAAGTTCGGGAGTTCGTAGGCCGCCCCGCTTACACTTACAAAGATCACAGCAATTATACCCTTAACCAAGGTCAAAGATATGTCCTTGCTTCAGGTTGCAGTTTCTGATTGGCTAAGAGTCCATAAAATCAAAAACACATCTTAATTTTAGTAATTGTGCTTATACAGTATGTGTGTAGTGGATCATGTTTTTTAACTTTGAACAAGGCTCAGATCTTAAGATGTACAATTTAATCTGTTCAGTTTTCTAAGTGTTTCCTCATGCTGGCTGTGAAGTGCATCAAACTGGTATTTTGTAATTTGCATCCATAACAAAGAAGCACAGTGAAGATCAGATACTGGTGCAGCCTAGACTTTTATGCCATTTCCATTCTCTACACAAATCAGAAGTGAAATTTTCTGGTTGCTGTATTTACCTAACCTGAGGCATTGTGGTCCTGATCAGACACAGACACATTGAAATCTGAATTTAAAAAGGAACAGATGCAACACAAATAAACATATCAAAAACTCACATTTAGGAATGAAAGAAGAGTTTAGAAGTAAAATAGTGACGTGCATCATGTGTTAGAAGCACCACCAGCGTACAGACGCCTCTGAGAGCAAAGACAAGACAGACACTGAACTATCAGAAGAACTTTAGCCCATTTATTCAGAGCAACTTCTTTATTGAGGGTCTTCTGATCTGTCATGTTTATTATAATTATCAATATAGACAGCCGTGCTCAAAAGTTTACACAATACAAGATATTTCAAATAAAAGATGTTTACATATAGTCCAAAAGACAAAAAAAGAATTTATGAATTTATAAAAATGACCCCGTTCAGAAGTTTATGTATTGTGTCGTTTCCTGGATGATCCACAATGGTTGTGATGTTTTATGATGGTTGTTAATGAGACCTTTGCAGTTCTTCAGAAATCCTCTTGCAAATTCTTTGGTTTTCCAGCATCTTTTGCATATTTGAACCCTTTCCAGCAGTGACTGACTGTGTGGTTTTGAGATCCATCTTTTCACACTGAGGAAAATTGAGGGACTCATACGCAAGTATTACAAGTATTATAAAAGGTTCATACATACACTATTGCTCCAGACGGAAACACAATGCATTATTTTTATATAATATAAAAGTATTTGTTGAGAGGAGAACAGGGAGAGAATAGACAGACTGTTTTCTCTTCTTATAAGATTGGTAGATAAATATAATTTTGGTTATGTAAATTAAAACTTGTTAATGAAACAAACTCGCTTTATATGAAGATTATTTATTTTTGTTATGCAAGTTTATAAGTTTCATAATTTAAGTTTCATAATTTGTTTATGAAACAAAAAAGTCATCTCTGTGCATTGTTTATTTAATTCGTAAATAAAACAGAAAAAAAAATTATACATTATTTTGTTTTGCAAGTTATAATTTGTAAACAAAATATATTATTTTGTATATTTATTTTTGTCATGTCAATTAATTTGTAAATTAAACAAAATAAATTGTTCTATACATTTTTACTTCCAGTACTTTTTACAACTATTTACAAGAGTAATTAGTTATTTCAGTTTCACTATCAGAGACGCTGCTGCCGAACACTGTTGAGAAATGCACAGACGGGTAATTCATACACACTTGATAACGCCTCGGTTATATATGTAACCCTCGTTCCCTTTCAGTCGGTCATGTTCGACGTCACACCGATGCACCGAAGAATTGGGATCTCAATTTGTCAGTATGTCGACGTGACGTCGAACGTGACCGACTGAAAGGGACCTTTCTCTCTCTCTCTCTCTCTCTCTCTCTCTCTCTCTCTCTCTCTCTCTCTATAAATGCATTGAAACTGCATTAGTCTGCTATCAGTGGCTCAAGCCTCCATTACAAGCTCTAAAATTACGTTTTGGAATTAGCAACAGAGCGTTTTAAGGACAAAAAGCTGACAAATGTCTTCAAATAGCCTACATCAGCTGAACAGTGTTTGAAGGCGTGGTAACCACAGTTTTAGCCGTATAATTGACTCAGGGCCGTTGACATTATTGACATATAATGTAAAAATAATTATTGAAAAATAATGTAAAAATAATGAAGGACTTTTGTCCCTATTAATTTAATGGCATTCGTCAATTATTCCTTACTTATACCCGTAATGAGTTATGAGTAATAAAGAACTCTGTCTAGACTAGTCTCTATAGTGTGCTTCACAGGAGCGCTCAGGCGTCATGCGGATGTGGCGATGAACTGACATATAATTCTGATGGTGTTCACATTAAAAAATTCAATGTTTTATAACATTAAAATTATACACCCTTTACATCTTTAAAGAATGATCAAGTTTTACGTACGCCAGGTGACCTGTGAATGACCTGTTTCCATTGCAGTTTTGCAAACTAATCCTTTTTCGAATTGCCTGAAAAACCACCTCATGCATCAGTATCCTACTGTTGAACACTTTCAAAATCAGATCTGAACGATTTCAGTCCTCAAAGGCTTTTTCAGTAAAAACCTCACTGAACCAAGAAACATCTCTTTCGATCGCAATGATCCTGGTTAACAGCTCTTTAGACTTTGAACTGCTTCATTACATTCACAGTAAAACATTTACATCATTATTTGCATAGTGCATAAACATTATATTGAACACTTAAGGCCTATTTATACTTCTGCTTCGAACTGCCGCCGTAGCTACGTCGTAGGCTGTGTGTAGCGCGCGTACCCTACGGCGTACCCTGACGCGCACCTCTCCAAAAATGTAACAACGCGTCAATTCTACGCGGACGCAAGCGCTGTGATTGGTCTGCCAGAACCCCTCCCTCGGGGTTTCACATGCTCCCTAGGTGCGCGTCAACGCAGACAACGACACAGAAGTATAAATTAAATCCAACACGTTGCCTACGGCATATAGGCTCCGGCGTAGGTCCGACGCAGAAGTATAATGAGACCTTTATCGAACTTTTGTCATAATTTTATCGAGGAAAATTATATTGCAGTAATATTGTTATCGTTCTATCGCCCAGCCCTATATAAGAGTGCTTTGTGAAGAGATTCAGGTGTTCACTTTTGTTTGAAACTATTCAACAAATGGCATCCCCTTCCTTAAGTGCCCTGCAAGGGTTGCAAAACACAGAATTTTCCCTTACAAGTCTCCCATGTGAGCATTAATTGTTCTGTTCTGATTAATTCGGTTCGGGAAGTATAAAAGCCCGCCCGCACTGACAATTGATTGGTTGGGTCCTTAATGCGCTTCGTGAGGCACAAACGCACACTAGCACACACACGCAAGGTCTCTCTGCCGTGCGCGCGCTACGCATGCGCGCTCTTGCTCGCTCGCTCTAGATTCCGGGAGATTTTAACTAATTTGCGGGCATCAGGGAGCCGCTATCAACATGCGGGAGACTCCCGGAACTTTCGGGAGACTTGGGATGTCTGGTTTAACATTACTCATATAATAACGTTAGGCTACTCATAAATTAACATTTCGCTCTGTTCGTGCCTTCTGCTGCAAACTCGTTTCGGAGGATTAGCCTACATGGTGTTAAACAAGAATACACTTTAAAACCTTAAAAATACCTTCTTTAATCGTTTAACCATTTTGTTATAGGCTATTTGATTTATTTACAGTGAGACACAAAAGGCGTTAGACCCATAATAAACACAACATATAAATTCACAAAAGACATACATTTTATTATCTTGATGTAATCAAAATCTTTAGAATCCACACTGTTTGCAAGAAACAGATCCAAATTCAGCCCTTCTTTATCTCCATTCCCCATGCTCCATTCTCAGCAGAGACCGTAAACGTCAAATCCCGCGCTCGTAGTGAATTCAAATTCAAAAATTGCACCCGAAGCGTTACAACATGTTTTACGGCAGTGATATCAAACGCTCATTGGCTCTCGCATGCTATGCTCGCATGCTTCGTCACAGATTGCGACATGCCTGTTTAAGTTGGTGTGCTACATTTGAAATGGAGAAGGGCGCGCGCCTTCACAGAGCCAAGCGAACAGCGAACCGAAACCGGATTAACATTTTCATGGGTTAATAACTTAAATTCTGCTCTGTAACGTTGCCTCATACAAAACTATTATATACTGCCAGAGAGGACTGCGACACATCGTCATGTGAACGACTTTTGGTACCGGTTTTGACATGTTCTCAATAAATAAATTATTGTGATTATACGTGTCTGTCTGTTGTTTTTCTTTATAATTGTAGCCTACGTAGTTTTAAGAAATTGTTAGGTTTAGGGGTAGGGGTAGGATTAGTGGCTATTTTTGACTATTTTTAAATGCTATATTGTTAATAAAACTGCCATTTCCCTACACATATCTGTCCATTAGGCTACGGTTTATCCTTTTAATATTGTCAATAAAATGGGTATGTTTAGGTGTGGGAGTAGGGTTAAGGGATCTTACATTTATAATCTATAAAATGGTAAAAAGGAAATTATACAGATCTTTATGATATGAAATGTTCGTAAATAGTTTAGGTTTTTTAGCTGTAAAAAGTAATAATATTACGTTCAAACGTTGCAGATACGTCCATATTATACGTTTCAGCATACATCCAAACGTACAAAAAAGTACGTTTTCTACCTTTGAAAATTACGTAGCCTATTAATTCCTACGTATTAACAATGAGACCAGGCTGTTTAAACATAATAAAATGTTTTTGTTCTAACTTTAAAGGTTTATTTCTTACAGTTATTATAGAGGCATACTCAAAAACAGATCTTGTCAATATATATATATTTTTATTTATTTATAGGCTACTTATAGCTAGCACATACAGTAGGAACGTCTCAGAAGTACAATGCCATCTGCTGACCACAGCACAGTTTCACACAGAATATTAAATAACTTTATAAGAACAGCTCATCCTTATAATGCTGTTATGCAAAAGCATCATCCCCATTTGAAAAAAAAATAATAATAATAAATTCTGAAAAGATAACTTATTATTTCTAGCTTTGAAAATGTTTTGAAATGTTGTTTAGGTAAAAAAGTATTTGTCTTAAATGTGACAGAAATCAAATGCTTCGGTCCTGCTCTTAAAGGATTAGTTCACCTCAAAATAAAAATTTCCTGATAATTTACTCACCCCAATGCCATCCAAGATGTTCAAGTCTTTCTTTCTTCAGTGGAAAATAGTTTTTTTTTTTTTTTAGGAAAACATTTCAGGATTTTTCTCCACGCAATGGACTTCAACGGTAACCAAATTGTTGAAGTCCAAATCAATGCCGTTTCAAAGGGCTTTGAAGTGCTTCAAAGGGCTCTGCACGATCCTAGCTAAGGAATAGGGACTTATCTGGCGAAACGATCAGTCATTTTCTTAAAAAAAATTAAAATGTATATACATTTTTACCATAATTGTTCTTCTTGTGCTGGTCTGCGACGCGCCAGGCATTACTTAATCACGTTGGAAAGGTCACGTCATCTATCTAAGTTATTTGTCTGTGGACTCCGGTTCAAAAGGTAGGGAAGGACGAAAAATTCCATCTCATTTTCTCCTCCAACTTCAAAATCGTCCGACATCTTTGTTTTAATTTATTATTATTATTTTTTCCGTGACCTACGTGAGGATGTAATACGTGTCGCATCTCAGAAATGGTATAAGACGGGCATTTGTGGTTAAAAAGAATATATATATATATTAGTGGTGGGCCGTTATCGGCGTTAACGTGCTGCGTTAACGTGAGACTCTCATCGGGCGATAAAAAAAATTTCGCCGTTAATCTATTCTCAAAGTTGGGTTGGGAGCTGGGTCTATACTACGCAAGCTATGATGACTTTCACCTTGATATTTTAGCGCGGATGTAGGCCTATACCAGTGTTTCCCAGACATAGACTAATTCGTGGTGGTGCGCCACAGAATCAACACCGGCCGCCACATATTGCGTTTCGTTATAAAAAAATTTTTTACGCAATTTAAAACAAGCAGCGTATTCATTTAGCTGCATTTCCTTTCCCTGCTCTCCCTCCGTCTCTCTGTCACTCACACGTCTCTCTCACAAGCAATTTTTTGTTTCGCCAAAGCCTTATTTGATCGGTGAGTGATGTACATGACTGCTGCGCTTGCGATAGGGCGCATATTACTGAAAGAACGAGCAGAGAGAGAGGCCAGGTATGGTGAAGGCTATGTGATGATGTGGGGCTATTTTAATTCCAAAGGCCAAGGGAACTTTATCAGGATGCATAGTATCCTAAAAATTAATAAAAAAAAAAAATACTTAAAAATAAAAATCTGCCTGCCTCTATGGGAATTTAACATAGGGGTGTACACACTTATGCACCATGTATTTTAAGGAAGAACATTTATTTATTTACGATACATTATTCATTCACAAAGAAAATTGGTGTCCTAAAAGGTTGGATTTTTCCTAATTTTTTAAATTAAGGCATTAAGTTAAATTTCCAAAATATGATTTTTTATTCCTCTTTTTAGTCAACTTTAGCATGGGTGTATTAACTCCCTGAGGTCGGCGGTATCGCCGGCGATACCAGCTCGCTTTTTTTTAGCAGTGTAAAAGAAACTCATAAATACTCGGTTGACTTTGATTTTCCATTGGAGTTTCATACATCAATCGATTCTGTTAAATGTGTATTATTTTTGTGTATACTCACAATAAAAACAAAGTGTTGTGCTTTTTGCCAAATAAAGAAAAATAAACACGAAGCGAGTTCTGCCTCCTCTCTGTCTGTGTAGTCCATTCTGAAACGCGTCCGAAAATGAACCATAACTCAGCGAATACTCAGTCAAACAGGCATACAGACATACAGGCATGAAGCTTGAATTCTCTTCTTTTAAACGAAGTAATTTTTATAAAAAACAAATATTCAGTTTATGTAATATGTATGCAAAGAGAGAGATGTCAGTCGTTCTCATCTCAGCTAATTAATTTTTAATGTGCTCCGCCCACGGAGAGCGCGCGCTATTCAAACGCAAATGTGAGCCGATCCAAACAAACCTGTAAAACGCCCACATCAGCTGGATAACACACACCGCGAGTTCACTTTCAGACTTATGTACTTTACGATGCTGTGAGGAATAATACTATCTTGATAATAATCCAGCAAAAATTTACCTCAGAAGTTCTGGAAGTATCATTTCGAGGAGCAAACGGATCCCGCTGAGGAATTAGGTCAGTTCTGTTTGCTTTGTTCTAATCTGAATGAATGAACGCAAAGATGCGTGCTGTTGTGGAGCTACTACAGCTGGCAAAAATATTGTTTTAATATGAATCGCGAATACAAAGAAAGATTACACTGGAAATATTGTTACAATTTTAAATGTTGTTGTAATTGTATAACCCTAAAAAAAATACACACACATATATATATATATATATATAAGGATAGATGTAAACAAAATCTTAAAAGGTCATTATAAGCCTTCTCTTTAAATAATTTTATTATGCTTTATTAGTGACACATTTGGGAAGAGAATATATTCCAAATCTGAAAATACAGTATGAGAACAATTAACTGCACAATTACTAGAAATGTTTACCTTGGATATTGTACAATTTGCAAGCAAAATTTGTGGAAAAAACAACAAACCAGTTATATATTGTCCTTGCATTCTTGTGGCTCAGTCACACACCTGAATGAAAGGCTCATTACGTATGCAGCCTCATTATGCGGGCCCCATTGACTCCTCAGGTGTGAATCACGCCCACCCGCATATGGCCTTTCCAAACAAAAAGTGTTTTACAAGATTTAAATCAATGTATTGTGTTATGTGAATGATTAGGCAGGATGATTTTCACATAATTTTGAAGAAAAAAGTCTAGGCAATGACATCCATTAGTCAAAAGTCTTATTTACATATATTTAGAATGTGTTTTATGGCCTTATTTCAGAAACTTTAGTTTTTTGTTTTTAAAAAAACCATGCATAAACATTATTCTATCAAAAATACAAACATGTACATGCAAGTTGTTCACATATTATGGTAGCCCTGTTTGTGCTAAATAGAGTGAATTTACACCTTTGCCATTAATATGTTTATAAGCAACTGAAAAAAGCACAAATGTCAGGGCATGTCAGAACATCTCAAGGACCCCAAAAACCCCTCAGACCCCAGAGGGTTAACTTATGCATTGCACTGTATATTAGAAAATGACCGATCGTTTAGCTAGATAAGACCCTATTCCTCAGCAGGGATCGTGCAGAGCCCTTTGAAGCACTTCAAAGCCCTTTGAAACTGCATTGATTTGGACTTCAACAATTTGGTTACCGTTGAAGTCCAGTGTGTGGAGAAAAATCCTGAAATGTTTTCCTCAAAAAACTTAATATCTTTTCCACTGAAGAAAGAAAGACATGAACATCTTGGAAGGCATTGGGGTGAGTAAATGATCAGGAAATTTTCATTTTGAGGTGAACTAATCCTTTAAGATAATAAAAATGACTTCAAGATGCACTGCAAAAAATGCTGTTCTTACTTAGTATTTTTGTGTTGTTTCCAGTCAAAAAATCAAAAAATTCTTAAATCAAGAAGCATTTACTAGAGAAGTAAAACTACATAAGAAATTCTTTTTTGTTTTCAGATAAACAGTAAGTAACTTAAGTAATTTTTGCTTAAAACAATCTAAATTATCTGCCAGTGCAGTAAGAAAAAAAAACTTAATTCAAAAAAACTTAATAAAAACATAATCTTAAAACAAGATTATTTTCCTTACTGCACTGGCAGATAATTTAGCTTGTTTTAAGCAAAAATCACTTAAGATACTTTCTGTTTATCTGAAAACAAAATAGAATTTCTTATGTAGTTTTACTTCTCTAGTAAATGCTTCTTGATTTAAGAATTTTTAGATTTTTGGACTGGAAACAACACAAAAATACTAAGTAAGAAAAGCATTTTTTTACAGTGTGGGATATAAAAATCCGCTTGTGCATTTATCCAAAGCAACGTACATTGCATTTAAGGTAATATATTTTATCAGTTCATGCATTTGCTGGGAATCAAACCCATGACCTTTGTGTTGCTAGCGCCTTGCTTTACTGTTTGAGCTACAGTAATGCATTTGCTGTGACAGTTTAGAGATTCTAGGTTTTAAAAATCCAGAAGAAAAAACAAATGTATACATTTTACAGCATTTGAACTGAATAAGCAAGAAAATCCAAAAGAAGACATGATGTTTTCCTTTTTCTCTAAACTAGACCTCTTTCATTACATCACTGAAGACGGTAAATTAAAATTTCTTTTCACAGATAAACTTATACAGATTATTGCAATAAACATCAAACCAGTTGTTTAAATTGTTGGAAGAATTTTTCACAATAGCACAGTTCTCTCCATTGGGATTGTCTCCACTCCAGTTATCAAGTTCACTTTTCTGAAACTCCGTCTGGAACCAAAACCTTCAATAGCAGAAACAGGTGGTCAGGGTTAAAACCATATTCTTCCTTTCGAGAATATTTTAAAGAAAACCTAGTTTATGTAAAACAGGGGTGTAAGAATTGATAAATTAGGAAATTCCAGACAGTCTGTTTTGGGGGTGGCCAGGCCCTGAGAGGACAAAAGGACCTCTCTGGAGATTACCATTTGAATTGGCCCTCGTGCACCATTGAGACGAAAGTCTCACCTCCGAGTCATCCTAATCTACATCTCCTTCCCTCTCCCCTCACCCACCTCTCTCATACTCAGATGATCACCTGGTTTCTCCCAAGAAAATGTATAGCTTAATGTAAATGATTATCACAGAGTATTTTCATGTTTGGTATCATTTAAAATGTCACAGTGCGACTGGTACAAATGTCCTATTTCCAGAATAAGTAAAACACAAGGTAATAAGGTTTTTGAAGGTTTATGGATAACTAGCATACAAGGAGGGGTTGGTCTCTCAAGCAAATGGTCACGCACCCCCAAGAGGTGTTACAGTGTACCTCTGAATGCAAATTTCTATTGTTAGCACATGGTTCCAGGTGAAAAGGTTTGTCTATTTAAGGAAGTGCAGCAGGGAGATCAGGGCCTTTTTCTGTATTTCAAATGGGTCCGTTAGGCTGGGAGATGTAGATCTCTCAGCCTAACGTATTTCTTAAATGTTGGGTTTGCATCTTATCTCTATTCCAGAGCATTTGATGTTTTGTATCGATTATCTTTGAATTGATTATGGAATTGGCATGATACATTTACCTGACATAATAAATTGTTACATTGTTGATTATTCTAACTGACTTTGATATTATTTTCATTGAAGAGTTAAACGGAATAGTCAAACATTCACTCACTTTTAGTGAGGCAGAGATATTATTAAAACCTTTCATTTATGGAGTCAGATGAATTAACGAGAGAATACATAACTAAATGTATTGTAAATTTAACCAACCAATACTTTGCACGAGTAAGGACAGAACACGTGAGACCTTTCCCGTGTATTGGCGAACCGGCAGATTGGACCAATTTCACGGGCCTTACAAAATGGTGACCTCGACGTGATCTCAAAACAGATCAAAACAGTTTCACGAGAAATGTCCTTTCCAGCAAGTATTGGGATTTTAAAATCAACAAGAGATTGAGAACATCTTCTCTTTCTTCTGCGGTTGTGGTAAGTCAATTTTCTTTGCATTTTTAGAAGTGTTGAAGGAATGTTTGATGCGGCAGCCAGATGAAGAATGATTCGATTTTAAAGATCTCCTTGTTTTACCTAAGCAACAGGAAGCAAAACCTAAAATAAGAATAACATCTTCCAAATAATTAATAACTCGATGAAGAGCTGAAAAAAGTAAAGCCTAAAAAGTTTTAAAATCAGCCGCATGTTTTCCGGCCATTGATGTATCTGGGCTTGTTAAACAAACCAGCAACACGTGAAGAGAATGAGCAAACTAACAAGAAACAGAGAAAGAAAAATCTACGTTTGTAAACAATCGGAAAACACCTGAGTATAAATAAAAAGGCAGATCGATGCATTGTTTATGGAAAGAAAATTTTGGGAAAACAGGATGATATGATGTACAGACTAAAACTCAAATATCAAGGATAATGGTAAATGCTATTGTCCATGTTGTTTTAAAAACGCTCAAGGCTATGCTAAATGCTAAAGCCATGCTGCGCTCAAGGCTAATGCTAAATGCTAAAGCAATGCTGTGCTCAAGGCTAATGCTAAATGCTATTGTCCATGTTGCTTTCAAAACGCTCAAGGCTACGCTAAATGCTAAAGCCATGCTGCATTCAAGGCTAATGCTAAATGCTAAAACTTTAACATTGATGGAATTAAATTAAGATATTCAATTTAATTTGACTTATTTCAGTTCCTTTGAAAAGTAAACCTCTAAAGTATTTTATATGCTATCTAGTCAAAAATTCACGAAAATTAGAAAATTTTGCTTGGTTATCACTGTTAGGTGGTTGGGGATATGGCGAGACTGTAAAAACAATGGCAGAGTAATCTCTAAAATATATCCAACACAACTGACAGGAGCTGTTAGATGTGGCGAGTCTGTAAAAACGATGGCAGAATAAACTCTAAAACATTGCAACACGCTGGGGTAATACAAGTATAAAAAGGTGCCGTTATAACTAGCTATGATCGCGCGCATCCTGATTTTGACCGTCAAGCTGTTCAAATATTTGAGGATACTATTCTGAGCAATGAATAATTCTGTTAATTTTCAAAATTCGTTTGTGCTACAACATGCACATAGGCTAATTTAAAGTTTATTCTTGAGACACAGGATTGCTTTTCTGTAAGTGTATTTGAAACACTTAAGCAAAGGTGATATAGATGTTGTATTCTATTGCTTTGCTGTGAGTGTATTTGGAACACTTAAGTAAAGGTGATATAGATGTTGTATTCTAGGCCATGTATCCCGTGTAAACTGAATTAAACGTGTGTCTATGCTGAATTCGGTGGCTATAGTGTGACTCACGATGAATTTGAACGATCAGAAAACATGTAATTGGATAAACAAAAAGACAAGTCGATGCATTTGTTTATATAAAGCAAGGTTGAGAAAAACAGGATGATGTGATGCATATTCTGTTTGGATTTTCAAATTTGTAGTTGTGCTTGACACATTGTGCTAGAACACACTTTATAGTTGTTTGTGCTACGAAAATGTGCACATAAGCTAGTTGAGTTTATTCTTTAAAAACACAAGATTGCTTTACTGTAAGTGTTGTAGAAAACACTTAGGTAAAAGGTTGTAGATGCTATGCATGCTAGGCCACGTGTCTTGTGTACACTGGATTAAATATCAAGTGTGTTTGTTTAATTTGTTTGTCTCCTAACAGGAGCATAGGATTGCCATGTGGCTACAATGTAAATCATAAGACAAACAAATCGTAAAATCAGAAACGAATGCATCTCATTAATCCTGAAACAAAAACCTTTTTATATTTAAGGCTTCAGAGAACTAAATATTGTTATGTTTTAATGTATTCTGAATTACTCTGAGATTTGTTTTTTCCAAAATAGATTAACGGATTCGTATATTTCCACAAGTTTGCGCCAGACATTAGTGACGACTAATACTGGATATCAGATTCAAGTGTACTTGAATGAGGGGGACGAGTTAATTTCCGTCCAGAATCAGCTAATGCTGTTTGATCAACCTGGATTCGGGTGCGTTCCATAACCTCTGTTCTCATTTAATGTTCTTTTAGATAAGTGTACGTGGATATCCCACGGGCTTGACTAAACCAAAGCCATTTTAAGAAAAGTAAGTTGATCGGCTAACGTCTTTTAATGGTGGTCTTGACCTCTACTAGTTGAAACGATTGAATTAAGTTCCTGAGGTGGCATTCAAGGGGGCTATTTAAGTGTCTGTTATTTTGTACGTGTGAATACGGCAGATTCCAGATATTTAGCCAATTACCTCTGTTTTGGTAAGTCAGACTGGCGAGATTGTGTCGTGCATCCTTAGGAGAAGGACTGCAAAGCGATATAGTTTCCTAAATCTATAAACGGAAAAATATAAAGTAAGAGCAAATAGAATAATCAAACATTAAAATGGCCATTTAAAAAGACTAAATGAGAAGAAAAGGTATTTGAAACCTAGCAAAGAAAAAAGAGAAATAGCGAATGTACATCTTATCAGCCCAGAGCCAAAAAACCCTTTTCATATTCAAATGTATTGACATGAGAACAAGCTGAGATTTGACCATGCGTTGTTGTTCCAGAGACTCTTCAGAGACCGAAAACAATATAATTTGACTTGTATTGTTAAAGAATATAATTATATTATAACTTGAATTATAATAAACATTATATTACACTCGCAGAGCATAATAATAATTGGAGAAGTGTGACTTTCGTCATTAAAATGGAATTTCTGAAACAGAATTTTATTTGTGTGCTACCCAGTGCCAAAAAAAGGGGAGGGGTATGCCTTAATTTTTCACCGTTAGAAAACACAGCTTCAGGTGTCACAACACACTGAGTAGTAAGTAAGTAAGTAAAGTAAAATTTATTTATATAGCACTTTTCACAGATAGACATCACAAAGTGCTTCACAGTAAAATGGAATACAAAAACAATTTAAATACATTCCACGAAATACAAACAGCAAACACAACAAACAACCATAAAAACCCCTCGACTAACCAAAAGCCTGCTTGAAGAGCAAAGTCTTCAGTTGTTTTTTAAAAGAATCAACTGAGTTCGCGCAACGTAGAACAAGAGGCAAAGCATTTCATAGCCTGGGAGCGACAGCCTGGAATGACTGGTCCCCTCTGGTTTTAAAATGAGTGCGGGGAACAACTAATAGCATCTGATCTAAAGACCTGAGACTCCGGGGAGGAGTGTGAAGCTGTATCAGGTCAGTGATGTAGGTAGGGACTTGGCCATGCAAGGCTCTAAAGGTAAGAACCAGGATTTTAAAATGAATTCTATACTGGACTGGTAACCAGTGGAGTGATGCTAAAACAGGTGTGATGTGTTCTCTTTTCTTAACGTGGGTTAAAAGCCTTGCAGCAGAGTTCTGAACAGCCTGGAGACGATGAAGTTCCTTCTTACTCAAACACGTAAAAAGACTGTTACAGTAGTCTAAACGGGAGGAGATGAACGCATGAATAATCATCTCTAACTCACCTTTAGTCACAAATGATCTTAATTTGGAAATGTTCCTCAGTTGAAAGAAGCAGTTCCTAACTAATTGTTTAGAATGAAGCTCCAAGGACATAGCTGACTCGAAGACAACACCTAAGCTCCTGAGGTTTGGTTGGACAGATGAGCCTAAGTCACCAATATATTGTATTATTTTGGGGATTTTAATTTCAGGGGCGATGATTAGTGTTTCTGTTTTGTCAGAATTCAGAAGCAAAAAGTTGTCACATAACCACTGTTTAATACTAGTCAGACAGTTAATTAGAGAAGACAATTTAAACAACTCAGTTTCCTTAAAGGAGCAATACAGTTGGATATCATCCGCATATAGGTGGTAAGATATATCGCTAAACTGACTAATAACCTGACCGAGAGGAAATATATACAAGAGGAACAAGATAGGACCCAAGACAGAACCCTGAGGTACCCCACACGACAACTCAGCAGTTTCAGACATGATCTGATTCACATTAACACTAAAACTTCTACCAGACAGGTAGGATGAAAACCATTTTAAAACTGATCCCGACATACCAACCAGATCACGAAGTCTATTAATCATAATATTATGATCAATTGTGTCAAAAGCTGATGAAAGGTCCAATAAGACCAGCACTGTAAATTTTTTAGAGTCAGCTGACATCATAATATCGTTTGAAACATTAAGTAACGCCGTTTCTGTGGAATGTTTTTTGCGAAAACCAGACTGGAATTTGTCAAATAACTCATGTTTCTCTAGAAAAAGGGTGAGTTTTTCTGCTACAACTTTTTCTAGAATTTTAGACATGAAAGGAAGCTTCGAAATTGGTCTATAGTTTTTCGGTTGTAGCGGATCCAAATTTGTTTTTTTAAGTACTGGCTTAACAACAGCATGTTTAAAAAAGACAGGAACGACACCATTTAAGAGTGAAGAATTAAGCATCTCAACAATAAAGGGGCCAATGGAGTCAAAAACTTGTAAAAATAGCACAGTCGGGACAACATCCATAGGACAAAATGATGATTTCATAGAATGTAACACAGAGGTGATGTCATGTAACGTCACAGGTGTAAAGGTGGACCAACAATTGGCAGGAGACAAGTCACAGGCAAAGTTCTGAGCCAATGATGGGGCAATGTTAGCCCTAACATCTCTGATCTTATTAACAAAAAAGTAGAGGAATTCATTACAGTCAGATCTAGATAACACAGTTGTTTGAGAGCTAGTTGGAGAAACTATTGTATTAATGGTGTCAAATAAGATTTTGGGATTGTGCTTATTCGAGGAAATAAGTTGAGAAAAAAAGCACATTCTCGCCTTTTTCAACGTCTCATTCAAGGTGACCATTAGATCTTTAAGGTGGAGCCTATGAACCTCGAGTTTAGAAGATTTCCAAAGATGCTCCACTTTCCTACAATTTCTCCTGATACTTAAGATAGCTTCATTAATCCATGGACAGGCTTTTTTGTGGGAGACTGTGCTCAATTTAATTGGTGCTACTTTATCTAAAATTGATAAGCACTGACCATTAAAAGATCGGATAAATTCATCAACATCAGTGCATTCCATCAGAGAACATGGGTCAAACAAGGCAGAGAACCTCTCTGCAGTGTCTTGATTAATAATCCGCCTTTGTGTCATAATTATCTGGGGCGGAGGATCTTGAGGAAAGTTAATATTAAAAAACACACAGCTATGGTCACTCACATGTACATCTTCCACATGAGTATTTACTATGTCTAGACCAAGAGAAAAAACAAGGTCCAGGGTGTGACCCTTAATGTGCGTGGGTCCAGTAACATGCTGAATGAAATTAAAAGAGTCTGTAATAGAAAGGAGATTAGCAGCTGTGTTGCATGTAAAATCATCAATATGCAAGTTAAAGTCCCCAATAATTAAAACCTTCTCAAGTTTGATGATAGATGATAAAAAGTCAGTAAAGTCAGTAAGAAAGACACCTGCCGGGCCAGGAGGGCGGTAAATTAACACACTGTAAAAAGCATTAGAAGAGCCTACTTTAAGCATTTGAGATTCAAAAGAGGAAAAATTTTCTGAGTTAATCACTCTACATATGAAACTGTCACGCTGCACAACAGCAAGCCCACCACCACGACGTGCCAATCGGGGTATCCCAGTAACAGAACAGCCAGCAGGACAGAGCTCGTTTAGGTGAATAAACTCATTTTCCCTTTGCCACGTTTCCGTAAGAAACATAAAATCAATATTCTTGCTCATAAAAAGCTCGTTAAGAATAAACGTTTTATTAGAGATGGAACGGGCATTAAGCAAGGCAAAGTGGAGTAATGTAACGTTCGGCAGGCCGGCATCAAAAACAGCTGATTGAGACGGAACTGACCGTAAACAGCTGACACAGTCACGAGATCTCCAGTTGCGGCGAATTGTCAGTCGCTGGTCAGACAGCACAGTAAACATCGGTAACGGCAAGTCCACCACGATCCCATCAACAAATTGCTGGTGCACGCGAGGTTCACATCCAACCGGTAAAGGTATCGCGGGGTGTTGGTGCTGAGGAGCATTTTCACCCGTATTTAGAGGGAAAACTGGTCGCAGCCACCGGAATCGTTCACCGCGATATGGTGAGACAACACCGCGAGACAACAGCAACAATTCAGACATGGTCAATGAAACTCGGTTTCATGTGACATCTGGAATTAAAATTGCAACTGACATGATAATGGAACAAGTAAAAGAGTTCCACACGTCTGAATTTAATGTTTTTGAAATATTGGAATTATCTGTCTGTGGTTCTCTCTCCTCTGTTTTATGTCTCAGGTTTACTTCTGCAAATTCCTCGAAGGACCGACGCCAGGATGGGCCGGACCCCACCTGGTTCAAGGCCAGGACAGCGGAATTGTTAGAACATAACCTCGGGAGATGGGTGAAAAGACACTTCAAGAGGCCATTCACACTCACAATAGTACATCACTGAATAAATATGGCCTCCCAGTTTAGAACTGGAACTAAATTTGCAACACAATTGTTATAGATTAGATTACACCCATCTCCTAGAAGTGAACACTGAACACACACCTCCATCACTATACCCTCACAAATGAACACTACACATAATAAGAAGATGTGTCATCTTCACACAAACAGATCCAGATAGCTTCACACACATAGGTTGGTCATGACAGTCTAAAAGAGACAAACATAGCATACGCTATTCACAACACACTGCCAACTCATTGGAAAACACTGAAATATACATATGAATGACTACAGTCACAAGTCAATGATGCAAAGTATAAAGCAGAGACAGACCTGCTATAAAATTTCAAAATGTTCAAACTTTCTGATTGTTATTAAGGTGGTTGGAAAATCAGAGGGCCCCTGATTTCTCAACTTACCACTAATAACAGAAATATCATAAAAACGGATAGATCTGAAGTGTGAGCACTTCAATCAATTACAAAATTTATAATTTAACCGTCATTGACTGTGACTTAGCCAGCTCTCTCTCTCTCTCACTCTCACACACACACACACACACACACACACACACACACACACACACACACACACACACTCTCTCTCTCTCGCACCAACACAAACACACATACACACACACACACAACACTGTTGCAATGAATGAACAATCTCCATTCTTATATGCTTAAACATGTTCCAAGTCACTTCTTAGATCTGCATAGGTGGCTTGCATCGGAAGATTCATGAACAAAGTGATTATTATATACATGCATTTCTTCCTAATTGTGATTGAATATTATTAATGCTGTTATTACAAGATTTATTGATGCATACCATTGATTTTATTATTTAGGTTACACCGACCTCTTGCTGCATTTCCTTTGAATAATTCAGACCAAGAATATTTAAATTCCACTACCATTTAACATCACAGTGGTAGTGAAGAATTGGACATTTAAAATGAGACCATCCTACATGACCCTGAGAAACATTTGAGACCAGATGTACCATTCCCACTTGCTGACATGAACATGATATTTTATATTAGGCATGACATGATTTTGTTTTGTTGCATTATGTGTTCCCATGAATTTACATACGACTTCAAGTGCATAAGTACTCAATCGTGAAGTGGACATTTAAGATGCTTTTCAGGTGTCTCAGGCTTTTCACACAAAGCAGTGTGAACCAAGGAGAAGCCCTTCATCCACTGAGGTCTGCCCAGACAACCGCACCGCTGGAGGTGACAGGATTGGTCAAGAAGGGTCAGATCATCATCGTGGAGAAGGTGCCAGAGAAGCAGAAGTTTCTCCATGGAAGAATGACACGCCAACTGAACAAGTAACAAAGGTCCAGATTGACTCTACGAACTTTGCTCACATCTCAAGATCACAGGAAGAAAACCTGAAAGCTTTCATCCACCTGCTGGACTCAAGCAACATACACCTGGTGAGACCAGGTGTTCTACAGGTGAACACAGTCCTCTGAGCTTCTACAGATGCTAACATTGAAAAGACAATTTTCTCAAGGATTACAACAGACGTTGACCAGTGACTCCATAGGAGCTCATTTGAATTTGACCCGCGGAGTCAAGGAGGGAAAACTGTAAGAATTGATAAATTAGGAAATTCCAGACAGTCTGTTTTGGGGGTGGCCAGGCCCTGAGAGGACAAAAGGACCTCTCTGGAGATTACCATTTGAATTGGCCCTCGTGCACCATTGAGACGAAAGTCTCACCTCCGAGTCATCTAATCTACATCTCCTTCCCTCTCCCCTCACCCACCTCTCTCATACTCAGATGATCACCTGGTTTCTCCCAAGAAAATGTATAGCTTAATGTAAATGATTATCACAGAGTATTTTCATGTTTGGTATCATTTAAAATGTCACAGTGCGACTGCTACAAATGTCCTATTTCCAGAATAAGTAAAACACGAGGTAATAAGGTTTTTGAAGGTTTATGGATAACTAGCATACAAGGAGGGGTTGGTCTCTCAAGCAAATGGTCACGCACCCCCAAGAGGTGTTACAGTGTACCTCTGAATGCAAATTTCTATTGTTAGCACATGGTTCCAGGTAAAAAGGTTTGTCTATTTAAGGAAGTGCAGCAGGGAGATCAGGGCCTTTTTCTGTATTTCAGATGGGTCCGTTAGGCTGGGAGATGTAGATCTCTCAGCCTAACGTATTTCTTAAATGTTGGGTTTGCATCTTATCTCTATTCCAGAGCATTTGATGTTTTGTATCGATTATCTTTGAATTGATTATGGAATTGGCATGATACATTTACCTGACATAATAAATTGTTACATTGTTGATTATTCTAACTGACTTTGATATTATTTTCATTGAAGAGTTAAACGGAATAGTCAAACATTCACTCACTTTTAGTGAGGCAGAGATATTATTAAAACCTTTCATTTATGGAGTCAGATGAATTAACGAGAGAATACATAACTAAATGTATTGTAAATTTAACCAACCAATACTTTGCACGAGTAAGGACAGAACACGTGAGACCTTCCCTGTGTATTGGCGAACCGGCAGATTGGACCAATTTCACGGGCCTTACAGGGGTTCTCAAACTTTTTGGGGCCATGGACCCTTTATAGGGTAGAAAATGTTCCAAGGACCCCAGTTAAAGGAGAACTCCGGTCAATTTTAACATTGAGCTAATTTTTTTGTACATTTGGAGTGCTGTCAATACAGAGAACAACGACATAAATCGGTGTTGCCTACATCATGTTATCCTCTTTTTAAAATTTGCACCCACGCGTCGCGAGCTCGACAATCGATTACTATGGACTTCGACCGAAAACAGGATGTAAATACAGGTATGAGCGCTGGCTGAATAAACATAATTTTTATACATATCTTTCACATCTACTGCAGTCAGATTCACCGTGTTCACTCTGAAGGAATCGCTCACAATGGCTGTGCACTTGTAATGACACATCAAGGATGTTAAGAGGCTAAAAGCAGGTTTAAGACTTGCCCTATTGAAGTCAACAGGGTGCAAATTTTAAAAAGAGGATAACATGATGTAGGCAACACCGATTTATGTCGTTGTTCTCTGTATTGACAGCACTCCAAATGTACAAAAAAATGAGCTCAATGTTAAAATTGACCGGAGTTCTCCTTTAATGTGGGTGGCAGTAGTGTTAGGTAAGTTATTCTAAAAAAGTAATTACTAGTTACTAATTACATCTTCAACAGTGTAATTAGATTATTGTACTAATTGCTCTCTCTAAAAAGTATTGAATTACTTATTACTAATTACTTTCTAAATCCCATATTTAGTGTTTAGTTTATATGTTAATTAGTTCAGTTCTGTCTTCCTCAGCCTCTGCCTGTGTTTGTCTCTATTGTTTGATTGATTGTTAGTTTAGTTCAGGTGTGTCTTGATAATTTACTAATCAGTTTTGTCTATTTAAACCCTGTGTTCTATCTTGTTCTTTGTCAGTTCTTATTGTTGCTTTAGGTTGGTCGTTCTGTCCTTGTTTCAGGTTTTTTTGTATGATTTAATAACATACTTTTTTAACATCAGACAATACATTTTGATGTTAATCCAACTACTGTTTTATATAGAACTGTTCTAGTTTATACTACTCCAGTCCTCGGGACCCACTGCTCTGCACATTTTGTATGTCTCCCTTATTTAACACACCTGAATCAGATCATCAGCTAGTTAGAAGAGACTCCATGAACTGAGTGTGTCAGATTAGAGAGACATACAAAATGTGCAGAGCAGTGGGTCCCGAGGACTGGAGTTGAGAACCACTGGTTTATACCAGTCCGATCTTGTGGCATTTCGTTCGTATTTTACAAAGTGGCTAATACGTACAAATTTGTACGAGTGAGGTTGTACGATTTAGCCACCTCATAAAATGCATATGAATTGCCGTGAGATCGAATTGGTCTACACACAGTATTTGGCTTAATTACATCACACTTAGGCAAAGCCTACATATTGTCACATTCACCGCCTGTCATCGTCCTGTCTTCGTTCTCACTACAGTTCCCAGAATCCTCGTTTCCACACCTGAACTCACTCCCTTCGTTACCCACCTGTTCATCATCATCATCTGCATCACCTGTCTTGTGTTCATCTGTCTGTGTATTTAAGTTCCTGGTTTTCACTCATCATGGTCGGTTATTGTTTGTGCACCAGCACACTGTTCAGTTTGTTTGCCCATTGAGAATTAAACCTTTGCTGTTTTTGTACTTTTGACTACGCATCCTTCATTCATCATCTTCATCATCTACCCATGAGCGTGACAGAATAACCGACCAAAACCAAACATGGAGCAAGGGAGTTTGTCTCTGGAAGAATATGTTGAAGTATACCTTGACTACTTCCAAGATGTGAGTAAAGATCCTCATATTCTGAAGATGACGTTTTGGAGTGGATTGAGTAATCCACTAGATCAGATGCTCTTGTGGGGCGATTTTCACCTCCCCTTCACGGAGTTCATCGACCGCACTCTTTGGGTGTGTGGTTCCTCCTTCATGGTGGAAGTTAATCCAGAACCAGCTATCTCCGCTGAGCCACCCCTCTTCATCCAGAGCACCAGTCCAGCCGAGCCTGCACTTCACGCCAGTCCAGCCGAGCCTGCACTTCACGTCAAATCTGCCGAGACCAAGGCAGTATGCGTCGTGCCCGCTGCCCTTGTGACTGAGAGCGTCTCGCCCGCCGCGCCTGTGACTGACAGCGTCGTGCCCGCCAAGCCTATGAATGGGGTAGATGTCTTCAGCGACCTTCCTCCTCTCATCGGCCCTGACGAGCCAAAGTCCTCTTCACCGCTGGTCCCGTTCAGCACCGAGCCTTCACCGCTGGTCCCGTCCAGCACCGAGCCTTCACCGCTGGTCCCGTCCAGCACCGAGCCTTCACCGCTGGTCCCGCCCAGCATCGAGCCTTCACCACTGGTCCCGTCCAGCACAGAGCCTTCTTCACAGCTGGTCCCGTCCAGCACTGAGCCTTCTTCACCGCTGGTCCCGTCCAGCACAGAGCCTTCTTCACCGCTGGTCCCGTCCAGCACAGAGCCTTCTTCACCGCTGGTCCCGTCCAGCACAGAGCCTTCTTCACCGCTGGTCCCGTCCAGCACAGAGCCCTCTTCACCGCTGGTCCCGTCCAGCCCAGAGCCTTCTTCATCGCTGGTCCTGTCCAGTTCAGAGCCCTCTTCGCCGCTGGTTCCGCCCAGCTCAGAGCCCTCTTTGCCGCTGGTCCTGCCCAGCTCAAAGCCCTCTTCGCCGCTGGTCCTGCCCAGCTCAGAGCCCTCTTCGCCGCTGGTCCCGCCCAGCTCAGAGCCCTCTTCGCCGCTGGTCCCGCCCAGCTCAGAGCCCTCTTCGCCGCTGGTCCCGCCCAGCTCAGAGCCCTCTTCGCCGCTGGTCCCGCCCAGCTCAGAGCCCTCTTCGCCGCTGGTTCCGCCCAGCTCAGAGCCCTCTTCGCCGCTGGTTCCGCCCAGCTCAGAGCCCTCTTCGCCGCTGGTTCCGCCCAGCTCAGAGCCCTCTTCGCCGCTGGTCCTGCCCAGCTCAGAGCCCTCTTCGCCGCTGGTCCTGCCCAGCTCAGAGCCCTCTTCGCCGCTGGTCCTGCCCAGCTCAGAGCTCTCTTCGTCGCTGGATCTGCCCAGCACAAAGCCCTCATCGCTGGATCTGCCCAGCACAAAGCCCTCACCGCTGGATCTGCCCAGCACCGAGCCCTCACCGCTGGATCTGCCCAGCACAAAGCCCTCACCGCTGGATCTGCCCAGCACAAAGCCCTCACCGCTGGATCTGCCCAGCACCGAGCCCTCGTCGCTGGATCTGCCCAGCACCGAGCCCTCGTCGCTGGATCTGCCCAGCACCGAGCCCTCATCGCTGCCCTGCACCGAGCCCTCTCTGGTACCCGGGACTTTTCCCAAGTATTTTTTGGGGGGGGGCCATAGGGCTCCGTCCTGGCCACTCAAGGGGCCATGGCCACCTGAGGGGTCCTCACCACCATGGCCACCTGAAGGGTCTTCACCACCATGGCCACCTGAAGGGTCTTCTCCGCCGTGGCCACCTGAAGGGTCTTCACCACCATGGCCACCCGAAGGGTCTTCTCCGCCATGGCCACCCGAAGGGTCTTCTCCGCCATGGCCACCCGAAGGGTCTTCTCCGCCGTGGCCACCCGAAGGGTCTTCTCCGCCGTGGCCACCCGAAGGGTCTTCACCGCCGTGGCCACCCGAAGGGTCGTCTCCGCCATGGCCACCTGAGGGGTCGTCTCCGCCATGGCCGCCCGAAGGGTCCGCACCGCCATGGCCACCCAAGGGGTCGTCTCCGCCATGGCCACCCAAGGGGTCGTCTCCGCCATGGCCGCCTGAGGGGTCTTCTCCGCCACGGCCACCTGAAGGGTCTTCACCGCCGTGGCCTCCCGAAGGACCCGCACCGCCGCGGCCACCCGACGGGTCCGCACCGCCATGCTCCCCTTATCTGCCTGCACCTCCTCGGTCCCCTGGTCTGTCTGCACTGTCTTGATCACCTCCTCTGTCTGTCCTGCCACCATCCTGGAGTCCGTACTCCTGAACCTGTGCCACCTTCCCGTCACGGACTCCAGGATGCCCACCCCCCCTCCCGTATGCTGCCTTCTTCAGCGCGGGACGCGCCTTGCGGGAGGGGGGAGTAATGTAACATTCACCGCCTGTCATCGTCCTGTCTTCGTTCTCACTACAGTTCCCAGAATCCTCGTTTCCACACCTGAACTCACTCCCTTCGTTACCCACCTGTTCATCATCATCATCTGCATCACCTGTCTTGTGTTCATCTGTCTGTGTATTTAAGTTCCTGGTTTTCACTCATCATGGTCGGTTATTGTTTGTGCACCAGCACACTGTTCAGTTTGTTTGCCCATTGAGAATTAAACCTTTGCTGTTTTTGTACTTTTGACTACGCATCCTTCATTCATCATCTTCATCATCTACCCATGAGCGTGACACATATTGTACGACAGACTAAATTGAGCCAAATAAGTTTTTCTATGTTTGGATGGCCTCATTTTAGTTTGAGGATGGATGTGATATACAGTTAGAAATGCTAGAACTGATATGTTGTTTGTGTGAGGAGCTGGCGTGATCACTTGGATTTTTTTCTTATAGTAGGCTAGCTGAAACAACTCCATCATTTATGGTCATACAGATAAGAGTGAGACATCATTCAAAACTGTGTTCTATTTTAGTGTACATTCAATATTTACAACAAAACGTTTGCTTCCATAAAATTAAGAAAACATCCACGTTCTGCCGTCTCGGTCTCTGTGAACTTCTTTCTGGAGCATGTCACAAAATTGAACTAAAACACATCAAATACTTGTTGCACAGACATGAGAAATATGTCTATAAAAACCTTTATGTACCAAGTATGTACTTTTTTTTTGTTTATTTGTTGTTAAATGCATTATATAAGTCCCTTAAGAACAGTGGTTCTCAACCTGCTGCCCTTCAAGAATGCAAATACAGCCCACAATATACAGACCACATTTAAAAAATAAATTCCAGTTTTCAATTTATTTTTGTTTTTAAATTAAATTAAAATGGTTTAAACAAATATATGTTTTAACTATAATGTTTTTTGTCACATCAATTAATTTTGGTTATCTGATGGTTATTTAATTAGCAATGCAAATAACGAACACTTACAAGAGCATGCTTTGGCAGAATTCCAATAGTATAAATAGCGATTTTTTGTTTTTAATTTATGGATCAAAATGGAAAAATGTGTTGTCAGAGGAGTAAAGCGAAATGAGGAACATGCCAGTGAAGAAACACATTGCAAACAGTAAGAGTCGTAGCATTAGCAGCAAAGGCAATGCTACGTAATTACTGCAGCAAAGTTAATTACTGCTTCCTGCTTAGCTACGGTTCAGACGCTCTTGCTTACTGCTCCGCACTTTGCTCTATCCCTCTTATATTTTATCTCCTAATTTTAACTTCAGCAAATCAGCACAGTGCTAAATCGCTTGGCATCAACGTTAAAACTAGAAACTTTTGTGACTGGAAGATTACTACAAAAAAGTGGTTCCCTTTCGTAAGGGAACTCCCGCTGCATCGATACTCGACACTCTGAAGTCAACTATGGAATTATTCCAATCTCGATTGGTGTAGCATCATTACGTCACTCGTAACGTTGCATGTCACTGTGATCCGGAAGCTATAAAGGGTCACAGGAACCAGGAAATGTTAGCTTCTGGTCTTCAGCAACCGCTCCCGCTGGGCCATGTTTGATGAGACTGGACATGCTCACTCTCCCTGTGGATCAGGTCCCGCGTCTGCCAAGGCAGCACGGCGTCTGCATTCATGGGGATCGCAAAGGGAGCTAGCAGATGATGTTGAGACGGCTTCAGCCCTTTCTCAACATTCTGAAGCTAGCTTCATGAGTTCCATTCAGGGTGAGGAGGGTCTTCCACCCTTGAAACGGAACTGATGCTTGAATTATCCGGTTCCGAGGAGCTGGATATTTTGGGCATCGAGGCAGGGGAATGTGAAAATTCGCCACCCCATTCCCCTGCCTTTGAGGAGCTGCTAGAGGTAGTGACTAGAGCCATGGCCAAATTGAAAATCGATTGGCCACCAGAAATGCAGGAAGCGAAAAAAAAAAGCAAGCTTGATGAGCGCTTCCTGCAGACTCGGTCACAGCCTCTACGCCGGAATCTGCCATTTTCTCCCGATCTCCACACCGAGGTGTCGAGATCGTGGAATAAGCCCTTCTCCTTGAGAATATCTGGCCCCAATGTACATTTATATTCTAATATAATGGGTACCAGGGAGGAGGGCTATGGGATGATGCCCAAGGTCATTCGCTTCACATCTCTCCCCTGACTCTGCATCATCCCTGCGGGCTCCGGCGCTTCCCACCAAGCCCTGCCATACAACATCGGCCTTGGTTGGGAAGGCATATATAGCACTGGTAGCCATGGAGAGACACCTGTGGCTGAACCTGTCGGGCATCTGGGACAAGGACAGGGCTTGTCTCCTCGATGCCCCAGTTTCGCCTTCTAGCCTTTTCGGCGACGGAGTCAATAACGTCGTCGATAGGTTTCAGGAGGCGAAATGACAGTCAGCTGCATTTAAAGAGCTTATCCCCCGCTGTCGTTCCAGGTCTTGTGGGTCTGCTGCCAGGGGGCAGTCCCATGAGGCCGCCGCCAGCTCCTCACACCTGCTGAGGCAGAAGGAGAGTGTTGCCTGTGTACTCCCCCACAAAGAGCCTGGAGCTAGAGGCAACACCCTCAGTCGAAGCCTTCTAAGCCGAAAACAGATCTGAGGACTGTTATTCAGTCAAGGAAGGTTTCGGCTAAGAGGCCTTGACATGATGCGCAGGCCTCTGAGGGCGTCCCCCTCCGCGTGGGCATTCTAAAACTTCGCTCTGGAAATTGATGTTGCTTCCCGCCGTCAAGTGCACCTTGGGACGCATCGACTTCCAGCGAATGTATTGCACACAGTGTTCCTCTACCATCTATGGCCCTGACACATTCGCTACCTCTCACAAGGCCTGTAGAAAAAAAAATATTCGGTTAGTTCCTGCCAGAAAATTGCTTCAGGTCACCGAAGAAATAAATACAACACCTGAGGTCAGCCCTGAGAGACTGATCCCCCTAGTAGATTATTTAGACACCTGGAAGGGTCTTCAAGATATATCTCAGTGGGTCCTGAATACAGTTGAGAAAGGATATAGAGTCCAGTTCCAGTATAGACCACCTAGATTTAGTGGTGTTACTCACACGCTAGTATCTCCTGACCAGGATCAGGTCATGGAACATGAAGTCCAGACCCTCTTAGCTAAGGGGGCCATAGAGTATGTGCCCCCACACCAGAGGGAGTCCGGGAGTTCTACAGCCGTTACTTCATAGTTCCAAAAAAGGATGATGGGCTGCGTCTCATTATAGATCTTAGGGTATTGAACAAATCTTTGAGGAGATTCAAGTTCAAAATGCTAACTATACCTATGATCGTTCAACAAATCAGATCAGAGGACTGGTTTGTAATGATAGATCTTAAGGATGCATATTTTCATGTTTCCATCATCCCACATCATAGGAGGTTCCTTAGATTCGCTTTTGGGGGAAAAGCTTATCAATATAGGGTTCTTCCTTTCGGCCTAGCCTTATCCCTTCGCACCTTCACTAAATGTATGGACGCGGCCCTTGCTCCACTGAGACTTCAGGGGATCCGTATCTTAAATTATATAGATGGCTGGCTCATTCTGGCTCAGTCGGAATAACTGGCAATTCAACATCGAGATGTTGTTTTGCGACATCTGAGGTGTTTGGGGTTGAGGCTCAATGTGAAGAAAAGTTCCTTAACTCCTCTTCAGAGAACTACGTTCCTGGGAGTAGAGTGGGACTCAGTCACGATGCGGGCACAATTGTCTCCTGCTCGTATAAATACTATCTTAAACACAATGAAGAGTTTTAGGTTAGGCCAGGCCATCACTGTCAAACACTTTCAAAGAGTTTTGGGCCTTATGGCTGCAGCTTCCACCATAGCCCCATTTGGTCTGCTCCATATGAGGGCCTTGCAGTGGTGGCTCAGGACCAAGGGGTTTTCTCCACTGGGGAACCCCTTTCGCATGATCAGAGTTACGCGCAGATGCCTTCGTTCTCTCGTCATGTGGAAGAAACCATGGGAATCTGGAATTTCACAGGCCGGTGGTACAATATTTCATCCACGGCCGGAGTTATGGAGACTATGGGTCTGGCCCCTGAGGGGGACCAACCCATAAATAGGTTGCCCTTTCCACCGAGGTGGTTAGGTCACTCATTCTAGAACCCCACTCTACTAGGAACTAAACATTTGTTAGGGATGGCATGACAGTTAATTACTGCCCACTGGCTTCAGTACTGGCGTTCCATCGTGTTCTCTAACGGGATCTCCCGTTCATGCTTAGGGCCTCTGTGGCGGCCCCGGCGCCCTCCACAAGCCTATAAGGGTGAGCATGTAGGGACATTCCCACAAAAACTCCATGTTCCTGTAGATTGGAGGATGAATCCTGTCATCCAGCCTATTGGCATCAGGCTGACGGTTTATCCCTGGCACCCATCATGTCCTGTGGATGAGATATATGAGATATATGAGAAATCAGTATATATAAAAATCTATTGAGTCTGCTTCCTGCTCGTCTTACTCCCTGGAAGAGTGATGGTGCTGCCCCCTCTTACTTGTTAGTGTGGGAGCCACTCTACCTTATTTTTGCCCCGGCACTGAGGTGCCTGTAGGCAATATCATGATTCTTTAGGTATTCCATCCTCCATCGCATGTGTCGGATGGTCAAGGTCATAGCCTTGGAGGTCCCTATGTTAGGCCTCGGGCTGGGAGGAGTCAATCCATCTAGTTATGTATCAAGGGCTAGGAGCTATTCCCCTTTATCAATTAGACAGTTGGTTATTTACAGAAACCTCTCATATCTGAAGTACGAGGTGCGCTTTTGCCTTTACCCCTCATCTAATACTTTCTACTGTCTGGGGTTCTCATCCATGGGGTCAGTTGAGCCTCCGGCTCCAGACCTCCCCTTCTTACACCAAATCTTTTGACAAGCTAGGTTGCATCTGCCCTCTACTCATTCCTATTGTCCGTGAGTGTGCCAGATGCTTCACACCAGGACGTATTTCTCTCAGTGTGGCGGCGTGGGTATTCATTCCCCAAAGTGTAGAGTATCGATGCAGCATGAGTTCCCTTACAAAAGGGAACGTCTCAGGTTACTATTGTAACCCTCATTCCCTGAGTGGGGAACGAGACGCTGCATCCCTTGGCCACACTTTTCGCGCTCCTGAGAACGATTTGCTTTGACCAATCAGAAGCTAACATTTCCTGGTTCCTGTGACCCTTTATAGCTTCCGGATCACCGTCACATGCGACGTTACGAGTGACGTAATGACGCTACACCAATCGAGATTGGAATAATTCCATAGTTGACTTCAGACGCTTCATGCCGAAGGCATTCACCAAAGTGTAGCATATCGATGCAGCGTCTCGTTCCCCACTCAGGGAACGAGGGTTACAATAGTAACCCGAGACGATTTCCTATCCGACCAGCCTCCCACTGCAATCAGCTTACATTCCGGAGAATGGAAAAAACAGCTGCCTACATTCAAAAGGATAAGAAAGAAAATGACTCTTCTAGTTCAAGAATCTACTTGCTGCACAAACTGCCACAGACTCAGAGCGCAGCCGAGCACAGGACTCTGATAGTGGGTGAATCCATAATCAGAAACATTAGCAGCAGGGACACAACTACGTGCTGCCTTCCACAAGAAACAATTTCTGATGTAAAGAGGGAACTTCAGAACATTCTGATGAAACATAAGACTGCAAATCGACTTATCATTCATTTGAGGAAGAATAATACTCAGAAAGAGCAATCAGAACTGCTCAAGAGGGGCTTCAATTAACTTTTTGAAACAATTAGAAGACATTCATCAGTGGACCAATTCCAGCAAGAGGACCAAATCGGTTTTCAAGTTTGCTTGGGCTTAATGCTTGGCTGCAAAAAACCTGCAACATAAAACAAGTAAACTTCATTGACAACTTCAATCTTTTCTGAAGTCAGAGACAACTGTTTCATCAGGATGGCCTCCGCCCAACAAACTTGGTGCAAGAGTGCTAAAGGACAACATTTACTCCTCCCTCCATCATCCTTCAGCAGTGCATGCCAATCCACTCAACCTGAATGTCACACGCACACCTGGAAAGAGTATAAATGAACACAGGACTTCACTTCAGCACCTGAATGGACATGCGGTTGACATATCACACAAGGACAATGATAACACCACGCAGCCACAACAACCTCTGCTCACAGACGCAATCTCAGCTGAGCCCTGCCCACAGAGCTCACCACAGACATACTGTGACGGATTAGAAGTGCTTGAAGTTTCAGCACCCAAGGATGACTCTCTTGAAAACAGCCAGGAAAACCAGTACAACATATCACAGCCTCTGGTAACACCAGAGCAACAGCCCCTCTTCACCAGACACGTTATTCCTTTCTCCAGCTTCCCCACTTCTGAGCTTCTCCGAGAAATTGGAGGAACTGGTGTATGCTGGAACTAAACTATCCCACTCTTTTGCTGCGAGCCCCCAGATATCAACCAAAAAGGGGCGACCACCAAAGCCCAGCTCATCCTGCGAGATCTGCCTCTGCCACAACGCCAGGTTCCACACCCTCCTCCATCTGCTCTAGGTGAACCAAAAACAACTGATACCAGCACTCAGTGATGTGTGTCGGGTCCCCGCTATGATAACAGTTACTTTCTCAAATGTTTACAGAACAAGCGGGAACCCAGTGTTCCTGTATCTTTGTCTATTTCTGTTATATTACATGCTAGAAAGTCTTCTCGAGCCATACAGCAAACCAATATAATCTGCTGCCTATTCCATGTCAAACTAAGATTGCTGTGGGGGAAAAAATTAATACTGTCAAGTTAGCATGTTGAAAATCCGATCACTTAAAAATAAATCACTTCTAGTCAACAACTTAACCACAAACAACCTGGATTTTATGCTTCTAAATTAAACTTGGCTAGAAGACAGCTGCAGTACAACAGTCTTCGATGAAACAGCCCCTCCTAACTTTACTTTTATGAGTGTCTGCAGAGCGGGTAGGAGAGGTGGGGGTGTAGCTGTATACTCTAGATGTACTTATCAGTAAGGTTCTAAACATTTCATCGATTGTTATTAAGGACGTAGCACTGTCTGATAATTTCTGTATTTTCTTTGATAAATTGATCTCTCCTACTATTCAAGCTATATCTGTGTGTGTCAAGAAGAGATGCTTAAATGAGAACACTAGTGGGCTATTTATGAGTGCCATATCTTTAACACCAAGCATATCTGTGGACTCTGTTGTCTAAGTGGACATCATTGACCTGCAGAGTCCCTCAAGGCTCAATTCTTGCACCACTCTTGTTCAACCTGTACATGCTCCCACTAAGCCAAATAATCAAAAAGAACCAAATCGCTTACCATAGCTATGCAGATGACACAAAGATCTACTTAGCCCTATCACTTAATGATTACAGCCCCATTGACTCCCTTTGCCAATGCATTGATGAAGTCAACAGTTGGATGTGCCACAACTTTCTTCAGTTAAACAAAGACAAAACTAAAGTCATTGCATTTGGAAACAAACATGAAGTTCTCAAGGTGAACACATACCTTGACGGTAGGGGTCAAACAACTAAAAATCAAGTCAAATCTCGTTGTGATTCTGGAGTCAGGCCTTAGTTTCAGTAGTCATGTCAAAGCAATAACTAAATCAGCATACTATCATCTCAAAAATATTGCAAGAGTTAGATGCTTTGTTTTCAGACAAGACTTAGAAAAACTTGTTCATGCTTTCATCACCAGCAGGGTGGATTATTGTAATGGACTCCTCACTGGCCTTCCCAAAAAGACCATAAGACAGTTGCAGCTCATACAGAACACTGATGAAAGAATTCTGAGCAGAACCAGAAAATATGAACATATCACACTAGTCATCAGGTATTTACATTGGCTCCCAGTTACATTTAGGATTGATTTTAAAGTATTGTTACTGGTATATAAATCAATCAATGGCCAAGGACCTAAATACATTGCAGCTATGCTCACTAAATATAAACCTAACATATCACTCAGATCATTAGGATCACATCAGCTAGAAATACCAAGGGTTCACTCGAAGCATGGCGAGTCCACTTTTAGCTACTATGCCAGCCACAGCTGGAACCCCTTTCAGAAGAGATCAGATGTGCTCCTACAGTAGTCACATTCAAATTCAGACTCAAAACACATCTGTTTAGCAGTGCATTTACTGAATGAGTACTGTGCCACTGTATGTCCGACTGATTACACTATTTTATTTGGCATCCTCCTTTTTATTCTAAATTGAACTAAAATGGCACTGAGAATTGGGTAAGAGAGATGAAACCATGACCTGGGTCTGGGTCTGGGAATGTGTAATTAAACTCAAGGTTCTGTGGGGTGCGGACTGGATCGATTCCATTCCTAGAGCTTCCAAACAAATGGGTTTTTGGGGTGCGGACTGATGAGGCAGTGAACCCGAGGTTACCCCGTGAGTCAGTCTTAGAGCTCCTCCTGTCCAAATTTAGGGAAAAAATCGGGTCCATCGGAGATGTCCAATAGGTAACTTAGGCGCACCGAAAGAACACCACCGACACAGTGTAATCACCAGGGGAAGACGAAGGAGACATTGGTTTGCATTGGTGATGTCAAATGTACTGTAAATGATATGCGGCCCATGAGACTTGCACTTGGACCATAGTGCAGCCCAGTGGAAAAAAGGTTGAGAACTGGTTGAGACACCTGTTACGGTGGTGTACTTAACTCCCTAATAATTCCATCTAAATAATTTCCTCTAAATGTATTCAATACGACGTAAGCACCTTCTTTAATATAAGAAATGAACTGAATGTCAAACAATCTGATAAACATGGCGGTCATAAAAAGAAAATGGTTTCACGCAGAAATGGAGAAGGGTTTCATGAGAATCTAGGAGTTAATTTAGTGAATTTCACAACGTAATTTCTGGAGGAGTGAACCCATCTAATCTTTCAATTAACTGCCGGAGAACATAAGCAGCCGCTCACCTTAATCTGGCATCAGCTGTTTTGGCATCCCTCCACCTCCCCAACTCCACCAACATAATTAAGGCATCTTGCTACCATACTCCTCATCCAAGCATTAGTAGTCCCAGTGGAGGGCATATCTAATCTCGAGTTGAAGCTGGGTTGACAGCAGGCCAAATACGCTTAAAGATTATATGGGCAAAGGAACTCGTGAATGGACATCTGAATCGCAGAATCCATATAGAAAATTAGAAAGCAACAGCAATCAATGAAACTGAAAATGGTGTAGGCGTAATCAAAACAGACGGAGATTGAAGAAGCAGTAACAAGCCTTCATAAAGATGTCGTGGATGTCAAGTTGGCTAATGACGATGAGATTAAACAACTGAAAGACAAAATTTATGAGCTGGAAAATAATTCCCACTGCCAGAATTTACATCTTGTCGGATTTCCAGAGGGAGTGGAATGTAGAAAGGGAGTCTCTGCAGCGGCGACTGGCAGAACATGGCAAACCGCTGGCTTTTCTGAGTTAGTCTACTCTGGTATCTGGAGACAGTCAAAATCTTCAATGCAGCTAGAGAAAAGGGCAAGCTCACCTATGGCAACTCCACCATAATGATATTCCGTGACATGTCATCAACTTTGTTCAGAAAACGGCAAGAATTTTGCGCACTCAAAAGACAACTTTGCAATAACAATATCATTTGGGTAATGTTTTTAATCCTGTGACACTGAACATCCAGCTACCAGAGAGACATTTCTAGAGATCTTGGGAGCTTGCCCTCAGGGAGGCCTGGTGAGGCCTGCTACCTGATAACAAAAGGTTGGCTACCTAAAGTCCATACTAGGGATGCCTGGTGAGGCCTGCTACCTAATAACCAGAAAGTTGGCTACCTAGCCCTCAGGGAGCCCTGGTAAGGCCTACTACCTGATAGCCAGTCAGGTTAGCTGTTCAGTTGCCCATCCTTGGGAACTCACCCTAAGGGAGGCCGGGTGAGGCCCACTACCTGATAGCCAGTCTGGCTAGCTGTCCAGTTGCTTAAAGACTGTCCAGTTGCTTAAAGAGTTCAGTCTATAGATATGCGCGTTTGAATATATGTGCACAGGCATGTAGTCCTTCCCTACAAATCAACCATCAACATACTACTTGTCTGGCCTTAACATTTATAATACAGAATTTTTATCGCTTCCACGTAGCCACGCGAACCGGAATTATCCCGGGTTAATTCCTGTTGGGGATAAACAGAGAGACTAATATTAGCGTAGACGCCATTCTTCTTATAATGTAACGAGTACATCAGGATTCATGGGAAGTGTTCCCGGTTCCGGCTGACCTAATCTATGCACCCCAACATTGAATTAGTCTATAATGTGTTATGTGTATGCTAGGTCAAAGAGATGTGTTTTTAGTCTAGCTTTGAACTGACAGAGTGTGTCTGCTTCCCGGACAATGTTTTTCACGGTTCATGAATTCGCTGTCTCATCCTTGTCTCGTGTGATTGTGTATAGTGCGTGTGATTAGTGTGGGTGTGTCCTGCGATCACCGCTGATCATCAGCCTCAGCTGATTCCACTCCGGTGTTGGTTCCTGTCCTGTTTGGCGTCCTCTCGTGATCATCGTTCCAGTTTGGATTTGTCTCTTCGTGTCTTCGGTTCCTGTCGTCATCATTGCAATTCTGGATTACGGACTTCTCACTCATCTGCCATCCACCACCAGCCCGGTTGCCCATCGAGGTCACTCACCTGCCCTGTGTGTCGTGTTTGTGTAGACCTGACCTTCACTGTTTATTTATGATAAAGGTATTTTACCTGCATCTTGCTTCCTCTCGTGTTCATGACAATGTTAGGAAGACTGTTCCAAAGTTTTGGTGCTAAATGGGAAAAGGATCTACCGCCAGCAGTTGATTTTGATATTCTAGGTATTATCAACTGGCCGGAATTTTGAGATCGCCATAGACGTGAAGGACTATAGACTTTAGTGCTTTGTAAGTAATCAGCAATATTAAAAAATGTATACGATGTTTAATAGGGAGCCAAAGCAGTGTTGACAGAACTGGGCTAATATGGTCATACTTCCTGGTTCTGGTAAGAACTCTAGCTGCTGCGTTTTGGACCAGCTGTAATTTGTTTATTAAGCGTGCAGGGCAACCACCTATAATAGCATTACAATAATCTAGCCTTGATATCATGAACGCATGGACTAATTGTTTCGCATTTGTCAATGAGAGCATATGACGTAATTTGAAAAGATTGATAAAAAGTGCACATGATCATCTTTTGCCTGAAATAATATGAACAGCAGCTATGCTAATCTTTCTCCTGTTGCTTCCCTGTTTCTATCTCAGGATGCTCAGCAAGTTCACTAGAGATTACAGCACCTCCAGTGTGGATCCAGCCTCACTCATGAAGACTTCTAATGACACCAACACTCACGAAGACTTCAGATGATGGCAACTACAGATGGACATACAGAACTGCCAGATATTATCCTTATATTGCATTGGCCCGGTTTCACACACAGGTCTTAGATTAAGCCAGGATTAGGCCTTAGTTAAATTAGGATATTTAAGTAGCTTTTTAAAATGTACTTTAGAAAAAAAAAGAAGGAAAAAAACAAACATTACTGGTGTGCATCTTAAGACAAAACAATGGCACTGAAATATTTTAAGATATGTCAGTGATATGTCAAGTTGCTTCCAGTTAAGACAGTTCAAACATGCATTTTAGTCTGGGACTATCTTAAGCCTTTTCTGTGAAACCGGGGAAGGTAAAGGAAGATTTGCATGACAGTTTTGCTGACAAATAAACAGGAATATCTCAGTACACGTAACACAGAGAAAGAGTAAACATTGTTCTAACATATTACCAACATTGTAAGAATAGCGGGTTGAAAATCTGCAAACTTACCCTTTAAAAATGTTGAAGGATAGCAATTAGGACTTTAAACTAATGATTTGTATTATCTTATGGACATTACTTTGTTGCCAGAAGATGCTCTCCAGTGAGTAGCAGCCGCCTCTGGCTGATTAAAGGATATTTTGCGATTGTATAACCTTGAACATGCATTTTTTGTAAAGCTGCTATGAAACGATTTGTATTGTGAAAAGCACTATATGGTTTTACTATGGCTTTTTATTTTTTCAAACCAAGGTTCAACTAGTAGCCTAATATTGCTGTAATAATTGCAGTAAAATTATGGTAATCATGACAATAACCATGTTTTTAAACCTTGTTTGTTGTGAAACCATGGTTCATTTTGTTAGCAACTATGGTTCTCTTACGAGAGGTTCTCTCGTATTGCGTAAGTTGCTTACGCTACGGGAAAGTTCTCTTTCTTCGAGATCTGAAGCCAAAAAATTATCCTTAATTTTGCATTTATTGTCAACGCAGTGCGGCAGCCGGCAGACCATGGCAAGCTGTATAAGCGTGCTCATTGGCTGCCCGGCGGCAACTGCTTAAGCCTACCAGTGAGCCCTGCGTGACGTCACACGCGCCCTCCACACCCTTCTAACCGTCAAGATGGGTGTGGCCAGTGTGTATATAAGGAGGGCTCACAGGCTGAAAATCCGATTTTCTTGTTTTCAGCGAAGCTCTTCGCATCGCTGGATCTTGAGAAGCCGCCGCCGTTGAAACCAGCGACCAGCAAGCTTAGGACAGTGCCTGAGGAAGCCGGCCGCCTTCAGCCATCCGTGCCTGCTACGCAATCCGGCGACATATCCTTTTCTATTGCTATTACTGCTGTGTGTGTTCGCCCTGCGACACACACTTTCTCTCACTGTTCTAAAAGAGCACGAGGCGTTTTTGTCAAAATGCCTCATTTTTCCTGCGGCTCGTGCCACGCCCCGCTCAGCAACGGAGACCGCCACCTCATCTGCGCTCTCTGCCTGGGCGGCGAGCACGCCGCCACCGCACTCTCTACGGGCGGCTGCCCCAAGTGCGAAGAACTTTCAATGTCGACCCTGCTGGCTCGACTTGAAGTTTTCGACCAAGCTGTCGCTCTGCCTGTCCCTGCCGGGCCGCGCAAGAAGAAGCGCTGCTCGCAGAGACCACCGGAGACTGATGTGACTGAGGAGCTCACCGAAACCTCTCCCTCGAGTTTCTCTCTCGCCCTCTCCACCCCCCCTCCCGGCCGCTCAACCGCCGGCTCTCACCCGCGCCGCCGCCGCGTCAGGGGATGAAGCGAATGAGATAGACACCCTGTCTCTGTTCGAGCCGCGCTACTGCGCCGCTCACAAGGGATGGCAGAAGCGGGCGGTCTTGGAGCTCTCTTTGCATTACAAGAAAGCTACTCCGTCCTCGCGCGTTACTCACCGGCGAAAGGAGAACAGAGTGTTTTTGTCCCGCCGTGGCCGGACCTACCTCCCTCCATTTCTCACACATTTCTCAGTCCCCTCTTAAGTTCAGGCGACTGGAATTGTTCATATCGCAGTATACGAGCCTGTTATAAATACACGCACGCCTGCAAGCAAACGCCGTCACGAGACATGATGACGCTCTCTTATATGCTCGCTCTAACCGAAAGTTAATGTATTCTCCCCTGTGGCTCAGTGGCAGTGTTCGTTCCCGGCTCTCGCGGCGGATTAAAATTTATGCTGTTCGCTTCTCCAAGCTCGCGGCCAGCTTTTCTTACATACAGAAAGCGAACCCGCTCTCCCCCTTGTTGGGCCGCGCAGATTGCGCCGTTCACAAGGGATGACACAGCGGTCGGTCACGAGCAACGTTCAGCGTGCGCGCCTCACTCACCTGCGAAAAGAGGAGAGAGTGTTTTAGTCCCGCTGTGGCCGGACAAACAGCCAATTCTCACACATTTCTCAGTCCCCTCTTAAGTTCAGGCGGCTGGAAATATTACTATTGCAGTAAACGAGCCTGTTTTAATACATGCATACCTGCAAACAAACATGAGGTCGCTCCCTTATATGCTCGTGCTAACCGAAAGCTAATGTATTCTCCCCCGTGGTCCAGTGGTAGAATCATAGGCTTTCGTGCTAGAGACCCGTGTTCGATCCCGGCTCTCGTGGCAGATAAAAAATTATGCTGTTCGCTTCGCCGAGCTCGCGGCCAGTTTTTCTTACATACAGAAAGCGAACCCGCCTCTCACACCACTCCTACTCATGGTGCTCGAGTATTTATGAGCGTCTAAACACGAGGGAAGAAAAGACGGTTAAGGCGGCGTTCACATATCGCGCCTAAAAACGCACAGAAAACGCTAGGCGCGCCGCGTTCTCCTTTTTCCAAAGCGCTCGGGTGGTTGCGCTCCGGAGGCGTCTGTCGTTGCTAAGCTTGGTTTTTGTCACGTGACCTGCGGTGCGCTTGCGGCATTCTGAAAAGTTGAGATGTTTTTATCTCGATGCGGCGCGGACGCGCTTGGAAAAAACGAGCGCGTCGCACCGCGACCACGTCGCTTCCATTATGAGCGCGCATACCGCACGTCTACATTTGAAATAAAGAACTTGCGCGCGCAAAAGACGCGATATGTGAACAGGCCCTAAGTCCCGCTGCGGCTGGACCACAGTCAAAGCTTCACACTCTGTCAGTCCCCGTTGCCACGGCTACTGCAGATGTTTACCTCGCGCAACCACTGTTCTCACGGCGACCCAGAGAAATCTCAAATGAGCATAATGTCTGGCTGCACGGCTCACGCCGTATGTGTTTCAAATGCAGTGAATGTGCCCACGTTTCCGTGTTCACCCCTGCGCACAAGCACTATAAATCCCGTGTCTCTCACAGAGCCCTCTCTCATAAAGCAGGCAGAAGCCGCTCGAGTGTTAAAAGTAGGTCATGTGTCCACCTCACCGTGCCCACACCTACTCACTTCCCGCTCTGTCACACGGCCTCTCATGACCAGTCATGTTTTAAATGTAAGTCCTGTGCCCGCCCTCAAGCGCTCACATATACTAATGAACATTTCGCCCCCGACGCCGCCCTCGCGCGTCGCGCCTCACACTATGTTCCCCGTCCAAAGCCACCGGGACACTGTGTGTAAAACGGCCAGCTATCGCTGTGTGCGATCCGCCGTATCTAAGCACAGAGAGCGCGCGCTGCGCCCGCCCCTCCCTTTGCGCGGCGATCAGAGCCCGGAGGCCATTCTGCCCCTGGCTGCACATGCAAAAGCATGGGAAGCTATTCTAGGCGCATCAGAATGGGTGCTAAGCACAGTAAAAAAGGGCTATACTCTGCAGTTCGCTCGCCGCCGATCCCCCCCCCCCCACCCCCGTGCGCTTTCAGGCGCGTACCGAGACGAGAGTGAATGGAGAAGTAGCACATCTACTTCGAGCAGAAATAGCGACACTTCTGTGCAAAGGGGCTATAGAACCGGTTCCCACTTCTATGAGCGAGTCAGGCTTTTACAGCCGTTATTTCCTCGTTCCCAAGAAGGACGGAGCTCTCAGACCGATTTTGGATCTGAGATATTTGAACAAAGCTCTTATGAGAAGACCATTCAAAATGCTCACAACCAGTCAGATCCTCACGCAAATTCGCCCGAGGGACTGGTTTATCTCTCTTGATCTAAAAGACGCATACTTTCAGATCCAGATAATACCCCGTCACAGGCCATTCTTGAGATTCGCCTTCGACGGTCAGGTATATCAATACACCGTCCTGCCGTTCGGCCTGTCTTTAGCACCCCGTACATTCACAAAGTGCATGGACACGGCTCTCGCTCCCCTGAGAGGTCGGGGAATGCGAATTTTGAACTATTTGGACGATTGGCTGATCCTAGCACAGTCAGAGGACGAGCTCATCGCTCACAGAACAGTGCTTCTCAGCCACCTGGAAAGCCTGGGGCTTACGGTAAACTGGACCAAGAGCTCATTATTGCCCAGTCGATCAACCTCCTTTCTGGGTTTGGATCTGGACTCTGTGGCAATGACGGCCCGCCTGTCGACACAGCGCGCACATTGCATTCGACGCCTGGCCGCGTCCTTCCAGCCGGGCAGCACCGCACCTCTCAAGACATTTCAGAGGATGCTGGGTTGCATGGCTTCAGCTGCAGCAGTGCTTCAGCTGGGTCTATTGCGTATGCGCCCGCTACAACGCTGGTTGAACGCCCAAGTGCCTCACAGAGCCTGGGCTTCCGGCGGCATTCGAATCAGAGTGACTCAGAGCTGCATTTCAGCACTGAAGCCCTGGTTAGCGGCCGACTGGTACCAGCGGGGAGTGACAATAGAAGCCGTCTCGTACCGCAAAGTTATCTCAACGGACGCTTCCACCTCAGGTTGGGGCACTCTTTTCGAGGGCAAGCCGGCGTTTGGCCTGTGGTCAGACCAGGAGAAATGCCTCCACATAAATTGTTTGGAGATGATAGCGGTCGAGAACGCGCTCAAGCGCTTTCTCCCATTCATACGGGATCACCATGTGCTAGTCCGCTCGGACAACATGTCCGTGGTATCCTATGTGAACCGACAGGGCGGTGTCAGGTCCAGGAGCCTGTGCAAACTGACAGAACGCCTTCTCGTGTGGGCTCACCGCTCATTGCGCTCGCTGAGAGCCGCGCACGTGCCAGGCCACCTGAATGTGGGCCCAGACAGACTGTCCAGAGACATCATTCCCCCGGGAGAATGGTCCCTGCACCCTCAGACAGTCCAGCTCCTCTGGCGCCTATTTGGCAGAGTGGAGGTCGACCTCTTTGCGTCGAAAGACAACGCTCACTGCCCAATATTTTTTTCGAAAAGCGAAAGTCCCAAACCTGGCCCAGCCTCCCGCTGTACGCTTTCCCCCCGATCTCCCTGTTAACACAGGTTTTAACGAGTATCAGGGAAATGCAACACCCAGTGCTCCTTATAGCCCCGCGTTAGGAGAACCAAATCTGGTGGCAAATCTGAGGCTGTCGCACTCACCCCCATGGCCGATCCCGGTGAGAAAGGATCTCCTCTCTCAAGCCGGTGGATCAATCTGGCATCCCCATCCGGAGCGATGGTCTCTGCATGCATGGGTAATCAACGGATACCCGTTGACCTGCCAGAAGGGGTCGTGAACACGATCACGCAGTCTAGAGCTCCCTCCACGAGACGGCTCTATGCGTCTAAATGGACTGTGTTCTCTAAATGGTGCGCTACTAAGAGCTTTGATCCACGCACATGTAGGGTTCCGCAAGTGCTCTCCTTCCTACAGGAGCTGTTGGAGAAGGGCAGGTCCCCTTCCATGCTCAAAGTGTATGTGGCGGCTATTGCAGCGTTCGCTGAGACGACGCGCAGCCGGGCAATCGGAAGGAATGAGCTTATTATCCGTTTCCTCAGAGGAGCCAGGCGGATGAATCCCCCGCGGCCCCCCTCGGTTCCTATTTGGGATCTGTCCTTGGTCCTGGAGGCCCTGAAGGCTTTTCCTTTTGAACCGCTTGAATCTGTGGATTCAAAGTACCTTTCGCTCAAAACCGTTTTTCTGATAGCTCTGTCTTCAGTAAAATGCGTGGGGGATCTGCACGCGCTATCTGTTAGCCCTGCATGTCTTGAGTTCGGACCGAATGACTCAAAAGTCATTCTCAGACCGAGACATGGGTATATCCCCAAAGCGATTGGTACCCCCTTTAGGGCACAAATCATCTCCCTTTCGGCTCTGCCAGCATCCGATAACGGGGACAGTGATAACCTCCTGTGCCCTGTTAGGGCGCTGAGAGTTTACATCACGCGCTCCGCCGCTTTCAGGCGTTCCGAGCAGCTCTTCGTTTCTTTTGGTGGACGCACCAAAGGTCTCGCCGCCTCGAAACAGAGCCAATTCAGGTGGATAGTGGACGCGATTGCAGCAGCTTACGCCTCCAAACACCTGCAATGTCCTTTGGGTATC
Source organism: Abramis brama (assembly GCF_963993115.1). Lineage (NCBI taxonomy): Eukaryota > Metazoa > Chordata > Actinopteri > Cypriniformes > Leuciscidae > Abramis > Abramis brama. Next base: position 6,747,943 of record NC_139974.1, read on the forward strand.
AGAGCCCACTCCACTAGAGGCATGGCCTCTTCGTGGGCCTGGTCCAGCGGAATTTCTATTCACGATATTTGTATGGCGGCGGGCTGGGCCTTATTTCTTAATGTGTGGGGTTTATTTTGAAGTGATTACACCTGTACATTGTTAAACCTGCTATTTGCTTTGCTGTGTAAATCTCATGTGATTATGTGCTGTTAGATCATATGCTATGTGACTTTATTGGTGTGAATCGGGTGATAGCTTCCCTTTTCATTCGCTGTCCAGCCAGGGGGCGCCAGACTGTGACATTTCCTCCTAGCCTTGAATTGAAGCAGTCAGTCTGTTTTCACTTCTTGATTATGCATATAATTACGTATAGTTTTTAAATTGCTGTATAAATAAATTTTGTATTTTTATACGATTTTTTGTGTTTGTCTGTTACTTGTGTATAACAAGGGTAAAACTCCTGCGTGTTTCTGAATAATAACTTTAGCCTACATAAATAGATTGATTAAAAAAATATATACATTATAATAATAAGGAAATTACGGTATAGCAATTTATTTTGCGGACCCTCTGGCTATTGGTAATGGACCTCATTTTGAGAACCGCTGTTGTAAAATATACCATTATTGCAAATATTTTAATGTTCTTTCCTGTAGTAGAACAGTGTTACATTGATTAACAAACAATTGCAGACAGTGTTCTTACTGTACTCCAGTTTCAGTGAGAGTTTGGCTGTTCACCCAAACCCAGCGTCCTTCAGTGTCCAGATCATTGAGACCAATCCAGTAATGGTCTTTAATTTCAGAATTCAGAAACATCTAATAGAGAAAATGTACATAATTCACAATTCAGTGAAAACTAAAAATTCAGTGGTAAGATGTGATTTTGTAATAAACATTTACAAAAACAGTTTTGTATATTGTACCTGTTTATTTGGTGCAAAAGAAAGTATAGTTGTCTTACCTGTTCTGATTGGCTGGCTATGGTCACCAGATCGGCTCCTTTTGAAACACAGAAAGCACGACTGCTTGACCAGGTTAGCTGATCAGAGCTGAAGAAATACAACTTTCCACCCCAATCTCTCAACTTCATGTCACTGTTCAAAAACTGTGCTGTGAATGCTGAAATATATTATAATTTAATATATATATATATATATATATATATATATATATATATATATATGTATGTATATATATATATATATATATATATATATAAACATATGAAAATGACACATTCCTCAGATCATAACAATCTTGAAGTTAATTAAAGTTTGGCTTAATGTGCAGACATTTTCAAACACTTTGTCTAAACCTGTGTCATGTGTCTAGAAGAGAAATATAGCTCACCTTTGTAAAATAACAGTTGCTCTCTAACTCTGGTGTAGTTGTCTGTGAGCTCTTTCACCATGACTGATACAGAAAGTTTTGAATAACATAATATAAAAAAATACAAAAAAATATATATATATTTTTTAAAAAAAGACAAAATCACTAGTGATTTCTCTTTACAAACTGTTAATGAAATGTTGTAGGCCTACTAGGTGCGCATTAAATATATTTTACTCACTTGTGCTGTTGGTCTTATGGGCAGACAGTTGCACTGAAACATTGCCATCTGATTAGAGAAAAACAATTGCAGATGTGTTTAGAATTCAGAAACCCCTGTTTTTAGCAAAACTGTAGGCTGTTGAGTGAACTGCAGCCAGCAACTGCACGATTTCCTCTCAATAATCAGTGGTGAGAAGCAGCAGTTAAGAAAGCATCTGATTATAGCAATGTGGATATATTTGCAATAAAAAAGTGTCTAATACATTAAAATTCTTACATATAGCCCCTTTAAGACTATAAACAAGAGCCCGTTAGAAACAATGATTACTGAGTGCTAGGGGATACACTTTGCTCATGAGCTGAGATGATACACTATATTGGGTTTACGAGAACAAGACGAAATTAAGGAACACTATAAAAAATCTTCAGTGACAAAATATGACTGGAACATTTTTATTTTTTTTTGGACAATCACAAAATGCAAAACAATGCAGGTGCATTTTCCTTATCTACAGCTGTCACTAACGATTAACGTGTAATCAGATAATATTTAGTGATAATAAAAGGGAAAACCTTTTAAAATGACTTAAAATAAATAACAACAATGAAGCAATAATTGGTTTAAATAAAGTATCAAAAACAGGCATTTTATGGTTTTATTGAGCAACACTGATTAAAAACCAATTTAATACAAACAACTTTTAAATATACTGTCATAAATAGAAGAGAACAGATGAGGCAATTAGTAAATATAAAGCTTTATTGCAGGAGAAAATGAAGAAGAGCTGGGAGGCGACACAGGTGAGTCAGGCAAATGATGATCTGGTGTAAACTTTGCTGGCTGGTGTTTCTCTGTGCAGGTGAAGACTTGTGATGGTGGCGAACACAACAGGATACACGTAACACAGATGATGGCAGGCTAGTTCAGGCAAGTACAAGTTGGGTCTGTAGAGCTTGTCATATACAAGACCAGTCAATGAGGTGAAGGAAATGATGGTTTATACATGGTGTGTTGATAAGTGCGTGCAGGTGATCAGAACTCGGGTGATTGAGGTCCTGTTTACACGTACATGGTTATTTTGAAAAACGGAGACATTTCCCTTCGTTTGCGCCCTTCGTTTACACGCAAACGGAGGATTCGCCAATGAAACCGATTCTTTCTAAAAACTCCGGCCAGAGTGGAGATTTTGAAAATCTCCGTCTGCACGTTTGCATGTAAACTGAGAAAAACAGAGTTTTAGGCAGCGACGTCACAGAATGTGACTATTTTCGGGATTCTGATTGGCTAAGGTGGGCTTGAGTTTCTCGTTACACTGCCACCTACAGGTTTGGCATGCTCTTGACAGCATATACACAGGTTCGTGTGCACGATGTTATTTTTGAAAACGAAGAGGGGTGAAATGTCCGTTTATGAAAATAGCCATCCACATTTAAACGTAGCCTGAGAACGAGTTGGTGGAGTGTGGTAATCTGGTGCTAATGGCTGGAGTGATGTGTTGCGTCTCAATTCGCCTACTTGTACTACGCCCTTTAAAGTATTTACTCTTTTTGTGAAGAAAAAGTAGATACTTTTGAGTGTGTAGCAGAAAGTAGACAAGCTTTGGGACACACTACCACATCATACAATTGCGTCTTTATCAGTTGTTCCTGACACAGTAAACTGGACTGTCAATCATCTTGTCAAAGATAAAATCCTCCACATTTTATTTAATTTAATTTCCTACCGTATCAGAGAGAAATGCAGTAGCACGTTGATCTGCTGCCGTGGGTATTTCATGCGGAGACCATCATCATATTAAAGGGCACCTATTATGACTATTTTCACAAGATTTAAAATAAGTCTCTGATGTCCCCAGAGTAGGTATGTGAAGTTTTAGCTCAAAGTACCCAACAGAAAATTTTTACAGCATGTTTAAATTGTAATTTTTTGGGGCTCAGAAAAATGCGCCGTTTTAGTGTGTATCCCTTTAAATGCAGATGAACTGCTGCTGTCCGCACAGGGGGCGGAGCCTCACAAGCTTGCGCTCAGAGCCAGACAATCTCATCTGATAATATCAGAAGAGAAACTCTCAGTTGCGGTGTTCATTTCATTCGGAGTCGGACAATAATGCCCACAGAGCCAGAGAATATATGCTGTATGGAGATAGAACAGGTATAGTTTAGTTTAATTACGGTTATAACTTATTTGTCATCTGCTTTTATCTACTAATAATACAAGCCTGCTGTGGCAAACCCTGTCCGAATGATGACCAAAATATACTGATGAGTTCAGTGAAGTTTATTGTACATCACACAAAAGATGAAGCGTTAGTTTTACTCCAGAGAATCACAGTAAGAGCTGAATAAACACAGTATAAGAAGTGAGCATTAAAGTCTAATCCATAAACTCTCTCTCTCTCCCTTTCATTATCATCAACATACACAGCGAAGTACACAAAACACTCGTTACAACTAACAGTAAACAAATATATACACACCTTTTCAGTGGGTGCTTAATAAACTGGTAAACCTTATATCCGTAAAACGACTCGATGAGCTGTCATAAAGTGCGCGCTCTCACTTTCATTTCTGCCGTGATCAGTAACGTTAGGCCTGTCGCTCCGGAAACCGTAAGCTGGATCACGAACAGTACAGATCCATCCTCGAGTAACAACAAGAGTAAATGAAGACTGCTATGTTCATTCTTACATCCAACAACAAAACACCTCAATCGCTTAGGAGACATTCTTGTCTACAGCGGCTCAAGCGTCGAAACAATGGAGGACTCTGTGTCCAGCTCACTCAGGGCGGGGCTATGCTCAAACTGCAGTGTCAAACAACAGTCATGGGAGGGGCCTGTGCAATTCTACGTCACATTGCATAGAATCTTAGAACAGCTCATTCTGAGACAGTGCTTATGATTTATTAAGATTGTAAAAAAAACACTGGGTGGATTTGTATCATTCTAGGGTGGTTTTGCTCACACACTGCCAACACACATTTATGTTCAAACACCATGTATAAGTGAATTTTGCACAATTGGTGCCCTTTAATACATTATGATGAATTTAAAAGTTAATGGCCAAACGGATCTTTATAAAAGTTTTTTTTTTATTTTTTTTTTTATCAGGTTAAACTTTGATTAGTCACTCAAACCTTTATCTACACCTCCCACCGTCGTCGTGCACATCAGCCATGTTTTGTAGTTTTTTAAAACTTTTTGTTGTAGTTCCTCCAAAGCACAATGGGTTGTGGGCAATATTTGCCTTCAGAGTGTGCACGGATATAAACTTCGAAAATCCACCGGAAATAGTAGACCATCCAGGGACTTCTGGCATACACTTTTCAACATACTATGCTTTGGGACACTTATTTTAATCTCACCTACTGTTTAGGATGGATAGTATGGACATTGAGACGCAGGGATGGTGTTGTTGATGGATTATAAAATCCGCCAGCGGCCTGGTGATTGTTGTTTCACTTTACAGCAAGATCAAATACTTGTTTCTTATTGGCCAATAATATTAAAATTAAACAATATTTAATTCAAGTTCATCTTTACTATTTGACTTCTTTATGATAGAAATGCTACAGCCACTGTAATTTCTTGAACAAGAACATGTGGACATCAAAACATGCAAACTCAGATTTAAACCAGGGTTTAAACCTTTATTTTGAAATCGCGATCACATGTTCACATATCACATATTTAGAAAAAATACAGATAAATATAGATACTGATGTTTTCTCATGTGTTAGTGTAGGTTTATAAATGATAGCACTATGATATGCTATATTATGATTGTTTTAATATACAGTATTGAGCAGCCTTAGAAAACGATCTAATAATGCGGATAATAATAATAATAATGCACCATTTCCGGTATTTAATTTAACTCGACTTTAAACGATTGTGACAGTCCCAGTTTTTAACTCTCTGGTACTTGTCTAAGAGCTCTCTCTCAGAGTCGGATACAGAAGACATTAATAAACAAAGCAACCAATTAAAAATGAGAGGTTGTTTTAGTACAGTCCACGAAAGTCTGTTTGTTCCTCAGGGTAGGCTAATTTTTTTAGCAGCTTTATATCTGTCAAGTGTTAACAATTGCAACCCACAGGAAATCAATCAGAAAGCTGTACCCTAACTCTTGTATAAGTGTATAACTGTCTTAAATGTGGCTGTTTTCATCAGAGCAAAAGATCAAATAGAGCAAGAATTATACTCACACATGAACCCCAGAACACACAGACCTCCAAGAGCCAAAACAAGAGAGACACAGAGGACGATCAGAAGAACTTTAGTCCGCTTTGAGGAAGTAACTTGATTCCCTGTGATTAGAAATCAAATGTGATGACTGAATTCCAGCGTGATTCAATAGTACAACGTTGACAATTTTATTAAATATTTAATTGGCAGAATAGTTTGGCTTGAAAACATTCACAGATCCTTTTAACATTAAAACAAACATTGTTATTTTTCTGTATTTAAAAAAGACTGAATAAGCAATCTTTATTAGGCCTGGGGGGCACCTAAAACAAATTATTATAATTTTGGCCACAATATATATATATATATATACACACACACACATCACACACACATATACAGTATATATATTGTGACGATCCAAGGGTCTGTGGTACTTTATTTTGTCCAGCAGGTGTCTATGGGTAACACTTTTTGTGTCTTCAGGTTAAATGCTGTGACGCAGGTGTGGGGAATTGATGGTGATTAACCATGCTGCTTATAAGATGCTGGCTTTGTCAACCTCTGGATTCAAAAGCTTGGGGTTTGGTCGCTGCAGTTCTTGCTGTTCGGTTGCCATGCTGACTCACCCTCTCCAGTCCAAGGCTTGATGTTGTTGGTTTTTGCATCTTTATATTTTACTTTTTGTTTGATGTAGTTATGTCTGTTTTCTTGATTAAATACTTGTTGTTTCAAATTTGATTACGTGTTTGGCCTCCCCATTCATGTTGCTACTCCTTGAGCCAAGAGTTCGTAACAATATATATACGTATACGTATACATGTCAGTGCTTGTCATTTTCTGGGCTCCATTCAAGTTTTTGACAGAGGGCGGAGCTTCAAGAGCTTGTGTGTGTTAGCAGCTCTGATTACCTCACACAGACAAGCTCTAAAATGTCAGAAACTGTTCTGCCTTTTATGTTTAAACTGGAGTCGGACAATGATGGAGAGACGATGTGACAACATGTAGAATGCAACAGGACGTTTCTGAATGGTTAGTTGATGAATTTATGTTGCTGATGTGGAGTTAACTATCTTCAATTAGCATATTCTGTCATGATAATCTATAAAATCGCTTGTGTGGGAACTGTTGTAAGATGCCTACAGAGTGACATGCTATTGCATTTGTGTTCCATACTGTATTGCATGTGAAAAGATGGATGCGACAGCTTGAGCAGACTCACAAATGTTCTCAAGTTTAACAACTCTTCATCTTCTCAACATAGACTGCATGTTCCCGGGGGTGGGGTTTATGTAAATGTTAGGGTTAGTGATGTCACTAACCTGGGAGGAATGTCGTGTAGTCCCTACCAGCCGTTTGTTGTAGTCCTTAAAAAACAATTTCTTAAAGAGCAAATATCTTCCTTTGCTTTGAACTTTGAGTGTTGTAACTTTGCAGATGTTATAAACTGGACTCATGACTTTTCTGTAAAGCTGCTTAATAACTATGTGTATTGTGAAAAGCGCTATACAAATAAATGTGAATTGAAATTAATTGAACGTCAAAGATGCCAAAATGTGCTTAAAAAGTTTTCCTCTCTCGCTACCCTTGATGGTGGGGTGGTCAGTAGGTTCGTGGGGATTCCCCAGTAGGAGTGTGTAGTTGCAGTGCATGCCTGCAATGTGCTGCCACCTGGTGTGGTCATCCATAGTTCCCATCCAGCACTTGTGAGACAACAGCAGTTCGCTGCTAGGGCTTATAGTGCTGCTGGTTAGGCCACCTCCGCCCTGCACGCAATGATGCCCTGCAAGTCTAAGGACCCAAATACACGAGGCGGGTTGATGCAGGAACTGCGCATGATGTCTGACCTTGATCAAATCACAGCACAGGCATCTGGTTGGAGGATGTCCACCTTGGTGGCCCAGAAATACCCCTGGCTAAACATTGTAGGGGTGTGAGATTTCGACAAAACACACTTTCTCGATGCTCACATCTCACAAGGTGGCCTTTTTGGCAACGCTGCTGAGGAGTGTGCCCAGCAGTTCTTGGCAGTCCAGAAGCAGGCTGAGGCAATCAAGAGCCCGCACCGAACTGCTACCAGGCCATTGTGAGCTGCCCCTCAAGGGGGTCGCACACCGAACGAGAAGCGCAGCGCCACGTCTTTAAAATTCAAACACATTATTCCATTTGGTGTCTGTCCGCGGTGGTCAGATATGGCTCAGGACCGTGTTCAAAATCCTGCCACGCCATTGAGCGCCATTTACATAGTTGTATATTTGTACATTTATAATACAGATGTACATACAAATGTACATTTATTTGTCTCAAATCGTCGTTAATGTACAGTGGGGAGAACAAGTATTTGATGCACTGCCAATTTTGCAGGTTTTCCCACTTACAAAGCATATAGAAGTTTGTAATTTTTATCATAGGTTAGGGCTTGCATAGACTAGTCGAGTAGTCGATAGATCGACTACTTCAACCACTAGTCGACGCTGTCGGAAACAATCGACTACTCGAGCGTCCATTAAACATAAATGAATTAAAAATGGCTAACGTCACCAACAGACACCACGCGTCAGATGTGTGGAAGTATTTCATCAAGGATGACAAAAATATTGTAATTTGGCCAACTCTGCAAGAGGCCGTTCACATATTGCTTCTAAAAACGTGTGGAAAGCGCGCGCGGCCGTGCCGCTGTCTCCTACAAGCGCTTGCGCTCCCGTGGCGTCTGTCGTTGCTATGCAACCAAACTGCGCTCTACATGATGACGACCAAGAAGTATAATTCAGCAAAGGATTAATTTATTTCTAGCCCTTGCATTAGCTTTACTAGATATATTTCTGGAGATGAAAAGGAAAAACCCGCCTGGAAAAACTAGCGCACCACGTCCGTTGCTTTCATTATGAGCGCGCTCGCCGCCTACATTTGAAATAACGACCTTGAGCGCGAAAAAGACGCGATAACGGCCCCTAGAAGCAGACGTCTGAAATGAAAGGCAAGAACGGCTATTTATTTGGCTTTAGACTGTTACATGAAAATTTAAAAATGAAATGTCATAATTATAATGTTTTGAGAGTTTACTTATGTAATTGTTGCATTAGGCTATGAATTAATAAATGTTTATTGATAAGATCTAGCCATTTCATGTCTTTTCATTTACAGTAGCATAAACAACGAGTAGTCGAGTAACTCGAGTATTGTTTTAATAAGAAATCGACTAGCAGAAATCAGTAGTCGTGCAACCCCTATCATAGGTACTCTTCAACTGTGAGTGACGGAATCTAAAACAAAAAATCCAGAAAATCACATTGTATGATTTTTAAGTAATTAATTTGCATTTTATTGCATGACATAAGTATTTGATACATCAGAAAAGCAGAACTTAATATCTGGTACAGAAACCTTTGTTTGCAATTACAGAGATCATATGTTTCCTGTAGTTCTTGACCAGGTTTGCACACACTGCAGCAGGGATTTTGGCCCACTCCTCCATACAGACCTTCTCCAGATCCTTCAGGTTTCGGGGCTGTTGCTGGGCAATACAGACTTTCAGCTCCCTCCAAAGATTTTCTATTGGGTTCAGGTCTGGAGACTGGCTAGGCCACTCCAGGACCTTGAGATGCTTCTTACAGAGTCACTCCTTAGTTGCCCTGGCCGTGTGTTTTGGGTCATTGTCATGCTGGAAGACCCAGCCACAACCCATCTTCAGTGTTCTTACTGAGGGAAGGAGGATGTTGGCCAAGATACATGGCCCCATCCATCCTCCCCTCAATACGGTGCAGTCGTCCTGTCCCCTTTGCAGAAAAGCATCCCCAAAGAATGATGTTTCCACCTCCATGCTTCACGGTTGGGATGGTGATCTTGGGGTTGTACTCATCCTTCTTCTTCCTCCAAACACGGCGAGTGGAGTTTAGACCAAAAAGCTCTATTTTTGTCTCATCAGACCACATGACCTTCTCCCATTCCTCCTCTGGATCATCCAGATGGTCATTGGCAAACTTCAGAGGGGCCTGGACATGCGCTGGCTTGAGCAGGGGGACCTTGCGTGTGCTGCAGGATTTTAATCCATGACGGCGTAGTGTGTTACTAATGGTTTTCTTTGAGACTGTGGTCCCAGCTCTCTTCAGGTCATTGACCGGGTCCTGCCGTGTAGTTCTGGGCTGATCCCTCACCTTCCTCATGATCATCTTGCATGGTGCCCCAGACCGAGGGAGTTTGACCTTCATCTTGAACTTCTTCCATTTTCTAATAATTGCGCCAACAGTTGTTGCCTTCTCACCAAGCTGCTTGCCTATTCTGCCGCACTAAGGCAAAAGGTCGTAACTTAAATTTTTGGCGAAAATGAGTTATTGTAATTTTTAGGACAATAAACATAAGTTTTATCATATATACAAACATCAAGTTTAAATTCGATTGTTTTTTGGGTGGAATAAGATTATGTTTTTGCCGTAACTTCAAAAAGCCAAGGGGAAACTATGGTAGAAGCCTGTAACGTCAGTTACGGCTTTATGCCTTCATTTCTCGCTGCTCCTGAACACTCGAATGAAGTTACGGGTGCGCTGCCGTGAAGTTACGGCACTCTGCCTTGTTCTAACCGACCATCAAAGTATTGCCGTGCTGGAGTTACGGGGTTATGATGTAGCAATTAAATCACCTCAGACACACACGTACATTTTTCACAGTGATTGCTTTTGTTAGGTTTGAAGAATGGCATACTCTCGGGGGAAAATGTTGGTGGAGATGGCTTTGAATCTTTAACATCCAATAATAGCTAGCGGTAGCCTTAAGCTAGCGATACTACTTCACAAACTAGACACAAACACTTTTCGAGCCATAATCAACAATTTATCCAGTAACAAGCGCTGAATAGAGCAGGCTTGTATGATATCTTAATTCACAGCCCGTAATACAAAGCTACATGTACAACTGAAATAAAATATGCTTCTCAGTCTAGCTCTCGCCTGCCAATGACAGTCCACTCCACTGACTGAAAACTACGCGAGTTGGTTGGTTGGAGCCGCAACGACACACCCATTATACACCAGCAACAGGAATAATTTAGAGCCTACCTTTTGTTGAACCTTGGTTAAAATCCATGTCAAACAACCGACGAGAAAGCAAATCCATTACATCCACCACGAGTTTTTAAAACTTGCTACCGGCTCTAAAACTGAAGTGTGTGTGTGTGTGTGTGTGTGTGTGTGTGTTCGTGCGCGCGTGAGAGAGAGAGAGGCGCGGACGCGATCCCACTGTTCGTTCGATCGCGCCCGCACCTCTCTCTCTCTCTCTCTCTCTCTCTCTCTCTCTCTCTCTCTCTCTCTCTCTCTCTCTCACACACACACACACACACACACACACACACACACACACACACACACACACACACACACACACACACACACACTCTTCAGTTTTAGAGTCAGTTTTTCAAAAAAAAAACTTTAAATGTTCCACATCTTTTATACTTTAGTGATGTTAATCAACTTTGTTTTATGAAATTCATGTTAATTAAAACCATTCATGCTTTTCCAACTATTCTCACTACTTTAACTTTAACTACTTTACTCTTGTTGATACATGTAAAGCCATTTTTATCATAGTGAGTCCAATTTTAATATTGCTTACATTTTAAGCATAACATTGGCTATAAACTAGAAGTTAAGGTATTTTGCCTTGGTATGACCAATTGTCATTTTGTGGGCAATGCTAAGGCAGAATACAGTAACTTCCGAAAAAGGGTCAAAGGTCAAATTTGATTTCAACATTTTTTTGTAGATGGGTTAATAAAGGTATACACTACAACATGTGAAAATTACAATATTATACCGATAACTCAATTGCCAGGACATTAAGATAACTTTAAAGTCATTTTTCTCAGTTTCACACTCTGGTGAGTTAAGGTCTTTTGCCTTAGTAGGGCAGTATTGTGCTGTAGCCCATCCCAGCCTTGTGCAGGTCTACAGTTTTATCCCTGATGTCCTTACACAGCTCTCTGGTCTTGGCCATTGTGGAGAGGTTGGAGTCTGTTTGATTGAGTGTGTGGACAGGTGTCTTTTATACAGGTAACGAGTTCAAACAGGTGCAGTTAATACAGGTAATGAGTGGAGAGCAGGAGGGCTTCTTACTGGTTGGTAGGTGATCAAATACTTATGTCATGCAATAAAATGCAAATTAATTATTTAAAAATCATACAATGTGATTTTCTGGATTTTTGTTTTAGATTCCGTCTCTCACAGTTGCAGTGTACCTATGATACAAATTACAGACCTCTACAAGTTTTGTAAGTAGGAAAACCTGCAAAATCGGCAGTGTATCAAATACTTGTTCTCCCCACTGTATATACTGACTTCACCCTGTGCTGCAATATACATTTAGTTTTACATTAATTTACAGATATCAGCAGCGTGGATGAAAACTGCTGATGTTATCGGATTTTCAGGTGATATTCTCAATTCATTCAGTTAACGGACGCTCTGAGGTAAAGTGTTCAGACTGCAGACTTAGCAACAATTCTATTTAATTGTACAGTACAATCATAACATAGTACAGACATTATGTTAATTCCATAATGTCCTTAAACATAACAATATTGCTGGCCATAAACTGAGAAAGTGCGCATCCGGTGTGCAATATCTCGAGTTCTCCTAGACGCGATGCGGCGCTGCGCTTCTCGTCCGGTGTGCAACCCCCTTCAGTCTGCAGTCCTTCCTTTCAGGGTGCGCGATGCACGACACTATACCTTGCCACCCTTAGCCCCCCTTTTGTCGCCAGTCCATATGTGTAATTTCCACATGATAGTAGAACCTCGGATTCAGGAGGAACAGTGCGGTTTTCGTCCCGTTTGTGGAACACTGGACCAGTTCTATACCCTCTCCAGGGTGCTGGAGGGTTCATGGGAGTTTGCCCAACCAATCTACATGTGCTTTGTGGATTTGGAGAAGGCATTCGACTATGTCCCTCGCGGCATCCTGTGGAGGGTGCTCTGGGAGTATGGGGTTGCGGGTCCTTTGCTAAGGGCTGTCCGGTCCCTGTATGACCGGAGCAGGAGTTTGGTTCACATTGCCGGCAGTAAGTCAGACTTGTACCCGGTGCGTGCAGGGCTGCCCTTTGTCACCAGTTCTGTTCATAATTTTTATGTAAAGAATTTCTAGGCGCAGCCTAGACAAATATAGTCTCAGGCTGTGCATAGAGATCGATTTAAGATTCAAACTCTCCGACACAAAAACATACTGTGAATTCTGTTAAATGTTGAGCACAGCATACAAATATCCACACTATTGCAAATGTGACATTGAATGTATACAACAGTTTTAACAAACGAAAGGTTTTAATATTAAGATATGTTAATTTTAAACAGTATTGTCAGTATTTTTTGCAACAAAATAATAGCTCCAACGAAAACTTCACATAGACTCTCTGGGGACATCAGAGACTTTTTTTTTTACATCTTGTGAAAAGGGCATTATACCATCCCTTTAAAAGCATCACTTTGTTTTTACCATCATTGCATATTTCTCTATTGAATTTTTTTTTATTTAAAGCATTATTTATGTTATAAAGGTATTTGTAAAGGTAAAAAATGCACTGGAAAATCGATTTAAGGGGGCAAATATTGTCAAAGGTGAGACTGAGGAGTGGGGGTATGCAGAAGGATGTTAAAAGTGATCTATATGATATCCATTTAAACAACATAGACTAAAAAATATATAGACTGAAATCGCAAAATGGCCTTAAACTACAGGGTGGGCCATTTATATGGATACACCGTAATAACATGGGAATGGTTGGTGATATTAAAGTCCTGTTTGTGGCACATTAGTATATGTGATGGTCACCACCCATCTTGAGGAGTTTGCCCCCTCACATATACTAATGTGCCACAAACAGGACTTTAATATCAACAACCCTTCCCATGTTATTACGGTGTATCCATATAAATGGCCCACCCTGTATATTTAATTTTGAGCGAGACTTATCAGCAATGAACAGGGTAAGTGATTTTAAACCGTAATGCAAGAAAGCACAATTTGAAAATTGTCAGTTAATTTTCTCTTGTGCTATCTTACAATATTGTTATGCAAGTTTGTTTCTATATTTCATATCAAAACTGACATGCGAAATTAAAGGGATAGTTCACTTTGAAATAAAATGTTGGTATGTTTTAGCTTACCTGAAGGGCATCCAAGATGTAGGTGTCTTTTTTTCCGCAGTAGTTTCAATTTTGATATTTTTAGGTCAAACCGTTCTTGTCTGACTCTGTGCATGCTATTTGAGACCGTGACCATAGACCTGCATGATATGACTGTCAGACATGAACGGTTTGACCTAAAAATATCAAAATTGAAACTACTGCGGAAAAAAAGACACCTACATCTTGGATGCCCTTCAGGTAAGCTAAAACATACCAAAATTTAATTTCAAAGTGAACTATCCCTTTAACTTCAAGGAGAGCACCTTGCTGCATGTTTAAGGATTAGTATAAACTGACCTACCCCTGAAGCTATCAGACAGGCCTTAGAAAGTTTTTCTTTCAAAGCAGAGAAAAATTCATTGCTCAGAAACGGTCAACTTTGTAAATAGTTTTGGAAATCTGAAGATTTCATTATGAAAATATTTGTCCATGGCATGCTTGTAGTAAAATTTTATGAATATGAAATGATGCATAATATGAATTCCTACAGTATTTCTAAATTATTTGTTAATGATAATGAGTATTTTCTGTAATAAACAGAGTTCATAAACCTTTGTTTGACTAGTTTATTCTGAACCCACTCAATAAGCTTTGTGTCGCTCCACACCGTCCTGCCCACCACCACAAGTAAATTCTCAACCTATGGGAAACACTGGTTTGATATGTCATTTTTCATAAAGGTTGACAGGCTGAAAGGTTCTGTTATTATCTTTGTTTTTACAAAACATTTACTGCTAATAATATTATGATCCATGTGGAGACATTACCCCACAATAGGGAATACCAGGACAACACACACACACACACACACACACACACACACACACACACACACACACACACACACACACAGAAACTGCATAGATACTTCATTATTTAATCACACTGTCTTCACGGCAGGTTGTGTTGGCTGTAGTCAGATGAATTGAACTGTTTTTTTTTTTGTTTGTTTTTTTTTGTTTTTTTTTATGTACCAGTGGTCACACTGCTGTAGCTGAAAAAAGTAAGGCATGTTTAACAAGATTTCATCTTTAATATGAATTAGTCTGTCTGAACGTTTCATAGTTTTTACTTTTAAGTATACTTTTAAGTTGTATTTATTTGGTGCTTTATCTCAAACAATTATTTCATTTGTATTATTAAGATGTCTGCACCGAAGTTAACTGTAATCTGTGCAAACATTACATTTAGCTTAAATTAAACGTCTTGCTTTGGTCTACACTGGAAATGTTCTGTTAGCTCTGCTAAACTATAATTACTAAAACTAAAACTGAAGCTAAATAAATAAAAACTAAATGGAAATGTGTTTACAAAATAAAAACTAAACTAAAACTAACAAAACCATTAATGAAAAACTAAACAAAAATTTAAAGCAAAATATAAAATGATATTAAAATAAAAACTAATTTAAAAATGAAAAACCATAACCTTGTTGTGTATAGATAGATAGTGTAGATAATGTAAAAAAAAGTCACAAAATCTTGCTGAGATGAAGGGAACCATGTTATTTTAACTAAGGAATCGATCGGGATCATATTGACTCCACACACAATAGGGTTTGATAGAGTTGATTCCCAGGGAACACATGAATAGATAAAATGTATACCTTGAATGTAATGTAAGCCGCTTTGGACAAAAACATCTGACAAATGTGTAATTGTTGAATGAACATAAAAAAAAACTTTACACGGTAACTGCAGTGCTAAATCTTAGAAATAGACATTCTAATGCATACTGATGACATTCCCAGTCTTACCTTTGTATTGAGATCGGTTTTCATCTGAAGAAACTGTTGAAAGTTTGAAATCAGTATTTTCATAGATTGAATCCATTTCATGAGCCTGACAGAAGATGTGTCCGCTGAGACTTCAGTGCTGATTGAGTTTGTTCAGAATAAGGAAGTCACATAAAATGTCATTCACATTTATACAGACAGGAAATAATGAAGTAATGAGTCTGAAGTACAAATCTAGCTTCTAATTTAGACAGCCAAAACATTTGTAGTAGTTTTTATCTCCTGCTTTAACTTAATAAATAATTTTAGAGTGCAGAACACTTACAACTTTTGATTATAGATATATAGGACTTGACACCTAATTAGCTGGAAGAGAAGTGAGTGCATTGATCTGAATAATTAAACGATTAAAAGGGATTCAATAGAATAAAGAAGTAAGATTGGTAAAAAGTTCTCGGTTGTAGTTAAGAAGCTTGCATGACCCCTCCTGTTTGTTCAGAGACTCTTTATTTAATTTATAAATATATAAATTTGATGGGGGAAAAAAAGCATTTGAAAGTGAGGGGACATTTCTTGTTCCATTTCTTGACATTCCAAAGTTTCTTTTTTGCTGAGACTATATTATACTAACTTATTCCCAAGGTTGTATTTAAGAAGGTTCTGGAGTAACATTTAAGGTTTTTATTTTTATTTTTGAAAACTGACTTAATGTGTGAATATGTTATTTTAGCCTTCAAAAAATAATTTAAAAATATATATTTTTTAAATAGATTTTAGAATATATTTAATAATCCTGAAAAATGATAATAATACCGAAGTGCACAAATATTACAACAAACTCTCACTGAAGATAACATAAAAAGTAAACAAATCATATCTTTGATTCAGTGAATCTGAACAGATGAGAATGTGCCAGCTTGCAGTTTAAAACATTATTGCTTGTTTTATTCATACCACATCTCTAAATAAGTGTCTTTATAGGAATCTTAAAAGAGACTAATACAATTGTATCTTCATTTTAAATAGACAGGAATATATTTCATCATGTCTGGCACCTTGACATATATGTTTTCAGTATTAATGGTATATCAGTGTATAATACACTGATATACCATTAATACTGAAAACATACAGTATATGTCATTTAACTCCATTCAAATAGAAATAAATGCATAGAACCAGTTCATTTGAACATTCAAAGTGATAAAAACACTTTCCACTGCAGCTTCACACACAAATCTTTTCTTAGAGAGAAAATAATATTTTCTTTCTTTGAATTAGAGAATTTTGTCCAGATATCAGGCTCTCTGACATTCTCTCGCTAAAAAAAACTAAATACAACTAGTATTGGATGTTTTTCCATGCAAAGGTTGTATTTTAAACATGAATGAAGCTCTTACTCTGCTGAATCATTTAGTGGCTGGTTGTTCACCCAGAATCATTAAGACCAATCCAGTGAGTCACTTTAACTTTAGAGGAAAGAAAATACAGATGGAGTAAAAATTAACAATAATAGTGAGATCAGATGTAAGTTGCTTATGATTCAGAGCAGATAATTATACTATTTAAGGTCAACATAAAAACAGCTCTCAAGAAATAGCTGAAGTCACACTTCTTCTAAGAGAAAACTAAACCACAACCATAATCAAATGGACTTCCTATTATTCTCTTCTCTGCATTTAACTTCTGCTTTATCTTATAATCTATCGTATACTTGAGACTTGGAATTATGTACTGCAAATACTGTTAATTCTTATAATAAAATGTTTGTTAGGTCACTCATTTGTAAGTAACTTTGGATAAAAGTGTTTTCTAAACATGTAAATCATTTGCAGATGCAAAACTTCTTGCCTTTCATTCAGTTTCACTTAGAAATATGCTGCGTTATGGAAGTAAAAATGTTAAATTTTTCATGTAGAATATTTACAGTAATGTTTAGCATATTTTGTTTAGCAACATTTTGATTTAACTGTACTACTTTAACTGTAGAATATGAAATCAAGTGTAATAACGATGCATTATGCGTAGTATAAATATATACATTCTTAAAATGAAATGTTCCAAAAGAGGGTTTTGACAGTGATGTCATAGAAGAAGCATTTTTATTTGTTCTCTAAAGAACCTTACAGTGATCCCTTTTTTTCTTAGTTTGAAAAACATTTGACCCTTTTCTCACCAGCGTTAAAAAAAAAAGTTGCCAGCCACTGCAAGCATTTTTGATCATTTCATGGCCCCCAGAATATTTTGTTGTATGAATATCTGAACATGCAATATATCACAAGAAACAGACCCTCTGCTTTAAAAAAAAAAATGGAACAAACAAAACCCCATAAAACGTTTTATTCTAGCTTCATGTTTTTTTTTTTTTTTTTAATTAACAATTGAATGTGGGTTTCATAAGTTTCATAAAAAGCAACATTTTGAGCGAAAGGCTGATAAAAACGTGTTTTGGGAGTGGAATAGAGTCCATCAACTCAAAGCTTCACTGTCTTAAAGCTCATCCTGGTTCAACATTTCAGTCAGCAACATTAGGCAGTTTTGATTTATATGCTGTTTATTGTTTTTGATTGCATTATATTACATATGCATCTGATTACATATGCACTTGTTTCTGCATCATCTTCACTTGTCTTTTTATCAGCAGATTCAGAACTCTTTCAGAAGATGTGTCATAGCACCCCAACCATAAAACAGTGCAAACACAGAAAGCACGAAATTTCCATCAATGTCGAGGAAAGAGTTAATAATCTTAATAACCTCCACTATAAACAACCTTTTGCACAGTGTAATGGTTTCATGGATGTTTTATGTAAGAATTTTGACGTATTATTCACTTTGTAATTTGCATCCAAAACAAAGCAGCACAGTGAAGATCAGATACTGGTGCAGCCTAGACTTTTATGCTATTTTCATTTTCTACACAAATCAGAATGAAAATTTTCTGGTTGCGGTATTACCTAACCTGAGGCATTGTGGTCCTTATCAGACACCGACACATTGAAATCTGAATTTAAAAAAGCAACAGATGCAACACAAATAAACAGATATCAAAAGCTCACATTTAGGAATGAAAGGAGAGTTTAGAAGTAAAATAGTGACGTGCATCATGTGTTAGAAGCACCACCAGGGTACAGACGATCTGAGAGCAAAGACAAGACAGACACTGAACTATCAGAAGAACCTTAGCCCATTTATTCAGAGCAACTTCTTTATTGAGGGTCTTCTGATCTGTCATGTTTATTATAATTATCAATATAGACAGCCGTGCTCAAAAGTTTACACAATACAAGATATTTTAAATAAAAGATGTTTACATAGTCCAAAAGACAAAAAATGGCTGAATTTATAAAAATGACCCCGTTCAGAAGTTTATGTATTGTGTCGTTTCCTGGATGATCCACAATGGTTGTGATGTTTTATGATGGTTGTTAATGATATCTTTGCAGTTCTTCAGAAATCCTCTTG
This sequence comes from Abramis brama, assembly GCF_963993115.1. Taxonomy (NCBI): domain Eukaryota; kingdom Metazoa; phylum Chordata; class Actinopteri; order Cypriniformes; family Leuciscidae; genus Abramis; species Abramis brama. The sequence continues at coordinate 6,767,037 of NC_139974.1, forward strand.
CAAATTTTTTGGTTTTCGATCCAGCATCTTTTGCATATTTGAACCCTTTCCAGCAGTGACTGACTGTGTGGTTTTGAGATCCATCTTTTCACACTGAAGACAATTGAGGGACTCATACGCAAGTATTATACAAGGTTCATACATACACTATTGCTCCAGAAGGAAACACGATGCATTATTTGTATATAATATAAAATATTTGTTGAGAGGAGAACAGGGAGAGAATAGACGGACTGTTTTCTCTTCTTAAGGGATTGGTAGAAATACAGTTTTGGTTATTTAAATACAAATTTGTAAATGAAACAAAATCGTTCTATAAACATTATTTATTTTTATGCAAGTTATAATTTGTAAATGAAATAAAAATAAATTATTCTGTATATTTATTTTTGTCATGTCAATGAATTTGTTAATGATTTTTTTTTTTTTATCAATTGATCTATACATTTTTACTTACTGTACTTTTAACAACTATTTATAAGAGTTATTATTTATTTCAGTTTCGCTATCAGAGACGCTGCTGCCGAACACTTTTGAGAGATGCACAGACGGGTAATTCACATACACTTCATAACACCTCGGTTATGTACACTGTAAAAAAAATGTATGTGCTTAAAAAAAGGGTAACAATATTACACATGATATGTTTGATTAGTTTTGGCTTGATCTTTTTTCATGGAATCTACCTGAATAAATCATGTAAAATCCCCTAATTTTTTTAGTCTGTGATACAATGAGTTTCATATTTTCAGTGAAGTAGGGCCTATGCTTTATAATTTTAAGTTTCTCACAATTCTATAAATCAGAGATGACTTATTTACATTTGACTTCGAGTTATATTGTATAAATACGAGACTGCATGCTACTAGCACAGCCACAATCTGTACTGCACAATATAGTAAGTTATTGCTGAACGCAACATGCTTCAAAGTATTAACACATGCTGTGATTCACAACCTAAGTTTATACAATACAAGATATTTTAAATAAAAGATGTTTACATATAGTCCAAAAGACAAAAAAAGGCTGAATTTATAAAAATGACCCTGTTCAGAAGTTTATGTATTGTGTCGTTACCTGGATGATCCACAATGGTTGTGATGTTTTATGATGGTTGTTAATGAGACCTTTGACTGATAAAGCTATTATATGTAGCTAGTATGAGTAACACATTTTTTTTTGTCCATATTCGACTAATAATAATGCAAAACATTGCACTTCAAATGAACATTTCTGAGAAAAATGTTTAATCTTTAATAGTCTTTAATAATAAATATATGCCCAAATTAATACATGCAAGTAATTATGACTGAAAACATCCAACAACTATTTGTTTATACTACTGTTTATATATAGGGCTATACAGCCATCTAGTGTTTACTTAACAGTATTACAGATGATAAATGGTGCATGACTCCGAGGTAAATATTTAGTACTGTGAAATCCCTTAAAACATTTATATAATTTGTTTGAAATAAATATTTTAAGTCTGCAACTTGTTACTGTATGTGGGAGTTCAAAGCAGTTTGTATTGTTAGATTATAATACATTTCCTTTCTCATTTTCCAGGGAGTGGAGCAACCTTTCCATAAACAAAATTCTGATGCTGACACAGGATGGAGTGATAGTACCAGAGATCCACTGTCCCTATCAGACAAGAATCTTACTTTGTTCAGACACATCACATTTGAATGACTGGGACCTTGATCTTCAGATACCTGATTTATTTTAATATAATAAAATAGCAAATATTTTAATTTCCTCTAGATTAAAACAAACACAGTTCACAAGTACACAAGAGGTTGCACTTTATTCTTATTAGTCTATACTGATCATGGATTAGCATACCAACAGCATTTGAATGTTGAGGGGATAGTTCACCCAAAAACAAAATTATCACTTATTTTACTCACCCTCATGCTGTCCCAGATGCATTTTACTTTCTTTCTACAGATAAACACGAATTAAGATTGTAAGGAAAGTAATCCATCTCTGCGAGTCCTAAAGATGCTTTAAAAACCACACACAGTGAGCGTGACGGTAATCCATGCGACCTCAGTGAATGAATCAATGCCTTCTGAAGTGAAACAATTCAACAGTTCAACAGTTTTAACTATTAAAAATCACTTCCGACCAACTGTCTTACGTACATTGGTTACAATTCACTTGTATTATATGGACCCACAGAGATGGATTATTTCCTTAAAAATCTTTGTTTATGTTTATGTGAAGAAGAAAGTCATATACATCTGGGATGGCATGAAGGTGAGTAAATGATGAGAGAATCCTCATTTTTTGTGTGGACTATCCTTGTACTGCTTGTACCCTGTCACTGCTTTGTTACTTGTACTGCAAAAGTAACTGTTCATAGAATCATTTCATCATTTAAAATGCATATGAATTTTAAATATGTATTCTGTATTTGTAATTGTGCATTTTGTATAGTAATCTATATCATGAGAATACTGTGCATTACATGTATATTATGCAGTTAATGTTTTGTGGATTCTGGTCTTTCCTTTCACAACATAATTGCATCCAATACTTTCACTCTGATACTTGTATATATGCTTTAGTGACAATAAAAAATGTAAATTAATTTGAATTCATATTTTCAATTACATTAATTTAACTGGTTGTATAAGTCACAATTGAAAATGTTGATGATTGTTAAAATATATTTACAATTTTAAATGTTAGAAGATAGTATTAACTAAATGAAATAACTACAAATTATCAGCATGAAAAAAAAAAAAAAAATGGCAACAAGAACATTATTTGTGTGACATATGTAATGAAATGCCTTTTGAGATCTGTATCTGACAGCAGGCCACGATTGTAATTTTCATATTGTTTAAATTCCTCTTATTTAAGTGATCGTTAATTTTGTGTAAATGAATATGCTAACAATGTGTAGAGTGATGGCCATGGTTGCCAACCTTGATTACTTGGTTGAAGTGAAACTTTCTTGACGGCTGAATATATCACGTTTACTAGTATTCTCTTGAAATTTTAACAGCTCAACCTAATCAGAGCCTAACATGCAAAAAAATAATCAGGAAAAAACAAATAATCAACAAAAACATTGGACACTATACAATATTTTAAGTATTATATACAGTAATGTACAATTACACCTGAATAGACTGAATAACTTTAGATCTATTGTGTTCATAAAAGCTTCTGTCGACAAAGTAGTTGCAGCAGGTAAATACAGATAAAAAAACTAAAAAAAACTTAATATCACTAAAATGAAATAGAAAGCTGCGCTTACAGACGCTCACATCCACCCATGTGAGTAGTATAAAGACTCAGAGCCTGCAGCTACAGTCCCGCACCCAGAGTCCCGCATTCTCAGACCCCTCGTTAGCCTTTAACTTTGGACTTTTTGTAGATAAGCCATTGTAAAAATTTGCTTAAAATTAGTTGACATTAAAGTAGACCAATTAAATACATTAAGTGTGTTAATATCAAAGAATGTCATCATTAATTATTTAATCAGATTTACCGTTTGACCTTTTTTTAATTACCGGACCTTTTCTCCTAAAACCATCCATCCATCCATCCATCTTCTACCGCTTATCCGGGGCTGGGTCGCGGGGGCAGCAGTCTAAGCAGGGATGCCCAGACTTCCCTCTCCCTAGACACTTCCTCCAGCTCTTCTGGGGGGACACCGAGGCGTTCCCAGGCCAGCCAGGAGACATAGTCTCTCCAGCATGTCCTAGGTCTTCCCCGGGGTCTCCTCCCGGTGGGACATGCCCGGAACACCTTCCCGGGAAGGCGTCCAGGAGGCATCCGGAAAAGATGCCCGAGCCACCTCAACTGACCCCTCTCGATGTGGAGGAGCAGCGGCTCTACTCTGAGCTCCTCCCGAGTGACCGAGCTTCTCACCCTATCTCTAAGGGATCGCCCAGCCACCCTGCGGAGAAAGCTCATTTCGGCCGCTTGTATCCGGGATCTTGTCCTTTCGGTCATGACCCACAGCTCATGACCATAGGTGAGAGTAGGAATGTAGATTGACTGGTAAATCGAGAGCTTCGCCTTGCGGCTCAGCTCCTTCTTCACCACGACAGACCGGTACAGGGACCGCATTACTGCAGAAGCTGCACCGATCCGCCTGTCAATCTCCCGTTCCATCCTTCCCTCACTCGTGAACAAGACCCCAAGATACTTGAACTCCTCCACTTGAGGCAGGAGCTCTCCACCAACCTGAAGCGGGCAAACCACCCTTTTCCGACTGAGAACCATGACCTCGGATTTGGAGGTGCTGATTTTCATCCCAGCCGCTTCACACTCGACTGCAAACCGTCCCAGTGCATGCTGAAGGTCCTGGTTTGATGAGGCCAACACGACAACATCATCCGCAAAGAGCAGAGATGAAATCGCGTGGTCCCCAAACCTGACCCCCTCCGGCCCCTGGCTGCGCCTAGAAATTCTGTCCATAAAAATTATGAACAGAACCGGCGACAAAGGGCAGCCCTGCCGGAGTCCAACACGCACCGGGAACAAGTCTGACTTACTGCTGGCAATACGAACCAAGCTCCTGCTCCGGTCGTACAGGGACCGGATAGCCCTTAGCAAAGGGCCCTGGACCCCATACTCCCAGAGCACCCTCCACAGGCCGCCGCGAGGGACACAGTTGAATGCCTTCTCCAAATCCACAAAGCACATGTGGATTGGTTGGGCAAACTCCCATGAGCCCTCCAGCACCCTGTAGAGGGTATAGAGCTGGTCCAGTGTTCCACGACCGGGACGAAAACCACACTGTTTCTCCTGAATCCAAGGTTCTACTATCGACCGGATTCTCCTCTCCAGTACCCTGGCATAGACTTTCCCAGGGAGGCTGAGAAGTGTGATCCCCCTATAGTTGGAGCACACCCTCTGATCCCCCTTCTTGAAAAGAGGGACCACCACCCCAGTCTGCCAGTCCAAAAGCACTGTCCCCGACCGCCACGCGATGTTGCAGAGGCGTGTCAGTCAAGACAGCCCCACAACATTCAGAGACTTGAGGTACTCAGGGCGGATCTCATCCACCCCCGGTGCCTTGCCACCGAGGAGTTTCTTGACTACCTCGGTGACTTCAGCTTGGGTGATGGACGAGTCCGCCTCCGAGCCCTCAGCCTCTGCTTCCTCAATGGAAGACGTGATGGCGGGATTGAGGAGATCCTCGAAGTATTCCTTCCACCGTCCGGTGATATCCCCAGTCGAGGTCAACAGCTGCCCACCTCCACTGTAAACAGCGTTGGTAGGGCACTGCTTCCCCCTCCTGAGGCGCCGGACGGTTTGCCAGAATCTCTTCGAGGCCGACCGATAGTCCTTCTCCATGGCCTCACCGAACTCCTCCCAGGCCCGAGTTTTTGCCTCCACAACCACCCGAGCTGCAGTCCGCTTGGCCCGTCGGTACCCATCAGCTGCCTCAGGAGTCCCACAAGCCAGCCAGGCCCGATAGGACTCCTTCTTCAGCTTGACGGCCTCCCTTACTTCCGGTGTCCACCACCGAGTTCGGGGATTGCCGCCTCGACAGGCACCAGAGACCTTACGGCCACAGCTCCGAGTGGCCGCGTTGACAATGGAGGTGGAGAACATGGTCCACTCGGACTCAATATCTCCAGACTCCCTTGGGATCTGGTCGAAGCTCTGCCGGAGGTGGGAGTTGAAGATCTCTCTGACAGGAGATTCGGCCAAACGTTCCCAACAGACCCTCACAGTACGTTTGGGTCTGCCGAGTCTGTCCAGCTTCCTCCCCCACCATCGGATCCAACTCACCACCAGGTGGTGATCAGTTGACAGCTCCGCCCCTCTCTTCACCCGAGTGTCCAAGACATACGGCCGGAGGTTGGATGAAACGATCACAAAGTCGATCATCGACCTCCGGCCTAGGGTGTCCTGGTGCCATGTGCACTGATGGACACCCTTATGCTTGAATATGGTGTTCGTTATGGACAAGCTGTAACTAGCACAGAAGTCCAATAACAGAACACCACTCGGGTTCAGATCAGGGGGGCCGTTCCTCCCAATCACGCCCCTCCAGGTGTCACTGTCGATGCCCACGTGGGCGTTGAAGTCCCCCAGTAGAACGACGGAGTCCCCAGTCGGAGCACTTTCCAGCACCCCTCCCAGAGACTCCAAGAAGGCCGGGTACTCTGCACTGCCGTTCGGCCCGTAAGCACAAACGACAGTGAGAGACCTATCCCCGACCCGAAGGCGTAGGGAAGCGACCCTCTCATTCACCGGGGTGAACTCCAACACATGGCGGCTGAGCTGGGGGGCTATAAGCAAACCCACACCAGCCCGCCGCCTCTCACCATGGGCAACTCCAGAGTGGTGAAGAGTCCATCCTCTCTCGAGGAGTGTGGTTCCAGAGCCCAAGCCGTGCATAGAGGTGATCCCAACTATCTCTAGTCGGAATCTCTGAACCTCACGCACAACCTCAGGCTTCTTCCCCGCCAGAGAGGGGACATTCCATGTCCCTAGAGCTAGATTCCGCGTCCAGGGATCGGGTTGTCTAGGCCCCCGCCTTCGACTGCCGCCCGATCCACTTAGCACCGGCCCCTTACGGTCCCTCCTGCAGGTGGTGGGTCCACGGGAGGGTGGCCCCATGTCGCTCCTTCGGGCTGAGCCCGGCCGGACCCCATGGGGGGAGGCCCGACCACCAGGCGCTCGCATACGAGCCCCAACCCCGGGCCTGGCTCCAGGGTGGGGCCCCGGCTGCGCCATACCGGGCGACGTCACGGTCCTCGTTTTTTTTTTGCATCATAAGGGTTTTTGAACCACTCTTAGTCTGACCCGTCGCCTAGGACCTGTTTGCCTTGGGAGACCCTACCAGGGGCATATAGCCCCAGACAACATAGCTCCTAGGTTCATTCGGGTACTCAAACCCCTCCACCACGGTAAGGTGGCAGTTCAAGGAGGGGCTTTTCTCCTAAAACTATAAATTAAATTAAATAATGCCGGAGTAATTATTTTACTTTATATAATTTATGTAGACTACTTAAATTAGTTCTTATAAAACTTAATTTAACTGTGATATGAAGTTGTTGCCAGCCATTTACATCTCATACAATTGCCTAATAATCAAATTTACTATGCCTTCACTATGTATCAGTGTTGTAGTCGAGACCAGCTCACTCGAGTCCGAGTCGAGACCGAGACCAGAGAGGGTCGAGTCCGAGTCGAGACCGAGACCAAAGAGAGTCGAGTCCAAGTCGAGACCGAGACCAGAGAGAGTCGAGTCCGAGTCGAGTCGAGACCAGAGAGGTTGGATAACCTAAGGCTGGGCCTAAAAAAACAGACCTAAAGATATCTTCAAGAATATGTAAAATATTTGGTGGTAACAATTAAATTGGCACCATACTCAAACAGTAAATCACATATACCATGGAATCATGTACACTGTAATGGTAAAAAGGCCACATAGTAGGTGGTGTAAAGGTCATTTTATTACAATTATTACTTACAATTATTACAATCAGTAAGTGCTCTTGTCCACATTACAATACAAATAATAGAGAGAAATATGTAAGGGATAATGTATAGCGAGGCGGTTGCTATAGTGAATACAACCCCGACAGGCTGATCGGGACTTGAATCAGCCTGAAGGGGTTGTATTCACTATAACAACCGCCTCGCTATACATTATCCCGCTTATTACATGGCTACCTACCAAAGAAATCAATAATTTGACACAAAATATTAACTTAAAAAGGAGCTTATTGATTTAAAAACTATTATATTGCTTCCAACTGCGTCCATAGCAACGCTCTGTTTTTCATGGCAACGGTGTGTTATTATACTTTGCAGCGGACTATTATCAAGAAATGTCAAGAAATAACAGAAAGCATTCTACATTGGAATTCAATCAAGCCATGTAATAAGTAGGCGAAGTAGGCTATATTAGTATGGTCCTGCCTATTGTTAATGTTTAGTGTTAAGAGTTCTGTGTTCAGCCACTCAGTGTTTTAGCGCCACCATCCCATAACATTGTGTAACAGCAGCGGATCATTTAATGCTTGTTTCATCTCACTGCATGTTGCATTTTGATGCAGGGTAAAAATAAAATCTACACACTAGTCGAAAACCTTTTTACTGTAGTAAACAAGTGTATAAGATAATAAGACTATGATCCAGTAGAACTGTGGAAAATCCATAAACAACATTATAACTCAATCTGATTAACGCTTTAGTTATGGAGGGCACATGCACATGAGTAATCATCGTATCTGTATTAATTTTATTAATTAAACAAGATTTGTTTTTCTCTGTGACACTTTTGTCCTACGTTGTAAATATTAAAATAACACAGTTGAGACGAATATAGCATGTGACTTTCTGGAAAGCGGGATCACCACAGGCGGATGGCAGTTGGACAAAAAAAGTAGTCCCTTTCAATGATGGTGCGTTCACACCGGACGCGAATAGCGATTTTCAATGTTAAGTCAATGTAAAGACGCATTTACGCGCGTCTGGGGCGTTTAGCGCGGCGGACGCAAATTCGACTCATTCGCGCGTCCTACTGCACACGAATTCTGTGTGGCTCTTATATGCAAACTGAATTATGGATGATAAGGCAGACATTTTCAATACATAGTTGAGCTAGAGGCTCCACATCACATCTGACCAGGCTCCTGCTGCATTTGCGTGGCGCGAACGTTAGTCTCAAGTCATGCGCAGTTGCACACAAGAAAGTCAGCAATCATTGGACGTTTCAATCAAACAACAATTTAAAGAACATACAGTAACAATCATGAAATATTTTGAATGGGACTCGAGTGGACTTGGGAATAAGTCCGAGTCCTAATATGTTCGAGTACGAGTCAATTCCGAGTCAAAATGCGCACGAGTCCATGACAAGACCGAGACCATTCAAATATGGTCTCGAGACCGAGTCCGAGACCGAGTCCGAGTCTCGAGTACACAACACTGCTATGTATTAACCAGTCTATGGTATTAACATGTGAGCTAGAATGTGTCATTTGGCCTTTTGTTTGGGTTCCTTGTTGTAATTTGTATTGACTGAAATTTGACTGTATGGGCTCTGTGGGGTGGTCTTAAAATTTGAATTTGAGTTTGACTCTCTCTTTTTTTTAAAGATGGATATAACAATTCAAAGGGGGAATTCACTTCCAGAAATCCAGAAATGTCATAAATGCTGCAGTGATTTTCACTGCCCATTCTGTGCCCCCATATATTTCAAACCCACAAAGTTGTCCAAAGTTCAAAAAACAACATGAAGTGGAGTTCATTTTTCTTTTTCCTGAGGTAGGCCCGAACATGTTTGTCAATTGGGATTGTTTCTATTGTTGCCATATATGCAATGTTTTATATATTAATTAAGTAATTTATTAATTTATTTATTTATTTATATGGACAGACCATCATTCATGGCCTATGTGAGATGCAGGCATTATCCTGGCAGGAGGCTGAGGAGGTGTTCCTCCGTGGCCCTACTTATCACCCTAGGTATGCTTGTAATTTGCATTTGCAAAAAAAAAAAAAAAATTATTATTACACAATATTTTTGACAGCTTTTATTTGAGTGAAGTCGAGGAATTTGACAGAGCGATTGCAAAAAGAATGAAAAAAGAAGGAACATTCACCTACCCGAAAGTAATTATTTTACCTTATGCACTTACATTACATTTTACATTTATTTATTTAGCAGACGCTTTTATAATAACTTTGACTTTTATAGCGCCTTTCAAGAAACCCAAGGCCGCTTTACAAGGGGTGGGAACTGGTTGGGGGGGGGGGGGGGAATTAGAGACCAAAGGCCTCTGTGAACAAGTATGCCTTGAGGTGCTTTTTGAAGGACAACAATGTGGGGGCATGACGTATGTGGAGAGGTAGTTTGTTCCAGAGGGTGGGGGCAGAAACACAGAATGCTCTATCACCAAAGGTCCGTAGCCTGGTGCGAGGAGTGGCAAGCTGGTCCTTGTCAGAGGATCGCAGGGACCTTGGCTGTGAGCAACGGTGGAGGAGATCTGCGAGGTACTGGGGTGCAAGTCCATGGAGTGATTTGTAGGTTAGGAGCAGGATTTTGTATGAAATGCGGGATTTGACAGGGAGCCAGTGAAGCTTCTTGAGTGTGGGGGTGATGTGCTGCCATGGCTTCGATCGTGTCAGGACCCTGGCAGCTGAGTTTTGGACATACTGCAGTCTATCCAGGGTCTTACTGGGCAGACCATACAGCACAGCATTGCAGTAGTCCAAGCGGGATGTGATGAAAGCATGGATGAGTGTTTCAGTCACAGAGTCAGAGAGTGATGGCCGGAGTCTGGAGATGTTTTTGAGGTGAAAGAACGCCGACTTGGTGGTGGTTTTGATATGGGCCTGGAGTGAGAGTATGGGGTCCAGGATGACACCAAGGTTGCGTACCTCTGGGGATGGCCTGATGGTATAGCCATCCACAACCAGGAAAAGATCACTAACCTTCTTAGCCAGTGATGGGGGGGCCACCACCAGGAGCTCCGTCTTCTTATTATTAAGTTTGAGTAGGTTAGCAGTCATCCAAGTTTTTATTTTATGCAGGCAGTCGACAAGGGATATGGGAGGAAGCTGAGCCGAGGGTTTGGTACTTATGTAGAGCTGTGTATCGTCAGCATAGCAGTGAAAACTGAGTCCATGGTGACGAATGATTTGACCAAGGGGGAGCATGTAAATGGTGAACAGAAGGGGGCCAAGTACCGATCCCTGGGGCACACCATGATTGACTGGAGCAGGGGTTGAATTTGAGTCTTTGATGGTGATGTATTGTTTCCTACCGGAGAGGTAAGACTGAAACCAGGAAAGAGCAGAGTCAGTGAGTCCTAAGTATTCATGAAGGCGGTTGAGGAGGATGGCGTGGGAGACCGTATCAAAAGCCGCAGAGAGGTCCAGGAGGATGAGGAGACTGATGAGGCCATTATCGGCAGCTGTGAGGAGGTCATTCATGATTTTGATGAGGGCGGTCTCGGTGCTATGGTGGGGTCTGAAGCCAGATTGAAAGGGTTCACAGAGCTCATGGTGGGACATGTGTTGCTGTAGCTGAACAGCCACAGCTCTTTCCAGAATTTTGCTGAGGAAGGGAAGGTTGGATATAGGGCGGTGGTTGCTGGGATCATCCGGGTCCAAGCCAGGCTTTTTGAGTGTGGGGATCACCACAGCAGTTTTGAAGCTGGTGGGGACCACCCCTAGTGCCAGCGAGATGTTGATGATACTAGCCATGGCAGGGCACAGGGTAGGCAAACATGCCTTTACCAAGGTAGTAGGCATGGGGTCCAGCTTGCAGAAGGTGGACTTAGCTTTAGACACCAGGTCCATGACTTGGTTACATTCCAGGGCGGCAAAGGAGGAGAGAGAGCACTGTGGTGGGTGGACTGAGGCAGTTGAGTTGAAGTCCAGCAGTTGATGGGCAGGAATGGACGGAATTCCTGTCTGGTGAAGCTGCTGATAAATGGTGTCCACCTTTTCCTGAAAAAACCTGCTGAATTCTGAGCAGAGTTCAGCAGCATCAGAGGGTTGGGGGGCATCTGGGGGGCGGAGAAGACGGTTGATCGTTGAGAAGAGACGCTTGGGATGGTTCTGTTGATTATTGATGAGAGTGGAGTAGTATGATGTTTTTGCCTGAGAGAGAGCTTTTTTGTAGTCCCTGACATGGTCTTTGAAGATCTCGTGATGGACAACAAGGCCAGATTTTTTGTGCAGTCTTTCAAGCCGCCGCCCAGCCGCTTTCATGAGGCGGAGCTCAGGGGTGAACCAAGGAGCTGGCTGGGTGAAGGAGATGGACCGGGTCTTCAAAGGGGCTACTGCATCCAGGCTCAGAGAGAGGGCGGTATTGTAGTGCTCCACAAGGCCATCTGCAGTATGGCAGGTAGGATGCAAGGCAAGGTGTGTTGCAAGCATGTTTGACAGCGTGGGTATGGACACGCGCCTGATGTTCCTGAATGTGATTGTTCGTTTAGCACGGTGCTTAGGTTGTGGCATCAGTACAGAGAACTGGACGGCATGGTGGTCCGACACAGCGAGGTCAAGGCACTCGAGGTGAACAGGGGTTAAGCCAAAGGTACACACCAGGTCCAAGGTATGCCCTTTGACATGTGTGGGACCCTGCACATGCTGTGACACATTGAAACAGTCCAGGAGAGACAGGAACTCAGCAGCAAAAGGGCAACTGCTAGAGTCCACATGGATGTTAAAATCTCCCATAATGATGGTGGACGGGGACATGGGGCAGACAGCTGTGAGTAACTCAGAAAACTCAGAGAGAAAAGTGTTGGAAGCTTTTGGAGGGCGGTAGACAAGAACTACCTGGAGCTGTGCAGCCCCAGCCAACACAAAATGAATATATTCAAAAGTTGCTGAGTTTGTGGGGAGCTCCTTAACAAGGATGTCAGAGCGGTGAATAACAGCCAACCCACCACCACGGCCCTGACAGCGAGGCTTTTGGATGTAAACATAGCCTGGGGGTGTGGCATGGTTGAGTGATAGGAAATCCTGCTGAGCTTGCCATGTCTCTGTCAGGCACATGAACTCCAATTTCTTATCAATGATAATGTCGTGTATTAATCCAGCCTTATTATTCAGTGAACGGGTGTTCAGGAGCATGAAAGTTGCAATCTGGTTAGTGAAAGTAGCGACAGGGGGAGCAGTCGAGTCAACAGAGGCCAGAGGACGCAGGTTGATTAGCTCTGCGTGACGATTGCTCTGATGACGTCGCAACACGGAAGTGTGGCACCGAACACCTGACACAGCTGGAGTTGTACTCGAGTGGACAAACTTATGTCGGGTGGCCCTGTGCACATAACGAGGACGACGCAGAATATGGAGAGACTTTATGACATCCAGGCAGCTCGGGGAGATGAAGGAGTACAGTTTTTTTAGTTCCGTTGCGGAGTATTTAAAGAAAGCCATGCCAGGAGTGCGCCCAGCTTGGCTAAGTGACGTTAGCAGAGCCGCAAGCTGCGCTCCAGGTAGAGTCAGCAGTAACGACGGAGGTGGACTGGAGGTGAAGCCGGTGTAGCCTGTCCAAAGGTAAGACCACAGTTTGTCCGGTAGTAGTAGTCAGTTGAAATGGTCCAGGTAACGTTGATGGAGACTAGCTGCTAATCGCACAGTAAAGTTGAAGTTGATGGCTACTTGCGGAGCCAACAGATTAAATAGAGGCGACTTGTTAACAAGGTAACTGACGGTTGCAGAAACACAGAATTAAATCAGGGAATTTGTAAACGGGTAACATGGACGTGAGAAGCGGCGACATTCACGCCAGCGTCCTCTCGCAGCGTATAAACTCACAGCAAAAAACATTTTTTTTTTATCCAAAGCGACTTATAAATGGAGGTTTTTTTAATGCAATTGAAGACAAAAAGCAAAGTCACTAACTCAATTCTCCTTTTTTCTTTGCTTTGTCCTGTTTACAGCAAGATGATGTTTAGGTGATCATTAAATAAAGTACAGAATTGTTTATTATTGGTATTTCGTCTATTCTTATTTGAGTTTTGCTTCGCATTCAAAATATCAAAAAACAGGTTTTGTAGCATGGTATAATGTTAATTAGACCAAAAAAATTTGGAATTTGAATAAAAAATAAAAAAAATGAAGTAGATGAATGTTGTTTCAAACCTGTATGAATTTCTTTCTTCTGCTGAACAGAAAGGAAGATATTTAGAAGAATGTCACTAACCAGACAGTTTCTGGTCTCATTGACTTCCATAGTAGGAAAAACAATATACTATGGAAGTCAATGAGACCAGACGAGGAGTGAAGGGAGAGTGCTGAATATAAAGGGCTTGTTAACGAGGGAGTGCAGGTGATGATGATGATGGGTGATCGAGAGCAGGTGTGCAGGTGTGCCAAGGAGGATGATGGGAAGTGTAGTGCACACACAGATGAAGACAGATGGTGAATGTGACATTACTCCCCCCTCCCGCTAGGCGCGAACCGCGCTGTAGAAGGCAGAACACAGGAGGGGGAAATATACTGTGTCTAAAATGGAACTTACAATTTTAAGTTATTTAACTGTTTTATAAAATATGTTTGCAATCATGCTGTTTTTTTGGGAGAAGGCACTCTTGCTCGTGTGATATCATAATAGGCTATGTAAGGGATAATGTAGAGTGAGGCAGTTGTTATAGCGAATACAACACAGGCTGCAGGAAGCAAAACTTATTCTAAACTATGGGTAAATTGTTCACCATTAGACGTGTCTCCAAGCGCCACTATCTCAGCCTAACGTAGTTTTTTGACACTTAAGTTCAAAGTCATCTAACGTTACATTAACAGACAAAGTTAAAACATTAAGCATTTATATTCATTATCAACTGAATTCGGAAGTAATTTATTAACCTTGAAAAACGTATTAATGAATGACTGTTGCGTAGCTCGTTCGACAGAGTGAAAAAACAGCATCCTGTGTCAAGGTTGGATTCAATGTGGCTTTACTGCCCCCTGTGTCCTCTGGCTAGTACTATTTTTTTATTTAAAAACCAACCGACATCGCCCGATTGGCGCCAATGCAGCACTTTTTTTTTTTTTTTTTTTTTGCCAATGGAGCAATATTAGACATAAAAAATTGTGTATTTCGTCAGTCATAATTGCGTTAGCTAACCATAGTCAGTCCCTTAACATGTAGCTTATTCACATAAGTTAGTTGATCAGGTTAACGGTTTTAACGTTATTCTTATGGCTGACTCGAGATAACGTTCCGTTCAATGCTTAAACGTTCACGTTAAGTTACCATTGTAAAATCAAAATAAGCCATGGGTTTTCTTTAAACGTATGTTCCCTTTTGAAATCGGTCAGGAATTGATTAACGTCGACATATTGTGTAAACTTAGCTAGCTAACACCAAGTTAACATTTTCAAACTAACGTACTTATCTAACGTTACCAGAGAAAGTCAGTGGAGCGCCATGTCTGGCATATATTAACAGGCTACTAAATACAGCAGCACATTTAAATGGTTGTTTGTTTTACTTACCAGAGTTTTTCTGCGATGATTCTCTCTGGTTTGGTGCAGGAAAGTAAAGTATTGTGATCCCCGGAGCGACTTCACTTGAAGAGCGGTCTGGTGACTGCGTCACTGGTCGAGATTTGTGTTTAATGCCCATGCGCTGGCCTGTGTGTAACCTTGAAATTGTACATTCGTCGAAACTAATTTTTCTTATTTAAGATCTTAATGAAAAATATTTATATTTAACAATGTTTTGAATGAAAAAAATATAACTTGAAAAATAAAACAAATAATAGTAAAATGAATTAAAAGAAAAAATATTAATTGAATGAGGTACTGCTTGAAAACCTTTTTTCAGTGTATGATGACAGAATTTTCATTTTAAAGTGGAGTATCCCTTTAAGCAAGGAACGCAAATATTTATTTGGATAACTTTAAATAAAACAAGACCATAATATTGCATCCTACTGTTTTCAATGGCATTTGGATAAGGGTGTTATACGATCTTCCGAACAAATAATCCTCAAAAATGATCCTAAAAAAACGAGGGGTATGAGAATGCGGGACTCTGGGTGTGGGACGGTGCGGGACTGTAGCTGCAGGCTCCGAGTCTGCACCCATGTAAACACAACGCTGACGTCTTCACTTCCAGGTCAAGAAGCTGTCAATCAAAAACTCAGTAGCCAATGAAAACACACTGCTACTAGCCCCGCCCCCACAAGAGAAATGTGTCAGAACGAAAACTCAGGGAGCGTAAACTAAAACTTCAGAAGCGTAAATGAAAACTCTGGAAGCACATTTGTAAGTTCAGATCAGCGATAGAAAGATGAGAAAACAGTTTTCATAACATACAGTGTATTAAAAACGAAGTAAAAAAAAATTGCCTGCGATTTGCCTTTTTCAGTTTCAGAGACATTTTATTCAGTTTCAATTCATATTTTTAATAGTTTCTTGAAAAGTTACGTTCATTATTATTAGCCCAAAAGTAATTCCATATAATTCTACTTTTCCCCACCACTGACTGAATTTTCAGGCTATCCATGTTTTCACTGTTTTACGGTAGGGGGCGCTATGACCACTGATCTATATAATGACATGATCATCGGCTATGACTCATCTTCTAGTACAGAATCTCCGGATCAAAACACAGGAGAAGAAAAAGCTGAAACAAGTGATAGAAGATTGCTCACTCAAATGTAAAATAACGTGATCATCAAACATTAAACAGCGTGTAAATCAAAACTGCTTTAAGGATGATTCCGGTATTTAGCACATTGAGTCTCTTTTCTGGTTTGTTTTGGATGAACAAGAGTGGTGGACACAGAAATTTTGACGATGGGTCCTGTCTTGACTGTTTGACTAGTTTAGAATCGCCTTTGACTGCTTACGCGGCGAGTTAGCGTAAACAACAACAAACAAAGTTAAGTCTGACGCCCGTTTCACACATTCTCCATGTGCAGTGTGTATGCGGTGCAGGAGCAGCACGCGCTACAGTGCTTTCACATATGCTGCGTTTGCAGTGTGTAACTGATCCACGGCTGTACCACAAACACTCACTATTTTTATTTCAAATTCAGAAGTCATCAGTTACTTTTATTAAAAAAAAAGTTTTGTCAGCATTGCGATTATCTTTGTACACATATACACTCTTTAAAGGGGTCATATAATGGTACATTCACTTTTACAAGTTGATTGTACTGAAATGTGTGTTGGCAGTGCCTGTACACAACCATCATAAAATGATAAAAATCCATCCAGTGTTTTTTTTTTTTAATCTCTTTATATGTTTGACCCTCTCTGCAAGCCGTTTTTTTTGACGTCACAAAATCGACGCCCCTCCCACGATTGTGATTGACAGCAGCGTTTCAACACAGACCCGCCCTCGCTCGTGAGCGAGCTGTCTGTCATCATAGTGCATTGATATGCTGGAGAAGAATGGCGTCTAAGCGATTGTGGCATTTGTTCTTGGGTGTAATAAGGAACACAGCAGTCGTTTTGATGGAATATTCCCAAAGCATTGACGTGGGGAATCAACTTCCATGCTTTCATGTTTGCTGAATCATTTCACACACCAGACAGCTTTACAAACAAGGGTCAGTAAAGCTGGTTTTGCTGAGAAGCTGTTCCTGAAGATAGGATCGGTACCAACTATTCGTGTTCCTGCTGCACCTCCAGAAGAAGAAGTGAGTGTAACTTTTTATTAACCTTTATATTAATATTTATAACTATTTCATGATATTCTATTTAAATGGGTTTTAAGAAGGAATCACATCTAGATTTGGTTCACCCTCTGCAAATGGCTCCTGGCTAAGGGCATATCACATGATGAAGTTGTGTTTGTGTGCCCTTGGAGACCAGTGGTCAAATCAAGGACCACACGAATGCCTTGATATTTTTCTGGCTGTCCACCTTGAGGCTTTTCGGTGTACACCTGCATGTTCTATGCGTAGCTTGTCCTGGCGTCACATGCTGCCCAGATTTTGATTCCATATTTAGCCAGCTTACTGGGCATGTACTGCTTGAACGCACATCTACCTCTAAATGGCACCAGGCACTCACTAGGGTTGAACATTAGTGGGAGATGCTTAACCCATTGATCCAGACATCACAAATTGCTGCCAAATTGTCAGTTTCACACCGCGCACTAGAGATGCGCGGGTCTGATTTTTTCCCCCCGCTTTTCTGAAATTATTTGGCCCGCCCCAGCCCGCCCCAGCCCGCCCCAGCCCGCCCCAGCCCGCCCCGTACCACTGTATCTATTTTTACAACCCGCCCGCCCCGCGACCATTAAATAGACAAACAAGGCATTGTAATGTAAATGAAAACAGCCTTTATTTCAGCCTGAAAGTGCTTGGAAACATCGCCCTGTAATATGGCAACAACAGACAATTATGAATATGAACCATAAATCAGGTCATATTAATAATATAATGATAAACATTTTCAACATTTACAAAGCAGCGTTTGTATTCATCCAATAGGCTAAACAATTTTTTATTTCAGATTTGTATAGGCCAACAGTTTACAGCCTACGCTACATAACCACTGAACTTTTGTTTTATTTAACACACGGAAATGTTCATTTAGCGTTTTTGCGTTTGCGGTGCAAAAAAAGAATGGCATCCACTGTACCGGGGTTTAATCTATTTCGCCTAGACTCCAGCACCCAGCCAGCAGAGCTGAATGTGCGCTCGCTTGATGCGCTTGTGGTTGGGATACAGAGAATAATTTTTGACACCTTGGCAAGCACAGGAAAGGCGAATGACTGCGACTGCCAGAAGCTTAGAATGTCCTCTTCGTCCCAGAAGAACTGGCCCTCAATGTAGCGCTGAACCTCGGCTCTCTCGGCAACTTCTTCTATCATCCTCCCACTAACAAAACTCATCTCTTTTTCTTTTGACTCGCTCGGCTTCGTCAACTAAAAATAAAATAAAACAATATTTAACCTTTTAAACATACATTAGACCACCGTAGCTAAAACGCAAGACCCGTTTAGATATCTATTAGATATCTATTTGCTGGTGCTACTCACCTCGAGGTATCAGCTCTGGCTCCATCACACTTGAGGTGTAAGCGGTGCACTGTCAAATTCCCTGACAAGTCTTCTGGTCTGGTCATACACAGCGTTTCTCTCCTCCGCTTGAAACACCTTCAGGGACTTAAAACGGGGACAAAGAAACGTTCCAAGCTTGTGGGTGACCCTGATGGACATTTTCTCGTTTAGCAGCTGCGTTGCCTGTGCCCGAATATAAACCATGTAGCCTACTTCGGATCACTGTATTGTGGCTCACAGTGTTTCTACAGTTTAAAAAACCAAAGCACGACCAGCTGAATAGTTGGATACGTATCACCCTCCATCTCTTCACTCGCAGTTTAAAAAGGCAACAAAAACTCACATCCAGCTGAATGCCATCCATTCTGTGGAGCTGATCTTTCTCCTAAAAGGCCTGTTGGATTTCACGGTACTGTTGACTGACTGCATCATCGCAACTTTACAATTCCAAAGGGTTTCGCATTCCTGTGTCACGGTGTGTGGGAGCTGTACTACTACAGTGCCAGATTTTTTCAAGTATGTCACAAGGCTTTTGCACTTTGCAATGATATTACTCACGTCGTGCATGTATGTTGGCGTGTTCTCTTTTATATCAAATGTGTGTTTGTGAACGATGTTAATGACATGGGCTGTGCACAGCATCCACTTGTAGCTGCGAATCTTTTATGTTTGCGCCCTGATCCCTTACAGACATTACTTTTGATATGCCAGCAGTTTCAAAACCAAAGTCATGTAGCTCCTTAATAATTTGCTCGTGGATGTTATGTTATGTCTTTTTGAGAGTAGAGTCAAACTCAGCTGTGCTTATGACATCATTACATGGCTCTCCAATTTCCAGTCGTCATTAAGTGACCAGTAAACGCTGTGTATGCTCGTTGTTGAATTCATCAGTCCACATGTCAGTGGTAATAGCTATACCACAATCCAGAACTTTATTTATCTTCTTTGAGAGGATTTCTTTTTTTTCTTGCGCAGTCGCTTTGGCTCTGTTGCAAACAGTTTGCCTGTGAGGGAGTACACTGCTGGCATCCACACGTCCGTAACGTGAACCAATGTTAATTAGACACTGGGCTACGGCAGTGGTGTAGTGGTAAAAAAAGAGGTGGGTAAACTATAAATTCTGGTGGACCACAACTTGGTCACCCGGTAAGGTGGGCCACTGCCTACCGGTGTATGTGTATCCTGATGACATCGCTATAGGCTATAATTTACTACCAAGGGTATCACTGGTTGTTCCCTCATCATAGGTCACACTGTCACTATTCAATTCATACATTAATCTAAGTTCTAGTTTAAGAGACTCAAAAAGGAATAATATGGTTGAAATCTATAAAGTTTACTAAATGACAAAACAGAGAGAACAAAAATATTTATGAGAGATCGAGAGGGAGGCTTATATCCAGGGCTTCCAATGCAATGCACTTGTGCATAATGATTAGTGATTTGGGATTATTTTCATAGTCGATTAATCTGTTGAATATTTCCTTGATTAATTGATTAATTGTTTGGTCTGTCAGAAAAATGTGGATCAGTGTTTCCCTGTAGAGGGAAAAGTCTTAAACCTGGTGCAGGCTTGATTCCCTCTGAATCTCTTGAACAGCTGGGTTTTGACATGCTCCCATACATTAAACCAGCTTCCTGTAATGAATAAAAAAAAAATCCCTTTTTTGCATTGTTTTAATGATTTCCTGTTGCGGCTGCGATCAAGTTTCATTGTCGCGCAGCTTGTTTAGTAACTTCACGAGCGTGTGTTTTCTGCTACGTGTGTGCGCCGTTCTCTTTGTTCCGTGTGTGTGTGTGTGTGTGTGTGTGTGTGTCGGCGTGCTGCGCTCTCTGCTCCGTGTTTGTGCTACGCGTTCTGCTCTGTCGTTAACGGCCCAAATGCTCGAATCATGTACCGATCGGCGATCACGCACTGGGAAAACAAAGTCCGCTCAAATAACGTGAAATTTAGAGGTGGATAAACGCAATGTAGAGGTGGATAAACGCACTTTGGTGGTGGGCAAACGCTATTTCTGAATTTTGGGAGGTGCGTAAACGGCGTTTACGTGCGTTTAGCCTCCACTACATCCCTGGGCTACGGTATGAAATCCATCTCCAGATACAATGTTCGAAGGGCTGCAGATCTCGACAGCACAATTCAACACAAGCGTCTGTGACCTTAGACTTGACATGCTGGTAATTTACTTTTGAGGAAAGCGGTAATATTTTGTCACTGTCATCCTTTTTTTAGACATGCCTTGTCTTGTCTTGACATGCTGGAAGTGCCCGTTTTGTGGCTCTCGTGTTTGTATATTTTTTCGAGTTCCACTTCATGTAGCCGATACTGCTGTTGTCTCCTGCTGCAACTATTTCTGAGAACCGGTCCCAAACATTAGATTTAGCAGCCTGACCATTTTTTCTTTTAATTATGTAAATTCCCGACCTCAATTTCCTCGTCTTCCATCTTCACTTTTATTTCTCCGTTTTTGTTGTTGTGGCTGGCGGCGGGAGCTGCTAACCTTGTAACCTTATCAAAGAACCTAATAAAATATGAAAATAGATATTCCCAAATATTTAATATAGGCTGGAAAATGCACGCAACATGGATAAAAAAAAAAAAGAAAAAAGTCAATGACCTGCCCCAACCCGCCCTGCAAATAAAGTGACAATTTCTTTCCCCGCCCCAACCCGACCCAACCCGACCCAACCCGACCCGTGGGTAACGGTTGTGGTAACGCGGGTTATGAGACGACCCGCGCATCATACCGTGCACGTTTTGTTGTAGCGATATAACAGCCTGAAAAATTGCATGTCCAATTTCATCTTCCCACAAACTGGACAGGGCCTTGTTGTTTGACAGATAAACTCCTGCGAGAATGTGCACACCAATAAATTCTTCAATGTCTGTCCAGTCCACAGCTCTCCAGTCATCACCATGCATGGTTTCCTTACACATTTGTCATCTCAACTTTATATCCTCTGCACGAGAACATGCTTACCTTGTTGGTCCAGGGGTTAGTTTTATCACTCTTGCAGCCGAAGCTCTTCCCGGCCCCTGAGGTGGTGGATGAGTAGTCCAGGTTATCTTTCCATTCTTTAACTGGAATATGTGGTCTGTATGGCCCTCTTACTCATAGTACTCCTCATCAGATTCCTCTTCCAACTCTGTATTATCTTCTGTGTAGTCCTCTGGCTCAGAGTTCTCTGGTTCAGTGTCTTCCAGGCTTCCTTCATTTTCACTGGAATCAAGCAGATAATCCAGGGTCTCCTGAAGAGTGTACCTTTCTGCCATAGTGCTAGCACAGAATGAACTTTTGTTCATTTTATACCTTAAAACATGTTATACCTTAAAAAAAAAAAACGTTTGTTCATCTGCTTTTATACCTTTATTGTGGGGAAAAAATGATTTGTTTTCAAAACACAGTTGCAGCTCTTACATCTCAGTGTAAACTTTCTCGAACTGGAAAAGGTCAGCCTTCATCTTTCATCTCTCTCTCTCTGCACGAGTGTGTGTGTGCGTGTGCATGCATTAGGTCTCACTCCTTCATACCCGTTTTCTGCATTTGTGGCTGATTTAATTTGCTAAATTTGATAGAAGTTCTCTGACCCCAAACAACAAGAGTGTAGCTTTTTATTTAATTTTTTACATATACCTTCAGAACAACTGAATCAAGCCCAGTTATTTTGTGTATGTATAAATAGATAATGTAGAAAAAGTCGCAAAATCTTATGCTGAGATGAAGGGAACCATGTTATTTTAACTAATGAATAGTCAATCGGGATCAAATTGACAACACACAATAAGAGGGTTTGATAGAGTTGATTCCCAGGGAACACATGAATAGATAAAATGTATACCTTGAATGTAATGTAAGCCGCTTTGGACAAAAACATCTGACAAATGTGTAATTGTTGAATTAACATAAAAAACCTTACACTGTAACTGCAGTGCTAAATCTTAGAAATAGAAATTCTAATGCATACTGATGACATTCCCAGTCTTACCTTTGTATTGAGATTGTTTTTTCATCTGAAGAAACTGTTGAAAGTTTGAAATCAGTATTTTCATAGATTGAATCCATTTCATGAGCCTGACAGAAGACGTGTCCGCTGAGACTGCAGTGCAGCTCGAGTTTGTTCAGAATAAGGAAGCCACATAAAATGTCATTCACATTCATTCAGACAGGAAATAATGAAGTAATGAGTCTGAAAAACATCTAGCAACTAATATTTAGACAGCCAAAACATTTGTATTAGTTTTTATCTCCTGCTTTAACTTAATTTTTTTTTTTCAAAGAGCACAACCTGTGTTGTCTTTTGGGAAAGAAGTAGAGACAAATCAATCATTTGTATTTTATACTCATCTCTTTATTTTAGTAATTGTGCTTATTTACAGTATGTGTGTAGTGAATGTCTTTTAACTTTGAACAAGGCTCACAACTTAATCTGTTCAGCTTTCTAAGTGTTTCCTCATGCTGGCTGTGAAGTGCATCAAACTGGTATTTTGTAATTTGCATCCATAACAAAGAAGCACAGTGAAGATCAGATACTGGTGCAGCCTAGACTTTTATGCTATTTTCATTTTCTACACAAATCAGAATTACATTTTTCTGGTTGCTGTATTTACCTAACCTGAGGCAGTGTGGTCCTGATCAGACACAGACACATTGAAATCTGAATTTAAAAAAGCAACAGATGCAACACAAATAAACAGATATCAAAAGCTCACATTTAGTTATGAAAGAAGAGTTTAGAAGTAAAATGGTGACGTGCATCATGTGTTAGAAGCACCACCAGAGTACAGACGATCTGAGAGCAAAGACGAGACAGACACTGAACTATCAGAAGAACTTTAGCCCATTTATTCAGAGCGACTTCTTTATTGAGGGTCTTCTGATCTGTCATGTTTATTATAATTATCACTATAGACGTGCTCAAAGTTTACACAATACAAGATATTTTAAATAAAAGATGTTTACATATAGTCCAAAAGACAAAAAAAAAAAAAAAGGCTGAATTTATAAAAATGACCCCGTTCAGAAGTTTATGTATTGATTCTTAATACTGTGTCGTTTCCTGGATGATCCACAATGGTTGTGATGTTTTATGATGGTTGTTAATGATATCTTTGCAGTTCTTCAGAAATCCTCTTGCAAATTTTTTGGTTTTCGATCCAGCATCTTTTGCATTTGAACCCTTTCCAGCAGTGACTGACTGTGTGGTTTTGAGATCCATCTTTTCACACTGAAGACAATTTAGGGACTTGAAAAAGTTCAAACATACTGTTATGAATTGGAGGACGCAGAAGAATCCATTTGCAGCTTTATTAGAATAATCAACAGGCAGGGTAAATCAGGGGCAGACAGAACAACGGAGATAATCTCAGAGCAGAAACAGATAACAGGCAAGGGTTCGAGGCAGGCGGCAGGAATCACAGTCCAATGAACAATCCGGGTCAAGACAGGCAGCAGAAGAATCAGAAGTCGGTATAAACAATCCAAGGTCAGTAACAGTTCAGCAAACACAGGAAAACCACTCAGAAATTGTACGCCAGGGCAATGCAATACTTCGCAGTGAACTGAAGTGACAGAGGTTTATATGGGTGTATGTGAATGAGCTGCAGGTGTATGAGATGAGTGCTGATGAGCTGCAGGTGTATGTGCAATCAGTCCCAGGTAAGCGGCATGATGGGATGTTGAGTTTGTGAGGGTTAATATTCTGGTGTGGAGTGCCCTCTGGTGACTCTCAGAAGCACTCCAGCTGGTGATCGTTACACATACACTATTGCTCCAGACGGAAACACAATGCATTATTTTTATATAATATAAAAGTATTTGTTGAGAGGAGAACAGGGAGAGAATAGACAGACTGTTTTCTCTTCTTATAAGATTGGTAGATAAATATAATTTTGGCTATGTAAATTAAAACTTGTTAATGAAACAAACTCGTTTAAAATGTACATTATTTATTTTTGTTATGCAAGTTATAATTTGTTAATGAAACAAAAAAGCAGTCTCTGTGCATTGTTTATTTTTGTAATGCAAGTTATAATTTGTAAACGAAATAAAATATATTATTCTGTATATTTATTTTTGTCATGTCAATTAATTTGTAAATGAAACAAAATAAATTGTTCTATACATTTTCAATTACAGTACTTTAAATACAGAACTATTTACAAGAGTTATTCGTTATTTCAGTTTTGCTATCAGAGACGCTGCTGCCGAACACTGTTGAGAAATGCACAGACGGGTAATTCATACACACTTGATCACACCTCGGTTTTATATGTAACCCTCGTTCCCTTTCAGTTGGTCACGTTTGATGTCACGTTGATGTACCAACGAATTGGGCTCTCTCTCTCTCTCTCTCAATGCATTGAAACTGCATTAGTCTGCAAGCTCTAAAATTACGTTTTGGAATTAGCAACAGAGTGTTTTAAGGACAAAAAGCTGACAAATGTCTTGAAATACATCATCTGAACAGTGTTTGAAGGCATGGTAACCGCAGTTTTAGCCGTATAATTGACTCAGGTCCGTTGAATTACTGAAATATAATGTAAAAATAATTACTGAAATATAATGTAAAAATAATGAGGGACTTTTGTACCTATTGTCTTTTATGAGTTTAAAGGTCCCATTGCATGGATTATTTTATTATTTTAGAATGTTTCCTGGGGTACCCTTATAAGGTTAGTATGTTTTTTAAATCAAAAGTTGTTATAATTTAGAAATAAAAGGCATTTTTCCTAGCCTGATTTCATCCTCTGATTTGAACACTCTGTTTGAAGGGGCGTGTCTGCTGTGAGACTTCAATGCATGGGCGTCAGACCCATTGTATATGGGTGGGACAAGACCCACCCACTTTTTAAGACCAATGATATTGGACCCGCTTACTTTTACATTCAGCGCATATGTCTGTTCGCTTTTCAGAGCGTCGTCAGTCAAATCCATTCCACTTGAGGAATGCCCTAATGAATTAAACTCCATTTCCGCTGAAATAGCTACATTATATTTCTCAACGAGCCGCAACTGACGAAAAAAACGCCCGTTGTACTCTTCCAGTCAAATATTGCGTTGCAAACATCAATAACAGCTTTAAGTTGTCAATGCTGGCAAATTACCATGGTATCAGCAGGTTAATCCACAAATAGCTGTGCATTTAATGCACAACATGGAGGCGAGTTTAGTTTACTTGTTTAATTAAAAGGCATCAGAATACATGAAATGTTGTAAGTAACATTTTTCTGGGGGAGGACCCACCCACTTTTTTTTTGCTTCCAATGCCCATGCTTCAATGTAAACGCCCACTGCTGTGATTGGCTGACATGCTTACATATGAAATATCTGGAATTACATGTGGAGCTATCTGGAAAACTTTTACTATTACAGCTATTATATGTTTTTACTATTACAGCTATCTGGATTAACGAATCGTGAGAAGTTTTTTAAGTATTCAGATCTATTCCCATCACATAAAAGGTTGCAGTGATGAGCATTGAGCAGATGACAGTCTGTTGATCGCGTGAAAAAAGATCTTATCATTGCAACGCAGTTTCTGCAATTCACTAATGATTTCACCAATGCAAACATGAGGTATACAAGTACAGTAAGAGCTTCGTTGTGCAGTGTAACAGCGTCATTGATTTCATAACGAGTTTTGGCAAGTGTCCAGATAAACTCGCGCTGTGTGATTGACAGCTCGGGCGATTGGAAAAGGGTTGTTCTTTAATCGCTTTCTGTATATATATATATATTAATCACAGTTTAAGTAAGATTATTTTCATCCTACTAAGAGAAACGATGTGAAGTTGATCGCTACTTCCATAGTAAATCACTACTTACCGCTTGCTGGAATATAGTTGAAATTGCCCCCTTCGTCAGTATGAAACGCTGAGAGAAGCCTGCTTGATATTGTCCCAGGTTAGAAAAACAGTCCGTGGTGAAATGGACAGAGCAAACTAACAACTTCGAATTAAACTTTTGCGGTATCCGATTATAGATAAACATCAACCACGCCTGTTGACATTTCGCCATTAATATGCCTGTATTCCTGTGGGCGGAGGTTAGTCAAAAAACTGTTCTAGTGACGTCATTAAAGAAGGAAGTAGAGGCATGTAGTCCAAACTGGCCGTTCGATGTAGGCGACTTCTGTTAAATAAAATATCTCGCTTGGCATTGAACTTTGAGCTTTATAATTTTGCAGATATTATTTATACTCTAACAACAACATTACACACTAACTAAAGTTTGAAACATGGGATCACGAAGAACGGGACCTTTAATAAAGAACTCTGTCTCGTCTTCTGTTCAAACACACCATTGTTACCGGCCTCAGACTATAGGGGATATCAGGGCTGGCAGCAAAGGACACACAGGCAGTGAAGCACTGTGTACCTGTGAAACAATAAAAGACAGATAAAATGAGCGTCGTTCCCTTGGCGCGTCAGTTTACTTCTGAGATCACACCCGGGAGAAAGCTAGTCTCTATAGTGTGCCTCACAGGAGCGCTCAGGCGTCATGCGGATGTGGCGGTGAACTGACAATTCTATTGGTGTTCACATTAAAAAATTGTTTTACCTAACAATTACCTTACCTTACCTAAAATGTTTTATAACATTAAAATTATACACCCTTTACATCTTTAAAGAATGATCAAGTTTTACGTACGCCAGGTGACCTGTGAATGACCTGTTTCCATTGCAGTTTTGCAAACTAATCCTTTTTCGAATTGCCTGAAAAACCACCTCATGCATCAGTATCCTACTGTTGAACACTTTCAAAATCAGATCTGAACGATTTCAGTCCTCAAAGGCTTTTTCAGTAAAAACCTCACTGAACCAAGAAACATCTCTTTCGATCGCAATGATCCTGGTTAACAGCTCTTTAGACTTTGAACTGCTTCATTACATTCACAGTAAAACATTTACATCATTTTTTGCATAGTGCATAAACATTATATTGAACACTTATCGAACTTTTGTTATAATTTTATAGAGGAAAATTATATTGCAGTAATATTGTTATCGTTCTATCGCCCAGCCCTATATAAGAGCGCTTTGTGAAGGGATTCTGGTGTTCACTTTTGTTTGAAACTATTCAACAAATGGCATCCCCTTCCTTAAGTACCCTGCAAGGGCGCGAAAACAGGTTAGAATTTGCCCTTACAAGTCTCCCACGTGAGCATTAATTGTGTTGCGTATGCTGCTGCCAATTAAGTGTTCCAAATTAAGGGAGCTGCCTATGTAGACAGTGAGACAGCTCAGTAGGATTTGGATCAGAACCTTGACTGTGCAAAAGATCTGACAGCTGCCCTGAAGCTTAGTAAGCAGAGGTGAAATGTTTCATGCCCTCTTGAGAAAAATTTGATATATTTTAATTTAGAAACTGATTATGAATTAAAAAATAATGACACTGTCACACCACTTGTTTACCCCAAAATGTAAATGATATAATGAAGAAGGTCACTTTTGAATCTCCAGAAAAGCCATGTTCAAAAGTTGGTAAGTTCTGTTGTAATTTCTGTCACTGTACAAATCAGAAGTGAAAATATTTTGTAGTTTTGCCACTTTTCCTTCACCTGTAGCATTGTGCCTTTAAAAAGGCGACAGTAAAACGGCACTGTTTAAATTCAGGCAAGAGCAAATTCAAGGGGTTATCAGTGATTAATTGAAAGTGCTGTTGAGTTAAAATACCTGTAATCTATTAATCAATAACTAATGAGACATTTAAATGTTCGTCCCACTTGTCGCTGAATTTCTTTAATAAATTCCTAGACACAACAAGTAATTGGGTCGGGAGTTTTGGGAATGCTACACATTTAAGTGCTGTAGTTTTAAACATCATAAAATGTTTTTGTTCTAACTTTAAAAGGTTTATTTCTTACAGTTATTTTAGATACATACTCAAAACAGTTCTTGTCAATATACAGGTGCTGGTCATAAAATTTGAATATCAAAAAGTTAATTTATTTCAAGAATTCAACTTAACAGGTGAAACTAATATATTATATAGACTCATTACATGCAAAGTGAGATATTTCAAGCCTTTATTTGTTAAAAATTTTATGATTATGGCTTATAGCTTATGAAACCCACAAAATCAAAATTAGAATTAGAATTAGAAAATTAGAATATTACATGAAATCACACAGTAATTACACAGTAATACCATGGTCATTGAACCAGGTTTTGGTTATTTTGGCAGTGTGGGCAGGTGCAAATCCTGCTGGAAAATGAAGTCGGCATCTCCATAAAGCTTGTCTGCTGAAGGAAGCATGAAGTGCTCTGAAAATGTCCTGGTAGACGGCTGTGTTGAGTGGACAGCACAGTGGACCAACACCAGCCGATGACATGGCTCCCCAAACCAACACAGACTGTGGAAACTTCACACTAGACTTCAAGCATCTTGGATTGTGTGCCTCTCCATTCTTCCTCCAGACTCTGGGACCTTGGTTTCCAAATGAGATGCAAAATTTGCTCTTTGGTCCACTGTGCTTTTTTAAACCCAGAGTCAACGCAGCCGTCTACCAGGACATTTTCAGAGCACTTCATGCTTCCTTCAGCAGACAAGCTTTATGGAGATGCTTCCTTCATTTTCCAACAGGATTTGCACCTGCCCACACTGCCAAAAGAACCAAAACCTGGTTCAATGACCATGGTATTACTGTGTAATTACTGTGTGATTTCATGTAATTCTAATTTTCTGGGATTTTGATTTTGTGGGTTTCATAAGCTGTAAGCCATAATAATCAAAATTATTACAAATAAAGGCTTGAAATATCTCACTTTGCATGTAATGAGTCTATATAATATATTAGTTTCACCTGTTAAGTTTAATTCTTGAAATAAATCAACTTTTTGATGATATTCTGATTTTATGACCAGCACCTGCATATATTTTTATTTAACGTCTCAGAAGTACAATGCCTTCTGCTGACCACAGCACAGTTTCACACAGAATATTATTAAATAACTTTATAAGAACATCTCATCCTTATAAAACTGTTATACAGAAGCATCATCCCCATTTGAAAATGATTTGAAAAAAGTTGTTTTAGGTAAAAAAGTATTTGTCTTAAATGTGACAGAAATGATATGCTTCGCTCCTGCTATTAAGAGCATAAACATTTCTACAAGATGGGATATAAGTGCACTCAATATAAAAAGCTGCTTGTGCATTTACATTTATGCATTTGGCAAATGCTTTTATTCAAAGCAACATACATTGCATTCAACGTAATACATGTTATCAGTTCATGCATTTGCTGGGAATCAAACCCATACACTTTGTGTTGCTAGTGCCATGCTTTACTGTTTGAGCTACAGAAATGCGGTTGCTTTGACAGTTTAGAGATTCTATATTTTAAAAATCCAGAAACCCGCACCCCCCAAATGTTTTACAGCATTTTAACTTAAGCAAGAAAATCCAAAAGAACACGTTTTTCTTTTCTCTAAACTAGACCTCTTTCATTACATATCACTGAAGGAGGTAAATTAAAATATCTTTTCACAGATAAACTTATACAGATAATTGCAAGAAACATCAAACCAAGTGTTTAAATAGTTGGAATAAATTGTCACAGTAGCACAGTTCTCTCCATTGGGATCTTCTTCTCTCCAGTTATCAGGTTCACTTTTCTTAGACTTCCTCTGGTGCCAAAACCTTCAATAGCAGAAACAGGTGGTCAGGGTTAAAACCATATTCTTCCTTTCGAGAATATTTTAAAGAAAACCTAGTTTATGTAAAACAGGGGTTCTCAAACTTTTTGGGGCCATGGACCCTTTATAGGGTAGAAAATGTTCAAGGACCCTCTCAGTTAATGTGGGTCGGAGTAGTGTTGGGTAAGTTATTCTAAAAAAGTTAATTACTTAATACTAATTACTTTCTAAATCCCATATCAACCTCGACCAGTTGAACAATGCAAGGATAGACACGAAACTGCTCTTTTAATTCTTTCAAATAAATACTATAAAATTGCATGAATTACGCTTAAATTGACAAAACAATTTAAAGGGAGAAGGTTACTGTCACAATGTCAGTTTGTTTTGATGTCTGTTCTGGTCTGTGTTTAGTTTATCTGTTAATTAGTTTAGTTCTGTCTTCCTCAGCCTCTACCTGTGTTTGTCTCTAGTGTTTGATTAGGTTGTAAGTTTAGTTCAGGTGTGTCTTGATAATTTACTAATCAGTTTTGTCTATTTAAACCCTGTGTTCTGTCTTGTTATTTGTCAGTTCTTATTGTTGCTTTAGGTTGGTTGTTCTGGTTTCTATTTTTAAGAATCCTGATTTTTTTTTTTGTACAATTTCGCTTAATAAAAAAACTGCTACACTTTGATCCTGCTTCCTCCATTGCTGCAACCAATCATAACAGTTAGGTCTACATAAAACACAATACATTTTTATGTTAATCCCACTATTGTTTTATATAGAACTGTTCTAGTTTATACTACTCCAGTCCTCGGGATCCACTGCTTTGCACATTTTGTATGTCTCCCTTATTTAACACACCTGAATCAGATCATCAGCTAGTTAGAAGAGACTCCATGAACTGAGTGTGTCAGATTAGAGAGACATACAAAATGCGCAGAGCAGTGGGTCCCGAGGACTGGAGTTGAGAACCACTGGTGTATACCAGTCCGATCTCGTGTTTTGTATGTATTTTACAAGGTGGCTAATACGTACGAATTTGTACAAGTGAGGTTGTACGATTTAGCCACCTCATAAAATGCATAAGAATTGCCGTGAGATCGGATTGGTCTATACACAGTATTTGGCTTAATTACATCACACTGAGGCAAAGCCTACATATTGTAAAACAGACTATTTAAATTGAGCCAAATAAGTTTTTCTATGTTTGGATGACCTCAATTTAGTTTGAGGATGGATGAATGGCCTGTAATATACAGCTAGAAATGCTAGAACTGATATGTTGTTTGTGTGAGGCGCTGGCGTGATCACTTGGATTTTATTAAAACAAATGTTTTTTACTTACAGTAGCTGAAACAACTCCGTCATTTATGGTCATACAGATAAGAGTAAGACATCATTTAAAACTGTGTTCTATTTTAGTGTACATTCAAAATAACAACAAAATGTTTGCTTTCATAAAATAAAGAAATTATACATGTTCTGTGTAATTTTGGTTCAGACGCTCTTGGCTGAGGCTGAGGCTGAGGCTGAGGGGCGTGGGAGAACGGCGCGAGGCACTATTTTTCGCTGCAGCATTGGGGGAATTGGTGATCCTCTGCCCATCTTGACTTCTGAGAGACACTGCCACTCTGAGAGGCTCTTTTTATACCCAATCATGTTGCCAAATGACCTAATAAGTTGCAAATTGGTCCTCCAGCTGTTCCTTATATGTACATTTAACTTTTCCGGCCTCTTATTGCTACCTGTACCAACTTTTTTGGAATGTGTAGCTCTCATGAAATCCAAAATGAGCCAATATTTGGCATGACATTTCAAAATGTCTCACTTTCAACATTTGATATGTTATCTATATTCTATTGTGAATAAAATATAAGTTTATGAGATTTGTAAATTATTCCATTCCTTTTTTACTCACAATTTGTACAGTGTCCCAACTTTTTCTGATTTGGGGTTGTAAATTAAAATGGTTTAAACAAATATAAGTTTGAACTATAATGTTTTTTGTCAAATCAAATAATTTTGGTGATCATAAATTATTTTCATAAATGCGCACACCTACTATGTACTGAAGCAACAAAATTAACAAACACTTTGGCAGAATTCCAATAGTATCAATAGCGATTTTTTGTTTTTAATTTATGGATCAAAATGGAAAAATGTGTTGTCAGAGGAGAAAAGCAAAATGAGGAACATGCCAATGAAGAAACACATTGCTGTCACAGTCATCGTCTGCACCATTCTGTCTTCGTCTTCACTACACTTCCCAGAATCCTCCTTGTCTCCACACCTGAACTCACTCCCTCAATTACCCACCCGTTCATCGTCTTCATCATCCGTGTCACCTGTCCTCACCTCGTTATAGTTCATTAGTGTCTGTATTTAGTTCTCTCTGGTCGGTTCTCGTTTATGTTACTTTGCATTTAGCGTGTGAGTGTTACCTGCCTGTCTGTACCAACTTGAAGCAATATTTAGTAAAAGAGTTTATATTGGGATTCTTGCCTGTTCCCCTTGTCTTCTTCCAACACCATACCGTGACAATTGCAAACAGTAAGAGACGTAGCATTAGCAGCAAAGGCAATGCTACGTAATTACTGCAGCAAAGTTAATTACTGCTTCCTGCTTAGCTACGGTTCGGACACTCTTGCTTACTGCTCCACACTTTGCTCTATTGCTCTTATATTTTATCTCCTAATTTTAACTTCAGCAAATCAGCACAGTGCTAAATCACTTGGCATCAACGTTAAAACTAAAAACTTTTGTGACTGGAAGATTACTACAAAAAAGTGGATTTCCTATCCGACCAGCCTCCCACTGCCATCAGCTTACATTCCAGAGAAGGGAAAACACAGCTGCTAACATTCAAAAGGATAAGAAAGAAAATGCCTCTTCTAGTTCAAGAATCTACTTGCTGCACAAACTGCCACAGACTTTTACAAAGGATTGCAGTTCTTGAAACAAAGTTATTTGCGGGACTACCAAACCAGACGGAACACACAACAAAGCTTTGTCATGGACGCCCTCAGCATACAGTTTCCTACCACCGCCTATACATCTAGATTTGAAGTACTAATGAATGTAGATGAGGAATCCCCAAACGAAATGAATGTGATTGAACACATACCGAGTCAGCCAGCTAAAACTGGTAACTGGTGCTCAAGGTCGAGCAGACAGCGGCTCTCAGCTCAGAGCGCAGCCGAGCCCAGGACTCTGATAGTGGGGGACTCCATAATCAGAAACATTAGCAGCAGGGATACAACTACGTGCTGCCTTCCACAAGCAACAATTTCTGATGTAAAGAGGGAACTTCAGAACATTCTGATGAAACTTAAGACTGCAAATCGACTTATCATTCATGTGGGGAAAAATTATACTCAGAAAGAGCAGTCAGAACTGCTCAAGAGGGACTTCAGTTAGAAGACTGAAAGTTCAGACGTTCATCAGTGGACCAATTCCACTGTAAAAATGATTATGCTATATCTAATCAATAAAATTGTGGCAACAGATTACAGGCAATATTATTAATTAAATTTTGATACAAAAAGCAGAAAAATGCTGGGAGTGCTTCTTGGGTGTAAAAGTGTGTAAATACCTCCGGTGCTCTTCAGTGAAGGGATCCACATATATCTTGAGATAAGAGTCTGAGGCACTCAGGAGGATGAAGGTTAAAAAGCCTTTATTTATCCATGGCTAGTCTAATAAAAACATGCCTACGCGTTTCAGCCAACAAGGCCTTCGTCAGGGCTTGAAGTGTTTGACAATCAGCTCACTTCCTTGTTAAGACCAGTAATCAATACCAGCTGCTTAGGTTGAGCAGGTAGCAAGTCACATGATTAAATGACTAGTATCACAAAAATTGCTTACAATCGTTAATCCTGATAAATTTTACTACAGAGAAAATGCATATATTTCTACAAAAGTTAAACAAGAAAAAAAAATTTTTAAATTAAATTAAAGACACTTTCTACTACAGATATAAAGCAACTAGGGCTGTTTTCGACTAAGGATTTTCATAGTCGAATTTGATTCGTTAGATTTTGCCGTAGTCGACTGATAGTCTAACCTTTTTTTTTTTTTTTTTTTTTTTAGATAGCAGCTAGATTTTTTCCATTTCAAACAAAAGAGCTAAAAAAAAACTAAAAGAAAAACATGGTAACAAATACCTTTTATTCATTTAAAGCCAGATGAACAAAACATATCACACATATATCATAACATTTCATAAACATGAGGAGCAATATGAGAGAGAAATTTGATGATCGTTGTTTAGGTACATTAAACCACGTAAAGCTTTTTCACGCCCATGAGAACCGTGTGGAGTCAACTCACAGCCGCTCCGCTGCCCTGCTGAAAATGTGAAGCAGAAATGCTTAATATCAGATAACGTCCATAATAATTGGACTCTGGGTTCGATTTTTTGACCATTTTCAGTGGTTATGAGGAGCAATATGAGAGGGAAATTTGGTAATCATTGTTTAGGTACATTAAACCACGTTAAGCTTTTTTCACGTTAGGACTTAGCCTATATATAAAGCCCATGAGAACCGTGTGGAGTCAACCCACAGCTGTTCCGCAGCCCTGCTGAAAATGTGAAGCAGATTTTTGAATACATTTTTATTTATTTACATTAGTAAGCTACAGGACATCGTCTTTCAAAACATGACCTGCGCGAAAGCGGAAAATATTTTTTTTGTACCCAGCCCTTCTGAAAATGCGAATGCGTCTCTGTCCCCAGCACATTTCAAACCATACTGATGCCCATGTATTCGACTATGAGGTTCATAGTCGAATCAGACCTCTCCGAATCGAATCGTCGAATCCTCGACTATTAGAAGTCAGCCCTAAAAGCAACTAAGCTTAAAGGAACCGTATGTAGGATTGTGGTCAAAACTGGTACTGCAATCACTTTAAAAATACTGTAGAGCAGTGTATCCCCTCCCCCTACCCCCTGACTCGAGGTTGCCAGATAAGCTGCAGTATTCAGCAGAAACGTAGGCTGCTTCAATGAGCTTCCAATGGCAAGTGACGACTAGACGTACACAGTAAGTTTTTTTTCTGTTAATTATGTTTATGCTACATGAGAGATATTTTGATAAGTAATTATGTATTTAAAAAATGTACTAATTGTCATTAGTTAAATATAATCGTAAAGATAAAAAAAAAACCTTGATTTACAAGTACTAAAGTTTTTGTCATAAGTAGGCTAACAAATAACCAAAACATTTGCCACAGCAATGATAACGCGGGACAAATTCAATATCACCAATGGCTATCACAGGGTTGTTTTCAGTCCCATCAGAAAATATTGTTAGAGTAACTAAATTACATTAGCAATGGTCATACAGGTCAACTTGCAGCATGTGTAACTTAGTCCACGATATACTGTACGTGAAGAACGAATGACGAATCATTTTTTCTGAGGCTGTCTCAATTACGTTTCAAATTGCCATAATGGGCGTGCTGATGTTGTTTTCCTCAGCGTCTCAGCAAAATGACAGAGAAACGGGCTCCTATAATGCATTGCTAATGTTAGCATACGTCCATGTGAGCTAATGTTACGTTACTTTGCACGAACATGCAAAACTTTGTTCGACTGTCATGAATATATGAAATGTCCATTGACATCAAGTACAAGTTAGCCAAGCATAGATGAATCTTACCTGTCCAGGAGAAAATTAGCAACGTTGGCGTCTGTTTTCAAATTCTTCTCCGATTTCAGCCATCTCCATCTTTCAAAAGCATCTCCAATACAAATTCTGGTTTTATTTCGGACTTTGTCACGACGAATTTCTGAATTATAACGAGGTCTTTTTGATTTAGTAACGTTAGACATTTTTATCCGACTAGAGTTAGGGTAGGTTAGAGCAAAGCTGGCAACCCGGATCCCGAAACACTACTGACTTCGTGATTGGTAGATAGGTGGAGGGAGGCGCGTCAGGCCAAAACACAAAATGACAACATCAACATCAGTTGAGGGCTGCAAGTCCACTTTTTAAATGACAATATCCTAGCCATACTACTGTTGTCAGTGATATAAGTATTTGAAATGAACATGATTTCTTAATGTCTAGTGACATATCAGGGCCATTTTATGATTAATTGAAATAGATTTCTTATATACAGCTCCTTTAAAGGAAGTGTTAAATTATAAGAAAGTGAAGGATTAAAATTTAAGAATATGTTTTCAGATATGCTTCCTTACATAACATCATGGTGAAGAATACTGATTTTAGCATTTGAGGTTTTAATTTAGATAGTATATAAACTGAGAAAGTGATTATTGAGTTTATAGCAAGATATTCCTGCCCGACCTGTTTTTCCTTTGTAAGTTAAATGAGTCAGATCACGGAGACGCTAACCTATTGTCTTTAATGGCTCTTGGAGCAAGAACCACAGTCCAGACGTTGAATCGTTTGGCTGATTGGATTAGCACATATGCATTTGAGTGGTTATGCTGATTGGATTGAGACTGCCGGTCTGGGGTGGGTTCCTTAACCTGTATACTCATTTACATGCTTTGTTTGAATTTGTCTCCACCCCCAAAAGTCCCTCCTCCTAAAAAGCCTATAAGATACCATGTAAAGTTATGTTAGATTAGATCATGTTGGAAGTACTACAGCAACATACAGCAGAGTTCTCAATAAAGAATAACTTCCATTGAACGTGATCCCAACTGTCTCCTGGTCTCTGCTTTGAAGAAAGAAAAACTTTACAACAAAAGGAACAAAATCTAGTTCTCCATTTAGACCAGGGAAGCATGTAGCTTTCAATGTGTAAATCCAAAATGATTCTCTTTGCAAGAGTTTCTTTAGCCTATCACTAATTGAGTTTTCAATATGCTCTATGCCTATAATTTTAAGAGAGTAACAACTTCCATGGTTTGCATCTTTATAATGTACTGCCATAGGATATTAAGGATTTCCAGATCTTATTGCGTATTTATGCTCTGCAAGTCTTACCTTTAATTTACGCTTAGTTCTCCCAATGTTAAAGCAACCACATGGACATACTAGTCTGTAAACTACATATGAAGTATTGCAATTGATTTGAATTGTCAAGCGTGATCCTCTTCCCCTCACTTCTGTCAAGAGGAAGAGGATCAGGCGTGACTTTTTACTGCGCCGAGTCGAAGTACTTCCAAAAGTGCTATTCCGCCATACATTATAGTTATCCTTTTTAACCCGCTTAGAAAAGTGCCACGTTTTATTTTGTGCCACCATACTAGGTCGTATAACTACTCGTGTAACTGTTTTTAAATAGGGAAAACGTTGATGTGTTTGGTCACTTCTAAATTCATTGCTTTTAGATACCATTGACTATACTGGGCTAAGCTAAGTGCGATCAAAGTGTCACCGCGCGCCAGAGCGATTAAGTGCACACACTGAGATGAGAGAGGTATGTATCAACTCGTCTTAGTTAAAGGAGCTGTATGTAAGAAATATATTTCAATTAATCATAAAATGGCCCTGATATGTCACTAGACATTAAGAAATCATGTTCATTTCAAATACTTATATCACTGACAACAGTAATACGGCCAGGGGATACACCGCTCTACAGTAATTTGAAAGTGATTGCAGTACCAGTTTTGGCCACAATCTTACATACGGCTCCTTTAAGGGAATAGCATAGTTTAATAAGAAAAAACGGTGGAGTATCCCTTTAAAACACAACCAACACCATCAGATCACCTTTTCTCTTTGTTCATCTGGCTGTTATAACTCAGGTACAGCAGCCAAACAAAATCTAAAGTCAATGCTTTAAGGTCAAGAGAACAACTAAAACAAACACTGATCACCATAATGGTTACTTAAAATTACGGTTTTCTCCTTCAGTGATTCTGTTTGTTAACATCAGGTGTCTTCAATGTTGGCAATAATAAAAAAAATGGTTTAACATTTTTTTTGTGTGTAAATTTTACTCATTTTAAATGGTTTCCTTTTAAGGAATTAATTTGATTAATTATTACTCAATTCTAATTTGTTAAATTTAATTAATAATATTGCTTGTAATCTGTTGCCATAATTTTATTGATTAGATATAGCGTATTAATTTTTACAGTGGAACAAATCGGTTTTCACGGTTGCTTGGGCTTAATACTTGGCTGCAAAAAACCTGCAACATAAAACAAGAAAACTTCATTGACAACTTCAATCTTAACTGAAGTCAGAGAACTGTTTCATTAGGATGGCCTCCACCCAAACAAACAAGAGTGCTAAAGGACAACATTTACTTCTCCCTCCATCATCCTTCAGCAGTGCCAATCCACTCAACCTGAATGTCACACACACACCTGGAAAGAGTATAAATGAACACAGGACTTCACTTCAGCACCTGAATGGACATGCGGTTGACATATCACACAAGGACAATGATAACTCTGCTCACAGACGCAATCTCAGCTGAGCCCTGCCCACAGAGCTCACCACAGACATACTGTGACGGATTAGAAGTGCTTGAAGTTTCAGCACCCAAGGATGACTCTCTTGAAAACAGCCAGGAAAACCAGGACAACACATCACAGCTTCCGGTAACACCAGACCAACAGTCCCTCTTCACCAGACACGTTATTCCTATCTCCAGCTTCCCCAATTCTGAGCTTCACCAAGAAATTGGAGGAACTGGTGTTTGCTGGAACTAAACTATCCCACTCTTTTGCTGCGAGCCCCCAGAAATCAACCAAAAAGGAGATGAAAGCCTGCGGGCCCAGCTTGTCCTGCGAGAGCTCTTCGGCCTCTGCCACAACGCCAGGTTCCACACCCTCCTCCATCTGCTCTAGGTGAACCAAAAACAACTGATACCAGCACTCAGTGATGTGTGTCGGGTCCCCGCTATGATAACAGTAACTTTCTCAAATGTTTACAGAACAAGCAGGGAACCCAGTGTTCCTGTATCTTCCTGTATATATAGTCTATTTCTGTTATATTACATGCTAGTAAGTCTTCTAGAGCCGTACAGCAAACCAATCTAATCTGCTGCCTGTTCCATGTCAAACTAAGATTGCTGTGAGGGTAAAAAATAATACTGTCAAGTTAGCACGTTGAAAATCCAATCACTTAAAAATAAATCACTACTAGTCAATGACTTAACCACAAACAACCTGGATTTTATGCTTTTAAATGAAACTCGGCTAGAAGACAGCTGCAGTGCAACAGTCTTCGATGAAACAGCCCCTCCTAACTTTACTTTTATGAGTGTCTGCAGAGCTGTTAAGAGAGGTGGGGGTGTAGCTGTATACTCTAGATGTACTTATCAGTAAGGGTCTAAACATTTCATCGATTGTTATTAAGGATGTAGCACTGTCTGATAATTTCTGTATTTTATTTGATATATTAATCTCTCCTACTATTGAAGCTATATCTGTGTCTGTCAAGAAGAGATGCTTAAATGAGAACACTAGTGGGCTATTATGAATGCCATATCTTTAACACCAAGCATATCTGCGGACTCTGTAGATTCTCTCCTTGAGTCCTTTAACTCAAAAGTACAGAGTGTAATTGATGATATTGCTCCTGTGAAAGTCATGAAGAAGATTGGCAGACAAAAAGCACCTTGGAGAAACTCAACAGCAGTGCAAAATATGAAAAGACAATGCAGAAAAGCAGAGCGCATGTGGCAGAAGACAAAACTTGAAGTCTATTATAACATCTATAAAGACAGCCTACATGCTTTCAATGTGGAACTAGGCAAAGCTAGACAGAGTTTCTTCTCAAATATTATAAACAGAAACATAAATAACAAACACATACTTTTTGCTACTGAGTCTAACAAACCACCCAAGCCAGATTCCCAGTGAAATGCTCTCAGACAGCAAATGCAGTGAGTTTGCTACCTTATTCTCTGAGAAAATCAATAATATCAGAAAGGAGATCAGCACATCCTCGTGTGGCACGGAGGTCAGACAGATCAGACCACATCCTCAGAAAGTTACTGTGTCTGATTTCGAGGAAATGAATAGTACAATTTTGGAAGAAAACGTACAGCACCTTAAAACATCAACCTGCACCCTTGACACACACCCCACTTCCTTTTTCAAAAGCTTAGAAGCAGATCTCCTAGAAGTTGTAAATTGCTCACTTTTCACTTTTCCAAAGTCCCTTAAAACTGCAATCGTCAAGCCCCTCCTGAAAAAGAGCAATCTGGATAGCAACATATTGAGCAATTACAGACCAATCTCAAATCTTCCTTTTAATAGGCAAGTTCATTGAAAAAGTTGTCTTCAATCAGATGAACAAATTATTAAATCTCAAATGGATACTTTGACAATTTTCAATCTGGTTTCCAACCACATCACAGCACAGAGACAGCGCTCAAAGATAATGAACAATATGCGGTTAAATACTGATACAGACAAAACATAAATTCTGGTACTACTCGACCTCAGTGCTGCATTTGACACTGTCAATCACAACATATCTCTTGACAGACTGGAAAACTGACTCGGGCTTTCAAGGATAGTCCTAAAATGGTTTGGGTAATACTTGGGAGTGGTTATTATGTGAGTATAGGTGACCAAAAATCTGAGTGGACATCCATATGACCTGCAGAGTCCCTCAAGGCTAAATTCTTGCACCTCTCCTGTTCAGCCTGTATATGCTCCCAATGAGCCAAATAATGAGAAAGAACCAAATCGCTTACCAAAGCTATGCAGACGACACACAGATCTACTTAGCCCTATCACCTAATGATTACAGCCCCATTGACTCCCTTTCTCCAATGCATTGATGAAGTCAACAGTTATGTGCCAAAACTTTCTTCAGTTAAACAAAGACAAAACTAAAGTCATTGCATTCGGAAAAAAATATGAAGTTCTCAAGGTGAACACATACCTTGATGGTAGGGGTCAAACAACTAAAAATCAAGTCAAGCCAGGATTCTGAGCAGAACCAGAAAATATGAACATATCACACCAGTCCTCAGGTCTTTACATTGGTTCCCAGTTACATTTAGGATTGATTTTAAAGTATTGCTACTGGTATATAAATCAATCAATGACCAAGGACCTAAATACATTGCAGATATGCTCACTAAATATAAACCTAACATATCACTCAGATCATTAGAATCAC
Source organism: Abramis brama (assembly GCF_963993115.1). Lineage (NCBI taxonomy): Eukaryota > Metazoa > Chordata > Actinopteri > Cypriniformes > Leuciscidae > Abramis > Abramis brama. Next base: position 6,808,211 of record NC_139974.1, read on the forward strand.
ATCAGCTAAGTTCACTCCAAGCATGGCGAGTCCACTTTTAGATACTATGCCAGCCGCAGCTGGAACCACCTTTCAGAAAAGATCAGATGTGCTCATAGGGTGGGAATTGGCAAAAATGTGATGATTCATATTGCAATATTTGGGCCACAATTCAATATTACTGCGATTCTTAACATATTGCGATACAGCAAGTATTGCAATTCGATTCTGCGATGTATTGCGATTCACGTCCCCCATATTATTCAAAGGCATTACAAAAAATGAGGAAAATAAGATTTAATTCTATTTAATGTTCACATCTTCTACACATTAACTGAAGTGCAAAAACTTAGAAGGGTAGTGCAAAAACTTTGTCCTTGAACATTCAGGATAGACCTTATTACAGGCCAGGATGTAATTATCTCTATCTCTAAATATAAATACATTGTTAAATATTGTTAAATACAATAGAGTAACATAAAGCAGACATATAAGGCTGTGCCGGTAAACTTGACAACCGCACCACCATGGCTGAGTAGCACTGGCGGTGGTCTGCCAAAACACATTTTTTTGTATGTGAATGCTGTTTTATGTGAATATTATGACACGAGTGAAGCACAAAGCTTTGTTTACAAATGAAAAACTAGGTTAGCAATTAACATTTAACATTGCAGCCATGGAAACATTTGGATTCATGACGAATTTATGAGCTTAAACATAAATCATCTACTTACAAAGTACGAAAAAAATACTGATTATGAGTCAAAAGACATTGAAAATGAAATTGATCCTGAAAATAACTTTTATAAGGACATGCAAAATCAATGTGAATATTACACAAGAACAATATATGGATTAATAGCAATCATACATTTTAATAGTAGGAGTCTTAATTCGAATCTAGCAGAAATTAAGCATTGTTTAAAAGAATTAGAAAGGAAATTCACAGTAATTGCAATTTCAGAAACCTGGCTTGATGAAGAGCAAATTGACACGACTGGAATTGAGGGATATGAAATGTTTTATATTAATAGGACTCAATCTAAGGGAGGGGGGCTGCACTATTCATTGATAAAATGTATAAATGTAAAGTTGTCAGTAACATGTCATTTGCAATGATCAACATTATGGAGTGTGTCACAGTAGAAATTGAGAGAGAGAAAGAAAGAAATATTCAGATAAGCTGTATATACAGAAAACCAGGATCTTGTATTGATACATTTAGAGAAAAGATTAAGGAGCTATATAATAGACATAACAACAAGAAAATTCTGTTTGTGGTGATCTCAATATTGATTTGTTAAACCCACAACAACATAATTCAACTACAGAATTTATCAATTTAATGTATAGCAACAGCTTATACCCTACAATTACACGACCAACTAGAATAACAACACACAGTGCCACACTAATTGACAACATATTTACAAACGTTATTGACAGATCGGTTACAAGTGGCCTAATAATAACTGACATAAGTGACCACCTGCCAGTCTTTGCTATTATTCAAAACTGTATGCAGAAGAATAAAGATAGTACAACAATTATGATGAAAAGAAAAAAAAAACAAGATGCTGTAAACTCTTTTAAACAAGACCTTTTAAGACAAGACTGGAAAAAAGTTTATGTGAGTGATGTTAATCGGGCCTATGAAACATTTCTGACAATCATATCAGGATTATATGACAAACATTGTCCTCTAGTAAAGAAAACAGAAACAAAAAAATACGTTGAGAAACCATGGATATCAAAAGGAATCATGGTAACACTTTAGAATACTGTATCTTACTTACTGCATAACTAATAAGTAATTATTGAAGAACTAATAGGTAATTATTCATTAACTACTTCTTCACTACTGTTAATTACTAAGGAAGATGTGTTAACTAATCAGTATGTAATATATTTTTATGATTGTGTTAAGTAACAGTTAGTTAATCAATAAATAATGAATTCTGTCATAACTCTTGAAGAACTACTACTAATTATCTACTAATTAAAGGGATAGTTCACTTTGAAATTAATTTTTGGTATGTTTTAGCTTACCTCAAAGGCATCCAAGATGTAGGTGTCTTTTTTTCCGGAGTAGTTTCAATTTTGATATTTTTAGGTCAAACCGTTCTTGTCTGTCAGTCATATAATGCAGGTCTATGGTCACAGTCTCAAAACAGCATGCACAAAGTCCAAATTAAACAATTCCCCATCGTCCAAATTAAACAATTCCCCATCGTAAGTACACATTGATGTCTTAAGACACGAAACGAGCGGTTTGTGTGAGAAAACGAACAGTATTTATATAGTTTTCGTCCTCTTGTAAACACACACACCCAAATGATCAGAGGACGCGGGTGCTTCGGTCTGCGCAAGCGCCGGAAAGCGCCGGAAAAGGTCAGAGGGCGCGGGCGGTTCGATCTGCGCAAGCGCCGGAAATTATCTCGTATAATCTCGTGTAATCTCGCGAGCATACGTAATTGTTTTCTTTTTTTAAACATCCTGACGTTTTTAAACGTCGGTTTAAACATCCTGGATAAGCGCAAATTAGAACCATTTCGATTAGCCGTCTTACCTACAATCTATTCTGTGTAAACAATGAGTGACGTACACGCGCGCTTTCCGGCGCTTGCGCAGATCGAACCGCCCGCGCCCTCTGACCTTTTCCGTCGCTTTCCGGCGCTTGCGCAGACCGAAGCAACCGCGTCCTCTGATCATTTGGGTGTGTGTGTTTACAGGAGGACGAAAACTATATAAATACTGTTCGTTTTCTCACACAAACCGCTCGTTTCGTGTCTTAAGACATCAATGTGTACTTACGATGGGGAATTGTTTAATTTGGACGATGGGGAATTGTTTAATTTGGACTTTGTGCATGCTGCTTTGAGACCGTGACCATAGACCTGCATTATATGACTGACAGACAAGAACGGTTTGACCTAAAAATATCAAAATTGAAACTACTCCGGAAAAAAAGACACCTACATCTTGGATGCCTTTGAGGTAAGCTAAAACATACCAAAAATTAATTTCAAAGTGAACTATCCCTTTAAGGTTCAAGAAAAATAACTAAGAAGTAACTACTAATGAACAGTCATACAAAACTAACCTCAGATTAGTTTTTATATTTTATATACAGTACTGTGTGTGTCTGTTTTCCTCAGCATAGAATGCCATTGAGTAAATTCATGTTTGAGGCAATGACTGAGGGAAACTGAAAATATAGGGAACTTATTAGTAATTCATAAATAATTATCAAATAATTCTGCAGGAATTACTAAGAACCTGGAACAGTATTCTAAAGTGAGAATATAGGGAACTCATTAGTAATTAATAAATAATTATCAAATAATTATCCAGGAATTAGGCTACTTATAACCTGAAACAGTATTCTAAAGTGAACATATAAGGAAATTAATTGATAATTAACAAATAATTATTAGATAATTCTTCAGGAATTACTTGGAACCTGGAACAGTATTCTAAAGTGAGAATATAGGGAACTCATTAGTAATTAATAAATAATTATCAAATAATTATCCAGGAATTAGGCTACTTATAACCTGAAACAGTATTCTAAAGTGAACATATAAGGAAATTAATTGGTAATTAACAAATAATTATTAGATAATTCTTCAGGAATTACTTGGAACCTGGAACAGTATTCTAAAGTGAGAATATAGGGAACTCATTAGTAATTAATACAGAATTACCACATACTTCTGACTCAAATCAAACTTACTGTAAAAAACACATTATTAACGGTATTATCTAAACCTTTGTAAAATAGATAAGTTATCATACATTATGATACATTTTGCTAATTAAATAAAAAGTTTACTTATTTGCAGATCAATATATAGCCTAGTAAATGTCTGCACTTATCTTACTTATTAGTGCTGAAGAATGACTAAAACTGGCTAGATAATAAAATAAAAAAACATTGATCAGTGCTTTTTACTTTTCAAGTAATTACCTTTGTATATTTACTAAGGTAATTTTGAAAATGAATAGGCCAATAGTTTATCATTTTACTGGAGTAATATTTTATTGGGTTATCTGTACTTTTACTCATGTACTTTATTTGTGTACTTCATCCACCAGTCCACTGCTAAAATAAAACGGTTTATTGTAGTAACCACTGTGTATGACTGTTCATTAGTAGTTACTTCTTAGGTATTTTTCTTGCACATTAATTAATAGATAATTAATAATAGTTCTTCAAGAGTAATGACATTATTCATTAGTTATTGATTAACTAACTTAAACTTAACACAATCATACAATTCTATTACATACTAATTAGTTAACACATCTTCCTTAGTAGTTAACAGTAGTGACTTAAGTGTTAATAAATAATTATCTATTAGTTCCTCAATAATTCCTTATTAGTTATGCAGTAAGTAAGATACAGTATTCTAAAGTGTTACCCAAAGTCTTTATAATAACGTTGTTTTAAACTTTAAAATGTTCCAAAACACGGAAGTAGGGCAATGCCTTGCCGCGCCCACTTCCGGTACCAGACTGTGCTGTGTCTGAAACCGCTCACTTGTTCACTCATTCACTAATCCCTACATAGTGAATGGCAGTTGAGTGCACTACATCAGCAAAGAGTGAACGAAAATGAGTGAGCGAAATCGGACACTGACATAATTATCACGCACCAGAGAGCTCGGACAATTTCGTCATACACATTACCTACCCATCTTTAATATTTCCTTTTTTGGCTGTATGAATTGTATGTAACAATTGTATGTATGTATTTTTCACGTTTATTGTGTTATTTGATTTAAAAAAAGATAATAAAAACACTTGCTTGTCATATTTATTTACTTTTTACATTTATATGTGAAAATAAAAGAGAACAAAACACTACACAACACATTTGTTTATTCAAATATAGATATAACGGTATATATATAAATATATCTTGCGTGCGCCGTTGCCATGGTGACATTGTTTTTCATTCGCGCTCTATAGAGTTCTGGATCGTTACGTCACGTCGCAATGCATTGTGGGAATCACGGTACGGAAGTAGATGTACTGTATAGTAGCATATAGTATGCAATAGGTAACGGTGATCATTTGGTCATTAATTTAGGTTATTTTTTGGAAAATGGTTTAGTATTGCTGTATTGTGAACTGCTGTAATCGGTCTCATGATCGACAGGGCAAACGCCTCATAAATCATGTTAGTTTTCCCCATTTTCGTCGGATGGCTTGGGTCGCCGCTGGTTGTCAATATACTACCGGACGAAAACAGTGGATTATTGCACGTATGATAAATTACTCCTGAAGTGTAACAAACCCGCATAGACAAGCTTCATACCTCACAGAATCTGACAGTGTGTGTGTGTCACCACTGATGCTTGGTTAACGGTGCGAACGATTGTTTTCTCCGTGTTTACTTTGTAGATCTGCAGATCTTGCACTCATCCATTTGTGAACTGCAAGTGAGCCTCCAGTGACAAGTTTTTAAATTGATCCGAGCAGAGACTTCAAACAGAAAGCACAAAGCCTTTCTTTAACATGAATTTCGTTTTGCATTAATTTGTATTTTAATTTTAATAAATGTTTCATCAACCAATTGCCTGGATTGAATAAATAACATTAACATTAGTCTACTTGCCTCACATACCTAAAAAATATATCTATATTGAAATGTCTACTTTTAAACAAACAATTCAAAACGAAAGAAAACAGACTGCTCTCTGCATGTAATCCGTATGCAATGTGCATTTCTCTCTGGCGCGTTCACTACAGCGAAGATCGCCAGTCAGCATCGTCAACCTCATCTTTGCAGCCGACTGTGACAAAAATAAATAAAACACTTGTTTATTAATAAATAAACAATAAAGGGCTTGAATGTTGTTGCCGAGGGCACAGGAAATTGTTAATCCGGCCCTGGATCGGAGGTGTAAGCGCTCACTCCACAGATCAGGTAGGAGAAAACATCAGGGAAACTGAGGCTTGGTAAACTTTACTCCATACTTTGTTCATAGGGATCGATTCCACCTATAATCTCAAGTAGCGTTGTTTGGCTTCATTTGGCTTCATTATTAAGTTTGTCAGTATACAGTATAGCCAACTTTTTTTTTTGTTACGCTCCATAACTTTCTCTTTCTTTCTCGGTGCCGGTGGAGACCGGCCGGCTACGCTATTACCTTATTCCAAACCGGCTTTTGCGTTGCCTCTAAAATGGCCGCCGTTACCCACAATGCACCATTCCATAACGTCTACGCCCGAGCTCTATCCCCTTATCGTGTTGAATTGTGGGAAATAGTGTCTCAGCAAAGGTGCGTTCCATTCGACAGGGTCCCTACGTAGTGTTCACTGCTCCCTACTCCCTGAGCACGGTATATCAGTTGAAGTGGACTTAACTGACAATAACCGCTCATTTGGAACGCCCTGCAAACGTCATCAAAGACAGTCAACGATGGGGTCGCGCAGATTATGATATAACAAAAATATATATAGGACTACATTCATATTTTAATTTTTATTTACTATCACATTTAAAATATGTACACTATACAATAAAACAAACATTGAGTACTATATAATGAAAAACATATGTTTATTATACACTTTAATTGACTCTTTAATTTATAATCAACAAAAATAGTATATGTAATATACACAACAATAACCGTTAAAAATACTGTCATTTGTATAACAATGGCGAAATGAATACTTACACACATACATAAACTCCTCCTTCGTTAGTTATGACCGTTCTGACTGGTGATGACGTGGTGCGTGATATGACAGTTGGGTGATCATCGCTCTCCACTTCCTGTGAAGTGATGTATCAATGTTCCCTTATTCCCTATGCCGTGCGCAGTGCCCTTCGAACTGAACATGTTCGCTCCCTTCGAATTGGAATCTCACTTAAGATGGCGGAATACCCTGTGAAGTCCACTTCGCAGTCCACTTACGGTCGAATGGAACGCACCTCAAGTGTACATCGGATGTACACTCGAATTCAGAGAGGATTGTGGGTAAAAGTAGTGAACGAATGTAGGGAATGATGTTGTTCACTCAGAATTCGGACACCACTACAAAATGGCCGACACCCTAAATAGTGCACTATATAGTGGATAGGGAGCGATTTCAGACACCGCTTTAGGCTGGCGCTGTCGTCCTCACACTGCTATGACGTATGGTTCTGATGTTAAGAGATAGGAATTTTTCTGATCCAAACTCCAAGCTGCCGGATGATGGCAATAATGCACTGTTAAGTGCGGTTGCCAATAAAATGAAAAAGAAGAAGAAGAAGAAGAACCGGCACATCCGGGAACTTAACTGTCAATTTCGTAACCGCCCCTTTTTAGGGGAAAACAAACCAGACTTCCCATAGATGTCAATACAAAATAGAGGCACAAAACATCGTCCGTACACAGCCGGCAGACGTGTATAACTTCAGAAATCACTTAGATGAAATATGTCGAGTAATTATATGTCCACCCTGCCTTCCATAGAGCGTGAACGATACATTTAAAAACTTAATTTGGGCAACTTAAAAACATGTCCCTACCAGCGTCAAATTGGTCTAACAACCCCACCCAGTGGCCAGAAGTGTCTTACCCGGACATTTACTCGTACCTCATCGAGTCACCAGGTAGCCAGTAAATGATTTTACTTCGGTTTTAAGAAGTAAACATCTTAAATGTATAATATTATGTCTTTATATTTAGAGTAGCTACTGAGTGCACTTTTCTGTCCAGCCATACAACTAGCCTGATTTAGCTTTCGATAGCATCATCCGTAATTCATGATATTTCCATAACAGCAAGATATTGATGATGATGGCAGGCAGAGATGGGCATAAATACATAGAAATGTATTTAAAATAAAATAAAAATACAAAATACTGTGTGGAAAAATTTAATTGAATACAAATACATAATAGGGGTAGCCTACTGTGTGAAAAAAAATGTTTAAATACAAATTACATGTTTGTAAGGATTAGTACACGTCCTCAATCGGATACTGTGTATGGCGCTCGCCGGTTTGTTTTCCCCTAAAAGTGGGCGTGAACCTTTTCAGAGACGTTCTATGACGCTACGCCGGTTGTATGTATTGGCCTTTTGCCGAGCCCCGCCCCCCTTAGTTACTGTTGCTACGTCCAACAAACAAATGGTCAAACATGACCAGCGCGACAAATTGCCATGACGAGAAGAGGTATACCCGTGCGTGTCAGTGACCTTTTTTGGAGCAATACCTCCGCGATATCCTCCAGATCGAGGCAAAGGGAGTTACAGTATGCAGTGGAGGGATATATTCAAAATATAAAAATACGCAATGAAGGAGACACGACTACTGTCGAGGTTAATGCTTACCGGTCTCAAGCGAAATCTGAGAAACCTCATGACCTGTACCTCAAATGCAACCAGCACAGCCTTGTGGACCAGTCATGCTCTTGCACTGCCGGGTAAGTTCTCTTTATATGTTATGGTCTATTATTGTCTATTGCGAGTAGCTATTTTGTTAAAATACAAGGGTATGTTAGCTAGCTAAACCTACATGTGCGTCAAAACCATTCAAAGCTAGGCTAACTAACATTTCTCTGTTGTTTTGAGAATAGCCGTTTTGAGAATCAGAATCAGAATGTTTTATTTCCATTGTTGATGAACAATTCACAAATAGGAAATTGCTTTGGCTAAAAGGTGCATAACAGATAATATAATAAAATGAAATAGATCAAACAAAATATAAGGCATTCAGATATTCATTTTATTTTATTATATTATCTGTTATGCACCTTTAAAGGAACACTCCACCGTTTTTTGAAATAGGGCTTATTCACCTTCTTTCCTACATTTAGATAGGTGGGCAAATGCATTTTTGTCTCAGTGCATGCATTGTTTTAGTTTGACAGGGTCGGCGCTAGCTTAGCTTAGCATAATGAATGGAATCCTTTGTTGCCAGCTAGCATGTCCTGAGTAAAAGTGATAAAAAAATTTTTAAAAACCCACCTAATTACTTCTTGTGGCCTGCGTATTCACAATGAGTACAAATAGCGATGCAGATAACACACGCGATTTCCTAGGCAGATATTGACTTATATATTAAGGACTATATTAGGGGGAAGCACAGGCGAAGCACTGCTACTTGGGCGTGATATCTCTGCGCCCAAGTAGCAGTGCTTCGCCTGTGCTTCCCCCTAATTGTCACGGAACGCACGACAGCGCCTCCTCCTGGTTTCACTAGGTCCCTCTCTCCTGCTTACTAGGACTGCAATTCACCTCATTATGATTTCATCCGTTTCACTTGTGCACCCTCAGCTCCCCTTTATCTGGACTGCTCAGTTCTGTTCTCATTGGTGAAGTCTTGTTTTACCAAACCTCTGTCTCAGTTTGTTTCTCTTGCTACTCAGTATTTTGACTTGATCTTGTGTATTTGAACTTGGACTCTGAACTCGTTTGTGAACCTTTGCTGCCTGCCTCTGACCATTGCTTGTTTGACTACGATTCTGGATTGCCCCTGTCATCTTTTGAGTTTGTCATCATCTTTAATAAATATCTGCACATGGATCCGACTGTCTCTGCCTCTCCGTCACAGAAGACTTCACCTCATCAGGATCCAGCAGATTTCAGTCGACTGGCCTCCGAGGTATCTAATCAAGCTAATGTACTCACTGCCCATCAGCAACAGCTGGTAAAATTAACCACTCTCACAGAGAAGCTCGCAAGAACTGTTGAATCCCTATCGCTGCCTAACGTGACTGAGAATCAAACTTCAAATCCAGCTCCACCCGCTTCTGCACCACCTGTCGTGAGTAACAATTCCATTCAACCCAAATTATCTCTTCCTGAAAAATTTGATGGCTCACCGTCTGCTTGTAAGGGATTTCTGTTGCAGTGCAGTCTGTATTTTGACCAGCAGACACAGTCCTACTCCACTGATGAGAGCCGCATGTCCTTCATTTGTTCCCTACTCACTGGTCGAGCTCTGGAATGGGCCACTGCACTCTGGTATGGAGGTCAGCTCTCTTTCCCTTCTTATAATGAATTTCTGACTCAATTTAGAGAGGTGTTCGAACACTCAGCGGGAGGAAAGGATCCAGGTGAACTACTGCTCATGTTACGCCAGGGAAATTCGACCGCAGCGGACTACACGCTCTCTTTCCGTACCCTTGCTGCTCAAACTGGATGGAAGGAGGAACCTCTTAAAGGGTTAGTTCACCCAAAAATTAAAATTATGTCATTAATGACTCACCCTCATGTCGTTCCAAGCCCGTAAGACCTCCGTTCATCTTCGGAACACAGTTTAAGATATTTTAGATTTAGTCCGAGAGCTTTCTGTTCCTCCATTAAAGTCAATGGACGTGTCACTGTTCACGTCCAGAAAGGCAATACAGACATCATCAAAGTAGTCCATGTGACATCAGTGGCTCAATCTTAAGTTTATCAAGCGTCGAGAATACTTTTTGTGCGCAAAAACAAACAAAAATAACGACTTTATTCCACTATTTAATTTCCTTCTCTCTGGGCCTTGTAGTGTTTTTGCGCAGCGCGTCGGTGTTACACGTCATCACGTGACCAGCGTCGGCCAATAGTGAGCCTACTTGGTGACGTGTAACACTGACGCGCTGCGCAAAAACACTACGAGGCCCAGAGAGAAGGAAATTAAATAGTGGAATAAAGTCGTTATTTTTGTTTGTTTTTGCGCACAAAAAGTATTCTCGACGCTTGATAAACTTAAGATTGAGCCACTGATGTCACATGGACTACTTTGATGATGTCTGTATTGCCTTTCTGGACGTGAACAGTGACACGTCCATTGACTTTAATGGAGGGACAGAAAGCTCTTGGACTAAATCTAAAATATCTTAAACTGTGTTCCGAAGATGAACGGAGGTGTTACGGGCTTGGAACGACATGAGGGTGAGTCATTAATGACATAATTTTCATTTTTGGGTGAACTAACCCTTTAAGCTCATTTATCGCAAGGGACTTAACCCGAACCTCCAAGGAGAGCTGGCGTGTCGCGACGACGGTAAAACTTTAAATCAAATTATGGAGCTTGCTATCCGCCTTGACAATTTGTTACGCTCCCGACGCACACCTCTCAGATCTAGTCCTCTTGAGTATACTCTCCCCAGCGTGGAGTCGGAACCCATGCAGATTGGCTACACACGCCTTTCCACAGCGGAGCGGGAGAGGAGACGCCGTAATCATCTCTGTATGTACTGTGGAGAAGCAGGACATCTGAAGGCCACCTGTCCGGTTAATCCAGCTCTCAAGAATTCTGCTACGGTGAGTTCTAATCGCTCTACTAGACTATTTTCTGTGGAAAGTTCTCTGAAATTTAATGGACTGGATTTAGACATAAAAGCATTGATTGATTCAGGAGCTGCTGGAAACTTTATCGGCCTCACTTTTGCCAAAACTCATCGTGTTTCTCTCCTCGCATGTGAGTCCGGTGTTACCGTGGAAGGCCTGGATGGGCGCCCCCTAGGGTCTGGAAAGGTTCAATACATCACTCAACCCCTCACGCTCAGCTTCGGGAAACAGCACTCTGAAACCATCCAGTTCTTCACAATCCACTCACCTGGGCATCCAGTAATTTTAGGACTTCCATGGCTGGAGAGACATAACCCCCAAATTTCCTGGTCTGAGGGGAGAATTTCTCGGTGGTCTGAATTTTGCCAGTTCAATTGCAAGGCAGCTGTCCAAGGTACTGAGCTCCACAACACTTCCCTTAAGGGAGTGGATTTTCAGAAAATTCCCTCTGAGTATCATGATCTCGCTTTGGCTTTCAGCGAAACTGAGGCTTCTCACCTTCCTGCACATCGTGCTGGCGACTGTGCTATAGAGCTTTTACCTGGGGCTGTAATTCCACGCGGAAGAGTTTATCCGCTGTCTCAACCTGAGACTGAGGCTATGAAGGCGTACATTGACGAACAGCTGGCAAAAGGTTTTATTACCACTTCTACATCTCCGGCCTCCGCCGGATTCTTTTTCGTCAAGAAGAAGGACGGGGGTCTCCGGCCGTGCATAGATTATCGTGGTCTTAATGAGGTAACAGTCAAGTATCGCTATCCTCTTCCACTAGTCCCAGCAGCCTTGGAGATGCTCCGCACTGCCCGCTACTTTACCAAGCTGGATCTAAGGAACGCATACAACTTGATTCGCATACGGAGTGGAGATGAATGGAAAACTGCATTTTCGACTACATCGGGGCACTATGAATACAGGGTTATGCCTTTCGGCCTGTCCAATAGTCCTTCCGTTTTCCAGGCTTTTGTTAATGAGATTTTCCGGGACATGTTGCATTTGAAAGTTATTGTTTATATTGATGACATTCTGATTTTTTCTGATTCCCTTGAAGAACATGTCCAAGATGTTCGTGCAGTCCTCAAACGCCTGATTGAAAACCAACTCTATGCCAAGCTTTCCAAGTGCGAATTTCATCAGACATGCATCTCCTTCCTGGGCTATGTCATCAGTGCGGACGGAGTCCTTATGGATGACGGTAAGGTCAAAGCTGTGGTTAACTGGCCCCAACCATCTTCTGTTAAAGAGCTGCAGCGCTTTCTGGGCTTTGCTAATTTTTACCGCAGATTTATCCGCGACTTCAGTGTGATTGCAGCTCCTCTCACATCTCTGCTTCGAGGAGGAGGTAAAGGTTTCAGGTGGACAGCGGATTGTACTGCGGCCTTTGCTCAACTCAAGGAGAAGTTTACCTCTGATCCTATTCTCCATCACCCAGATCCAGAGAAGGAATTCATTGTGGAAGTGGATGCATCTAACACAGGTGTGGGGGCAGTATTATCACAGCGTCATGGTAATCCAGCTAAGATGTTTCCTTGTGCCTTCTATTCTCGCAAACTCAATTCTGCTGAAAGAAATTATGACGAGGGTGATCGCGAGCTTCTGGCCATGAAGACCGCCTTTGAGGAGTGGAGGCACTGGCTGGAGGGAGCCCGTCAACCGTTTACAGTGCTCACTGATCATAGGAATTTGGAGTATATCAGGTCTGCTAAACGTTTGAATTCTCGCCAGACTCGCTGGTCTCTGTTTTTCTCAAGATTTGATTTCAAGATTACTTACAGACCGGGTTCCCAGAACGGCAAAGCTGACGCCCTTTCCCGCCAGTTCGATGATCCAGCCGAAGAATCCAAGCCTGAACCCATTATCCCCACTGCTCTCATCGTGGCTCCCGTTCAATGGGACATCATCTCTGAAATCACCACTTCACTGAGTAAACATCCCGCTCCGCCAGAATGCCCCGCTGACCGCCTCTTCGTTCCACCAGATCTCCGCCACCGTGTGCTTCAATGGGTTCACTGCACTCCCAGCGCAGGTCATCCAGGTATTGCAGCCACCATTCAGTTAGTCTCAAACCGCTTTTGGTGGGCTTCTCTTCAGTCTGACGTTATCAAGTTTGTCCATCTATGCTCTGTCTGTAATACTGTGAAATCCTCCCATCTCAAGCCCGCAGGACTGCTGCAACCTCTGCCAGTACCACGTCGTCCCTGGTCACACATCGCTGTAGATTTTGTAACGGATCTACCTCCATCTCAAGGATTCACTACCATCCTCTCCGTGGTGGATCGTTTCTCTAAGTCCTGCCGTTTCATTCCTCTGACCGGTCTGCCCACAGCCTTACAAACTGCAGAGGCTTTATTCAACCAGGTTTTCCGTCTGTTTGGCTTGCCCGAGGACATTGTGACTGACCGCGGTCCCCAATTTACCTCCCGTGTCTGGAGAGAATTGTGGGCAAAATTAAACATCAATGTCAGTTTAACTTCTGGTTACCATCCCCAGGCCAACAGACAGGTTGAACGCCTTAACCAGGACTTGATTCGTTTTCTGAGAACTTACTGCCACCAGAATCAACAGGACTGGAGTCGTTTTCTGGCCTGGGCGGAGTATGCCCAAAATTCCCTGCGGAAGCCTGCCACCGGTTTAACGCCCTTTCAATGTGTTCTAGGTTTCCAGCCTCCCCTTTTCCCGTGGTCCGGGGAGCCTTCCGACCTCCCAGCAGTAGATGCCTGGCTCCGACGCAGCGAGGCCACGTGGGACGCTGCTCACGTCCATTTGCAGCGAGCCGTTCACCGTTATCAGCAGCAGGCGGATCGAAGGAGGCGTGAGGGTCCCAGATACCGACCCGGCCAGTGGGTGTGGCTTTCCACTCGAGATCTTCGTCTCAAGCTCCCATGCAAGAAGCTCTCTCCTCGTTTCATTGGACCATTCAAGATTCTTCGTCAGATAACACCCGTTTCTTTTCGTTTGGCACTCCCTGCTCATTACAAAATCTCACCCACTTTTCATGTGTCCCTTTTCAGACCCGCTGTTGCTCCCAGGAGTGAGAGGAGCCGGGAGGAGGTCGCTGCTGCTCAGACTCCCCCCATTGAAGTGGACGGCGCGGAGGCTTTCCGGGTGCGAGAGATCCTGAACTCCAGACGCCGCGGTGGGGTTTTGCAATATCTCATTGACTGGGAAGGTTACGGTCCCGAAGAACGCTCCTGGGTCAGGTCTCAAGATATCCTGGATCCCACATTAACTGCTGCATTTCACCGGGACCACCCAGACCAACCTGCTCCAAGACCCCGTGGAAGACCCCGTCGTCGGCCAGGTCCTCGCTTCCGGAGCCGCTCGCAGGGGGGGGGGCTCTGTCACGGAACGCACGACAGCGCCTCCTCCTGGTTTCACTAGGTCCCTCTCTCCTGCTTACTAGGACTGCAATTCACCTCATTATGATTTCATCCGTTTCACCTGTGCACCCTCAGCTCCCCTTTATCTGGACTGCTCAGTTCTGTTCTCATTGGTGAAGTCTTGTTTTACCAAACCTCTGTCTTAGTTTGTTTCTCTTGCTACTCAGTATTTTGACTTGATCTTGTGTATTTGAACTTGGACTCTGAACTCGTTTGTGAACCTTTGCTGCCTGCCTCTGACCATTGCTTGTTTGACTACGATTCTGGATTGCCCCTGTCATCTTTTGAGTTTGTCATCATCTTTAATAAATATCTGCACATGGATCCGACTGTCTCTGCCTCTCCGTCACACTAATATAGTCCCAAGTCAATATCTGCATAGGAAATCGCCGAGTGTTAATCTGCATCACTATTTGTACTCGTTGTGAATACGCAGGCCACAAGAAGTAATTAGGTGGGTTTTTTTATTTTTTATATTACTTTTACTCAGGACATGCTAGCTGGCAACAAAGGATTCCATTCATTGTGCTAAGCTAAGCTAGCGCCGACCCTGTCAAACTAAAACAATGCATGCACTGAGACAAAAATGCATTTGCCCACCTATCTAAATGTAGGAAAGAAGGTGAATAAGCCCTATTTCAAAAAACGGTGGAGTGTTCCTTTAACTAAGCCAAAGCTATTTCCTAGTAGTGAATTATGTTCAACAATGGATATAAAACATTCTGATTCTGTAAACAGCTAATACTAATAAGCCTAATAGCCTTATTTGAGCAGACGTATTTATGCTTCGTAATGTTCGACACATTTAACTGGGAGTGGGGCCGTTCACACTGTTTTATCCATTGTAGGCACCGCTTACGTTGTGTTTTCGGCTTTGGGAATGGAAAGAACACAACTCCTCCAGACAATCTCTCTGGGTATCTAACGTTAGTGTCCGATTTACAAACGCCGTGAGCGCACCACTTCACTATCTTGCTTGGAGTCATTAGCTACGTTTACATGGACACAATCGGAATAAAATCAATCCAATTGATGAATCCGAACACGGTGTTTACATGAATGATAAATAAAATAATCGGGTTGATGTGCGCGTTTATGTCACAAGTTTCAAATCGGATCTCATGTTTTGACATGCGCACACTGCACGAATATATAGCTTTTCGCGCATAAATATTCTCCTCTTGGTTCTTTATCTGTTTTAAACAGCAGACGTAATATTAATTTGTCTCTGGTCATAATTTAGAGCATATTAACCGTTTTGCCGTGCTGCTTATTGATCACGCAGTAAAAATGCCCCTCCCCACGGCCAAAACCAGATGTCTGTGGATGAGAATCCCAAACAAGGACTGGTGGGACGTTGTCCTGTTTACTTTACAGACGCTGAGTGAAATGAGAATTTCAGAATGACGGGAAACTTATTAATATGACACTTTAGCTGTCGCTGTCCTAGTTTAAAACTAAATTAAAGACACATCTCTTTAGCCAAGCATTCACATAATACTTACCTTTTATACTACAGTTAAATCGGATCAAATGCATTAATATTATGAACATCAGCTATGCTAATTATTTTCCATCTGCTTTTTTGTTGTTATCTCAGGACGCTAGTCCCGAGGTAAATAGAGTTTGTCAGCTCCAGTTTGTATCCAGCCTCTCATGGAAACCTCAGATGCCCCAACACCCGTGAAGAGACGACTCAACGCCTGTGAAGAGACGAATCGACGCCCGTGAAGAGACAACTCAACGCTGGCGATATGTTATGCCCTAAATTTATACATGATTAACTAACTGTATTTTTATTCTATGTACATTTCTGAAATGCACTTTCTGTAAAGCTGCTTTGAAACAATGTTTTGTGAAAAGCGCTATACAAATAAATTAGAATTGAATTGAACTTTATTCAACAGGAAGAACAGCTCGCTCCGTGCGTCATACGTCATTACGCTAATTAAGGTCATTGCACATGCGCTGTCCTTTCAGTTTCAGTTTTCAATCCGATCAAGTGTTTACATGTTCTCTCAATCGGATTACAAAAGGGATAAACCACCCCTTTCAATCCGATCGAAATTTCATTCGGATTGAGCTCAACCGGATCGCTTAACGTGTTTACATGAAGGTTTTTTAGTCCGATTGAGCCGTCAATTCGATTATAAGTGTCCATGTAAACGCAGCTAATGTTTGTCGGACCTGCTCACATAGTAACGGTTGCTATGATGTGTGATTGGACAATGGCCGTTTTGGGGGAGGGGCCGGCGAGAGGTCAATTGCAAACACATGAGGACAGTCTCCATGAAAGACCCACTGGCAGATGAACGTGCTACTACATTTCTCTCTGAAACGGTAGGAAATTAAATTAGATTTAATAGAGGATTTTAACTGTGACACGATGATTGACAGGGCAGTTCCCCTTCGAGGGAACTCGCACTGCGTCATCGTCGTGACGACACTTTGGGGAACGCCCCCAACGTAGCGCATCTGAAGTATGAATGAAATCTGTCCAATCCTGATTGGTGCTGCGTCATGACGTAGTAGATGACGGCATAACCGGAAGATACAAAGGGACGCCGGCACAAACACACGTTAGCTTTTTGCTCTTCAGCAAGCGCTCTGTGTGAAACTGTTTGTCTTATTTGGTGTTGTTTGTCCCATAAGAATTGTCCCATATAACATCTGCATTACAATATAGAATCTAGTGGCTCGGATCTCGCGTTTGCCGAGGCAGCGCGTAGGTTGCGGGTCTACTCTGCAATAAAGATTCTGTGACTGGGATCTCGCGTTTGCCGAGGCAGCGCGTAGATTAATGTCTGCATTGCAATACAGAATCTATTCTATAGTAGCTCGGGTCTCGCGTTGCTGAGGCAGCGCATAGATTACGGGGCTGCTCTGCAATAAAGATTCTGTATGGGTGCGAGGCATGCACAGTCAGCTCCTGAGGGTGCTGGCTGTGTGTTCATTGAGAAATATCTTGACGCACACAGCCGTGCGTTTCGGGTGTTTCAGCCTCGCGCCCGTTGGCTTTCTTCTCGAGAGATGAAAGCCAAATATATTGTGAATGACTCGAATCTCGCGTTTGCCGAGGCAGCGCGTAGATTACGAGTCTGCTATAAAAGGGACACACGCGATCTGTGAAATAATACTGTTTGGGTGCGAGGCATTCACAGTCAGCTCCTGAGGGTGCTGGCAGTGTTCATTGAGAAATATCTTGGCGCGCGTGCATAGAAAAAAGCCGTGCGCTGTCAGATGTTTCAACCTCGCACCTGTTGACTTTCTTCTCGATGGATGAAAGCCGATATATTGTGACGGCTCGAATCTCGCGTTTGCCGAGGCAGCGCGTAGATTACGAAACCGTATTAATAAATATTAAACAGTATTGTCTGGTGATTATGGCTGCATTTAATTCTATGGAATTAAAATGATGGAATATTATCTGACTTTGAGAAGTTAGATATTTTAATTCAGCCTACCATCCAGACCGTGTTTCACTTATCTAGTATTTTTGGCTACATTTGATTTTGAGGAATTAAAATGTTGGGCCTCGCAGGTGCAAAAAGGAGAGTGAAAGCCTCTAGAAAGACCTGCGGCTGGGTAGCGAATGCGTCCGCACACCGAAAATCATTCTCGACTGCTCCCTGCCGGTCAGCCGCTTCAGGGGGTCGGGAATGAGGCTCGGTTGACACCTGAGGCCAGCCTTGAGAGGCTGGTTCCCTTAGTAGATTATCTCGGCGCATGGTCATGCTTCCGAATATATCTGCGTGGGCCCTGCGTACTGTAGAGCTGGGTTACAGACTGCAGTTCAGCTCCCCTCCCCCGAAGTTCAACGGGGTGGTCTGGACTGTGGTCGGCCCAGAGCAGGTTCGGGTTATGGAACAGGAAGTTCAATCCCTGTTGGTCAAGGAGGCCATATAACGTGTTCCTCTGCCAGACAGGGAGTCCGGGTTCTACAGCCGGTACTTCATAGTTCCCAAGAAGGATGGGGGGTTGCATCCAATAATAGATCTCAGGCACTTGAATCGTTCTCTGAGGAGATTCAGGTTCAAGATGCTCACAATTCCAGCCATCGTGAGTCAGATCCAGTTCGAGGACTGGTTCGTCACGATAGATCTGAAGGACGCATACTTCCATATATCCATCCTTCCATGTCACAGGAAGTTCCTGAGGTTCGCTTTCGGGGGCGAAGCGTACCAATATCGGGTTCTTCCCTTTGGCCTAGCTCTTTCCCCTCGCACCTTCACCAAGCGCATGGATGCAGCGCTAGCTCCGCTGAGACTCCAGGGCATTCGTGTACTCAATTACATCGACGACGGGCTAATATTAGCCAAGTCGTACGATATGGCAGTTCGGCATCGAGATGTCGTTCTGGCCCATATCAGGTGCTTGGGGTTGAGACTCAACACAAAGAAAAGCGTGTTGACGCCCTCCCAGAGGACTATGTTCCTGGGAGTGGTATGGGACTCCACGACGATGCGGGCACAAATGTCTCCTGCACTGGTGGAATCCATACGGGCGATGGTCTCCAGAGTGAAGCTAGGCCACAACCTCACTGTGAAGCAGTTTCAGAGACTGCTGGGGCTCATGGCAGCAGTGTCCAACGTCATACCTTTTGGCCTGCTACACATGAGACCCCTACAGTGGTGGTTGAGAGCCAAGGAGTTTTCCCCGAGGGGAAATCCATTCCGTATGATCAGGGTAATGCGCAGATGCCTTCGTTCCCTTGTCATATGGAGAAAACCTTGGTTCCTGTCCCAGGGACCGGTGCTGGGAGCATCATGTTGCCGGAAAACCATTTCAACAGATGCCTCCCTCACTGGTTGGGGCGCGGTCATGGACGGCCGCTTTGCGAGAGGTCTGTGGGAGACCCGGCATTCTTCCTGGCACATCAACTGCCTGGAAATGCTGGCGGTCTACAAAGCTCTGAGGAGCTTTTTCACGGACCTCCGCGTATGTCCTGATAAGCTCGGACAATACTTCTGTAGTCGCGTATCTGAATCATCGGGGGGCTCTGAGGTTGCGCCCTCTATGCAGACTGGCACACCAGATCCTTCTGTGGTCCCAGGGGAAACTGTCGTCTCTCAGAGCGATGTACGTCCCCGGGGACCAAAATCAGGGAGCAGACGTCCTGTCGAGGCAGAGGCTGAGGCCCGGGGAGTGGCGACTCCACCCAGAGGTGGTGGAAGCCATGTGCGTGAGATTTGGCCCAGTGGAAGTGGATCTTTTCGCGTCTCAAGAGACGTCCCACTGTCCACTGTGGTTCTCTCTCAGGCATTCAGCTCCGCTGGGGCTGGACGCCATGATGCAGACGTGGCCGAGGCTGCGTCTGTACGCATTTCCCCCGATCGCTCTGCTCCCGGGAGTCCTGGAGCGGGTCCGCCGGGAGGGGATCAGTCTACTTTTAGTAGCACCCCGCTGGCCGACCCGAGTATGGTTCTCAGACATCGTAGCACTGCTGGACGGCCTTCCGTGGCAGGTCCCTCTGAGGAGGGATCTGCTGTCGCAGGCAGGGGGCACAATATTTCACCCCCGGCCAGAGCTGTGGAACCTCTGGGTCTGGCCCCTGAGGGGGCCCGCTACCTAGAGGCTGGCCTGTCAGCAGGTGTTGTCGAGACCTTACTCAGCTCCAGGGCTCCTTCCACCAGGAGACTGTACAGCCTGAAGTGGAATGTGTTTTCCACTTGGTGTAGAGAGCGTGAGGTGGACCCAGTTAACTGCCCAGTGGCTTCAGTGCTGGAGTTCCTCCAAGATCGTTTCTCCGCCGGTCTTACCCCGTTCACACTTAAGATGTATGTGGCTGCCATTGGGGCTTTCCACTCGCCTGTAGGTGATGGGCCTTTGGGGAAGCATCATCTGGTTGTACGTTTCCTCCGTGGGGCTCGGAGGATGAGGCCTGCGGCTCGTTCCAGAGTCCCAACTTGGGACCTGGCAGTGGTACTTGAAGGGTTGGCTGAGGCCCCCTTCGAGCCACTGGAGTCGGCTGAGGCAAAGAACCTGACCCTTAAGGTGGGCTTTCTCTTTGCTATCACCTCTCTGAGGAGAGTGGGGGATCTCCAGGCCTTGGCTATAATGCCAACTTCCCTGGAGTTTGCCCCCGGCGGAGTTAAGGCCATCTTACATCCTAGACCGGGCTATGTGCCCAAAATGCCATCTAATGTGGCACGGTCAGTGGTTCTTCAGGCCTTCCATCCTCCACCTCACGTGACGGCGGAAGAGGGGAGACTTCACCTGCTCTGTCCAGTCAGAGCCCTGAGAGTGTACTTGGAGAAGTCTTCTCAGTGGAGGAAGTCAGACCAGTTGTTGGTGTGCTTTGGTTCACCCAAGAAAGGGCTGCCTGCATCTAAACAAACAATCAGCAATTGGATTGTCCAGGCTATAGCCACGGCTTATCAGGTGCGCAATTTGCCTTCACCTATGGCCGTGAGGGCACATTCCACCAGGGGCATTGCCTCCTCGGTGGCCCTCCTTTATGGCGTCTCGCTTCAGGAGATCTGCGAGGCGGCCGGGTGGGCCACCCCGCACACCTTCATACGTTTTTACAGTCTGCAACTCCCTGTGACGCCTGGTGCTAGAGTGCTCGCGTCCTAAGTGTGCCTGGTCTCCCAGCTTCACACTAGGGCGGGCGTGATTACGGTGTGGCATAGTGGGCATTACATTCCCCAAAGTGTCGTCACGACGACGACGCAGTGCGAGTTCCCTCGAAGGGAAACGTCTCGGGTTACGACTGTAACCCTTGTTCCCCGAGAAGGGAACGAGACACTGCGTCTCGTCGCCACACCTATCACGGGCATAGCGCTTGCTTCATCGCAAAGGAGCTAACGTGTGTTTGTGCCGGCGTCCCTTTGTATCTTCCAGTTATGCCGTCATCTACCACGTCATGACGCAGCACCAATCAGATTTCATTCATACTTCAGATGCGCTACGCTGGGGGCGTTCCCAAAAGTGTCGTCACGACGACGACGCAGTGTCTCGTTCCCTTCTCGGGGAACAAGGGTTACAGTTGTAACCCGAGACGTTTACGTGACAGGATGCATGCGACAGATCCGTCCGATAAAGATGACGAAGTAGTATGTCCCAAAGCTTGCCTACTTTTTTGCTACACATTCAAAAGTAAATACCTTTTCTTCACAAAAAGAGTACATACTTTTATGGCGTAGTGTAACTTAGGCGAAATTGGGACGCAGCATATGGCTTTACACAATGACGATCGCTCTGATTGGTTTTAGGTCTATCCATTTGCGCCCAGAGGCATTTGAGCGACGTCCGTTGGTGACACCCCTTTGGAAATGAGTTATCAATGAAGCTTTGCCAGACTATAACTCAGTTACTACTGAGAATGGTCTGGTTTTAACCAGTCTAACTTGTTACATAATGCATTGAATAATACGTTGTTTAAATTGTGTTTAAAAATTAAGTCTATTAAAGAGTGTTTATGTGTACAAAAAGAATCGCAATGCAGACAAAACTTTTTTTAAATAAAAATTGCTGATAACTTCTGGATTTGAAAAATTGTGAGTAGGCCTATGTGTTTGTGGTACAGCCGCGGATCAGTTACGCACTGCAAACGCAGCATATGTGAAAGCACTATAGCGTGCACACCGAGTACCATGTGAGGCATGTGTGAAACAGGCGTTAACCTCTGCTTTCTCATCTTACACATCACACTCCACTGTTATGGTGCCCATTTCAGTAAATTTACTCACTAATAACTAGGGCTGTCAAAGTTAGCGCGTTAATAACGCGTTAACGCAAAATCATATTAACGGCACTAATTTTTTTAACGGTCGATTAACGCAGCGCGTATTTTCTGTTTGACCCATGGCCCAACCACTAGTTGGAGAAACGGAGATACACAGTGTTGCCAACTTAGCGACAATGCAGACCCCTTTAGCTATTTTTTTCCTTCAACAAAGCGCGCAAACCTTATTTAGTTTCTGAGAACCGGTACCCGCGTCCGCCGGTACTGCTCTCTCAGCACGCGCGCGCTCCTCCCTCTCTCTCTTTCTCTCTCGCTCTCTCTCTCTCTGCGTCTCGCGTGGAGGAGCAGCGCTTTAATTCAGTTAAACACAGATGTTGCTTCACTAATTTGACAAGTATAGCCGAAATCAGAGCACGGATATTGTCTTTATCTTATGTGTATTTGATTTCACCAGACGACGGCTCGATTATCAGAATCTTTGTGCAGATTAACATCTTGGAAGGGAGAGCTGTTTATGTTTATTGGGTCGCGTTTCAGTCACCATTTCAAATTCATTCCGTTGTTTGACAACAGAAACAGTAAAATATACCAATGAAAACAGTTTTATTCAGAATTTAGCTTCATCAAAATGGGCGCAGAGAGAGACAAACTACAATGTAGCCTATAATAAATCCTAAATGTACATTTAGCATTTTCAGAAGAGCTGCCCTGCATGCAAAAATCTAAACATGTTCGTGTTAGTAAATTGCTCAGTGCAAAGAAAGAGAAGTAATGGAAACCTGGCATGTCTTTGTTCTTTCTACATGCATCTAATAGACATGAACAAGTTCTTTGAAAAACATCTATGACCTTTGAAACATGTCTCGTCTTCATGCTCTATATTGACTATGTCTATGGTTTCAATAATAAACATACATTTGCATAAAGCATCTACAGTATATTTATCCATGCCCATGTTGATTTAGAGTATTACAAACTTGAAAAGTATTCATTTAAAGTACATTTAGAACAAATTAAAAAAAGTGTGATTAAATGCGATTAATCGCGAGTTAACTCATGCAATCATGCGATTAATCGCGATTAAAAATTTTAATCGATTGACAGCCCTACTAATAACATTGTTGTGGAAACACAATAAGCATGGAAACTAAAATATGGTAGTATCGTGCAACAGCGCACATTCTATCAGCTGCAGTTCTGGCGCCAAGCCAATACTGTAAAACTCGACGTACATTCACATCACATGTTAATGCAGCGGTAGAGTTACACACTCACAGTTCATTATTTGCTCGTGCTTTAAAGCTTTGCCGGGTAAACATTTCATTGGCATTCTGTTCTGACATGATGCACTTTTTCTGAGCGCGTACGCCGAAGCGTGTGTGCACTGTCAAACAGCGCCAAACGGGATTTTTGTTCGGTCAGACCCATCTGCTAGCGATGGAAAAATATGCACAAAAAAAGCCACTTTGAAATTTTGCTGTTTACATGAATACAAAAGTTGGGTGACCCTCCCCCTAGTCTAAAAAAAGTTGGATGACCTTCCACTCAACAAAGAATAAAAAGACATGGCCCTCCTCTATTTTCCTCCGATGGTCCATTCCATAAATACCAAACGGTCCCTTATGAACCTTGATCTGAAGGAGAACACAAGACATCACCTTAGGTCAGAATTAGCGAAAAAATTTGCAAAAATTTTTCTTTTCTAATTTATCATCAGATGGACAGATCATTTCTCAGGGGAGGCAGGGCTTATCCTAGGAGAGGCACCGCCTCCCCCAGCCTCCCCCTAGACATACCCCTACTTTTTGCATCGGCAGTGAAACCCCTGGACATTACAATACGGACACATGAGTCAATTGTATTCTAATTCTTAATTAGAAAAGATTGTTAGAAAAGATTAACTTCTATAGTGAACCACTTCTGCACACTGTATCTGGAAAAACAATAAATATATTAATAAAAAAAAAATATATATATAATAATAATACGGAAACTAGGTGTAGCAAATTATTTTGCGGACCCTCTGGCTATTGGTCACGGACCTCACTTAATGAGAACCGCTGTTGTAAATTATACCATTATTGCAAATATTTTAATGTTCTTTCCTATAGTAGTAGTAGAACAGTGTGTTACATTGATTAACAAACAATTGCAGACAGAGTTCTTACTGTACTCCAGTTTCAGTGAGACTTTGGTTGTTCACCCAAACCCAGTGTCCTTCAGTGTCCAGATCATTGAGACCAATCCAGTAATTGTCTTCAAGTTCAGAAAGCAGAAACATCTAATAGAGAAAAGGCACATAATTCACAATTATATAAAACTAAAAATTCAGTGGTGAGATGTGATTTTGTAATAAAACATTTTTTGTATAATATTGTACCTGTTTATTTGGTGCAAAATCACATTGTGCAGTATAGTTGTCTTACCTGTTCTGATTGGCTGGTTATGGTCACCAAATCAGTTCCTTTTGAAACACAGAAAGCACGACTGCTTGACCAGGTGAGCTGATCAGAGCTGAAGAAATACAACTTTCCACCCCAATCTCTCAATTTCATGTCACTGTTCAAAAACTGAGCTGTGAATGCTGAAATAAAAATAATAATAAAAAAAAAACATATGAAAATGAAACATTCCTCAGATCATAACAATCTTGAAGTTAATCAAAGTTTGGCTTAATGTGCAGAAATTTTCAAACACTTTGTCTAAGCCTGTGTCATGTGCCTAGAAGAGAAATAGCTCACCTTTGTAAGATAGCAGTTGCTCTCTAACTCTGGTGTAGTTGTCTGTGAGCTCTTTCACCATGACTGATACAGAAAGTTATGAATAACATAATATATATTAAAAAAAATCAAAAAGACAAAATCACTAAGTAGTGATTTCTCTTTACAAACGGTTAATGAAATGTTGTAGGCCTACTGGGTGCATTGAATATATTTTACTCACTTGTGCTGTTGGTCTCCTGGGCAGACAGTTGCATTGAAATATTGCCATCTGATTAGAGAAAAACAATTGCAGATGTATTTAGAATTCAGAAACCCCTGTTTTTAGCAACACTGTAGGCTGTTAAGTGAACTGCAGCCAGCAACTGCACGATTTCCTCTCAATAATCAGTGGTGAGAAGCAGCAGTTAAGAAAGCATCTGGTTATAGCAATGTTTATTTGCAATAAAAAAAAGTGATTAATACATTAAAATTCTTACATATAGCCCCTTTAAGACTAACAAGAACCAGTGAGAAACAATGATTACTGAGTGCTAGGGGTGTGGCGATACACTAGTGATGATAGAGGAGGACAGACGAGGCAATTAGTAAATATAAAGCTTTATTGCAGGAGTGAATGAAGAAGAGCTGGGAGGCGACACAGGCGAGTCAACAGGCAAATGATGATCTGGTGTAAAAGCTGGTTGGTGTTTCTCTGTGCAGGTGAAGACTTGTGATGGTGGCGGACAAACAAGAGAACACAACAGGATACACGTGACAGATGATGGCAGACAAAAGATGGATCAGGTAGGCTAGTTCAGGTAAGTCTCTCAGGTGAGTACAAGTAGGGTCTGCAGAGCTTGTTATAGACAAGACCAGTCAGTGAGGTGATGGGAATGACGGTTTATACATGGTGTGTTGATAAGTGCGTGCAGGTGATCAGAACTCGGGTGATTGAGAACGAGTTGGCGGAGTGTGGTAATCTGGTGCTAATGGCTGGAGTTATGTGTTGCGTCTCAATTCGCCTACTTGTACTACGCCCTTTAAAGTATTTACTCTTTTTGTGAAGAAAAAGTAGATACTTTTGAGTGTGTAGCAGAAAGTAAGCTTTGGGACACATTACCACATCATACAATTGCGTCTTTAACAGTTGTTCCTGACACAGTAGACTGTCAATCATCTTGTCAAAGATTAAATCCTCCACATTTAAAGGTGCTGTATGTAGGATCCAGCGGCCTCTAGCGGTGATGTTTCAGATTGCAACAACAGCGCTCGTGCTCGTGCTCAAACTCAAGAGCGCGCACTCACTACCGGCCACACTGAGACTTTCAACACAACGGAGAAAGCATCACACAACATGCTGGAAACTTATGTAGGAAACTCCCACTGCTACATTACCATAATAGGCTACTTTTATCAGCTTGACGTATAACTAATGCTCCATGCTCGTACCATGATAACGTTACATTGAATGTATTTTGCCGACATGTGGTGTTATCTAGCATAAGGCATTTCACTAACTATTCGTGTATCTTTCACAATTAGCAATGTCAACATAGGTCAATGAATGATAACGAAAACGGTTAGTCAACTAGACTGAACAATTTCAGTGTAACAATAAGACAGTAGGAAGTAATATTACTGTAGGCCTACTGAACGTGTCTGGAAATGTGTATTATAAACAATATGATCGTAGTGGGATGAGTGACGTTAGACAGTAGATCTAATGTTAGTACATAAAATAAAAGTTACATCCTAAAGCACCTTTTGTTATCATGGAACAGTCTTTTGTATTCATTTCATGTCTCATGTATGTTGTATTTTACCTTGCTATTTCATTACAGTTTACTATTATTTATTTCAGCATATCTGAAAACTTGTAATTTATCAGAAAAAAAAAGCCAACTCAGGGTCTGTTTTTATACCTAAAACAAAGCGGAGGTCTCTCCATAATTCAAACGCTCTGCCAATGTTGATCCGCGTTTTCGTCCTGAGTCGATCCGATTGACGTTTGGCCTGACGAGCTTCAGCAGATAATTTTTTTTTTATATTTTTTATATTTTTTAGGAGTTTGTGTTGGAGTCTGTGTTGTGCTGGAGGCAGGTCGTTTTTTGGTGTTATCAGACTCCATGTCGTTAGCTGCAGTGCCGTCGCATAGACTGTTTATAAAAAGGAGAGAGGCTCGGGAGCGCGCATGCACGTCACATCCGGTGGATTTCGCAGAAAATCCGACCCGGAGACTTCACATAAAAATAGGAATACTGGCCTTCAGAGGTAATAGCAAAACACGAAAAGTGGATCATTGTAATGTGTGATTACAACCCCTTCACAGACAGGCAATAAAAAAAGGATTAATTTTATAAAAAAAGTTACATACAGCACCTTTAATTGAATTTAATTTCCTACTGTATCGGAGAGAAATGCAGTAGCACATTGATCTGCTGTCGCAGGTAGGGGAGAGCGGGGCACAACCTAACGCTTTTTGACTTTCTCAGTTTGTGTAAATCTACTTATGGTTCAGAGTATTTATTTTTTCCCACATTAATTTCCCACATGTCTAGTACAATTGCTCACCCCGCCCCTCTGTTCTGTGCGTACACCGTTTCTAACACAATAACACAATAACCATAACGCGGTGTTCATTAGAAACGTGGGATTATGAATTATATTGAGAATGTCGTACATAGAAAACATGTACTGTAATGTACCCTGAGTGTAAACAGCTGCATTCATCGTGAAGAGTGCAGCAAGCGATTTGCAAAGATTAATATAAATGGGTAATTCGTCAACTATGGTACTCTTTGAGCTAGACAGTTTCAGAAAATAAAAACATTTCTACAAACAGTTTTTTAGTATCAGTTGGTTTATCAATCT
The DNA here is from genome assembly GCF_963993115.1 of Abramis brama. Lineage (NCBI taxonomy): Eukaryota > Metazoa > Chordata > Actinopteri > Cypriniformes > Leuciscidae > Abramis > Abramis brama. The sequence continues at coordinate 6,836,109 of NC_139974.1, forward strand.
GTCTAGAAACATTCCCTTAAATTGGCTGTGATGATTTGTATTGAATAATATATATATATTGCCATTTTTATCTGACAGTCCAAGAAAATGGTCATTTCCATCACATAGCAAAACATGTGTTTTGAAGAGAAAATAATTAAATATCTTCTGTTATAAATATATTTGATTAAATAGCACACACATCTCTGATCAAATTTGTAATTTATTTATTTTTCAGAAATGTAACTGTAAAGATTTTACAATGTTTACACTAAAAAACACCTAAAACTAGATCACTGGAACATTTCATTTACTTATCATAGCTCAAAATCATGTATTTCTCAAAGTGTATACACATATCTTACCCCTAACTGCACAATTATCAACACCACTGAATATAGTTGTTTTGATTGTATGTTTTTTATATGTTTTACTTTAAAATATGTGTTGTGGTGGAAATGACATGGCATGGCGGAAGAGACAGTGTGTGGCGGAAATGACATAGATAGGCAACTTCCAATTAAAAACTATTTATTCTGCTCTATGTGGTGAACCAGAGCAAATCAATAAGCAACAACATTAGTGAACAAAAACATATAATCAATATTTTTAAATGAAAAACAATCCAAAAAAAAAACAGAAAAAAAAACATGAATATGTGTTAAAAATCAGCAAATCATTTCTTCACTGCTTTCTACATGCTGAACTAGGACAAACTAGTACAAACTAGAGCAAACCCTTTATGTCATCATTGCATTAATATAACCTTAATATAACCAGTTGAATATAATGTTGAATAACAGATAAAATAGGCAATATTTAAGTGGATCTGATTTTATTCTTTCTCTATATGATCTTGACCTCTGTGCTGTGGTATTGCTTGCCAACTTAAAGAAAGAGCCAAGACATCATGTCAAACTTACTTATCTATTGTTCTCTTATTTACCAACAATATTGTAACAATAATAAATAATAAAATATTTCCTTACTACCTTAACTTAACCTTTCCATGCATGAATTATGATAACCTCAGTCAGGATTTTTTTCCTATGTGTTTTTATTGCTCTTAGGGCATGAAAAACAAGATATGAATTGTTTTGGTTTTTTTTACACATTTTTCAAAGAGATTTTCAGATGTCCACTTGAGTGGACAGCATGCGTTTATAGTTTAAACTGAAGAGATACTGTAATAAACATACCGTAATACAATAATTAAACAGATAAAGTATGCGTTTTAAACAAACTAATCAATAAAATTATATCAAATCATGTGAAAACTATAGCATATATACAAAAAAATATAAATGTGAAATATTGCAAAGGCAATTGAACTTCATACAAGTTGCACTTCGTGTGTCTTTGATATCAGAACATGAGGACGTGATTCCATCAGAATTTTCTACAGCCTGTCAAAGTACAACTGTGGAAACCACTCAGATGCTCTCTCCAGTGCACCAGAGTATGGAGATTTACCCTTATTAGCTGATCATTCTGATTATGTTCAAGATGGACACATTTCTAGCATAGCCCTCCTCTGAGAAAACCTAGCGATACGTTTTTTTTCAATCTCATCTGAAATGATCAGTGTTGGGGGTAACGCATTACAAGTAACATGCATAACGCATTCAGATTACTTTTTGATGTTACAAGTAAAGTAATGTGTTACAAGTAACATGCATTACGTAATCATATTTTTTTTAATGTTACAAGTAATGTATTACAAGTAACATGCATTACATAATCAGATTACTTTTTGATGATACGAGTAAAGAAACGCATTACAATAACGTGCATTACGAAATCAGATTACTTTTTGTCACATACATTATGTAATCACATGACTTTTTTTGATGTCAATGAAAATTACATTCTAATAATACAAATACATTTATTTACAGTAGAAAAAGTCAATGCATATTAAGTTTTTAAGTTTTAAATTTCAAAAACAATATTCACATTATAATTATTTATTGTAGCTGAAATATAGCCATTGCATGCATGACGTCCACTACAGTGGACATGTGATTAATCAGAGTTTTCTCTCAATCTAAAATCAAAACTTGGAAAATTTTACTGTGATATGACTCATTAGATATTGGTTTATGCTGCAATATTTTTTTTACCTACAAGAGTCTCCTAGGATAGAAGGAATGGGTGGATATTCCGGAGCAACTTGGCATGTCTTGGCCATCTTGGTTTGGAGGGGGAAAAAATCTAAACACAAAGGCTTGCCACTTGGTTGCAATGTATAGGATGATGCATCAGGGTCCAAAATGCTTTTTTAATAGCTGTCCACTGTAGTGACCACTATGCATGAAAGGGTTAATTAATATGTTTTTTTACATAAAAATTTTAGTATTATAGCCCAAATAATTTGCTGTTTAGCACGAACAATGTCATTTCCACCACAACCTGTCTTTACCACCACAATGATCCCCGTGGTGGAAATGACTGTGGTGGAAATGTAATTTCCCCCCTTTCTCTCTAAAATATCATGCTATGTTAGCCTGCTAATATTAGTTTTAGAGTTAGCATTAAATATACACAAATTACACATTATTAAATTAAATTTATCCAGTTATTTGTACGTCCATGTGAAATATGAGCCGTTTGGAAATGACGACTAATAAACATACTCTCAGTTTTAGTTATATTTACCTTGATTTTTCTTCTATTCATTACCCCCTAAAGAGGTCACCCTTTCACCCAGCCACGTGGTCCACTGTGGGGTTTCTGTTGCTATGGTTACTAAGTATACAAACCTAAAACAATGATCCCAGGATTCTATTTTGTACAGTGTGGTGGAAATGACAGTGAACCCAAGGGACAAGGGTTCTACTTATGAAAAATATAGGAAAATGTGAATAAATATTGCAATATATAATATGTATAATTGAATTAGACATTATTTTATCATTTGTACTTGAAATCTACATTATTTAAATATTTAATTGAGGATGAAGGAACAAAGTCTGGCTTAGGGACAGAGGGAAAACAGTAAAAAACATGCATAAAAGGCCTCATATTATATAATAAAAAGAATGATTGAGCCATGATACATTTTTTATAAGTTCCCCTTGGGGTGAAGTAAGTGTGGCAAAAACAAAAAAGAAGAAATGTTTTTTTAGATTTTATTATTTCATCCAGGGACAAGAAAAGTACCATAGTTAAAGAATCACCCAAATATTAAAGGGATAGTTCGCCCAAAAATGATATTTAAGCCATGATTTACTCACCCTAAAGCCATTCGAGATGCATACGTCAATCTTTTTTCACACGAAAACATTTTCAGTTATTTTAGAAAATGTCTTAGATCTTTCAGTGGTTATAATGTGAGGCAATGGGGTCCAGCTGATTCAAGTCGCAAAATGTACATGCATCCTTCTCAAAAATAATCCATCCGGCTCCAGGGGGATAAACGAAGGCCTTCTGAGGGTAATCCGTGCGGTTTTGTCGTAAAAATATACATATTTAAAACTTTATAAACTAAAATAACTGGCTTCCGGTGGCGGTCGGTGCACGTTCACAGAGATGAATGCTGGCGGATGACGTATGACGTAGCGTAGGAAGCGTCGTGACGTAGAACGAACGTTGAGTTTTGTTTTGCTCTGCTCTCTAGCTCCGCTGTCACGTTCGTTCTACGTCACGACGCATTCATCTCTGTGAATGTGCACCGACCGCCACCGGAAGCCAGTTATTTTAGTTTATAAAGTTTTAAATATGTATATTTTTACGACAAAACCGCACGGATTACCCTCAGAAGGCCTTCGTTTATCCCCCTGGAGCCGGATGGATTATTTTTGAGAAGGATGCATGTACATTTTGCGACTTGAATCAGCTGGACCCCATTGCCTCACATTATAACCACTGAAAGATCTAAGACATTTTCTAAAATAACTGAAAATGTGTTCGTCTGAAAAAAGATTGACGTATGCATCTCGAACGGCTTTAGGGTGAGTAAATCATGGCTTAAATATCATTTTTGGGCGAACTATCCCTTTAATATAAAGGTTAATAAAACGTTACACTCACTTATTCTTCTGGAGGTGCAGCAGGAACACAAATAGTTGGTACCGATCCTATTTTCAGGAACAGCTTCTTAGCAAAACCAGCTTTATACAGATCCTCGTTTGTAAAGCTTTGTGGTGTGTGAAATGATTCACACAAACATGAAAGCATGGACATTGATCGTGGGGAATCCCCGCATCAATGCTTTGGGAATATTCCATCAAAACATCAAAATGACTGCTGTGTTCCTTATTACACCCAAGAACAGAACGCCACAATCGCTTAGACGCCATTCTTCTCCAGCATATCAGTGCACTATGATGACAGACAGCTCGCTCACGAGCGAGGGCGTGTGAAACGCTGCTGTCAATCACAATCGTGGGAGGGGCGTCAGAGAGTGTAAACGGCTTGATTTCAGAGAGTGTAAAACATATAAGGAGATTAAAAAAAAAAAACACTGAATGGATTTTTATCATTTTATGGTTGTGTACAGGCACTGCCAACACACATTTCAGTACAATCAACTTGTAAAAGTGCATGTACCATTATATGACCCCTTTAATGCATAATGATTCATTTAAATTTTAAATGTTAATGGCCAAACGGATCTTCATAAAAGTCCACATTGTTATTGCATATGAAATATAACACGAATAACACTGAATAATTTTATCAGGTTAAACTTTGATTAGTCACTCAAACCTTTATCCAAACCTCCCACCGTTGTGCACATCAGCCATGTTTTGTAGTTTTTTTACCACTTTTTACTCATGTTGTAGTTCCTCCTCCAAAGCGCAATGGGTTGTGGGCAATATTAGCCTTTTCCCCGGATTTCCACCAACTGCGGAACTGCTGCGGATCGGCTCCGCGCTCCGTCGTCATTTCAATACCCAGGGGATCATTTATAACCGTTGCGTACGCACAAAACAGGCCCTGAAAGAGGCGTAAGCCACTTCCGACGCATAAGTTGTGATTTATAAAAACAAACTTGACGGGAAAATTTGCGCACCTGCACGCAAACTCTGACCCATGCGTACGAACGTTTTGGAGATGGAGCAGTTTGGCGACACCGCTGGTGAGCTGGAGATTAGTGTCTTTTTAGACAGAAAATCTAAAGAAAATTAATAATCTACAGAAATATAATACAAATATAATTTCACTCTCCAAGCCTGTCACTTGAAGCAAATATCCATCCCTTCTTAAATGTCCACGTCAGCGAGCGCGTTGGGCCGTTTAGTGAAACTGACGCAGTTTAAATAAATAAAATAATGATTTAAACTATGTTTTACCTCTGATATAAACATTTAGTTTAAATATGCCATTCAAATTATGGAGTTACACACTTAAACATGAAATCATTACTGGGAAGTTACAACATTTTTTATATTCAATCAATAGAATTTGTTGTGCATGGATGCGATGTTTTTTTTAACACTTTTCCTGTGGCGTGCTGTGTTTTAATGTTTTAACCACAGAGATAATTGCTTATCATGATAATACCAGATTGTCTGAGAAAATAGTTTCGTGCAAATAGCCTAATGCCCAAGGTCTATCCGTTTCCATTAAAAATAGAAATCAATTAAAAATACAATTCGGCCAGTGGAAAAGATTGAGAAAAAACTTTCTCTGAAATGTATTTTACACTATTTGATTTATGTATTCAAAAACAAGGCAAGGATAGGCAACTACTTGATTTTTATTAATGTAATGTGTACTGCGGAATGTACTGACTGCGGAACGCAGCCGTTCCGCAGTCAGTGAAAATACACACATTGGCCCTCATTTATCAATCTTGCGTAGAAACGGGCGTATATATTGGCGTAAGATTATGCTTACACTCCTCTCATCGCCTGATTTATGAAGCTGTGCGTACCTTTGAAATTCTGGTGTACGCAATACCTGCCCTTGATAAATGCCGCGGCTGAAATCGATCGTCATTAGAATAACACGCCCCTATATATTCAAGTCTCCGCTTCCTCCACGCCCTCATTTTACGCCATGGACACAGGGAAGATGGCAAAGAAGAGAAACTTCTTTGAGAAAGAGAAAGCGAAACCAGGGAAGTGGAAAGAAACAAAACTGATTTCTAGATTTTTATTATTAATGACGCTTATTGTTATTTAGAGGAAGAATGTCGTTATTATTATTTGTATTATTATTATTATTTAAAAGAAGAAGAATGGCATTTTTATTTTTTTGGTCATTGAAAGCCTTTCATTACTAAACCCAGTCCGTGCATACCTGCCGGGCCTAACCCTGGCCTAACCATCGTTTCAAAGAATAGTACAACGGCGAGCGCGTCGAGTATAAACGCCACGTCCGTTTGGGGAGGTGCGCGCGCAGTCTGCGGAGACTCGCGCTGCGGAGCCAGGCGAAAGTATAAACAAAACGTCAGGTAAAGCGCACAGGCTCGCAACTTAAGGAATACATATGCCTACAATTCAAATGCTTTGGTAAAGTCACACAAATTAAACATTGAAGTCCATGTTGCACAAAAATAAACACTGAAGTTAATAATTACTATGTTGTTGTTTTTTTACAGTGGGTCATAATATATTATATCTTTTAGTTTGTCAGTGCGTTTTGTGGTGTTAGGAATTGTTTTTTTGCGCATTCCCGCACTCAAAACGTGCGTACACCACCTCCTGAGCTGGCGTAGGATTTGAGCGTGCCGTACGCCAAAGTCCATATTGATAAATCTCAAAGTCAACGTGGTTTTGGGTGTACGCCAGGTGTACGCTGGAAATTTGGTGTACGCACTTTTGATAAATGAGGGCCATTGACTTTAATGGAAACCTATTGACTCCGCCGCCGTTCGGGAGTGGATCCGCAGCCCTTGCACAGTTCGTGGAAATTAGGGATTAGAGTGTGCACGGATCCACACTTGGATGTTCTAAATCCACCAGAAATAGTAGACCATCTGGGGACTTCTGGCATACACTTTTCAACATACTATGCTTTGGGACACACATATTTTAATCTCACCTACTGTTTAGGATGGATAGTATGGACATTGAGACGCAGAGATGGTGTTGCTGAATCCGTGATGGATTATAAAATCCGCCAGCGGCCTGGTGATTGTTGTTTCATTTTACAGCAAGATCAAATACTTGTTTCTTATTGGCCAAACAATATTTAATTCAAGTTCATCTTTACTATTTGATGACTTCTTTATGATAGAAATGCTACAGTCACTGTAATTTCTTGAACAAGAACATGTGGACATCAAAACATGCAAACTCAGAGCGAGGGTTTACGAGCATAATTAAAAACGAGCATAATTAAAACAAATACAGATAAATATAGATACTGATTTTTTCTCATGTGTTAGTGTAGGTTTATAAATGATAGCACTATGATATGCTATATGATTATTTTAATATACAGTATTGAGCAGCCTTAGAAAACAATCTAATAATGCGGTTCATGGATTATAGTTCTTGGAATGCATCATTTTATTAATAAACAAAGCAACCAATTAAACATTAATAAACAAAGCAAATAATTAAAAATAGGAGGTTGTTTTAGTACAGTCCATGAAAGTCCATCTGTTCCTGAGGGTAATTTTTTTAGCAGCTTTATATCTGTCAAATGTTAAAGGGGTCATATAATGGTACATGCACTTTTACAAGTTGATTGTACTGAAATGTGAGTTGGCAGTGCCTGTACACAACCATCATAAAATGATAAAAATCCATCCAGTGTTTTTTTTTTTTTTTTAAATCCTCTTATATGTTTTCCCCTGGCTCAAATCAAGCCGTTCGGTTTTGTGACGTCACAAAATTGACGCCCCTCCCACGACTGTTGATTAGAAGCAGCGTTTCAACACAGACCCACCCTCGCTCGTGAGCGAGCTGTCTGTCATCATAGTCCGTGCATCATTGTTGATACGCTGGAGCACTGTCTATGAGCAGAATGGCGTCTAAGCGATTTTGGTGTTCTGTTCTTGGGTGCAATAAGGAACACAGTAGTCATTTTGATGTTCCTAAATCAACCCGGTCTCACCCCAAAACGTCATGTACTGACGGGTCTTGACCATACGGCAACATACGACGAAAAGGGTACCCCTAAAACGTCCATATGAGACAAAGACATAAGCGCACCAGCAGCGCTTCCTAGCGGTACCCTAACGCATACCTAAACCTACCCATAACCCGAATAGTCACATATGGACGTTTTAGGGGTACCCTTTTCGTCATATGTTGCCGTTTGGTCAAGACCCGTCAGTACGTGACGTTTTGGGGTGAGACTGTGTTACCTAAATCCGAACCGCTGAAGACGCAGTGGCTGAGTTTTGTTTTCGAAGGGAATATACCCCACGATCAACGTCAATGCTTTCATGTTTGCGCGAATCATTTCACACACCAGACTGCTTTACAAACGAGGGTCAGTAAAACTAGTTTTGCAAAGAAGCTGCTACTGAAAAAAGGATCAGTACCAACTATTCGTGTTCCTGCTGCACCTCCAGAAGAAGAAGTGAGTGTACCATTTTATTAACCTTTATATTAATATTTATATTAATCTTTGCAAATCGCTAGCACGCTTCACGATGAATGCGGTTTACGGGTGCATTACGGCATGTTTTATATGTACGACGTTCTCAATATAATTCATAATCCCACGTTTCTAATGAACAACGTGTTATGGTTATTGTGTTATTATTTCAAACGGTGTACGCACAGAACAGAGGGGCGGGGTGAGCAAAGCTCATTATCATTTAAAGACACATGCACTTAAACGGCGTGCTGAAAACAGAGCTGTTTTTGACCAGGTAAAATGAGTGTTTTCTTACAATACTAATGAGAATTTTTAATTAAAGTATATTACAAACTTTTAATTTAGACCCTAAAGAATCATATTAGCTTGTACAAAAATGGCATTATATGACACCTTTAACAATTGCAACCCACAGGAAATCAATCAGTAAGCTGTACCATAACTCTTGTATAAGTGTATAACTGCCTTAAATGTGGCTGTTTTCATCAGAACAAAAGATCAAATAGAGCAAGAATTATACTCACACATGAACCCCAGAACACTCAGACCTCCAAGAGCCAAAACAATAGAGACACAGAGGACGATCAGAAGAACTTTAGTCCGCTTTGAGGAAGTAACTTGATTCCCTGTGATTAGAAATCAAATGTGATGACTGAATTCCAGCATGATTTAATAGTACAAAGTTGATTAATTTATTAAATATTTAATTGGCAGAATAGTTTGGCTTGAAAACATTCACAGATCCTTTTAACATTAAAACAAACATTGTTATTTTTCTGTATTTAAAAAAAGCTGAAAAAGGAATCTTTATTAGGCCTGGGGGGCACCTAAAACAAATAGTTATAATTGTGGCCACTATATATATATATATATATATATATATATATATATATATATATACATACACACACACACACACGTGACAACATGTAGAATGCAACAGGACGTTTCTGAATGGTTAGTTGATGAATTTATGTTGCTGATGTGGAGTTAACTATCTTCAATTAGCATATTGTGTCATGATAATCTATAAAATCGCTCGTGTGGGAACTGTTGTAAGATGCCTACAGAGTGACATGCTATTGCATTTGTGTTCCATACTGTATTGCATGTGAAAAGATGGATGCGACAGCTTGAGCAGACTCACAAATGTTCTCAAGTTCAACAACTCTTCATCTTCTCAACTTGGATTGCATGTTCCCGGGGGTGGGGTTTATGTAAATTGTAGGGTTAGTGATGTCACTAACCCGGGAGGAATGTCGTGTAGTCCCTACCAGCCGTTTGTTGTAGTTGTTAAAAAAACGATTTCTTTAAGAGCAAATATCTCCCTTTGCTTTGAACTTTGAGCGTTGTAACTTTACAGATGTTATAAACTGGACTTATGAATTTTCTATAAAGCTGCTTTGAAACGATGTGTATTGTGAAAAGCGCTATACAAATAAACGTGAATTGAAATTAATTGAACGCCAAAGATGCCAAAATGTGCTTAAAAAGTTTTCCTCGCTACCCTTGATGGTGGGGTGGTCAGTGGGTTCGTGGGGACTCCCCAGGTGGAGTGTGCAGTTGCAGTGGTCATCCACAGTTTCCATCCAGCACTTGTGAGACAACAGCAGTTCACTGCTAGGGCTTATAGTGCTGCTGGTTAGGCCACCTCCACCCTGCACGCAATGGCGCCCTGCAAGTCTAAGGACTCAAATACATGAGGGTAGTTCTGAGCCGGGTTGATGCAGGAACTGCGCATGATGACTGACCATGATAAAGTCACAGCACAGGCATCAGGTTGGACCGTCGTCCACCTTGGTGGCCCAGAAATACCCCAGGCTAAACATTGTAGGGGTGTGAGATATCGACAAAATACACTTTCTCGATGCTCCAATCTCACAAGGTGGCCTTTTTGGCGACGCTGCTGAGGAGTGTGCCCATCAGTTCTTGGCAGTCCAGAAGCAGGCTGAGGCAATCAAGAGCCCGCACTGAAATGCTACCAGGCCATCGTGAGCTGCCTCAGTCTGCTCATCGCCAAGGGCGTCTGTTCCAATGCAGCAAAAAAATCAAGCGTTCGGCGTGGCCAGCTCAGCCGTGACGTCAAGCCTCCACAGGAAGAAAATGCCACCCCGTCTCCGCTGCTAATCCTCTATTTGGTCGGTGAAACACCACCCCTGAGACGTGTGACCCAGAGTTGGACGGAGCTGCTCTTCCCCCAGAGGAAGGCCGGTTGGAGAATATTTTTTTCAGTTTTGTTTCTGTTCCGCCACTGGCTGCCAGCGGTACTCACATTTTTAATGAAAGAGCAGGTTCCTCTATCTCTGGGTCCCAAGAGGGTGCGCGATGCGCCACACTATACCTTGCCACCCTCAGCCCTCCTTTTGTCGCCAGTCCATATGTGTAATTTCCACATGATAGTAGAACCTCGGATTCAGGAGGAACAGTGCGGTTTTCGTCCCGGTTGTGGAACACTGGACCAGTTCTATACCCTCTCCAGGGTGCTGGAGGGTTCATGGGAGTTTGCCCAACCAATTTACATGTGCTTTGTGGATTTCGAGAAGGCATTTGACTGTGTCTCTCGCGCCATAAACCCTGCCGGATCCGAAAATCTTCGTTATAATGTTTGTATGTTCTTTTTATAGGCTTCCCTATAAGGTATCAGCCAATTCATGGTATCATCACTTTAGTTTTTATGATACATATCAAATTAAATAATTAGCTTCAATATGCATTGGTCCCAGACAAAAATTTCCACTTTATGACTGCGAAGAAATATTTCTACAAATATTTATTTTTTATATATTTCACAAAACAGTCAAGTCATATATCACAAGAAAGCTCTCATATAAGGAATTTGGTGATGTAGTTTATTTCATTGTGAGAAGAGATAACAGAGAAAAGTATCACATTCCAGCTCCGATGTATATACAGGTGCTGGTCATAAAATTATAATATCATCTAAAAGTTGATTTATTTCAGTAATTCCGTTAAAAAAGTGAAACTTGTATATTTTATAGACTCATTACATGCAAAGCGAGATATCTCAAGCCTTTATTTGTTATAATTTTGATGATTATGGCTTACAGCTCATAAAACCCACGAAAACAGGATTTCAAAAAATTAGAATATTACATGAAATCACACAGTAATTACACAGTGATACCATGGTCATTGAACCAGGTTTTGGTTCTTTTGGCAGTGTGGGCTGGTGCAAATCCTGCTGGAAAATGAAGGAAGCATAAAGTGCTCTGGAAATGTCCTGGTAGACGGCTGCGTTGACTCTGGATTTAATAAAGCACAGTGGACCAAAGTCCTCTTTTCTGATGAGAGCAAATTTTGCATCTCATTTGGAAACCAAGGTCCCAGAGTCTGGAGGAAGAATGGAGAGGCACACAATCCAAGATGCTTGAAGTCCAGTGTGAAGTTTCCTCAGTCTGTGTTGGTTTGGGGAGCCATGTCATCGGCTGGTGTTGGTCCACTGTGCTGTCCACTCAACACAGCCGTCTACCAGGACATTTTCAGAGCACTTCATGCTTCCTTCAGCAGACAAGCTTTATGGAGATGCTTCCTTCATTTTCCAGCAGGATTTGCACATGCCCACACTGCCAAAATAACCAAAACCTGGTTCAATGACCATGGTATCACTGTGTAATTACTGTGTGATTTCATGTAATATTCTAATTTTCTGAGATTTTGATTTTGTGGTTTTCACAAGCTGTAAGCCATAATCATCAAAATTATAACAAATAAAGGCTTGAGATATCTCACATTGCATATAATGAGTCTATATAATATACAAGTTTCACTTTTTTAACGGAATTACTGAAATAAATCAACTTTTTGATGATATTCTAATTTTATGACCAGCACCTGTATATGCTTTAATTAAATGTTTTCACTAATTACGCTGTATGCAGAAGAGAACATTCATTTCGCGAGTTTTATTTGCACATTTAAAAAGTTAGATGAAATATTTCAACTAGCTAGCTTGTATGTTGGCAAACTATCATGAAGTAAAGCGATCTTTCGAACCTCCAAACTCCATCTGAGTCCGTTTCGCCCGATGCCTTTATGGTTGATGCCTTTTAGTCCGAGTCCGTTTCATCCGAAGCCTTTATGTCTGATGCCGTTTTGTCCGATGCCTTTTATTCTGAGTCCGTTTCGTCTGATGCCTTTATGTCTGAGGCTGTTTCGTCTGATGCCTAATTGTACGAGACCTGACACCTGACATTGTTTTTCCTGAGACCTGAAGCTTTTTAGTCTGAGGCGCAATGCCGTTTTGTCCAATGACTGAAGCCTTTTAGTCTGAGACATGATGCCTTGTCTTCATATGTGTGAGGTCTGAGGATGTCCTAAAATGTACACCACTATACGGTCACACATCAGGCGGACCTTTCACAAGAGGAGATTCTGACTGCGTAAGGTCAAGAGGTGGACGCGCTTGCTGATCACTTCTGGGTGACAGTGCGAGAGCTCAGTTTACTGAAATCTCCGCGAGTTTGCGTGTGTTATTATAGTTTATGAACTGTTTCGGTTTCTATAATTGCATCTAGACAGGTAAAAGCATCAATGGCATTGATAAAAGCGATCTTTGGAAGTGCAACTGGTTTCTAAATGGACGATTTGGAGAAGAGAGCGCGCAGTTTTGGTTGCGCCTTTGTGCGTTTGGGTATGTATTAACCTCACTGCATTACAGCATTTACAATGTTTATACACATTTTTTATATAGTTATTGTTAGTTTGAAATGTGAAAGCACAGCCACCAATCTGATAAACTATTATTTGAAAATAAATGTCAAAAGTTTTGTATATGGCAAGGATGATTGCACAAAAGTTGCATAAGTTGAATAAAATGGTCATTTCAGTAAATCTACATTTTTATATTGTGAAATGGATATTATTACAGTGCAGAAACTATGTATAAACAGTGATTTATTTGTTTCAGGTTCTGCTGAAGATTGAAGATCTGGCACACAGCTGGCATCAGATCACCAGGAGGCTGGCCGGTGATGTTGAGGTGATGCACACAGGTGACAAAACTGATGCACATATAATGAATGATATAAATCTGGAGGATGAGGATCCTGTTCTGGATTGTAATAGACCACAGATTTTAGACATTAATTTGTCAAATTAAATTAAATTAAAAAGAATAAAATCACAATCAATTTGATCAATATCAAAATCATAAAGCGCCTATTTTTTGTTGTTGTTGTTGTTTATTATAGCACAGACAACATATACTATAATATTTATCACATTCAGCAGTGTTTTATATAATTTCAAATGGTTTTCTGTAAAATTACACTGGAATATTGCATATATACCACTGGATATGGGTATGGGCAGAGTTTAGATTTGGGTAGGTGGAAATTACATAAAAAAGGTAATATTCCTCCCTTCAGATTAATATGAACATCTTTTTCATTTTTTATTATACAGAAAAAAATATATATTTTTTTCCAGTGTTTGCTGGCATCTAGAGGAAACAGCTATAATTGTCTGCATGGTGCTAGAGAAAAAATAGACTTTTCAATTTAGGTAGGCAAATCCAGGCGGAAAGTATTGCGTATTTTCTGTAATAAACAGAGTTCATAAATCTTTGTTTGACTAGTTTATTCTGAACCCATTCAATAAGCGTTGTGTCGCTCCACACCCCCCTGCCCACCACAAGTAAATTCTCAACCTATGGAAAACACTGGTTTGATATGTCATATTTCATAAAGGTTGACAGGCTGAAAGGTTATGTTATTATTATATTAAAAATGTACTGCTAATAATATTATGATCTATGTGGAGACATTACCCCACAATAGGGAATACCAGGACAACACACACACACACACACACACACACACACGCACACACACACACACACACACACACACACACACACACACACACACACACACACACACACACACACACACACGTAGTGTTTTATGGGGACTTTCCATAGACATAATGATTTTTATACTGTACAAACTGTATATTCTATTCCCTTACACTAACCCTACCCATCACAGAAAACTTCTGCAATTTTACATTTTCGAAAAAACATCACTTTTTTGATTTATAAGCCATTTTCCTCATGGGGACCAAAAAATGTCCCCACACGAACAAGGATTTCAGATATTGCCATCCTTGTGGGGACATTTTGTCCCCATAATGTAGGGTTTACCAGGCCACACATACACACTGCATAGATACTTCATTATTTAATCACACTGTCTTTACGGCAGGTTGTGTTGGCTGTAGTCAGATGAATTGAGCTGTTTTTTTATTATTATTTTTGTTTGTTTTTATGTACCAGTGGTCACACTGCTATAGCTGAAAAAGGAAACTAGGTATGTTTAACAAGATTTCATCTTTAATATGAATTAGTCTGTCTGAATGTTTCATAGTTTTTACTTGTATACTTTTAAGTTGTATTTATTTGGTGCTTTGTTATCTCAAATGATTATTTTAATTTTATTATTAAGATGTCTGCACAGAAGTTAACTGTAATCTGTGCAAACATTAAAATAAATTTAGCTTAAATTAAACGTCTTGCTTTGGTCTACACTGGAAGTGTTCTGTTAGCTCTGCTAAACTATAATTACTAAAACTAAAACTGAAACTAAATAAAATAAAAACTAAATAGAAAAGTGTTAACAAAACCATTAATGAAACTAACTAAAACTAAACAAAAATGTAAAGCAAAATTGAAAATGATATTAAAATAAAAACTAATTTAAAAATGAAAAACCATAATAACCTTGGTGTGTATAGATAGATAGTGTAGATAATGTAAAAAAAAGTCACAAAATCTTGCTGAGATGAAGGGAACCATGTTATTTTAACTAAGGAATCGATCGGGATCATATTGACTCCACACACAATAAGAGGGTTTGATAGAGTTGATTCCCAGGGAACACATGAATAGATAAAATGTATACCTTGAATGTAATGTAAGCCGCTTTGGACAAAAACATCTGACAAATGTGTAATTGTTGAATGAACATAAAAAAAACTTTACAAGGTAACTGCAGTGCTAAATCTTAGAAATACACATTCTAATGCATACTGATGACATTCCCAGTCTTACCTTTGTATTGAGAGCGATTTTCATCTGAAGAAACTGTTGAAAGTTTGAAATCAGTATTTTCATAGATTGAATCCATTTCATGAGCCTGACAGAAGACGTGTCCGCTGAGACTTCAGTGCTGATTGAGTTTGTTCAGAATAAGGAAGTCACATAAAATGTCATTCACATTTATACAGACAGGAAATAATGAAGTAATGAGTCTGAAGTACAAATCTAGCTTCTAATTTAGACAGCCAAAACATTTGTAGTAGTTTTTATCTCCTGCTTTAACTTAATAAATAATTTTAGAGTGCAGAACACTTACAACTTTTGATTATAGATACAGTATATAGGTCTTGACACCTAATTAGCTGGAAGAGAGAAGTGAGTGCATTGATCTGAATAATTAAACGATTAAAAGGGATTCAATAGAATAAAGAAATAAGATTGGTAAAATGTTCTCGGTCTAATTGTAGTTATGAAGAAGCTTGCATGACCCCTCTTGTTTGTTAAGAGACTCAGAAATTATATATATAAATTTAATGGGGGAAAAAAAGCATTTGAAAGTGAGGGGACATTTCTTTTTTGCTGAGACTATATTATACTAACTTATTCCCAAGGTTGTATTTAAGAAGATTCCTGGAGTAACATTTAAGGTTTTTATTTTTATTTTTGAAAACTGACTTAATGTGTGAATATGTTATTTTAGCCTTCAAAAAATAATTTAAAAATATTTTTTTTTACATAGATTTTAGAATATATTTAATAATACTGAAAAATGATAATAATACCGAAGTGCACAAATATTACAACAAATTCTCACTGAAGATAACATAAAAAGTAAACAAATCATATCTTTGATTCAGTGAATCTGAACAGATGAGAATGTGCCAGCTTGCAGTTTAAAACATTAGTGCTTGTTTTATTCATACCACATCTCTAAATAAGTGTCTTTATATAGGAATCTTAAAAGAGACTAATACAATTGTATCTTCATTTTAAATAGACAGGAATATATTTCATCATGTCTGGCACCTTGACATATATGTTTTCAGTATTAATGGTATATCAGTGTATAATACACTGATATACCATTAATACTGAAAACATACAGTATATGTCATTTAACTCCATTCAAATAGAAATAAATGCATAGAACCAGTTCATTTGAACATTCAAAGTGATGAAAACACTTTCCACTGCAGCTTCACACACAAATCTTTTCTTAGAGAGAAAATAATATTTTCTTTCTTTGAATTAGAGAATTTTGTCCAGATATCAGGCTCTCTGACATTCTCTCGCTAAAAAAAACTAAATACAACTAGTATTGGATGTTTTTCCATGCAAAGGTTGTATTTTAAACATGAATGAAGCTCTTACTCTGCTGAATCATTTAGTGGCTGGTTGTTCACCCAGAATCATTAAGACCAATCCAGTGAGTCACTTTAACTTTAGAGGAAAGAAAATACAGATGGAGTAAAAATTAACAGTTTTAATAGTGAGATCAGATGTAAGTTGCTTATGGTTCAGAGCAGATAATTATACTATTTAAGGTCAACATAAAAACAGCTCTCAAGAAATAGCTGAAGTCACACTTCTTCTAAGAGAAAACTAAACCACAACCATAATCAAATGGACTTCCTTTTATTCTCTTCTCTGCATTTAACTTCTGCTTTATCTTATAATCTATCTTATACTTGAGACTTGGAATTATGTACTGCAAATACTGTTAATTCTTATAATGAAATGTTTGTTAGGTCACTCATTTGTAAGTAACTTTGGATAAAAGTGTTTTCTAAACATGTAAATCATTTGCAGATGCAAAACTTCTTGCCTTTCATTCAGTTTCACTTAGAAATATGCTGCGTTATGGAAGTAAAAATGTTAAATTTTTCATGTAGAATATTTACAGTAATGTTTAGCATATTTTGTTTAGCAACATTTTGATTTAACTGTACTACTTTAACTGTAGAATATGAAATCAAGTGTAATAACGATGCATTATGCGTAGTATAAATATATACATTCTTAAAATGAAATGTTCCAAAAGAGGGTTTTGACAGTGATGTCATAGAAGAAGCATTTTTATTTGTTCTCTAAAGAACCTTACAGTGATCCCTTTTTTTCTTAGTTTGAAAAACATTTGACCCTTTTCTCACCAGCGTTAAAAAAAAAAAGTTGCCAGCCACTGCAAGCATTTTTGATCATTTTATGGCCCCCAGAATATTTTGTTGTATGAATATCTGAACATGCAATATATCACAAGAAACAGACCCTCTGCTTTAAAAAAAAAATGGAACAAACAAAACCCCATAAAACGTTTTATTCTAGCTTCATGTTTTTTTTTTTTTTTTAATTAACAATTGAATGTGGGTTTCATAAGTTTCATAAAAAGCAACATTTTGAGCGAAAGGCTGAGAAAAACGTGTTTTGGGAGTGGAATAGAGTCCATCAACTCAAAGCTTCACTGTCTTAAAGCTCATCCTGGTTCAACATTTCAGTCAGCAACATTAGGCAGTTTTGATTTATATGCTGTTTATTGTTTTTGATTGCATTATATTACATATGCATCTGAATACATATGCACTTGTTTCTGCATCATCTTCATATGTCTTTTTATCGGGAGATTCAGAACTCTTTCAGAAGATGTGTCATAGCATCCCAACCATATAACAGTGCAAACACAGAAAGCTGGAAATTTCCATCAATGTCGAGGAAAGAGTTAATAATCTTAATAACCTCCCACTATAAATAACCTTTTGCGCAGTGTAAAGGTTTCATGGATGTTTTATGTAAGAATTTTGACGTATTATTCACTTTGTAATTTGCATCCAAAACAAAGAAAAACAAAGCAGCACAGTGAAGATCAGATACTGGTGCAGCCTAGACTTTTATGCTATTTTCATTCTCTACACAAATCAGAATGAAAATTTTCTGGTTGCGGTATTACCTAACCTGAGGCATTGTGGTCCTTATCAGACACCGACACATTGAAATCTGAATAAAAAAAAGGAACAGATGCAACACAAATAAACAGATATCAAAGCTCACATTTAGGAATGAAAGAAGAGTTTAGAAGTAAAATAGTGACGTGCATCATGTGTTAGAAGCACCACCAGGGTACAGACGATCTGAGAGCAAAGACAAGACAGACACTGAACTATCAGAAGAACTTTAGCCCATTTATTCAGAGCAACTTCTTTATTGAGGGTCTTCTGATCTGTCATGTTTATTATAATTATCAATATAGACAGCCGTGCTCAAAAGTTTACACAATACAAGATATTTTAAATAAAATATGTTTAGTCCAAAAGACAAAAAATGGCTGAATTTATAAAAATGACCCCATTCAGAAGTTTATGTATTGTGTCGTTACCTGGATGATCCACAATGGTTGTGATGTTTTATGATGGTTGTTAATGATATCTTTGCAGTTCTTCAGAAATCCTCTTGCAAATTTTTTGGTTTTCGATCCAGCATCTTTTGCATATTTGAACCCTTTCCAGCAGTGACTGACTGTGTGGTTTTGAGATCCATCTTTTCACACTGAGGACAATTGAGGGACTCATATGCAAGTATTATACAAGGTTCATACATACACTATTGCTCCAGAAGGAAACACGATGCATTATTTGTATATAATATAAAATATTTGTTGAGAGGAGAACAGGGAGAGAATAGACGGACTGTTTTCTCTTCTTAAGGGATTGGTAGAAATACAATTTTGGTTATTTAAATACAAATTTGTAAATGAAACAAAATCGTTCTATAAACATTATTTATTTTTATGCAAGTTATAATTTGTAAATGAAATAAAAATAAATTATTTTGTATATTTAATTGTCATGTCAATTAATTTGTTAAAGAATTTTTTTATCAATTTATCTATACATTTTTACTTACTGTACTTTTAACAACAAGATTTATTATTTATTTCAGTTTCGCTGTCAGAGACACTGCTGCCGAACACTTTTGAGAGATGCACAGACGGGTAATTCACATACACTTCATAACACCTCGGTTATGTACACTGTAAAAAAAAAAAGTGCTTAAAAAAAGGGTAACAATATTACACATGATATGTTTGATTAGTTTTGGCTTGATCTTTTTTCATGGAATCTACCTGAATAAATCATGTAAAATCCCCTAATTTTTTTAGTCTGTGATACAATGAGTTTCATATTTTCATTGAAGTAGGGCCTATGCTTTATAATTTTAAGTTTCTCACAATTCTATAAATCAGAGATGACTTATTTGCATTTGACTTCGAGTTATATTGTATAAATACGAGACTACATGCTACTAGCACAGCCACAATCTGTACTGCACAATATAGTAAGTTATTGCTGAACGCAACATGCTTCAAAGTATTAACACATGCTGTGATTCACAACCATGAGCCTCTGCACAATGGTAACGATCAAAACTTCAACATAGAAACTCTTTCAAATGTCAAACAAAAACTGGACATTAAAAATTAACAGATGTTTCCCTTTACTCACACATAAAATAACGCTTAATTTCAATATTTACTCTCCATTTCCAGCCATGTGGAAAGCATACTGGTAAACTAACAATGGTGTCTCTAAATAAAACCGCATCATTTAACTAATTCTCAATAAATAGGAAGCCTTTTTTCCTGTATTTTATCAGCTTAATCAGTTCCTCAATTCAAACCTCATTATGTTTCCTTAAAAAAAAATTAAAAAAAGGAAAATGTATAGGCCTATCTCTTGGTTTATTTAGTGAAATGTTCTATCAGTAGACTAATGCAAAAATAATTACTTTTGTCCATATAATTTAATGCAGTGAAACAATAAAAGAGACCCTTTTGTCTTTTGGCGCGTCAGTTTACTTCTGAGATCGCACCCGGGAGAAAGCTAGTCTCTATATTGTGCTTCACAGGAGCGCTCAGGCGTCATGCAGATGTGGCGGTGAACTGACATAGGCCTATAATTCTATTGGTGTCCACATTAAAAATGTGTCTGTTTTTTAATTGATTATTTAATAAAACATTTTATAACATTGAAATTATAACACCCTTTACACCATCTTTAAAGAATGATCTAATTTTACATTCGCCAGGTGACCTGTAGCCTAGGCTAAATGCGAAAAAAAAAAAAAAAAAATCCATTGCAGTTTTGTCAAATATTCCTTTTTCGAATTGGTTGAAAAACCACCTCATTGCGAGCGTAATTTTTTTTTTGTTTTTTGTTTTTGCGATAGGCCTATAGGGAGTTTTTGCGAAATTGACGTGTTTCCATTGGCCGTATTTTCAATTCGCAATTTGATTCAAAATTCAGTGGCGGCTGGTGCTAAAAAAAACAAACGGAATTGTTAATGCAGGACTGCCTACTCCACAGAAAGTGACTTGACACTGATTGGACTATATCCAGAGGCAGAACAACAGTGACTGCTAGCATAACTTTGTGGTTGAATGCGAATGTGATTGAAAAAGTCCCTTTCACATTTTGGTGGTGCGTCGCCCAATCACCCTAATGAAGAAACCGCCCCTGAGTTTGAAGGGTAACGAAACGTACCTGAGGGCATTTCTTCTCATCAATGGCATTCAGTGAGTAGCCTAGTCTTTGCAGACATATGGTTACGTGGCCTAATATAATATGTATACGTTTTTATAAGATCTGAACGATTTCGTTTCTCAAAGGCTCTTTCTGTAAAAACCTCACTGAATCAGAAACATACTGGTTAACAGCTCTTTAGACTTTGAACTACTTCATTACATTCACAGTAGGCCTATAACATTCACAGCATTATTTGCATAGTGCATAAACATTATATTAAACACTTATCGAACTTTTGTTATAATTTTATCAAAGAAAATTACATTGCAGTAATATAATTTTATCGCCCAGTCATATATAAGAGCGCTTTGTGAAGGGATGCTGGTGTTCACTTTTGTTTGAAACTATTCAACAAATGGCATCCTTCCTTAAAATCAACCTAGGGTCCTTTGGACCATGACCTCGAGTCAAACACCCCCCCAGAAGTCTTTTCCCTTGGTTGAACATTATGAAAGTTAGAGCTTATTTAGAGATATCAGCCGGATTGCTTAGTGCAGGCACTAATGGATCCTGGTGTATCTCGTAAGTTACCCCAATAATAATGCCCAGAATGGTACCAAACTTCTACAGTAGTACAAATAGGTTCTGTACTCATAAAACGAAGCATTGAAAAGTTTATTTAAAAGCACAGTAGTTTATTTAAATAACACTTGCCTGACGGCTCATGCTACCGCTAACCCGGTCTTCAAGGTCACTTCAGTGATTTGGGAAAAGCACATAGAAGTCCTGGCAGAAAGCGATGCATAAGGATGTAGTGTAACGACGCCCAGTTCCAGGAATGCACTAATATTTTGTTGGTAGTAGGCCTACCAGTTTGCAACAATTATTAGTAAACACTAAGTTGTTATGTTAACACTTCGGAAAAAAATAAAATAATTTGTCGTTATAGATCAGTGTTGACGTTACATAATTATCATCGCAAACATCTAGATATATAAAAAAGCTATGTTTGTCTTGACAATTAAAACATCAAACAATTCTAAAACAATAAATGAGGCCTACTCGTTTTTTTTTTTTTTTTCAGCTGAATGATTCCTCTCAAAAACGATCGTCTGCGTCAGGATCTTCCTCAGGATTTAAATTAACCTCCAAAACTTTTTTTCAGGCGGCTGAGTTCCTTAATTCTAGTGGTGGCCCGCATTGTCGCTACATGTGTTTCACTGCCAGTTTCTGGGCCACATCTGGCCCGGGGACCCAGCCGACTCTCAGTCAGATCTGCCTTACAGTGCCTGGACCAGACCTGGGCCATATCAATAAATAAGAGTCATTTTACAGGGTGTGGGCCACATCTGGGCCAGAGGAAGTTGTTTGAGTTGTCAGAAACGGATAGGCCTATAATATTTATTTTTAATTAAGAAAAGCGCAGAATTAAGAAATTATTATTTTAATATATTGCCTATTATATTGCACGCAATGGTGCCCATACAGGAATAGAAATAGAATAGAAATAGTCGTAGCCACGAGAAAAAAAAGTGTCATTCAACATAGGATCTCATAAGGATGTTGTTTCAAAATGTTATATTTAAAACATTAACCTCATAACATTATTTATGCAATTGTAATTGTGGTGTAAATGCATCCATGGCTCCTCTGCATTATCTACATGATGATGCATAGCCTAGAAGGGATTATCTGAATTCTGTAATTGAGGTGGCCTGAGGTGGAAGTGCTAGTAACTGCCGCTTTGCATTTATCTGCTATTAGAAAGTTGGAGAGAAGCAGAGTGGATTTTTGTGGGGGGCAGAGATTCTTGGAAGAAAATCGAGTCAAAATTTTTTGCCTAAAACTCAATGGAGGTACAAGGCCCAGAGGTTTTCTCCTCTGATAGCGGAATGCAGAGTTTGGTGAAAACATACGCCAAAAACAACAACCGCAACATGAACGGGTTAACAATACTGCAACATGGACGGGTTTGCAATAGCGATGATGTCTTATTTAAATTTTACAACCTGAAAATGTGTAGCTGCCGCACTGGACTATGCGTCTTCAGAGGCAGCGGCAGAACCGGAGGCTGGTATGCAGAGCTGTTTTTACCATCTGGCTGTTGTCTCCACCAGTTTCAAAATATGTCTCCGTTATATTGTCAATTTCTGCTCATCTGGCGCTTTACAATAACACAGCATTGTTTCGCCAGTGACTTTCAGGATTTTTCCTATTTTTCCCAACGTTTGATGCACTGTAAAAAAAAAATCCCATAAAAAAAACAGTAAATCTCTGGCAGCAAAGTTTCCAGACGGGTTCCGTTAAATTACAGCAAATAACCATTTCACAAAATTACAGGCAAAAACCGTAAAAATACAGAATTGACTTTACGGTCAAAATTACTTAAATTACAGTACATTACTGTTGATAATGTCTTATTAAACCGTGGAAAAACGGATAAATGATGTCAAATTACATAAAAAGAACATTTAACTTTAAGGTTAAACTGTAAATTTTGGGTTTTATAAAGTTATTTTATAATAATGCTCTGTTTATCTACAGTAATTATCTTTTAATATATAGTTTTTCTGTGTAAAATAACTATGAAATTATGTATAAAAATGCAATAAGTACATACATTCAAATACAAAGTTTGTATATTTACAGGTTTAATTTTTGCAGATCCAGTTTCACAACTTTGACCAATCTCTAATTAAGTACTTAATAGCAAATGTACAGTCAATTTCTGTTAAATTAACTAAACGTACAAGTACGGAATACCTGCACATTTACAGTATTACTCATTAAACAAACACTGAACATCAAGATACGTGAATGATAGGAAATACAAGCTTAGTATATAATTTAGAACATGTAAAAATATCCACATTAAAAGACAATTGCTGTATACCTTTATACTCTAATATAACTTATTTTAAACATTTACAATTACATTTTATCCAAAGTGGCTTAAAATTAAGAGAACAATAGAAGCAACAAGTGCAGTGACAAGTCCCAGTTAGTGTAGCAGTGCACAATTTTTTTTATTATTTTTTTATTAAAACAAAGATTTAGTATTATTGGGTCAAGTGTTTATGAAAAGATGGATCTTTAGCGGTTTCTTGAAAATGTGTTGAGTTGGGCAGGTCATTCCACCAGCAGGGAACAGTCCAGGTAAAGGTCAGTGAAAGTGATTTTGTGTCTCTTTGGGATGATGACACCACAAGGCGCCATTCACTTGCAGAACACATCTTTTGAGGTGTGTGTTCAACTGATCTTTCTTAAAACAGATGGAAAATGTAAAGACGCATGCTACATTTTCAGTGTTTTGCCTCCAGCTCTCGCCAGTTAACTGAATATTTAAAATGCTAACGTTAGCTTGAAAACTGTAACGTAAACTTAACACAAATGTAATATAAAATATCGTTCACATGTAGACTCTTACCTCAGCCGGTGATGGGTTGGCATGATGTCCGCTGTGACGAACCAGGCTCACTGAAAAGGGTGTTATTTCCGAAGAATCCAAACCACTGATCTATATAGATCAGTGATTCAAACGGACTGACTGACAACAGGGCTCCTGCTCACGGCTGCTCTCAACGAATACGATTGCTTTGAACCACTGTTAATATCATAATCCACTTCACGAGAGTAGACTGAATTCAAATCTCCCGCTTTCCCTTGATACAGATCCAAAGTCGACTTCTTCTTCTTCTTATGGAGTTTTATGGCGGTTGGCAAACCAACTTTCGGTGCATTACCGCCACCAACTGGACTGGAGTGTGAAGCACTAATAATCGTTTAAAAATTAACAATAGGCCTATGTCACGAAAAAATTGAAGACCGGAAGTACGTCTTTTAGTAGGGATACGGCTCTTCCGGTTAGCTTTTTACAATGGCGGAGTCCGATAGATACCGCTGGACCAAATCTCTCCGCAACCTGCCTGAAGTCACATATGATGATGTGGTTCGGATGGTAAATGAAAACTCTCAAGTGGAAAAGCGTGAAAGCTGAGGTATGGCTGTCTACGTCCTGACGCAGAGCAACCCGGTACACTACAACAACAGCGGCGGGCCGTTCGCCAGTAAGGTAAACATTTCTATGGTAACAGCGAGTTGGACCAATCAGCAGACATTGCTGCTACGCTTAGGATTGTGGGTAGTGTAGTTTTTTTTGATAAGATCGCGGATAAAACATGTTTTTCTTAAAACAAGGTTGATTTCATACAAACTTATAGCTTCTACAGGAGCAAAAACCTTCATTTCACAACCTCATAGCTCGTGGTCAGTCTACCTCGGATGGTTTAGACATTATGGCTGATAATCTAAATCCTTATGGAGAAATACTGTTGACCGGAAGTTCTGAATCCCTACTCCGCGTTCCGGAAGCAGGAAGTGTGACATAGGCCTATAAGGTTGAGAAATAAAAAAATAAAAATAAAAAAAATTAGTAAAGATTATATATATTTAAAGGCCGTGTTGCAGGGTTAATTTTTCAACGAATTTGTGCAATTTACTTGTTGGTAATAAACATTTAAACTGTTATCCATTGTATTTTATGTTGTTGGGTATCACAAAACGGAATATAATACGAAAAAGTAGGTACTATCTTACAGCGGCTTGCAATTCTCCTTTCCACCACAATGCATTGCATTACGTCACGTTGGGGAGAGAATTTAATAAAGCCCGCCTTGAGAGCATTGAGAGTGACTAGAGAGACGAGTAACTTAGTAGACGAGACGAGAGTATTCAGATTATAGATAAATACATAGACATAGATAGACAGACAGACAGACAGATATAGATAGGCTAGTATAGAGAGAGATAGGCAGACAGCCAGATAGCATAACGTTAGCATAGATAGCTAGCAGCTAGATAGATAAATCTATAGAAATATATAGTAGGTAGATTGACAATGGTGAACTACTGTGTTTGTGCTGAGTGTAAAAACTCTGGATGCTGAGTGAGGCACGTCACATCTGGTCGCTGGGTGAGCTCCTCGACCAGCGACCAAAACGCACTCACTTCCCTACAGCACAAGCTTTCCAATGTAGTTTCCATGGGACGGCACCGCTCACACAAGCACCTGCCAAACACAGCGGCAGACACGCGGCGGCTACGTTTGCAACAACATTTTCACCGGAGGAAGAGATAAACGCTAAGAAACGCCCATATAGCTAGCATGATGCCTTCTATTTCTAGATGACAAAGACAAAGTTTACCAGTACTACGTCTACAACACTATGACAAAGGTTAGCTGTACTTATCTGAACTAACGTCATGATCACTTCTACTAGATATAAAGAAAACGTTGATTTTTCACTCGGTGCTATTCAATGACAGTAAAAAAAAAAAAAAGTGCCGTTAGTGCACGGCTGCTCGTAGACTATTTTTTACAGTCTATGGTAGACTAGCTCCAGTGCTCATTTCTGCGTTGCTAAATGAACTCACCAGGACACTTCACCAACTCTCCACTCATTCTCCTCGGACCATGCATTTAATTATTAAGTATTTACGACATTGTGGTGGCGTTCAAGTGCGTTTAACTCGTAAATACGATCTATACGAGATGACTTGAACGCACCATAATACTAGGCTGAGGCTACCTTTCCTCCACTTCTCCCCAACGTGACGTCATCACCGAATTGCATAAAAAAAAACGTTAATACCAAAAACGTAAAAAACTGGTCTTTAAGACCATTTTTATGACATTTTAAAAATGATATACATATCTTGAGTGATTTATGTACCCATTAATCGACAGTGGTGGTTAACCTGCAACATGGACTTTAAATGTTATATTATTTATACCCATTACTTTATATTCTCCAGTATACCCCTATTACTTTAAAATATTTCATTATAACACTATATATTTTATCTTGTTCTGCATGTATTTTCAATAGGCTTTCCATATTAAATTATACAACCTCCAATTTTCTTACTTCCTTCATAAGTTCTACTCTTTCTTCTACATATTTTATACATTTTATTAACACATGTTCAATTGTTTTTGCCTGATCACAATAATTACATTTACCCGTTTTATGTTTTCCTATTTTGAACAATGAATGATTTAGTCTTGTATGTCCTATTCGAATGCGAGAAATAATTGTATCTTCTTTTCTATTCCTAAAAACACTTCTTCCATTTCCTTGTTTCTGTATACTGTACATATGTCTACCCTTGTTATCACTATTCCATTCTTCTTGCCATTTGTTGTTTATGGATTCTTTAATTTTACTTTTAACCTTTTTTGTCCAAAGTCGACTGATCAGACAGCTAACCGTTGTGGGCGGGACTAAACAACAGTGGAATCGTAATGGCGGCGAATTTGAATCTGCGTCATCGCGCGCACACACATACACAACACACAAAGCCCTGAATGTGCAGCAACGGAGATTTTGAAAAATATTAATAAAATTAAATTATGGGAGAATAAGACAATGAAAATGATGATGATCAAAATGAGCATCTATTTTCAAGACAAGATTAAAAGACTATAGCCTATGCAATAAAAAAGAATTCAATACAGGCCTAGCCTATGTAGGCTACTGTACATATTATTTAACCTTAAAAAAACTCACTTTAACCCCCACATGCTTAATAATCTGTAAGGACAACATATTGAATAGATGCAGATTTCTGCAGTTATACCTTCTTTTCTTTTTCTAATTTCACAGATCTGTAAAATATTACTTTGTAAAAATACAGACAAGTTCCTTTTAAAAACTTAAAATTGATGTAAAACCAAAATACAAGCAATTACCTGTAAATTTAATAGTGGACCTTTAAATTTACAGCAAATATCTGTAAAATAACAGGCATTCACTGTAATGACAAAACGGTAAAATTCTGTAAAAAAAAAATACAGACCATTACCTGTAAAAGTACACTTTTTTTTTTACAGTGTAGGCAACATAAATAAAAGCCCAAAATGTAGAAATTTACATTATTTATTTACTTAAGAACAATCAAATAGTACAAGAACAAAAAAAAAAAGACAAAAACTAAACAGAAAAAAACACAATTTATCTTTTTGATCTTCTCAGCTCCGTGAGCTTCGAATTGATAGATGTGCCTATCTGAGCTAGGCATCATGTATGACAGTTGCCAAAGTGAGATATGAGCTACAAAATGACCAGATCCTGCCATGAGCTATATGACATATCTTGTATGTACATATAGGGCTTATATGTGGATATAAAGAAGCAATACAGGAAACCTATATGGCCTGTATATGCATATATATGCACCTCAATTATGCCTATATGTGGCATATATACGCATATATGCAGCATATATATTATCATTTAAGAGATTGATTTACTGACAGATACTATGGCGTATTAATGAAGATTTTATACACAATTAAACAGACTTTGATATGTATAACAAGTGTTGTAAAGTTTTTCTTTCTTCAAAGCAAACCAGGAGACAGTTGGGATCGCGTTCAACGGAAGTTATTCTTTATTGAGAACTCCGCTGTACGCGGCTGCATTACTTCCAACATGATCTAATCTAACATAACTTTACATGGTATCTTATAGGCTTTTTAGGAGGAGGGACTTTTGGGGGTGGAGACAAATTCAAACAAAGCATGTAAATGAGTATACAGGTTAAGGAACCCACCCCAGACCGGCAGTCTCAATCCAATCAGCATAACCACTCAAATGCATATGTGCTAATCCAATCAGCCAAACGATTCAACGTCTGGACTGTGGTTCTTGCTCCAAGAGCCATTAAAGACAATAGGTTAGCGTCTCCGTGATCTGACTCATTTAACTTACAAAGGAAAAACAGGTTGGGCAGGAATATCTTGCTATAAACTCAATAATCACTTTCTCAGTTTATATACTATCTAAATTAAAACCTCAAATGCTAAAATCAGTATTCTTCACTGTGATGTTATGTAAGGAAGCATATCTGAAAACATATTCTTAAATTTTAATCCTTCAGTCCCCTCTTTGAGAGTTCTTAAAATAACTCTCACAAAATACAAATTTAAACACTTAAAAGTTCAATTCTTGTAACTTGAAAAAGTTACAGGCACGTATAACTTATTCTGTGTTGTGTCCTTGATTTACATGAGTGTCATAGTTCTTCTCAAAACCATAACTGTTGACACCTGCGACGCAGGGTGTAAAATGTCATACAAACTACATGATTACACAGAAACCCATGTAGCATAAGAGTGGAAGTCTGGAAAGTCCATGGCGCCTGAATAGCTGTGAAGTCTGTTTCCGGTAGAGTCCATTTCTCACGTAGAGTCGCTCTGATGACTCGTCCCTCATGAGGCTTGTTCATGGAAATCTGAGGTGATGTTTTATACCAGGATGCCGCTTGTAAAGACATCCTGGCATACACACATACCTGTAACACAATAAAACAAAGAAACGGCAGACCAGCAGTATTCATGCATAGACTTCATTCTTCCATAAGCCGCACGTTCTGTGTTGATTTTCTGTAATTGCATGTTGACACAGAAACGAACATGTGATTAGGGTCCGTGAATTCTCTGCATTGTGCATTTTTCATTTTCTTTTGTGATAGTTCGTTCAGCAGTGGGTCTGGTTGTCTTCTTGAGGTTGGGGCTTCATACGCAGATGAGACGGTCGTTGCATATGGATCTCGAAAAAAACCATCAAGTTTTATCTGCACACTGTAAGACAGAAAACAGAAAAACAGAGAGCAGTATTTCTTCAAAACACTACGGTTGTAGCAGTTTAAACACTATGGTTCTATCGTTTTCAGAGTCTACTGTTGTCGTTTCATTCTTTCCCTATTTCTTAATTTATTTGACACCTATGGACCAGTGAGGTAAGGATGGACTAAATGGGGAGAGGCCTATGAGGTAGTGTCTTCACCCTGGATTGGCCCCTGACGCCTGTTGCGTTCAGTTCTTTCCAGGGCCCTCACTTGTCCGTGTCCTATTCTGTCCCTGTGCTGTGTACACACTGTACAGTGTGTGAGAAAATTGGCACATTTCCAGTGAAACATCAGTCCTAATAAACATCATTAACAGAGGATGGTGTCTGATTGTAGTGTTCTGCAGTATAACATTTAAGGCTGTGAGTATACTGAATGTCCCTCAAACAAAGGCTGTGACAGTCAATAAGTCTTTCATCTTTGTTGTTAGTTACTGGGGAGATTAAGCACTCACAGCCTAAATGGTTAACACCATATCAAGTTGCCCCACGAGTTTAATGAGGAGGGGAGGGGCTGCTTCAGAATATCAAGCAGGCTAAGCAGAAGCTGATTAACCTTGTTAACTTCTTTAAAGTTCTTTTTGTTTTTCCTACATTCTTTTCCAAAATGTCCGTGCTTGCCACAGTAAGAACAACTGGCTTCTCTAGGACTTTTGCGTTTCTTTGGCTTCTCTGATTTGACCTTAACAGTAACTGCTGCAATTCTTACTCTCTCTTTGACATCAGAATCTCTTTCCCAAATAGCTAAACTGTCCAAGTTGTCTTGCAGGGTTCTCATACACCATGTGATGTTTAAGTAAGGTAACGCCTTTCTGTGTTCTGGCAAAAGACAATGAAACCATGTGCGAACCAAAGGGCCATTATCACCTAACACCTTTTCTGCAGTATCTGCAATTCCACTGTACACTGCAGCTACCTGACAGAACCTCTCAGTATATTCACTCACAGTTTCTTCTTTCTCTTGTACACAATTGGTAATTTTCGACCAATCGATTTTGGGTCCTAAGATATTCTTTAGGATTTTAAAAACACCTTCTCTCAAATCGCCTTTACTGACATGTTGCAGTTCGGAATTAACAGCAGACTCAAAATAGTTGAATTCAGATTCAGTTAGAATTTGTGACATCAGCTGTGTGACTTCCGGCAACGACATGTCGTAAAGATGCATTTTACTGAACAATGCTCTTCTAAATTCAGAAAAATTTCTTTGCACTGATGGCAAACTTTCAGCAATTCTCTCGATATCTTTAGGACCTAAAGATGTTTTGACTGCTTGTGGCTGAAATATGGGGGTTGCAAATGAAACTGTATCAATACCTTTTCCCTGAGGCTTTTGTCTAGCTACGCACACTTCAACTGCATTTACATCTGCATTGACATTGTCCTCTATTCTATCAAAAGACTGTAAATCAGGATAGCTTTCATCTGACTGTTGGTCTTCTAAATCACATTTGGTTGAGGCCAGTGGTGTAGTCTAGTTTTTTGTAGTGAGTATACTGTAATATATCCCCACCCCCCCCATACT
This sequence comes from Abramis brama, assembly GCF_963993115.1. Lineage (NCBI taxonomy): Eukaryota > Metazoa > Chordata > Actinopteri > Cypriniformes > Leuciscidae > Abramis > Abramis brama. The sequence goes on from NC_139974.1 coordinate 6,867,378, forward strand.
AACCCATCCCAGACCGTCACCCCATAAGCACCACCACACTCACTAATGCATACAGTATGCATCGACATGTAATTGAGAGCATTATGAAATATTAGGTGTTATCAACATGCCAATTTATTATAAGCAACACAAGACTTTAACAGCCATTTACAGCTGGGGAGACTGGACTGATTTTCTACTGTTTAGTGTTAATCACCATCTAACTCAGCCAGTTAAGAGCTACATTTAGCCTTAGATGTTATATGAATATGGTCCCTGAAGCACAGGTTTTATCAGTTGACAATAAAAAAAAAAAAATTCAACATTATAGGCACAAATACAAATTTACTTTTAGAAATGGTGTTTAAAAAAAAAAAAAAATGGTGTTATTGTTTTGGCAAGTTTAGGCTACTCTTTAAATTAAAACATGTATGAAAACTTGTGTGCTATTCCCTTAAAATAACGTTTTAATAGATTTTATTATTATTATTATTATTTTAAAATTCATTTTTACTTCTTTTTAATTTCTTTGAGTTAGACCGAACTTTTATTTTGGTGGGTTGTAGACATTTGAGTTTCTGTGTGTTTTAATAAACTATTATTATTATTATTAGGCCTACTTGAAGTATACTCTACTGTGCAATAGTAATATATTTCTGTTATAATTTCTTCAAGTTATACCGAACTTTTATTTTGACAGGTTGTCGTAAAGACATTACAGTTTCTGTGTGTTTGTATATGAAACGAATGAATGACTTTTATCAAATGAAATGGTGAAATTCTCGTGAAGTGACTCTCATAGCAGCTCTGCGATGAAGTGCACATGTAGCAGCTCATGTCTCAATACAGTGAAACGCTGAAAACACCACGAGCGTGATCACGCGTGCTTCAGTGTGTGTGTGTGTGTAGTGGAGCACACATTGAGCGCTCATTCATTCCCAGAGACGCGTAGAACAATTGCAGTCTCTTTTAACTTTAATATTCACAGACACTAGTCCATATCGAGATTTGATTCTTTGTACAGCCCTACTTTTGATTTATTCATTCAAAAATAGCCAAATTCGGTGACGTTCTGCTTAGCAAGCTCCATTTGTGACTGGATTCCGCGATTCGGTGTCGCTTCGCAAACACAGACGGGGTGAATTTATGAATGAAAGTGAAAGTTCTGACACAAAACGAAGTTGTTACGCATCCTCACGATTTTTTAAGTGGGTATACGGAAATCCTTGGCCTTTTCTAGTGGGTATACGGCGTATACCTGCGTATCACGTAGACTACACCACTGGTTGAGGCTTTGTTATTGCCCACCTTTGTCTTGAGACAGGACATGTGAGTCTGCAATTGTTTGATCTGATCGTTTAACTTAGCAATATACTGATCTTGTTTTTGTGCAATGGATAAGCTAAATTCTCTGTGACAACAGATAATGCCTTTCACATTTTTCTTCCTGATACATGCACCCAACACTTTCTTGCAATCTTCAATTGACCATACTTTTTTTGCATCAATGCCAAATTTCTTTGTTAAATTCAATCTGACTGGCTCAGTCACGATGGAGTCCATGTGCTCTGATAACAAAGACTTGAATTCACTATCTGTCCAAAAAGGTGTAATCTGTCTAGTACTTTTCCTAAACATTTTGTGAATTTCTGTTACCACAAACAAACACTAAAAAAAAAACCTTCTCTCTACTGTCTTACAAACAGAGGGTACAATCTTATTAGCACATGACGCTAAATTTCTCTAGCTTACAGATAGGTCTTCTCTAAGAAGAGCATACACACAATATTAACATGTAACTGTTAATCTTCCCTGCCAACAACAGAGGGTAAATTTCATCTCTAAAAGAAAAACTTTTTTAGAGGCTCATCTTTAGTTAACCCTTCAAGGTCTAAGGGGTTTTAAGTCCGCCAGGCACTATGTTAATATTTCGGCTTCTGGAAGGGTCAATTTTCATAGCAGAGTGAAGAGAGTCATATTTCTGGATTCTATAGACTCTCAGCTATAAGGTGCATGCATTGACAATACACTTCTTGAGACACTTGTATGGGTTCTGATGTGATATATCACCAAGAAATACAAAAAACGGAAGTTAAAATTTTAGTTTTTTATTATATAAAAATAGTAAACCATAATGAATAAGGGATTTTACATCAAATATTGATTATTCAAAGGGTTTAGAACACCTGTAAAAAATTGGGTGAAAAAATATAAAGAAACAAAATAAATATTTACATTTCTGTGACTGTAGTCACCATACGTTTTTTGGGGAAAAACACAGAATATTAGGTTAGGTTAGGTTAGGTATACTTTATTGTCCCAATGGGACATTTTTTTGGGGCTCACGAACACAGCATCGCCAAACATATAAAACAAACACATTATATAATGACAGAGTAGAAATATACACTTTTACAATCAAGTAATTGGCCTCACGCTACTGTATACACTGGAAAGTAATTGACATCAAGCCACTCTGTACACTGGAAAGTAATTGGCATCACGCCACTCTATACACTGGAAAGTAATTAAGTAATTGGCATCACGCCACTCTGTACACTGGAAAGTAATTGGCATCACGCCACTCTATACACTGAAAAGTAATTAAGTAATTGGCATCACGCCACTCTGTACACTGGAAAGTAATTGGCATCACGCCACTCTATACACTGAAAAGTAATTGGCATCACGCCACTCTGTACACTGGAAAGTACTCTGTACACTGGAAAGTACTCTGTACACTGGAAAGTAATTGGCATCACGCCACTCTGTACACTGGAAAGTACTCTGTACACTGGAAAGTACTCTGTACACTGGAAAGTACTCTGTACACTGGAAAGTAATTGGCATCACGCCACTCTATACACTGGAAAGTAATTGGCATCACGCCACTCTATACACTGGAAAGTAATTAAGTAATTGGCATCACGCCACTCTATACACTGGAAAGTAATTGGCATCACGCCACTCTATACACTGAAAAGTAATTGGCATCACGCCACTCTGTACACTGGAAAGTACTCTGTACACTGGAAAGTAATTGGCATCACGCCACTCTATACACTGGAAAGTAATTGGCATCACGCCACTCTATACACTGGAACGTACTCTGTACACTGGAAAGTAATTGGCATCACGCCACTCTGTACATAATTGCACTGTGCACTGTATTTGCACATCATTATTCTTACATGTTGTGCCACATGTGAAAGCAGTTACGCTCTGGCTGTAGGCAGAGTGGCACATCACACTCATTACATTTCCATGAAGTGTCCTTTCTTGGGACCCCATCTGCCTTACATTTCTCACACCTCAGCCTTGCAATTGGTTTTGAGATTGGCACAGGTGTATGTCCAGTTCTCCTCTGTACAGGCACGGCCCCGACTGTGACACCACACAGCTCAGCCACAAGCTGCTCCACGTAGGCCCTGTGGGTGATGAGGTGGGTGGCTGGTGTGTTCCTCAGCTTTTGTATTTCTTTGAACATTATAAAGCCATTGGTCACAGCAATGTCAATAAAATGAAAGAACATTGTTCTGTACCATCTTCTGGTTGTGTGATGAACTGAGTAGTACTGTATCAGCTGGTCTGATAAGTCCACTCCCCCCATGTACATGTTGTAATCCACAATAGGTTTTGGTACTGGTATGTTTGTTGTCTCCCAGGATCCATCCCTATTTTTCTGCTTCCTCTTGACAGTGTCCCCATCATAAGCAACATGGACACTGCTGCACATTGCCACCTCCCTGTTGTCCATCCACTTGGTGAAGACAAGGTTATCTTCTCTTATCCACCTGAGAGATCCTCTGGGGGATTTCTTGGTCAGTTTATTTATTTTTGTTTTTGGAGCCTCCTTCCTCCCTTCACGAATGGTACCACAGGCTCCAAATTTGAGGGACAGCAGGTGCCTGAAGAGTTTTGGGCTGGTGTAAAAGTTGTCACAGTAGAGGTGATAACCACTGCCTAGGAAAGATGGCCTCATCAATTTCACCACAGAGTCAAATGAAAGCCCTAGCCCAGAGGCCAACCTGCTTTTACCTGTGTATATGTTGAAGTCACAGGTATAGCCATTGCTGGAGTCTGCCAGCACAAACAGCTTTATCCCCCACTTGGTGGGTTTGGCTTTCATGTACTGGGTCATCCCCGTTCTTGCCTTGGTGGCCACCATCCTCTCATCAATGGAAATCTGCTTCCTGGGATGGTAGGCAGACTGACAGGCGGCCTTTATCTCAGTCATCAGTGGCTTCAAACGAAAGAGTGTGTCATACTCGTCTGGCTGAGTCTGCTTCTTTCTGTCATTTACCACATCTTCCTCTGGGTCACTCATATGGATATTCCAAGATATGGTACGGTACCTATCCCGTGTCATGACTGTGTTTGGAAAATTCACAGAAAACATATTTTTTCTCTTCCAATAGTCATTTACTGCTGGCAGCTTTAGAATTCCCATGTACAAAACTAATCCAATGAATTGGAACATCTCTGCAGGGTTGATGGTGGTCCACTTGTACTTTTTCCCAGCAGCAATGTTTCTCTCTGCCAGCTTGTTTGTGTTGGCACACAATGTCCTGATTGAATCAGCACTAAAAAAGTGCTCGAAAAGGCCGAGGGGGCTTTGCTCTACAGACGTGTCCAATTGCACTCCAGGTTCCAGTCTGGGGCAAAACCTTTGTGGAATGGGAGCCACATCAGGATCTTTTTCTGTCTTCCATCCTTGTTCTGGCTGGTCTGGTGGTGCTGGACATCTGACAGGTGAAAGTGACTGGCTGCGTCCTACAGGGGAGCCAAACTGACTCTGTGACACAGAGGGCCTCCTTCCTCTACGATGTAACCTCAAGGTAGGGGTCGCAAACCGTCCTCTTGGTGGCTCTGTGGCAGTGCTGGAGGAGCCGGGTCGAGGAGTAGAAATGGATCTGTGGGCTGCAGGAGGAGACCTGGATCTGTGGGCTGCAGGAGGTGCAATGGATCTGTGGGCTGCAGGAGGTGAAATGGATCTGTGGGCTGCAGGAGGTGAAATGGATCTGTGGGCTGCAGGAGGAGACCTGGATCTGTGGGCTGCAGGAGGAGACCTGGATCTGTGGGCTGCAGGAGGATAAATGGATCTGTGGGCTGCAGGAGGATAAATGGATCTGTGGGCTGCAGGAGGATAAATGGATCTGTGGGCTGCAGGAGGTGAAATGGATCTGTGGGCTGCAGGAGGATAAATGGATCTGTGGGCTGCAGGTGGATAAATGGATCTGTGGGCTGCAGGAGGAGACCTGGATCTGTGGGCTGCAGGAGGAGACCTGGATCTGTGGGCTGCAGGTGGATAAATGGATCTGTGGGCTGCAGGAGGAGAAATGGATCTGTGGGCTGCAGGAGGAGACCTGGATCTGTGGGCTGCAGGTGGATAAATGGATCTGTGGGCTGCAGGAGGAGACCTGGATCTGTGGGCTGCAGGTGGATAAATGGATCTGTGGGCTGCAGGAGGAGACCTGGATCTGTGGGCTGCAGGAGGAGACCTGGATCTGTGGGCTGCAGGTGGATAAATGGATCTGTGGGCTGCAGGAGGAGAAATGGATCTGTGGGCTGCAGGTGGATAAATGGATCTGTGGGCTGCAGGAGGAGAAATGGATCTGTGGGCTGCAGGTGGATAAATGGATCTGTGGGCTGCAGGAGGAGAAATGGATCTGTGGGCTGCAGGAGGAGACCTGGATCTGTGGGCTGCAGGAGGAGACCTGGATCTGTGGGCTGCAGGAGGTGAAATGGATCTGTGGGCTGCAGGAGGTGAAATGGATCTGTGGGCTGCAGGAGGATAAATGGATCTGTGGGCTGCAGGAGGATAAATGGATCTGTGGGCTGCAGGAGGAGCAGAAGCGGTGCTGTGTAGAAAAGGGCGAGCAGTCTGGGTCCTGGGTTCAGCAGAAGATGTACTCGGCTGCTCTGGGGTTTCCTGATTTAGACTAAAACACACAGATTTTTTAATTAGTTTACATTCCCACATATCAAAAGTTGTACAGCCTTTATTACAATGTGGTAAATAAAGATTAGCTATTCATCATCATGTGTGTATTTTTTACATCAAGTAAAGAGTCATAGAACTTCTAACTACAAAATTACTATTATCATAGTAATGATGTAAAGTGTGATATTAGTATCATGTAAATGATACTACTTTATCATAGTAAATATGATGTAAATAAGAAAATATGAGTAAATACAATGTCTAAACCAAACCCCCTCCCCATTTCAGCTTTATGTAGACAAATAGTATAGGCCTTAGATAAGGCTTACTGCACCATTATTTCTGAAAAGCTACAATAAAATTTCCCTAAAAGCAATACAATAAAATAGACAAGTAAAGTAAACGAAATATAGCTTATTACTATGCAAAAAAATGAAGATGGACTACATGCGACCTAATCTGCAATCTCATTTTAGCAATAGGTTACTGTACTAGCTGCTACTGTTTATGTAAGTTAGCAGACAAAGGCCCATGAATTTTTAACTTACTAATAGAAATGGCACACATTATTTGATTACTGCACCGTTATTTCTGACAATAAAATAATTTTACAAAAAAAATGACACAATACATATTAGACAATATATTATCAGCAATATTGCCTTCATACTTACTCCTCAAATGGATCGATTCCATCCAGAATTTGATCCTCTTCATCTGAATCAAATCGGTCTGGATCAGATCCGTTATCACTCTCGTCGCTCTCCAAAAAAATCTTTGCAGTAGCTTGCTCGGCAGTGAATCTTCGTTTGGCCATGCTGAGTTTATGTAAAATCTGACCAGTACAAAAACGTCTATCTCCACAGTAACGTTAATCCAAATTTATCGTGTCCAAATACCGTATATATAAAAGATTGTGTCTGAGGAGAAGACGCGCGAAATTTATTCATAACCCCTCCCTTTTTTACGTTCCTAGGACACCTGATAATGTCCTTGTTTGTTTTATATTGGTCTGTGATTGGTTCACACACCAACAGCATTATATATCATTTGATAGGGTAAAGTACCAGTTCTCTGTTTTGCGGTAAAATGCTATAGATTTGCACTCAAATACTGAAGGCTTAATTTTTTTTTTTTTTTTTTTTTTTTTTTTACTAAATGCTTGTAGAAGATCGGAAGGCTTATCATTCGCGGAAGCCAACACAGTCTACTCATTATTACACAGACGAATGTCATCTTTCTCTTAAAAAAAAAAGTAAATTAATACCTTAATCCATTCCAAAGCTATTAATAGATATGTCAGGCGTGCACACTTTGACGCTCTAGAGCGTCAGTCGACTTTGAAGGGTTAACCAAACTCTACAGCTGTTTGTTAACTACTTCTCTGAACGGCGCAGAGGAAAAACACATTTGTACTGGTCTGCATTGGTTCTTTGAATGGAGTGAAACTCACAGAATCGTTGGTTGTACAGAAAAATTTCGTCTGGAACTCAGTCAGCTTTGTTGAGATCTTTGAGCTTGAAGTTTCAAGATTCAGTCTGGAACTCAGTCAGGCATTGAGATCTTTTTGGAGCTTGAAGTTTTCAATCTGGAGGAAGCTGGAAAGATTCAGTCTGGCAATCTTTGTCAGATCTTTTGTTGAGCTTTAAGTTTCAAGATTCAGTTCTTTGAGCTTAAAATTCTTTGTCTCCATCCGGGTCACAAGGCACCATCTGTTGTAAAGTTTTTCTTTCTTCAAAGCAAACCAGGAGACAGTTGGGATCGCGTTCAACGGAAGTTATTCTTTATTGAGAACTCCGCTGTACGTGGCTGCATTACTTCCAACATGATCTAATCTAACATAACTTTACATGGTATCTTATAGGCTTTTTAGGAGGAGGGACTTTTGGGGGTGGAGACAAATTCAAACAAAGCATGTAAATGAGTATACAGGTTAAGGAACCCACCCCAGACCGGCAGTCTCAATCCAATCAGCATAACCACTCAAATGCATATGTGCTAATCCAATCAGCCAAACGATTCAACGTCTGGACTGTAGTTCTTGCTCCAAGAGCCATTAAAGACAATAGGTTAGCGTCTCCGTGATCTGACTCATTTAACTTACAAAGGAAAAACAGGTCGGGCAGGAATATCTTGCTGTAAACTCAATAATCACTTTCTCAGTTTATATACTATCTAAATTAAAACCTCAAATGCTAAAATCAGTATTCTTCACCGTGATGTTATGTAAGGAAGCATATCTGAAAACATATTCTTAAATTGTAATCCTTCACAAGTCTACAAAAGCTTGTTTTAGGTCTTTTGAGATGTGGGTTCAACTGATCTTTCTTAAAACAGATGGAAAATGTAAAGACGCATGCTACATTTTCAGTGTTTTGCCCTCCAGCTCTCGCCAGTTATGACTGAACATCATCATGCTAACGTTAGCTTGAAAACTGTAAACGTAACACGAATGTAATATAAAATATCGTTCACATGTAACGTTAACTTAGTATAATGAGACTCTTACCTCAGTCGGTGATCGGTTGGCATGATGTCCTCTGTGACGAACAAGGCTCACTGAAAAGGGCATTATTTCCGAAGAATCCAAACGGACAGACTGACAACAGAGCTCCTGCTCACGGCTGCTCTTGACGAATATGATTGCTTTGAACTAGAGGCTGACATTTTTTCGGGAATCCCACGGGTCACGGGATTCCCGTGGGATTCCTGCAGGATGGGAGTCATCTTTGTTATTAATCACGGGATTTGGACGGTACAGGATAAATGGTTAACGGGAGCAGACGGGAGCGGGAATCAACCAATAGCAAAGACGACAAAAAAAGAAAAAAGTAAATGCACCATTTTGTAGTTTCCTTTTAATACGCCTACAATGTAACGCAATTAAAAAATAACTACACGACCCAGCCGTCCCAGAAGCCATCAGTGCTTTTTGTCACGGCTTCCCGCCGGAATTCAAAGAGCAGTGATGGAGGGAGCTAACAGCCGCGGAGAAGTCGATGTGGCAAAAAATGATTTACAGCACAAAGTCAGAAATAATGACATGTCTATTAAGTTCACAGAACTGGTCGGAAAGTCTGAAATATTAAGTTTATGAGAGTAGAATGTGATGGTGATAGCATGATGTACGCTGCTTGTAAGACATGCTTAGTCCGCAAGTGATTCAGGGACGAGCGGTCTGAAGAGGCACACTTGCAAGGCAAATTCAGGAAAGAATCAGCCAAGCATCGCTTCGTTCATCAAGCGAAATTTGCCGTCAGGTGTCAAGTCTCGTCTGACCGACAAAATTGCTCGCATGTGCAGCCAAGATCTCAGACCCTTTGCTGTGGTAGAGGGGAAAGGCTTTACCAACGTAGCACAGGAGCTGCTCGACATTGGAGCCAAATATGGAAGTAACGTGCAGGTGGAAGACATACTGCCATGTGCACGCACAGTTTCCCGTCACGTAGAAGGGGAGTATGAGAAAATAAAACTGCTGGTCATGGAGGAGCTCCGTCAGGTATGTCACTCTGCACTATTTTTATACATAAATTGTACCTCTCACGCAGTAGTCTGTGATCTATAGATTCTAAACCCTATACACCAGATTTTCCTTACAATTTTTAAACTGATAAACGAGGCTGTCTATATTGGACACATTGAAGCGACCGGACTGTAGTGTTTAGGATATGCAGTATGAGGTTTACGACGGTGATGTTTTACGTTATGACGCACGGGGGTACGTCTGCCGTATTACGTTGTGTAAACAACAGAGCACGAGCATTAAGCCCATGAGGGATGACGGCTGTCTGTGTAATAACTGTCTGATATCACAGTAAAGTATACTGAATGCACACATCTGTTTTCTTGTCAAATACTTGAATGAGAACATCACATTGGCGACGAGGATAAAAAAAAAAAAAAATAAAAAAAAAAAAAGAGACGTCATTTGATAGGGTAAAGTACCAGTTCTCTGTTTTGCGGTAAAATGCTATAGATTTGCACTCAAATACTGAAGGCTTAATTTTTTTTTTTTTTTTTTTTTTTTTTTACTAAATGCTTGTAGAAGATCGGAAGGCTTATCATTCGCGGAAGCCAACACAGTCTACTCATTATTACACAGACGAATGTCATCTTTCTCTTAAAAAAAAAAGTAAATTAATACCTTAATCCATTCCAAAGCTATTAATAGATATGTCAGGCGTCACTTTCTCAGTTTATATACTATCTAAATTAAAACCTCAAATGCTAAAATCAGTATTCTTCACCGTGATGTTATGTAAGGAAGCATATCTGAAAACATATTCTTAAATTTTAATCCTTCACAAGTCTACAAAAGCTTGTTTTAGGTCTTTTGAGATGTGGGTTCAACTGATCTTTCTTAAAACAGATGGAAAATGTAAAGACGCATGCTACATTTTCAGTGTTTTGCCCTCCAGCTCTCGCCAGTTATGACTGAACATCATCATGCTAACGTTAGCTTGAAAACTGTAAACGTAACACGAATGTAATATAAAATATCGTTCACATGTAACGTTAACTTAGTATAATGAGACTCTTACCTCAGTCGGTGATCGGTTGGCATGATGTCCTCTGTGACGAACAAGGCTCACTGAAAAGGGCATTATTTCCGAAGAATCCAAACGGACAGACTGACAACAGAGCTCCTGCTCACGGCTGCTCTTGACGAATATGATTGCTTTGAACTAGAGGCTGACATTTTTTCGGGAATCCCACGGGTCACGGGATTCCCGTGGGATTCCTGCAGGATGGGAGTCATCTTTGTTATTAATCACGGGATTTGGACGGTACAGGATAAATGGTTAACGGGAGCAGACGGGAGCGGGAATCAACCAATAGCAAAGACGACAAAAAAAGAAAAAAGTAAATGCACCATTTTGTAGTTTCCTTTTAATACGCCTACAATGTAACGCAATTAAAAAATAACTACACGACCCAGCCGTCCCAGAAGCCATCAGTGCTTTTTGTCACGGCTTCCCGCCGGAATTCAAAGAGCAGTGATGGAGGGAGCTAACAGCCGCGGAGAAGTCGATGTGGCAAAAAATGATTTACAGCACAAAGTCAGAAATAATGACATGTCTATTAAGTTCACAGAACTGGTCGGAAAGTCTGAAATATTAAGTTTATGAGAGTAGAATGTGATGGTGATAGCATGATGTACGCTGCTTGTAAGACATGCTTAGTCCGCAAGTGATTCAGGGACGAGCGGTCTGAAGAGGCACACTTGCAAGGCAAATTCAGGAAAGAATCAGCCAAGCATCGCTTCGTTCATCAAGCGAAATTTGCCGTCAGGTGTCAAGTCTCGTCTGACCGACAAAATTGCTCGCATGTGCAGCCAAGATCTCAGACCCTTTGCTGTGGTAGAGGGGAAAGGCTTTACCAACGTAGCACAGGAGCTGCTCGACATTGGAGCCAAATATGGAAGTAACGTGCAGGTGGAAGACATACTGCCATGTGCACGCACAGTTTCCCGTCACGTAGAAGGGGAGTATGAGAAAATAAAACTGCTGGTCATGGAGGAGCTCCGTCAGGTATGTCACTCTGCACTATTTTTATACATAAATTGTACCTCTCACGCAGTAGTCTGTGATCTATAGATTCTAAACCCTATACACCAGATTTTCCTTACAATTTTTAAACGCCATAATATCTCCATATTCTAAACTGGTAATCTTTTTTACATGTAAGATATTTTGTGGCCCATTAAAAATATAATTCTTCCTTTCATGCAGACTAGAGACCATGCTGTAACCACAGACCTTTGGACAGAGGAAAGGACCAACACACACTACATCACTGTTACAGTGCATTACATCCTTGACTGGAAGATGGTAAACCGGATTCTGGCCACAAGAGAGATGGAAGGTGTTAAATCCGGTGACCACATCAGAAGGACTGTGGAGAGAATCCTTCAGGTATCTCTCTCCGTGTGTCTGTCTGTCTCTCAAATCAGATCATCTTTATCCACAAGGCATATGTAATTAATATTGCTAATTAATGATAAAATTGGGAAAAGTATGAGAACAGAGTGCAACAGTAACAACAACAAAAAACATGTTTACAAGAAAAATTATACAATAAGAGAAATATATCAATAAATACAACAGTAGCCATGTGTGAGTCACTGTCCCTTACTGTACTGCACATCAGTTTGTTGCAGGCAGCTGCATTTGCTGCTCTCTGTGTCGGAGGCAGTTTTACTTTTTTGATAGATTAAGGAAAACGTTTCATAAAAATTTCAAACTTTTAAAAATAGTTTTCATATTTTCATATCTTAGTGTCCTCCTGTGCTGATATGCATTAAGCATATGTGTAAACACTGTATGTTTTGTCCTAATATAGTTATAAACATTTATTGAAAAGTTCTCTGTTCAGTTACAGGACCGTTAGTCATTCTGTTTTGATGCTCTTATATCTGGGCTTCTTTTTGCAAAGCTTTTGTGTTAGTCTTTTTTTAATCTTTTTTTTTTTTACCTCACACAGGAATTTGGCATCCTGAGCAACGACACCGCTTTTGTAACGGATAATGGCTCAAATGTGGTTGCAGCATTCAAGGATTATGTCCGACTCTCCTGTGCTGGCCATAATATCAACTTAATCTTAAAACATGTATTTGACCACTTGGACGAGGACAACCCAGTGCACAGCAACATCATCAAGCTGTTTAAGGACACAAAGACCCTTGTCACACACTTCAAAAGAGCAGGGTAAAATAGCATACAATTTTATGTCTTCCTGGTAAAGCTGCTTATATAATTTGAAAGAAATTAAAATGAAATAAATAAAAAGACGCTACTGTACACTGTTAGACTTTTCTGTAATTTCTACAGTTATTTACTGTAAATCCCCCAGTATTATACTGCTATTTCTCTTTACAGTAAATAACTGTGATTCCCATTGCATCATGGGAATTTTCTGTGACGTCTAACACCACATACAGAGACTTACTGTATTTTTTAAATTTGCTGTATACTACTGTATTTGTCTAACACCACATACAGAGACTTACTGTATTTTTTAAATTTGCAGTATACTACTGTATTTGAGGTAACAGCCTCTCTGGCTGGCACCATTCCATCGTGCTTTTTATTTCCTAACTTACACCGCGTGTCTACAACGCTATAATAGCCAGAGGCTGTCTATATTGGACACATTGAAGCGACCGGACTGTAGTGTTTAGGATATGCAGTATGAGGTTTACGACGGTGATGTTTTACGTTATGACGCACGGGGGTACGTCTGCCGTATTACGTTGTGTAAACAACAGAGCACGAGCATTAAGCCCATGAGGGATGACGGCTGTCTGTGTAATAACTGTCTGATATCACAGTAAAGTATACTGAATGCACACATCTGTTTTCTTGTCAAATACTTGAATGAGAACATCACATTGGCGACGAGGATAAAAAAAAAAATAAATAAAATAAAAAAAAGAGACGTCACTGGGAAACACCGTCGCTCTGCAAGCCTTCGATACCGAAACGGATCCGAGCTCAGTAGGACCACGCTGGACAAAATGGATACAAAGGTTTGAAAACTATATTACAGCAGTGAACATTACCGGAGATGCAAGGCAGAAGGCATTATTACTACACTTGGCGGGAGAGCGCGTGCATGACATCTATGACACGTTAGCAGCAGAGGAAGATAAGTTTGCTGATGTTAAGCAGAAGCTAAGCACGTATTTTACGCCTAAAAAGAACGTCCAGTATCAAGTATATATATTCCGAAAGGCAGTACAGCAGCCGGGCGAGAACCTAGACACATACTGTACCAGATTACGCATGCTAGCAAAGAATTGTGAGTTTGCCGACGTAAGCCATGAAATAAAAGCACAGCTGATCCAAAGCTGCAGTTCAACCAGGCTACGTAGAAGAACGCTCAGAGAACCCGAAAACAGCCTGGATGACCTTCTCGAATACGGGAGAACTTTAGAACTGTCCGAGCAACAAGCAGCCGGCATGGAGCAGAGTGTAGCTGCATCAGTGAATGCAGTGCATCAGAATAGGCGAACAGCTATGCCGACGCGCTGGGAGAGCAAAGCCCAACGTCCAGTGCAGGAATTGCGGTGGAAATTATCCACACTACGGAAACTGCCCAGCAAAAGGAAAAGACTGTAAAGCATGCGGGAAACTAAATCACTTCGCCAAGCAGTGCAGGGCAAAACAAAGAACACCTGGAAAAGACTTATATAAATGAAATAAATGTGTAAAATAAATAAGTGAAATATATTATGAAATAAAACACAGAGACAACAGTAAGCAACACAAAACACACAAGAAAGTGTATAACATCACCAGCACAACACAGAGTACCACACATGACTCGTCTAGTAGTGATGAAGCTTATGTATTTGCTGCCAGTAGCAACAAAAATATCACTCAACCACGCACACACATTTGGCTTAATGGTGTCAAAATTGCAGCAATGATTGATTCCGGAGCTGCAGTGAACATTATTAGTGAATCAAGTCCTCCGTACACTGAGACCATGCCCACAGCTCAGCCCAGCTGATATAAAGATATTCCCATATGGCAACACTGAACCACTGCCCATAACCGGTGCATTCACATGTAGCACAGAGACAGATAATAAGAAAACCACAGCCGAGTTCTATGTAATGAAGGGTGATAGCTGCTCTCTGCTAGGCTACAACACAGCTAAAGAGATAGGCCTCATCAAGATCATCAACACTGTGTCTGCTACAACCGGTCAAACAGTAGCTGACGAGTTGGTACAGAAACACCCAGAACTGTTCGAGGGCATTGGCATGCTGAAAGACTTTCAGGTAAAGCTTCACATCAACACTGACATTCACCCAACCTGTCAGCCACATAGGCGAGTGCCTTTTCACATCCGACAGAAGGTCGAAGAGGAGCTGAAACGGCTTGAGGATGACGACGTCATCGAGACAGTCACAGGCCCTACGCCATGGGTCTCCCCCATCGTGACACCACCCAAGCCAAAGGATCCGGACAAGGTTAGAGTCTGTGTCGACATGAGACAGGCCAACACCGCCATACAACGTGAACGCCACATCACTCCCACCATGGATGACGTAATTCACGAGTTGAATGGAGCTACAGTCTTCTCCAAGCTTGACCTGACTGCTGGTTACCATCAGCTAGAACTCCACCCCGACAGCAGGTACATCACGACCTTTACCACACACCTTGGTTTGAGACGATACAAGCGCCTGGATTTTGGGATATCTTCAGCAGCAGAGGTGTTCCAGAATGCGATCTGCCAGACGCTGCAGGGCATCAAAGGAGTAAAGAATCTGAGTGATGACATCATTGTGTATGGTAAAACACAGAAAGACCATGACGACAGCCTCAGAGCTGTGTTCCAGAGACTGAAAGACAGAGGGCTCACACTCAACAAAAAGAAATGTGAGTTTAACAAAAGTAAACTTGAATTCTTTGGATTTATTTTTTCAGCCGGTGGAATCTCAGCCAACCCGAAAAAAATTGCTGCCATTCAGCAGGCGAGTGATCCACAAGACCAGACTGAAGTCAGGAGTCTGCTGGGCATGGCGAACTACAGTGCTCGTTTTATCAAAAACTTTGCTTCCATCTCTGCACCACTACGTGAGCTGACCAGAAAAGACACACCATGGCACTGGACCCCTGAGCATGCCAGAGCACTACAGACGATCAAAGACAGCCTGACCAGCAACATGGTAATGTCATACTTTGATCCAGCCAAAGACACAGAGCTTGTGGTAGATGCTAGTCCAGTCGGTCTAGGCGCTGTTCTCTACCAAAAGGATGGAAAGGGAGAGAGGCATACCATTGCATACGCCAGCCGTGCTCTCAGCGACATAGAAAGACGTTACTCACAAACGGAAAAGGAGGCACTGGCCATTGTGTGGAGCTGTGAACATTTCACTTGTACCTGTATGGCAACCCGTTTATCCTTGTCACTGACCACAAAGCTCTAGAGGTCATATGGAACAACCCTCGTTCAAAACCACCTGCAAGGATCGAGAGATGGGGACTGAGACTACAGCCCTACAACTTCAGGGTAGAATACAGGAAAGGTGCAGACAACCCTGCCGACTACATCTCCCGTCACCCCATCCTGATGCAGATGAGCGAAAGCACAAGAGCGGTGAAAGTGGCAGAGGAGTATGTCAACTTTGTAGCTGAGCATGTCACACCAAAAGCCATGACTCTCCAGGAGATATAAGATGAAACACTAAAAGACCCAATCCTGCAAAAGGTTAGTGCCCACATCAGAGACAACACATGGCACAAAATTACAGGCGACACACAACATGCTGAAACACTGAAAAAGTACAGACAGATTAGTGGGGAGCTCACGGTGTCCCACACCGACGACATCATCCTGCGAGGTACGAGAATTGTCATCCCTGCATCCCTCGAGCACAGAGTGTTACAGCTAGCCCATGAAGGACACCAGGGCATTGTAAAGACTAAGACACTGCTCAGGTCAAAGGTCTGGTTTCCTAACATAGACCAGAAAGCAGAACTGACGGTCAAGAACAGTTTAGCATGTCAAGCCAACACGCCTATAACACAGTCCGAGCCACTGAGAATGTCTGAGTTACCAGAAGCCCCCTGGTTTAACATCAGTGCAGATTTCTACGGGCCACTTCCAACTGGAGAATATCTACTAGTTGTCATAGATGAATATTCTCGCTACCCAGTTGTTGAAATTGTAAGATCTGTCTCAGCCAACACAGTCATCCCAATCATCGACAAAGTGTTCTCGGTGTTTGGGATTCCTAGAGTTCTAAAAACAGACAACGGGCCCCCTTTTAACAGTGACCAGTTTTCCAAGTTTGCAGGCCATCTAGGTTTCCACCATCGGAAAATAACACCTCTCTGGCCTCAAGCAAATGCAACAGCAGAACGTTTCATGCGCACGCTTGGAAAAGCAATCCATGTGGCAGAGACACAGAACACCCCGTGGAAACAGAGACTCAACACGTTTCTCCGTGAGTATCGCGCCACACCACACAGCACCACAGAAGCGTCACCTGCTGAATTGTTGTTTAAGCGCAAAATTCACACCAAGATCCCGTTGATCACCACAACCTGCGAATGCAACAATGATCACATCATCAGGGAGCGGGATACTAATGCAAAAGCAAAGATGAAATCCAACTCAGACGCGCGCCGTCGTGCTAAGCCAATCACATTCACCCCTGGTGACAAGGTACTCTACCAACAACCCAAGCACAACAAACTCACTACCCCATACAACATCAAGCCATACGCTGTGGCAGAGGTCAATGGCTCCATGGTCACAGCAACCCGAGATGGACATTCCATAACAAGGAATTCGTCTTTCTTCAAAAAAATTATCTCCAAGACAAAAGATGCGCCCACAGCTCTGGAAGAGGAGGATGAGAGAATTGTTGATAATGAGGACATTGTTGCTGTGAAACCAAGGTATCCTTTTCGAGTTAACCGCCAGCATCCATCATACCTCAAAGACTACGAGCTTGAGTGAAGAATGTTTGCACCCGATACAGCAATAGATTAGTCTAAAGGTTTCTGAATGACTGTTCTGTCTAAAAGACTAACCTAAAGGTTCCCAAAGGACTGTTCTTTCTCTTTTCAAAACCATTTGCACAATGCATAAGAATGTACTTCAGTGATTATGAAGTACTGTTGCACTTTGGTACTGTTCATTCTAAGCACACTTGATAAGTTACCTGAATGTGTTTGTTCTAGCACAGGTTTGAATTATATGTTTACATTTGTACTGCCGAGCTACGTATGACAAGTAATGTTGTTGTTACAGACGACAAGTAAGTAAGTCACATGTCCAAAGTAGTGGATCTAGTTGTTAAAAAAAAAAGGAGTGATGTAGTGTTTAGGATATGCAGTATGAGGTTTACGACGGTGATGTTTTACGTTATGACGCACGGGGGTACGTCTGCCGTATTACGTTGTGTAAACAACAGAGCACGAGCATTAAGCCCATGAGGGATGATGGCTGTCTGTGTAATAACTGTCTGATATCACAGTAAAGTATACTGAATGCACACGTCTGTTTTCTTGTCAAATACTTGAATGAGAACATCACACGGACCATTAATACAAAACGCAAACCTGTTTGTCCCTTGTCAGAAATAGCGCAAGCGCTTGGACTCGGAGTACCGTACGTCAGAAATATAACCGCCGCGGCGCATAACTACACTGTCTGGGATTTGTCGTGTCGCGCGGAGCATCCAGTGTAATATCACTGGGTTCAACTTCTGACTGTCTTGACCGTTCGTGTCTGGCCCGGGGAAGAGATGGAATTCACTTCACCGAGAGAGAGAGAGACCAGCAAGCAAGGTAAAAAACATTCTGTGTGTGTTGACAGGATTGGGTTGTGGTCGAGGCCAGCATTTACCCGCTATAAAGAACAATCATCATTCGTAATGCCGAAACATGACAGCCAATACGAGTCAGAGTAACGTTAGGCAGAAATGTTTTCAAAATCTTTTACACCGTGAGTCTGACAACTGGACACACTGCCGAACAAAGAACCGCACGTCGGAAAGCAAGCCTGACTGGTAAGTTAGCTCATAATGTTAACTGACCTGTTAGATACAGACATCGATGTCATTATTTTTATTTTGACATAGAAGAGGGCGGGATAATATCGCGCGTGGGCGCCGTGAGCTCTGAGCGAGCAGGAACGAGTAACAGAACGTGAGTTGTCGTCGAAAAAGATGGATAACGCAAAAAAGCTGTCGGGGGCTAAAAATAGAAAAAGAAAAAGGGGAAATGAGATGGCATGTCAACTGATGCGACAGCAGCTAAATAAGTGGATGGTGAAAGGTTACAGGTAGGATTTTGTTTTGTGTGAAGTCCAGGCATGTAGGCTAATGCCATCGGGACTACCGGGAGATTCCCGGTGGGCCGACGTGCTTTTTGGCCCGATACATCTCATACTTTTTTGTTTTGTTTTTTTTTGTCTTAACGGCCCATAAAACTCGTACATCGGCGGCCTATACGTTTTGTTTTGCTTTGCTTATTTGGCGGCGCTGGGTTAGACAGTGCAAAATTAGTGTGTAATGCATTGGTCAAAAAAAAAGTCAGCGCTAGTTTTTTTTCTCTGACACTCCATGAAACATGTAGATCAGCGGCCCATTGGTTCTTTTCTTGATTTACACTGGGCTAGCCCAATCACATCTTTAATGTGAAGTATAGAAATATACTCTTTCAAGTATAGAAATTAGTACAAAACTAATTATGAAAGTTTCCTTTATTTTTCAGTGCATTTGTTTTACAATATATGGCTATCACTATCATGGGATTAATATTATAACTATTATTGTAGTAGTAATGTATACAGACACTGTAACTAAAAGAGTTTTGAATTTTTCTTTGTTTAATTTGCACCAGATTGATGAATTTAACATTGAAAAGCACAAAATTTTCTTACGGGGGAGCATGCCCCCGAACCCCCCTAGAGTGGCAGAGGTCCACTCACCACAGTGATCCAAAAAATCCGGTGAGAAACACTGGTATTACTATGCCAATGCAGTTTACAGGGTTTTTTTTTTTTTTGGGGGGGGGGGGGGGTCATCACTGTGGAGTATAGTTCAATTCTATTAATAAGTGAGAATTTTGTACTTATTTCATCTGTTCGTGTTAACTCTCACGCGTTCCTACTCACTCATTACATTTATTTATTTATATTTTTGGTGGGGGGGTATATGCCGCATCCTTCTCACCTTTTTTACCCCTGACCTGTTTTCATGCCTGATCAGCGCACAGGTGGGTTAAATACTGTAGGAAGGAGAACGATCATCACTCAGTGATTTCCTGCATGTGTCTTACTGTGTATTTGTCTCAAACAGGAATGGGCTAAAATCATCGTTTACAGTCTTTCTCTCTATGGATCTCAGCATTTTTGGAGAGAATTTAGGATTTGTAAGTATTAAAATTTAATCTGGCATAATTTAATTTAGTTCTTTTGTATGCTATTTATTGACAAAAGCTGTTTACAAATATATATTCTTAAGTTTTTGTAAAAAAAAAAAAAAAAAAAAAAAAAGGAGGTTAAAAATAATTTGACACTAATATTTTCTCTCTCTCTCTCTCTCTCTCTCTCTCTCTCTCTCTCATAGTGTTGGAACCGGGATCTCCTCTGAAGGACTGAGTAAATTTGTGTTTGTGGACACGCATACAGACCAGGGAACATTCTGATGTTGTCAGTCAAGTTCTGAACAGGAACCAATCTTTGGAGAAGTTCATTTATTCAAAGGTGGACAAAAACATTGTGTTGGCTTTTTAAAGATTATTTTGATGATGACTTTTACTCCTATGCTGTAAAAAAGATGGAGGAGTAGACAGTCAGACATTGATAATAAAAATAATTCAATACAGGCCTGTAGCCTATGTAGGGTACTGTATGTACAAATACTATTATTTAACCTTTAAAAAACTCACTTTAACCCCCACATGCTTAATAATCTGTAAGGAAAACATATTGAATAGATGCAGATTTCAGCAGTACTGCGGAACATTATAACAGTATAACGTTATAGGATCTATGAACATTTGTTCCTATCACTGCTATACTGATGACACATAAGTCTACCTCTCATTCCAGCCAGATGATCCACTAGATGACATTTCTGTCGCCTTTCCACTGCACACGACAAACGACAGCCGATGTACCGGAAGTCATTCTTTTCCAATGGAGAAGAGTAGTGGAGTTCCGATCATATGCGTATGCGGAAATTTCGTATCCGATTTGAGCTTTGGATACGTTGAAATATTTGAATTTCTGCGTCTAGACCGGCCGAACGGATGTGATGTATTCTAATCAAAACTATGAGTGCAAAGCAAGAATTACCAATATTTTAACACTGTAATGTTATTCTGTAAAAACTATTTCTGTAAAATGGCTTTTATTAATTCATTGAAGCTCGCCATTCTCACCGGGTTTTTTCAAAAAGTCTGAGGGTTGCAGGAGAAAAAGTGTCTACGAATTGCATGACAAGAAGAGAAAGGCCTCTGAAGAAAGAAACAAGACCAGAGTGTTTTTGGGAGAATATTTCACACACTGGTGTGCGCTAAAAGCACAGGTTGGGCTTCCCATGATGCCTCAGTCGCGAAGTTTCTACTCGACAGGTAAAGTTTGGCATGCTATTTGGAGAAATCCATTTAAAATCACTGCTAGTAAAAGTTAATGTAAGCTATGATTAGCGATCTTGCAACTTGTAAACAGAGCGTGCACGAGGAGAACTAGGCTCGTGCATGCTCTCTCGTGCACACGTTTAATAGGCGTTCCCTCTCGGGAGCAGGTAGAGTGTTGCGCATGTGCATTTTTTCAAAAAGTGGAGAGGGTGGTTCGTTTCTAAAATTCGGGAAAATCCTCCACTATATCTTTAAGTTAAACAATAACTATAACTATATAATAATAATAATAATAATATAAAACTATTAAATAAAAAGAGATGATCATGGATGGGTTTAAAAGACGTGGGATAAGATGGATAAAAACGTTTTCTTGTAAGCCTATATTATTTTATGTTCATATTTTTCATATGAACTTCATTCGAATGCTGCATCATGTGCAGTATTATATAGGCTTAATATAATAGTATAATATAGGTTAAATAATAATTTTTGCCATCCTTAACTTAAAAATAAATTATATATTTATTAATAATATCCATTTCTGGCTGCTAAGGGACCGTTCGGTATTTATGGAAGGGGCCACCGGAGGAAAATAGGGGAGGGTCATGTCTTTTTATTCTTTGTTGAGGGGAGGGTCATCCAACTTTTTTTAGTCTAGGGGGAGGGTCACCCAACTTTTATATTCATGAAAAAAGCAACATTTCAAAGTGGCTTGTTTGGTGCTATTTTTTTCCATTTAGCTCCATGTTGATCTCGCGTTATCAGCCCCCCTTCGATAGCAGATGGGTCTGACCCAACAAAAATCCAGTTTGGCGCTGTTTGACAGTGCGCGCGCACTTCAGTTCGCGCTTAGAAAAAGTGCATCATGTCAGAACAGAATGCCAAAGAAATGTTTACCCGGCAAAGCTTTAAAGCACGAGCAAATAATGAATTTTTGTGATTGCGAATAAGTGCACAGTGTCCTGTGAGTGTAACTCTACCGCTGCATTAACATGTGATGTGAACGTACGTCGAGTTTTACAGTATTGGGACTGAGGCGCCAGAACTGCAGCTGATAGAATGTGCGCTGTAGCGCGATACTACCATATTTTAGTTTCCATTCTTATTTTGTTTCCACGATGTGTAAGGTGTAAGGGCCACATCTTTAAATTACTATTAGTAGGCTATTATTTAAGTTAACATAATAAAATATGTAGACCTACACCACAAAAACTAGTTGAGGATAAATTCGTTAAAATTGGGCTATTCCAGTGTTATGGACGTGACATTAGCAGTCAAAACTTGAAATATAAATTCTCAGAAAATGCGTTTAATAGCCTACCAATATTTTGAAACGTCTGAAAGGAGTCAAGACATTAGAAAAATATCAGTCTACACATGCGTTTTATATTTAATATGAGGGAAATACACATGTGACGTGACACAAAAAATCTTTAACTTTTAGGTGGCAAAATATTTTTTAGTAGCCTAATTCTATGAATTACACTGTGCAAACCAAAAGATATATAGGCCTACCCACCGGATGAATAAAGATCGGCCTCCACAGAACATAAAATATTATTTTTATTTTATTTTTCGTGTTCGCATATGTGAAAGAAAAAAAAATGTTACGGGCGTGACAGTTCTCCATTACGGACACGACTGCTCTGAAAGCGACTTTAAAAATTTCACAGAGACCTCAAACACAAAGCACAAAGCCTTTCTTTAAAGTGAATTTCGTTTTTTATTAATTGTATCTTAATTTTAATAAATGTTTCATCTGGATTTAATAAATAAGAAGTAAAGATAATAGAAAATAGATAATCATGACACGGAGGCGCGGGCGAGTGAACTGGACCCTTGTCTCAAATGAACCGAAACTCAGCGTAAGGTAGGCTATGCTACTTGCCTTACAGACCTGAGAAATATATAGAAAGCTTGACATGTCTACTTTTAAACAGAACAATTCAAAACTAAAGAAAACAGACTGCTTTCTGCTTATGAAATGTGCATTTCTCTCTGGCGCGTTCTGAGAAGATCGCGACGCATCGTCAACTTCATCTTTGCAGTCGACACAGAAAACACTTGTTTATTAATAAACAATTAAAATGTCTCCTTGCTATATTTGACATATTAATAATCATTACTTTTGCCGGTTCTTTGTGACAGCTTTTAGATGCTTTGTTGGCAGCGCCACCCACATGTTGAACGAGTCACACCGCATCAGCACCGAAAACATGATTTTTTTCAAATCTAAAATCAAAAATCGTGATACGAACCGAATCGTAGGTTTGGTCTATCGTTACAGCCCTAGTAAGACGAGAAAGCAAGAGTTTATGGTTTAAAAAAACAAAAACAATGGCTATCTGAACATCTTTGCCAAGCGCAAACCAGTACAGAAGTAGGCTAATCAATACATTATCGGGGAGGGTCATGCCTTTTTTCACAATCATTTTGGAGGGTCATGGAAAAATTTATTGCTGGCGAAGGGAGGGTCAAGTCTTTTTTGACAACAGATCTCAAAACTCCTCCGGTGGCCCCTTAAATAAAAAACGAACAGTCCCTAAGGTCAAACAGGTTTGTTAATGCATTAAACTCATGGCCATTAGAATAAGCGTATATAATTACTCTGACATACATAAATCAAATTTCTGGTATTCTGGATTCACAAAAGTTTCCTGCAGTTTGTAAGTTGTATTGGTGTTGTAATAGTGCCCTCTTGTGGAGAACAGGAAGAATGACCATGAGTTTATGTATCATGATCTTAAATGTCTTGTTAGTTAATAAGTCATTTATTGGAATATAACATTGAATACAACGAGTCTAAACATTTAATAGACTCTATAGTCTGGTGCTGTTATACTATGGCAATAGCATTAGTTATTATTATAGCAATAGTTTTCCACAATTGCTTGGACACTTTCCTGAGAAAATCATAAGTCTTAAAACAAATGTCAAAAAACAAAAGTTCAAAATGAAAAACGCATTCATGTGTGACAATTATAGACCCATATAGCCTACCCTAAAAGTTTTGCATCTTTAAGACTGTTTAAATGAATATTTCTTTATGTAAAGACATTCATAAAAACACTTCTATTGTTATCAGACTCACCTGATCTTGTCTGCTGTTTATTATGACCAGATGAGCTTCTGATGCTACACATTAATCAAAGCTGTTAAACCATGTCTGTATTTTAGAAGAGAAGAAGCACTTTCCATCATATGCTCTCCAACTGCCAAACCAACCGGTTTATGAGACAGAGCTGTGATTTCTGAAAGCAGAACATTAAAGTCCGCGTGAACCGGAAGTTGCAAACGACTTTTCTCCAGTGTTGTGACGTATTTCCAAGTGAAAGGGAATATTGAACAGTAGGCAGGGTTTTACTCTAGCGCTCCTCCTCTCCATCTCTGCTCATAACAGACTAACGGTTTGAGGGGAGTGGTTAAGCGTTTTTAACCCAAGCCAGAGCCCGTCTACGGAGAGCCTGCCCACTCCCTATTAAGCTCTATTGTATCGAATTTTGGTTGTAGTACCACCAGAGTTCCACTGGGGGCGATCGCCATGAGTGCAAAATGAATGGGAGTCAATGGGGCTAGACAGCTAAATTTGTCTCTTTCACCCGATTGCCGTTGAGAAATCTCAGATCTGATTGTAGATTTTGCAAGTTCAACATGGGTTTTAGGTCGAAAGTTGAATGAACGAGTACTTATGTCCTTTTGATTTCTTACAGGTTGAGTTGTTGTTGCCCATAACACGCTAGCATTCTGCTAATGAACGCTGATTGGTCAGTGAAGGACTGATTACGACCAGAGATACAGCTTGATGGCATCGTGTCATCCGCAGCGGGACCAGAAACAAACAAAACAAAAACTCTTCTAGCACGTGTGTTTACCTGTGTCAGCTGTGTTGTCGATGCCTCGAGTGAAAAGAAAGTGCAGAGCACGAACGCACCAGAGTGAGTGAAGGATTGCCGTAAAGCAGTATCTCTGGTCGTACATGTGTATGACGTCAATGACACTTTAAAAGACTTTTTAAAGCAAATAAATGACTCAAAAAAATCTAACACTCAGCAATGTGTAATTTATTTGCATCTCCTTTCGAATACAACATTCAAATTACTAGACAAAAAATTATATCCTGAGAAAAGTGGATTTTTATTGGTATAGCGCCATAGACCTCCATTCATTCTGCACTCGTCCTGTGAGCGCCCTCATATGGAATCAGAGAGGAACTGCAACCAGTTCAAAAGCCGGAAGTGTACTGAGAGTGAAACTTCTCCCCTTATTAGACATTCTCTGCCCAAGCCGTCAAACTAACATCATCAGAGAAGGAACGCCATTCCAAGACCGGAAGTAACTTTTCCGATTTTGATTACCACGGCAAACAATTTTTTTTCTGTGTATCAACTTGCACTGATTAATTATTCACCACAAGACTAGTAATATGCGCTGACAAAGTAAATAGGGTCAATTTTGATTTCAGGTCGACTTTAAGAAAATAATTGTTACAATTCCAGTACAGGAAGTGCAGGCTATCCAAACAGAGCAAGGACAACAGAGATCTCATGTTGTCAGCTGAAAGTGGCAGGGAATACTATAGTATAGTACAATACTAACCAAGACAAGAGGAGAGTTGTTCTTGAAGTCTGTGACTGTCTGTATGCATAGAGAGAAACGAGTTTGACTTTGTGATGCACATTATTAGGGAAACTCTTTTTCCTTCAACTTAATTTTGTTCTGCTCTGTTTCTTTGAAGCATTGTGCTGGTCAGTCAGAGCGTCACACAAGACGAGTTTATCAGCATCTGGAGAACAGATGTAATAACATGAATGTGGCAAAACAAGTACAGAATCAGTACATGCATCCTTATTTTAGATGTTATATTTAAGAATATATTTCAGCTTTATTTTAAATCTGAGACAGTATTGAGGTGCTAAACCGAAATCAATGATTTGAGCATGTTCGATGTGACATGCTCAGCAGATTAATAACACTACAAAGGCTATATCATTCTGCATTATTTGAAAGAATTTAACAGGGCCAGTTTCACAATTTTAACTCAAGCCTCTCTGAACGGACTAAATTCCCTGAGAGGGGTTTTGGGATGCTATTCTTATGGGCTTTTATGCTTCAATAATGTCTGTGTGCTGTATTTAAAACAGTCCGTGATATTAAGATGTGCTTCAAAATTCAATGACCTGATGAAATCTGTGACCTGAGCATGTTTGATGTGGCAGGTTCAACAGAAAAATAAAGCATGATTTTGCATGATTTGAAAGTTTTTATTTGTTCGACTTTACATAGTTGTCAAAGAAAAAGAAAAAAAAAACAGGGTCAAGAGTTATTCACAGAAATACATGCTCCATATACTGTACAGTGCTATGCATAAGTTTAGACACCCATGCTAAAGTTGACTAAAAAGAGGAATAAAAAATCATCTTTTGGAAATTGAACTTAATGCCTTAATTTAAAAAATTAGGAAAAATCCAACCTTTAAGGACACCAATTTTCTTTGTGAATGAATAATGTATCGTAAATAAATAAATGTTCTTCCTTAAAATACAGGGTGCATAAGTTTGGACACCCCTATGTTAAATTCCCATAGAGGCAGGCAGATTTTTATTTTTAAGTATTTTTTTTTTTTTTTTTTTTTAGGATACTATGCATCCTGATAAAATTCCCTTGGCCTTTGGAATTAAAATAGCCCCACATCATCACATAGCCTTCACCATACCTAGAGTTTGGCATGGGGTACTTTCCATAAGATCATCTCTCAATGCAAATCAAACTAGCTATTAGGCTAACTGAAATAAAACCATGCCAATCTCTAGGTATGGTGAAGGCTGTAATGTTCAATTACATTGGAATTATTAGAACCATTTAAATTACAGTGGGTTACCATTGTGGAGAAGTGTGGAGCATTTTGTTTGGCTGTGGACTGATTCAGTTACTTTTAACTGCTTTGGTTGAAGGAGCATGTAATGGCGCTTTTCCACTGCATGGTACGGCTCGGTACGGTTCGACTCGGCGCGGAACGGTTCGGCTCGCTTCGCTTTTCCACTGCGTGGTACGACTCGACTCGGTACGGCACGGTTCGGTTCGCTTTAGCTCGGTTGCTTTTCCACTGCAGTTAGTACCGCTTCAAAGTGGGTGGGACTGATCGTTATAGTTGCCGTCTCTACTGCCATGATATCATCATATTAAATGCAAATTTTTCATTCCGCGTTTCCCCATCCACTCCTCGGCAACCAACGAGAGGAACGTCTGCACCTCGTCCACTGACCACGATGCAGCCATTTCTTTTTTTGAAGTTTATACTCTTTTTTTTTTTTTTTCTCTTTTTTTTTAAGCAAAAATACTTTTAAAACAGGCGCTACAGCACTGGCTGTTGTCTACTGGCTATTTAAATCTAGCGCGTTTAGTGTCTCGTGTCGTAAATACAATGACGCTGGTAGTGATGATTCTGTCTGACCAATCAGTGATCTGCAGTGTTTTCACGTCACATTTTAGTATCGGTACGGTACGCTTGGAACCTCAACAGAGGTGGTACCATTTAAAGCGAGCCAAAGCGAGCCGTACCGTACCGTACCATGCAGTGGAAATGCGCCAAAAGTGAGCCGTACTGAACCGAGCCGTACCATGCAGTGGAAAAGCGCCAAAGCGTGCCGTACCGAACCGAGCCGTACCGTACCATGCAGTGGAAAAGCGCCATAAATCTTAGCATTTAAGATGCTGATATGTGCTACTGCTAGCAAATAGCTAGCTGTAGTCTATCAATTTACTTCTGTGTCACTAAAATAAATGAAATATTAATGTATGATGAAAATAACAATCGCATAAGTTGGATGTAATTTAGTTGGTCCAAAACATTGCAAATTAGTTGGGCTGACTAATGTTGACATTAAATTAAGCTGTGTCCAACCATAGTAAATAAGTTGAATCAATGATTTTTGCTTATGGGTTCTATTTGCCTAGATTAAGCTGAGATAACATAATTCAAATGCGTGGAAATGTGTGTCATAATTATATTAAGTTACACCAACGATTTATTTTTTTGAGTGTATGTTGTTCTAGAACTTGGATATACCTTTCAGCACTGATGGTGCCTTTCCAGATGTGTAAGCTGCCCATGCCACACGCACTCATGCAACCCCATACCATCAGAGATGCAGGCTTCTGAACTGAGCGCTGATAACAACTTGGGTTGTCCTTGTCCTCTTTAGTCTGGATGACATGGCGTCCCAGTTTTCCAAAAAGAACTTCAAATTTTGATTCGTCTGACCACAGAACAGTTTTCCACTTTGCCACAGTCCATTTTTAATGAGCCTTGGCCCAGAGAAAACGCCTGCGCTTCTAGATCCTGTTTAGATATGGCTTCTTTTTTGACCTATAGAGTTTTAGCTGCCAACGGCGAATGGCACGGTGGATTGTGTTCACCGACAATGTTTTCTGGAAGTATTCCTGAGCCTATGTTGTGATTTCCATTACAGTAGCATTCCTGTATGTGATGCAGTGCCGTCTAAGGACCCGAAGATCACAGGCATCCAGTATGGTTTTCCGGCCTTGACCCTTACGCGCAGAGATTGTTCCAGATTCTCTGAATCTTTGGATGATATTATGCACTGTAGATGATGATAACTTCAAACTCTTTGCAATTTTTCTCTGAGAAACTCCTTTCTGATATTGCTCCACTATTTTTCGCCGCAGCATGGGGGAATTGGTGATCCTCTGCCCATCTTGACTTCTGAGAGACACTGCCACTCTGTGAGAGGCTCTTTTTATACCCAGTCATGTTGCCAATTGACCTAATAAGTTGCAAATTGGTCCTCCAGCTGTTCCTTATATGTACATTTAACTTTTCCGGCCTCTTATTGCTACCTGTCCCAACTTTTTTGGAATGTGTAGCTCTCATGAAATCCAAAATGAGCCAATATTTGCCATGACATTTCAAAATGTCTCACTTTCAACATTTGATATGTTATCTATATTCTATTGTGAATAAAATATAAGTTTATGAGATTTGTAAATTATTCCATTCTTTTTTTACTCACAATTTGTACAGTGTCCCAACTTTTTCTGATTTGGGGTTGTATTAAAGACTTTCTCATATCGTCATGCACTTCCTTGCAGCCTTATGTGACAGTATTATTCTGGAGCCTTTTTTCCCCAGATATTTTTATTGACATGACATGTACTGTTAAAGGTCCCGTTGCATGCGATTCCATGTTTCAAAGTTTAGTTAGTGTGTAATGTTGTTGTTAGAGTATAAATAATATCTGTAAAATTATAACGCTCAAAGTTCAATGCCAAGCGAGATATTTTATTTAACAGAAGTTGACTACAAAAAACGGCTCGATTGGACTACACCCCTCTACTTCCTTCATTAGTGACATCACCAGAACCGTGTTTAGACTAACCTCCGCCCACAGGAACACAGGCGTATTGATGGCGAAATGTCAACAGACGGTTGATGTTTATCTATAATCGGATACTGCAAAAGTTTAATTCGAAGTTGTTAGTTTGCTCTGTCCATTTCACCACGGACTGTTTTTCTAACCTGGGATAATATCAAGCAGGCTTCTCTCAGCGTTTCATACTGACGAAGGGGGCAATTTCAACTATATTCCAGCAAGCGGTAAGTAGTGATTTAATATGGAAGTAGCGATCAACTTAACATCGTTTCTCTTAGTAGGATGAAAATAATCTTACTTAAACTGTGATTAATATACAGAAAGCGATCAAAGAACAATCCCTTTCCAATCGTCCAAGCTGTCAATCAATCACACAGCGCGAGTTTATCTGGACACTTGCCAAAACTCGTTATGAAATAAATGACGCTGTTACACTGCACAACGAAGCTCTTACTGTATTTATATGCCTCATGTTTGCATTGGTGAAATCATTAGTGAGTGCAGAAACTGCGTTGCAATGATAAGATCTTTTTTCACGAGATCAACAGGCTGTCATCTGCTCAATGCTCACTGCAATTTTTTATGTGATTGAAATAGATCTAAATACTTAAAAAACTTCTCACGATTCGTTAATCCCGATAGTTGTAATAGTAAAAACGTATAATAGCTGTAATAGTAAAAGTTTTCCAGATAGTTCCACATGTAATGCCAGATATTTCATATGCAAGCATGTCAGCCAATCACAGCAGAGGGCGTTTACACTGAAGTCTCACAGCAGACACGCCCCTTCAAACAGAGTGTTCAAACCAGGGAATGAAATCAGGCTAGGAAATATGCCTTTTATTTCTAAATTATAACAATTTTTGATCTAAAAAACATACTAACATTATAAGGGCACCCCTGGAAACATGATAAAATAATAAAAATAATCAATGGAATGGGACCTTTAAACATCAGGTTTTCCACCCCCTGTCAAAGGATCAACACTAAACTAACATTTGTAATTTACAGTGTTTGGAAGTTTATTTTTAAAACAATTTGTATTTTTAATTGGCAACAAATGGCAACTTTATGTCAGTGGGTGTGTATGAGGAGCATGAACACATTTTTATTTTGTGATTACAATAAATTGATTAACTGTTTTCTGTGATCGAAACTGAGAGAAAACTCACAGCCCAGTGTCAACTGCACATAAGGTAGTTGGCATCAACCTAGGTTATTGTAAACAAATTAATGACATTAAAAGCTAAAAACCAAACTAATTGTAATTTTTTTAATTAGTTTCTGTTAAAATTTGTTTGTGATGTGTCATTACATTGCTGGATTTACAGCTGAAGTAATATGCCAAGTGTTAGACTTAGACTTTAGACTTTATTTGTCCCCATAGGGCAATTGGTTTTGCAGCAAGATAAACACAGGACAATCACAGATGCACAAATACAAGACAAAAACACATAAGAAATACTTAATGTGACAGGCCCTTGTTAAAGTAACATCTGACAATTCATAGTATAGCAACATTTCCATAACCATCCCCATTTCGGCAACAACATCATCAAAAACAACAATACTATACATATTATAATAATAATAACCCCATCACTATTTAATAGTTATAGTCTGTCTACTCCTCCGGGCTGAATTCATAAACAAGATGGCTCTCGGGACGAATGAATGCTTATATCTGTTATTCTTCACTGGAGGTAATCTATACCGAGACCCGGAAGGCAATATCTGGAACTCAGAATGAAAGGGGTGGGAGCTATCAGAGATAACTGCGTTGGCCTTCCTAACTACCTGTCTATCATACAGGAGAGAAAGGCTACTCTGCTGAACACCTATAATTTTACTACTGACCTTCACTATATTGGAGAGGGCAGTTTTGGCCTTGACAGTGAGACTACCATACCAGCAGATTAATGAGAATGTTAAAACAGACTCAATGTATGATTTATAAAAAAGGGTCATGAGAGTCTTATCAACACGAAATTTTGACAGTTTGCGAAGACAAAACAATCTTTGTTGGCCTCTTTTGCAAAGCATTTCAGTGTTAGAGGTAAAAGTTAACTTATTGTCGATCAAACTGCCTAAATACTTGTATGTTTCTACGAATTCCACCATCTTCCCATTTATAATAGTGGTCTGTGGAGTTGATGACTTACGCCTAAAATCAATCTGCATATCCTTTGTCTTTTCAACATTTAGTTGAAGAAATGCCCTATCACACCAAAGTGCAAAATCATCCACAACAGGACCATGGTCACTTTCCTCATTAGAGAGGAGACTGACAATAGCAGAGTCATCGGCAAATTTTAAAATATGTCTATTTTCATGCTGGCTACGGCAATCGTCAGAATAAAGAATATAAAGGAGAGGTGAGAGGACACACCCCTGAGGAGACCCAGTGGATGATGACATTTCCTCAGACAAGCAACCATTCACCCTCACTCTCTGAGTTCTGTCGGTTAAAAAATCAAGAATCCATCCCACAATATTAAAATCAAGGTCAAAGTTCTTTAAGAGCTTATCAACTAAAATATGTGGCTGGATTGTATTAAAAGCCGATGAAAAATCCACAAATAAAATCCTTGCGTGTGTTTTACTACCTTCGAGATGTTTGAATAGTAAGTTTAACAAGGTAGTAGTGGCATCATCTACCCCTCGCTTAGCCCTATAAGCGAACTGTAGTGGATCTAGGAGATTCTCTGTTTTTGTAAGTATGACTTTTTTAACCAGTTTTTCAAAACACTTCATGACTAAAGAGGTCAGAGCTACTGGCCTAAAGTCATTTAATAATTTTGGATGATTTAGTTTGGCCACTGGAATAACTGTTGACTGTTTCCATATGTTCGGCACTCTCTGTTGCTCTAGGGACATCTGGAAAATATAATGAAAAATTGGACCTAACTGCTCTGCGCAAGAGATGAGCAGGCGACTGCTTATATTGTCAGGCCCAGGGCTTTTTCCTGATCTGGAGTGCTTAAACATATTAACCACAGCTTGTTCGTCAAAAAAGGGGACAACACCATTTCCAGATAAATGTGATTTCTGTTCTAAAATAACATTACTAAAATTAGTGGTATCAAACCTCAAATAAAATTTGTTTAGCTCTGTTGCAAGCAAACTATCACAACTAAAACCTTCTAACACAACCTTGACATTATTTTCTCTCCTAGTGCCGATAACAGTTCTCATACCATCCCAGGCTGAACGTAAATTCCTACCACCAAAGTCTTTCTCTATTTTTTCTTTGTAACCCTGCTTTGCCCTCCTTATTTCACTTCTTATTTCCTTATTCAACTTATTCAATTCTAAAAAGTTTCCTTCCCTAAATGCCTGCCTCTTTTTGTTTAGTAACAGCTTTAATGATTTCCTTACCCATGGCTTATTGTTTGGATATACCTGTACAATTTTATCAGGGATTACATTATCAACACAGTAGGAAGCATAACAACTAACAACATCTGTAAGATCATTTATGTTGGTACAGGACTCCTTAAACATGCCCCAGTCGGTGCAATCAAAACAACCCTGTAAACTCAGGATTGCTTCCTCAGTCCAGTTCTTTACGTGTTTAATGAGAGTTTTACCCCTCCTTAAGGCCGTGCGATATGACGGGATGAGCTGGACGCAGTTATGGTCAGCCCCACCCAGCGGGGGGAGCGGGAGAGCTTTATATGCGTCCTTGATAGAACCGTAACACAAGTCCAATGACTTCTTTTGTCTGGTCGGGCACGTAACATATTGGTGAAAGTCTCTAAGACATTTCTTCAGCGGGCAATGGTTAAAATCACCAAGAACGAAGACAGGTGCTTCGGGCGATTTTCCTTGCAGTTTTTGTGTTACTTGCAGTATCGACTCCGCGGCTTTATCCGCATTTGCTCTTGGATGAATATACACAACTGTCACAAATATTTGGGGAAACTCCTGGGGCAAGTATGGGGGGCGCAGGGACACTGAGAGAAGTTCAACATCCTTAGTGCATAAACTTTCTCTAACAAGGACATTTTTGCAATATCTTTGATTCACATATAGGCAAACCCCCCCACCTCGCGACCTTCCAGTAACACTCGCATCTCGGTCCAGGCGGACAGGTGCCCCGAAACCATCAATGACCAGCTCCGAGTTCAAATCACTTTCTGAAAGCCATGTCTCTGTGATCGCCAGTAAACACGCATCTCTAAATTCATGCTGGAAACGTACATTGGCTTGTAACTCATCAGTTTTATTTCGAAGTGACTGGGCATTTGATAGAATGATAGAAGGCAGGGGGAACCGGGAAAGAGATTGTTTTCTCAGTCTATGAAGTACGCCACCTCGCTTACCTCGCTTCCTGGTCTTGCGGGGTGGCTCATCGGTAAATTCCCCCTTTCCTCTCGATTTGTCGGCGAAACAGCTTAGATTAGGGAAGATTAAATCCAAGGGAGGGTTGTTGACTTTAAAGTTACTCCATTTTAAGAGAAAGTCTCTGCTGTATCGGATGTGCGTTGGGTTGGGCAACTCATTCAGCGTCTCCACAAAGTGTAACGCCGTCCACAACAAAAACAAAGCGGTCCACTCCATACTACTTGTGACCCAACAAAAACAGCATAGGATCAGTAAATTTCTTCTCCCTCTCTCAGTCC
This sequence comes from Abramis brama, assembly GCF_963993115.1. Taxonomy (NCBI): domain Eukaryota; kingdom Metazoa; phylum Chordata; class Actinopteri; order Cypriniformes; family Leuciscidae; genus Abramis; species Abramis brama. Next base: position 6,901,432 of record NC_139974.1, read on the forward strand.
GTCTCTATTTCGTTCAAAAATAAATAAATAAATAAATAAAAACAAACGATGAACAAAACGTAAACATTTAAACATTTTAGACAAAAAAGAAGAAAGTTTATACAATAATAAACAACCTGAAAACCAACCTAGAAACACAGACGTGAACAAACAAACTCAAAATACTTCCCAAAAAAAAAACATGACACTTCCCCTTGGAAGACTATACTATAGTTCGGTGCTAAATGGGAAAAGGATCGGTAGCAATTTATTTTACAGTCCTGTTTCACATGAACATACTCTACTGATTGTAGTAATGACACTAATATATAGGTACTAACCCTGAACCTACACCCAAACCTTAACTTAACCCATGTACTTACCTTTTATTACTGAGTACTTTTGTGGGTAATAAGTACACTTGAAGTACATTGAAAGTGCACATACTGTAAAATAAAGTGCAACCAAAGGATCTACCGCCTGCAGTTGATTTTGATATTCTAGGTATTGACTGGCCAGAATTTTGAAATTGCAATAGACGTAAAGGACTATAATGCGTCAAGAGCTCGCTCAAGTACTGAGCTAAACCATTTAGTGCTTTGTACATAATTAGCAAGATTTTAAAATGTTTGTGATTTGTTTAATAGAGAGCCAATGCAGTGTTGACAGAAATGGGCTAATATGGTCATACTTCCTGGTTCTAGTAAGAACACTGGCTGCTGCGTTTTGGACCATTTGGAGTTTGTTTATTAAGTGTGCAGGGCAACCACCCATAAGAGCTTTACAATAATCTAGCCTTGAGGTAATGAACGTATGAACTAACTTTTCTGCATTTTTCATTGAGAGGATTTATTGTAATTTATATTATTTTTAAGATGTACATTTTTTTACTGTTTTACAGTTTTACAGATGCTAGAAAAGTGTGTATTCAAATGAAAGATTGGTATCAAAGAGCACACCCAGGTTCCTAACTGACAACAAAGACTTGACAGATCAGCCATCAAGTGTTAGACAGTATTGTAGGTTACTACGTGTGGAGGTTTTTGCTACAATAATTAAAATCTCAGTTTTTTTTCAGAATTAAGTAGTAGGAAATTACTAGTCCTCCAATTTTTTATATCAACTCTGCTTTCAGTTAATTTTGTGAATTGGTATTTTTTGTCAAGGCACGAAGAAATATAGAGCTGAGTATCATCAGCGTAACAGTGAAAACTAATGCCATGCTTTCTAATGATATGTACAGGGTGAAAAGCAACAGTCCTAGTACTAAGCCTTGCGGTACTCCATCACAAGTTCCATCATTATCATCATAGTTCAACAAGTCGTTGTTTCCCGAAACCATAGCGCTAACCAATATTCACAAACAGCATTGCAACGTTGTGTAGTTGGAACGACAGCTCTTGACCTGTTGTTAGAAGCATAGTTTCTTGTTTGCATGACATGTGAATTCAGTAAATCCTTATCTTGAGACAAATAAGCAAGCTGACATTCAGTACAATCTGTATCTTTTATTTAGAATACATACAAATGTCATTTACGTATTTTAGATTTCCAAGAGATTTAAAGCAACACTAAAGAACATTTTTTACCTTTAAAGTAATGTTTCCAAAATCGTATCAGTGGTTCATCAAGTCGTAATGGGGTGAAAGGCACTTCTGGATTTGCTTTGCAGCCCTATATCTGCTATAACCACACTATGCAAGTTTGCCAGACCGGGTCGCGTTTCTGTAGTTCGAATGAGACATAAGAAAACTACAAATTTGACTTGCTTTACGTGCTTTTCTGATGTTGCAATACATCATACTTTCATGAAATCATGCAACTGTCACGGATTGGCCAGGTTCATCCACCACAATCACCCAGCGATCACAGTCACCTGAATACTAACAAGTCACACCTGCACCCCATCAATCACCACTGCTTCATAAGCACACCTCACGCACTCCTCATTGTCCGGGCTCGTTAATCGAAGCGGACACTAGTGCTTCTCTCTGCGAGTTTCACTACTAAACTTACCTGTGTTTACTTACCAGTTCTCTACAAAGTTTCCAGTCTGTTCCAGTCTGTCCAGATCTCATCTCGAGTGGTGTACTAGCCGTAAGCCCGACTGTGTCATCCCGTGGTGCGTGAGTGTGTGCTGTCACCTGTCATCGTCCTCAGCCAAAGTTCATCTCCACTCTGAAGTCTCATCCTGCCGTTCCTGCAAAGATACTACTATCAGTCATCACGAATTACATTCCAGAACTCTCAACCTCTGAACTCTGATACTCACCTATATCCAGCTCGTTGATCCTTCTTGACATTCAGTTGTTCAAATAAACATTACAGCTTCACTTACCTTGTTGTCCGTCTGCTTCCGTAACAGTAAGCCCGGACCATAACAGACAGCGGCAGCATGAGTGTTCAAGATCCCTTTCAAGAGCTGGTGGATTCTTTGTAGCGGGTATTATCATTCAACCCAACCATCACGCCTACTTCAACCTTCACATCTTCCGCACCACCAGCACCACCACCATCGAGCACTTCTTCGACCACCGCATCATCCAGTCCCATGGCCCGACCAGCGCCCTACTCAGGCGGGGCAGGGGAGTGCAATGGTTTTCTGCTTCAATGTTCTCTCATCTTTACCATGCAGCCCACATTATATCCAACCGACCAGTCAAAAATTGCTTTTATTACGTCCCTTCTCACCGGTCCAGCTCTCCAATGGGCAGAAACAATCTGGAAGCAAGCCGGTCCTGCCATCAGTTCTATACAAGCCTTCGTCGCCCACTTCAAAAAAGTATTCGGCCGAACGGATGGAGAGATATCAGCCGGTGAGCAACTCTATCATTTGTCTCAAGGAAAGATGTCTACTCATGAATATGCCCTTCGCTTTCGCACTCTAGCGGCAGCCAGTGGATGGAACGAGCGGTCTTTACTGACCACCTACCGGCTTGGTCTCACACCTCAACTCCGTCTACAGTTGGTCGCCTTGGACGATAATATGGGGCTCGAAAAGTTCATCCAACAATCCATCAGGTGCTCAGACCGTATACAATCTTATCAGTCCCATTCTGATTCCACTGCACTCCTCCGCCCATCTGAAACCGCCAGCCCTCCAGAACCAGAACCTATGATATTAGAGTCTGGTAAACTTACCGCCGCTGAGCGACAGAGGAGGCTGACCCGGGGTCTATGCCTGTATTGCGGAGTCAGTGGGCATGTTCGGTTGAACTGTCCAACTCGTCCCATACGTACATCGGTGAGTTTATTCCATATTGATGAAGAAAAAATGCAACCACTCACTTCTTGTGTCCAGTTAACCACCCAAACATCCTCTGTTTCAGTTCACGCCCTCATCGACTCCGGGTCAGCTGGAAATTTCATCTTGGGGACCCTCTGTCGCCAGCTCCAGCTCCGTACCGAAGCCTCGTCAATCGTTTACCAGATCCAACCCATAACCAAATTCATCAATGTGCGTCCACGTATTCACCGGAAATGTGAACCCATTATACTTCAAGTCGGAGCCCTTCACAAAGAGGAGATCCAGCTACTGGTTCTGGAGGGAGCAAATGCAGATATCATCCTGGGCCGTCCGTGGCTGGTGAAGCATGATCCCATCATCTCTTGGGGCTCCGGGGAAGTGATGAAATGGGGAAAGGAATGTACTCCAAGATGTTTTCCAGTTCTTCCACGTCCTGTTCTGAATCCTGTTCCAGTCTATGTCACGTCAGTCGAAAGTCCAGTCGAGAAACAGTCCACGAAGATTCCTGATATCTACTCATCTTTCCAAGACATCTTCTGCCCCAAGAGAGCTTCCCAGCTACCACCTCACCGGCCATGGGACTGCGCCATAGACCTGTTCCCTGATGCTTCTTTGCCCAGAGGTAAGATCTACCCGTTGTCACTTCCAGAGACCAAGGCCATGGAGGAGTACATCCAGGAAGCTCTCGATCAAGGGTACATCCGGCATTCGACATCTCCCGCAGCATCCAGCTTCTTTTTCGTGGCTAAAAAGGATGGAGGGCTGCGGCCATGTATCGATTACCGGACACTTAACCAAGGCACCGTCAAGTTCAAATATCCCCTTCCTCTCGTCCCTGCGGCCCTCGAACAACTCCGTACAGCTACCATCTTCACGAAGTTGGACCTCCGCAGCGCTTACAACCTGGTGAGAATACGAGAAGGGGATGAATGGAAGACCGCTTTTGTGACCCCTACTGGCCACTATGAATATCTGGTTATGCCCTATGGTCTGGTCAACGCCCCTTCCGTGTTTCAAAACTTCATCCATGAGGTCCTCCGGGAGTTCCTGCATCGCTTCGTAGTCGTCTATATAGATGACATCCTCATCTACTCCCGGAGCGAAGCCGAACATCGTCACCACGTTGCAGAGGTCCTTCATACACTCAGAGCTCATCATCTCTTCCTGAAGGCCGAGAAATGTTCCTTCCATCTCCCATCAGTCCAGTTCCTAGGATACCTCATTGACCGTCAGGGGGTCCGCATGGACGAGAGGAAAGTCACTGCAGTCACCACCTGGCCAGAACCCACCACTATCAAAGAGCTCCAGAGATTCCTTGGATTTGCCAACTTTTACAGACGTTTCATACGAGGTTACAGCATCATCACCACTCCACTCACCAACTTGCTCAAAGGAAAACCCAAAAGTCTCCTCTGGACTCCTGAAGCGGCCGCAGCCTTCCAATCCCTCAAGTCTGCCTTCACTCAAGCACCTCTCCTGACTCACCCTGATCCTGAGCTTCCTTTCGTCGTGGAGGTGGATGCCTCAACCTCCGGAGTTGGAGCCGTCCTTTCTCAACTTCATGGGACACCGAAATTACTCCATCCATGTGCCTACTTTTCTCGGAAGCTCAGCCCGGCGGAGAAGAATTACGACATCGGCAACCGTGAACTCCTAGCCATTAAGCTCGCCCTGGAGGAGTGGCGACATTGGCTGGAGGGTGCCATCCACCCATTCCAAGTCATTACAGACCATAAGAATCTCCAGTACCTCCGTGATGCAAAACGTCTCTGTCCCCGTCAGGCCCGATGGTCACTATTCTTCTCGAGATTCCACTTCACCATTACCTACCGTCCTGGTCCTAAGAATGTTCGTGCCGATGCTTTGTCCAGACTACATGATACTCCAGAGACTCCCGAGACAACCACCAACATTCTTCCCAAAGATATCATCATCAGTCCCATTGAATGGTCTGCTCCTCCAGCCGTCGCCACTCCTGATCCTCGTCCTCCGCCGGGCTGTCCACCTGATCGCCGATTCATCCCCAGGACACAACGGGTAGATCTCATCCACACCACACATACCTCACTGGGCACTGGACATCCCGGGGCCAACAACACTCTCTCGCTACTATCCGAACGCTTCTGGTGGCCGGGTATGGCAAGGGATGTGAAGAGGTATGTCCAAGCCTGTAAGGAATGTGCCATGTCCAAGAGTCCCAGACATCTTCCTGCAGGAAAGCTCCATCCCTTGCCAATTCCTAACCGCCCCTGGTCACACCTAGGAGTTGACTTCATGACCGACTTGCCATCATCGGATGGAAATACCTGCATCTTCGTCATCGTCGATCGATTCTCCAAGTTCTGTAGATTATTACCACTAAGAGGTCTTCCCACTGCCCTGGAAACCGCTGAACTCCTCTTCAGCCATGTCTTTCGCTATTATGGGATCCCAGAAGACATTGTGTCCGACAGGGGACCCCAGTTCATTTCCCGAGTATGGAGATCGTTTTTTAAGCTCCTAGGTGTGACCGTCAGCCTCTCCTCTGGCTACCACCCTCAGACCAACGGCCAGACGGAGAGGAAGATCCAGGAAGTGGGGCGGTTCCTCAGGACCTTCTGCAGCGGCCACCAGAACTCCTGGAACCAGTTCCTGGGATGGGCAGAGTATGCCCAAAATTCACTGCGGCAACCCACGACAGGCCTCACACCATTCCAGTGTGTTCTCGGATTCCAGCCTCCTCTGTTTCCCTGGGATGGTGAACCATCTGAGGTCCCCGCAGTGGATTACTGGTTCCGGGAGAGTGAGAGAGTCTGGGACGAAGCTCACCATCACCTGCAGAGGGCAGTTCGCAGATCCAAGACAGTCGCTGATCGGAGGAGGATTTCGGGTCCAGTCTATGTTCCAGGAGACAAGGTTTGGCTCTCCACTCGCGATATTCGTCTGCGACTGCCCTCCAGAAAGCTGAGTCCCAGGTTTGTTGGCCCCTTCACCATCTTGGAACAGGTCAATCCCGTCACGTACAAACTCCAGTTGCCACCTCAGTATCGAATCCATCCCACATTTCACGTCTCACTACTCAAACCCTTTCACGAACCTCTTGTTCCCTCCACAGAACCTGGCCATGAAGAGGAACCTCTTCCCCCCTTGATGATGGAAGAAGGGTCCATCTACTCCGTTCGTGAAATCCTGCAGTCCCGACGTCGTGGTGGTCAGTTGGAATATCTGGTCGATTGGGAAGGATACGGACCAGAGGAGAGATCATGGGTCCCAAGAGTCGACATCCTTGATCCCACGCTCATGGAAGAGTTCCATTCCAGTCATCCGCAGTACCCTGGACCTCGTGGACGAGGAAGACCACCACAGCGTCGGAGATCTCGGCCCTCAGGAGCGGGCCCTGGGGAGGGGGGTAGTGTCACGGATTGGCCAGGTTCATCCACCACAATCACCCAGCGATCACAGTCACCTGAATACTAACAAGTCACACCTGCACCCCATCAATCACCACTGCTTCATAAGCACACCTCACGCACTCCTCATTGTCCGGGCTCGTTAATCGAAGCGGACACTAGTGCTTCTCTCTGCGAGTTTCACTACTAAACTTACCTGTGTTTACTTACCAGTTCTCTACGAAGTTTCCAGTCTGTTCCAGTCTGTCCAGATCTCATCTCGAGTGGTGTACTAGCCGTAAGCCCGACTGTGTCATCCCGTGGTGCGTAAGTGTGTGCTGTCACCTGTCATCGTCCTCAGCCAAAGTTCATCTCCACTCTGAAGTCTCATCCTGCCGTTCCTGCAAAGATACTACTATCAGTCATCACGAATTACATTCCAGAACTCTCAACCTCTGAACTCTGATACTCACCTATATCCAGCTCGTTGATCCTTCTTGACATTCAGTTGTTCAAATAAACATTACAGCTTCACTTACCTTGTTGTCCGTCTGCTTCCGTAACAGCAACATACTCTACTCTACCTTGTTTAGCAATTTGTGACAATAAGGTTTCGGGAAACAGTTGTAACTAGCTGCTTGATTTCTTCAACGATGCATCGTACTATGGTAGTAGCAGGAGTTACTTCGTTGTACTGGAAACACAACCCATGTGTGGATTTACTTCAGCCTGTTGCAGTCTCCGTGCTACTAGTGCCTGCTATTCATCTGCATGACATAATCTGTCCATTTGCCTTGCTTTATTTCCCTGTGCATAAATAAACTTTCTTGTTGCACTCGCAATTGGACCTTGAGTTTCATTCCTGACATGAGGACCATTTCCAAAATAATTTATTGGGGTGTATAGATGTTAACTTCACACAATGTTTTTTTCTTGTGGATAACAGAAAGAATACCTGGACATAAAACACAAAACCATCTATCCTAAATGTTCTAATTAAGTAGTCATTAAAATTAATATAATACTGATTTTTCTTTTCCACATCTATAACTGTTTTTGTGCTATATGCGCATCAAATGTTGAAATAATTCAAGTTGTTTTCTTGAAATCCATTCTTCTGCTGGAATCAGGATAATCTTGTTTTTCCCGTGGCATATCACGTTCCCATGAGTGATAACACTTTAGAATACTGTTCCTTCATTAATGAATAACTACACAGGAACAAATGAGTAATGCACTTTTAACATTCCATTAACTATTAACTAACAAGAAACTCTGATTAATGAATTAGGAAGTAGCCTAATAACGCTTAGTCGAATGTCACTGTGGTAGTTCATAATTAGCTAATCAGTAACTACTATTTTTTTTCATCCCGAACTACTAAGAACTACTATATACTGTACAGGTTCATAATTAACATGAATACTGCATTTGTGTTACTAAATCCATCAGAAGGAATTACTATCCAAAACCTTACAAAAAAAAAAAAAAACTCACAAGTTTACAATGATTTCAGTAATTACTAGAGAGTTATCGTGTTTTTCACTATAGAATACTGATCCAAATAATTAATAGTTCCTTCAAAAGAATGTAGTACTTAAGTCATTACTATCCAAAATCTTAAAAAAAAAAAAAAAAAAAAAAGGTACAGAAACCTCAAAAGTTTACAATGACTTCAGCCATTACTAGAGAGTTATCATGTTTTTCACTTTAGAATAGATCCAAATAATTAGTAGTTACTTCTAAAGGATGTACAGTATAATACTTGAGTCACTACTGGGTTACCTTTACCTTCACTTTAGAATTAAATATTCATTAAGCATTACTTGACATTAATTAAGAACCTGTATATTCTTCTAGATCACTGTGAGATATGAAAAAGATAATAGTTATTGATTAGCTAATAATAAACTACCACATTCACCTGAGCGCTATTACTTACTTATTTGTTAATCAGAGTTTGTTGTTAGCTAATAGTAGTTACTAGAGTGATAATATTGCATTACTCCTTTGTTCCTGTGTAGTTACCCCATGAGTTAATATGTCGTGGTCATGACAAAACTAAGTGAAACTAGCATATCCCTTCCCGGTCACCATGTTATAGACATTTTATTTTATATATTTTTTTATTTTTGCTTGATAATAATAATAATAATAAAATTTCACTCTCCTGGGACGTAATCACCATTCACACTGTGTGGGAGTAAATGTAGTTGTCATTTTTAACATGCATGAACTATTTTAATTCAGAATCAAGATTTTAGTTTACAATTTATGTGTATAAGGGAAACCAATTAGTTCCCATGACAAAACTAAGTTCCCATGACAAAACTAAGTGTCATGACAAAACTAAGTGAAACTAGCATATCCCTTCCCGGTCACCATGTTATAGACATTTTATTTTATATATTTTTTTATTTTTGCTTGATAATAATAATAATAATAAAATTTCACTCTCCTGGGACGTAATCACCATTCACACTGTGTGGGAGTAAATGTAGTTGTCATTTTTAACATGCATGAACTATTTTAATTCAGAATCAAGATTTTAGTTTACAATTTATGTGTATAAGGGAAACCAATTAGTTCCCATCTGATTTGCTGGCATTTTTAAGCACATATATTTGCCTTTTGTATATGTTCTACTTTTTTTATATAACTCACACATGCAATTATGCACAGGTACTCCAACATATGCAACGGCAAGCTTTATTAAAGAAAAAAAAGCATTTACACACAAAGAAGCACAACCTTACTGAAAAAAATTATTAGTTGAATTTAATCAAATTTTTTTTCGTAAGTGGTTGCACACAATTGATTTTACCTACATTTAAACAAATGCATTAAGTTGAACTAAAATGGATTAAGTTCAACTTAATGCATTTGTTTAAATGTAGGTAAAATCAATTGTGTGCAACCACTTATGATAAAAAAATTGATTAAATTCAATGAATATTTTTTTTCAAATAAACGATAATAGAGTTAATGAAACTCACTTTTTTTCAGGAATCTCTAATGCTGCATAATGTGATACTATGATTCTGCATTCTCCTATATGTTTTATGTTAATTATTGCAGTCGTTGTAAAACAACTTTACTTCTTTCTTCCATGTTTCATTCAGGAATTTTTCTAATTCATTCAGGCTCTTGAGTTTATTTCCCCCTTGATCTGTATTTTGTGCCCAGTAAGTTTTGGAGACCCATGAACCCTCCGTACTGTTATAGCAGCAAAATGCCATCCACATATGAGAGGGAATGTTGACTCTTTTATTCAAAGTATTATTTCCAGGTAAAGCTCCTGTCAACACATAGGCTGAGATTGTCTTGTTGTTTTGGTCACGACAGTATTTGTCCATTATTTCTCGAGTCTGCTGTTCCATGCGAGTCCAGCTGCCATTCCTCAAGTTGTTCTTCTGTGGGACGCTGTTGGTGAGTGTGAATGTAGATGTAGCAGTTTCTCCATCAGCTGCATGACAGGCATAAAGTGAACTTTGGTGAACTGTTCATTTAAGAAAATTCAGAAGATTCAGAAAATTCTGACATGACACTAAAAACATCTACTTTGTTGCTACAAAACAAATGATTAAACGGAAGCAGGTAAAGGACAGTCAAAATACACATACAGATACACATACAATGTAAACTAAGTCAACAATAAATTACTTTTTGTATAATCAGCAAGTTAGCAGAAAAATAATATAAATCTCTGGAAATACATCTGAAACATAATTATGTTCTCTGAATCACAGAAATTTTTTTTTTGAAACTCCTCACCTGAGGCTCAACCATCCATGGAATCCTTGGTCTTTTACTTATGTTCCCGGTATATTTGTAAGCTGAGAAAACAGGAATCCTATTTGTTGCGTTGTAGAATGTTGCAAATGTGTACATATTACGATATTTTTGACAGATTATTTTGTAATGATTATTTTTAGAGCGTGAATCCAGGATGCCAGAAATCACCGGAGGCTGTTCTTTAAAGAAAAACTCTTTACATTTAGAAAAAGTTTCTAAAACTTCAGAAATGGCGAATGGGATGCTCAATGCCAGCACAGCGAGGACGCTCACGATAAACAGACGCATATTCATGCAGAACTTAATCACAAACCCAAAATTAAAGACGAACTGATTATAGAAAATTAAGTAGGCCTATAGACTTTAGTTCCACAGCAAGTCTCGCAAGTCAAATTAGCAGGCTCTGTTCTTGCACACTTAAATAGTTTAGCAGCAAAGATGATGATCTGTCATATACTCATATTCACACATCTAAACCTGTGAACCCACAGGGTTTAAAAATAGAGCCGAAGTGTGAGTTTTCTTTTTACACGATCTACTCCTACATGATAAATATATGCATCTTATATACCCTGCATCATATTTTATATATATATATATATATATATATATATATATATATATATATATATAATGAGGGATAATATAGAGCGAGGCGGTTGTTATAGCGAATCTATTAGATTCTATCAGCCTGAAGGGGTTGTATTCGCTATAACAACTGCCTCGCTCTACATTATCCCGCTTATTACATGGCTACCTACCAAATAAATCAATAATTTGACACAAAATATATTAAAAAGGAGTTTATTGATTTAAAAACGACTGTATTGCTTCCGCTAAAGAAAATAGTCCTTTCCATCTCTACGGTTAGAATCCTGCGTCCATAGCAACACTCTGTTTTTCATGGCAACGGTGTGTTATCCTTAGCAGCGGTGTGTTATCAAGAAATAACAGACCACATTCTACATTAGAATTCAACCAAGCCATGATATATATATATATATATATATATATATATATATATATATATATATATATATATATATATACACTCACCTAAAGGATTATTAGGAACACCATACTAATACTGTGTTTGACCCCCTTTCGCCTTCAGAACTGCCTTAATTAGGGGCCAAGCCCCGAAGGGGCTATGGCACCTATTGTATCTGTTAGTTTTCTTATTATTATTATTATTATTATTCTTCTTCCTCCTCTTGAAGTCTATGGCAGCCCTATGAACCATACATAGGAAAATGATGAAATTTGGCACACTTGTAGTGATGGTAATGAAAAGTAATTGTAGCAATTTTTGAGTCTCTAGGTCCAACTCTATAGCGCCACCAGCAGTTCAAAAATTCAACATTGAAATGGTTATAACTTTTGAACCCTTTGATCTAGAAAAATGAAACTTAGTACACCTGATTCATCTCATCATGCTGATTAGAACCAATATCTTACATTAAGACTCCGCCCATTACAGTAGTGGCCATTTTGAAAAGTACAGTATGCAGTTTTTTTGCTACTCCTCCTTCAAAATTGGTCTAATTTTGTCCAAACATGTACTCAAATGATCTTCGGACTGAGCCGCATAAAAGTACTGTCCCCGATTTTTTTTATTCTTCTCTGATCAAAAGTTATGACGTCGCAAACTTAACGAGGTCGACCCAAAATTGGTTCAGAAGCTATAGCTCGGCCAAACTTTGATCAATCGAAACGAAAATTGGTACACTTCATCGGAAGCATGATCTGAGGTTCCATGCCAAAGTTGGGAACAGCGCCACCTACGGGTCATGAGATATGGAAAATGCATATTTTGGCCAATAACTTATGAACAGTTTGTCAGAAAATTATAAACTTGGTGTCTATCGATTCCTTGGGTCATGACAAATCCGTGGATATCGATTTTGCCATGATGGGATGTACCACGTGTCCGCCATTTTGAATGATGTCATAATTTGCAATATCTTTTAAACTATTTGAAATTTCTTCACCAAATTTGGTATGGATCATCATTAGCATGGCCCGAAGGTACCTGAGAAATTTGATCACAGCGCCACCTAGTGTTCCAGAGATATCATTGTTTTTTGAAAAAACGCTTATAACTTTTGCTAACATTGCTTGAAATTTGATTTCTTTATGTCAATATATTCCTTGGCTTATGCCGATTTCAACGATATCTCATATGTTATTTATCAACAATGTGACTGGCCGCCATATTGGAGTGAATGTAAAACAGTTTTTTCGCTACTCCTCCTTCAAAATTGGTCTAATTTTGTCCAAACATGTACTCAAATGATCTTCGGACTGAGCCGCATAAAAGTACTGTCCCCGATTTTTTTGCTATACTGGAAAAAAAAAGTTATGATGTCGCAAACTTAATGAGGTCAACCCATAATTGGTTCAGAGGCTGTAACTTGTGAACAGTTTGTCACAAAATCATAAAATTGGTGTCTATCGATTCCTTGCGTCATGTCGAATCTGAGGATATCTATTTTGCCAGCATTGGATGTACCACATCATAAGCTATATTAGCATTAAGTTAGCTTAGCATGCTAATCTCGTTAACATGATTTTGTGTGCTCATTCACACACTGAAGCCTCTCCTCTGCAGCTTTGTAAAACATGTCCTCTGGGTGGCGCAAGTGGTTCAACCATGCGTCATGAATCCCGAACCATTGTGGTCGTGGGTTCGAGACCAGTGTGGGGCGACTTTGAAATTGTGTATAAAATAATAATTTAAATTCCTTCCGGCTCTGCACTGCTGTTGGTGCTTAAATGCTAGCTGTGCTGCTGTAATTGATGTGCTTACTGTGCTTGATGTACATTAAATTTCTGATGTTTTGCTCTTCTGGCTCCGCATTGCGCTACAGCGGCTGTTGCTTGCTCTGCCTTGCAGGGCTTGGCCCCGTATTGCTGCTTGCAGCTATATTTCTACGTGGCATTGATTCAACAAGGTGCTGAAAGCATTCTTTAGAAATGTTGGCCCATATTGATAGGATAGCATCTTGCAGTTGATGGAGATTTGTGGGATGCACATCCAGGGCACAAAGCTCCCGTTCCACCACATCCCAAAGATGCTCTATTGGGTTGAGATCTGGTGACTGTGGGGGCCATTTTAGTACAGTGAACTCATTGTCATGTTCAAGAAACCAATTTGAAATGATTCGAGCTTTGTGACATGGTGCATTATCCTGCTGGAAGTAGCCATCAGATGATGGGTACATGGTGGTCATAAAGGGATGGACATGGTCAGAAACAATGCTCAGGTAGGCCGTGGCATTTAAACGATGCCCAATTGGAACTAAGGGGCCTAAAATGTGCCAAGAAAACATACCCCACACCATTACACCACCACCACCAGCCTGCACAGTGGTAACAAGGCATGATGGATCCATGTTCTCATTCTGTTTACGCCAAATTCTGACTCTACCATCTGAATGTCTCAACAGAAATCGAGACTCATCAGACCAGGCAACATTTTTCCAGTCTTCAACTGTCCAATTTTGGTGAGCTTGTGCAAATTGTAGCCTCTTTTTCCTATTTGTAATGGAGATGAGTGGTACCCGGTGGGGTCTTCTGCTGTTGTAGCCCATCCGCCTCAAGGTTGTGCGTGTTGTGGCTTCACAAATGCTTTGCTGCATACCTCAGTTGTAACGAGTGGTTATTTCAGTCAAAGTTGCTCTTCTATCAGCTTGAATCAGTCGGCCCATTCTCCTCTGACCTCTAGCATCAACAAGGCATTTTCGCCCACAGGACTGCCGCATACTGGATGTTTTTCCCTTTTCACACCATTCTTTGTAAACCCTAGAAATGGTTGTGCGTGAAAATCCCAGTAACTGAGCAGATTGTGAAATACTCAGACCGGCCCGTCTGGCACCAACAACCATGCCACGCTCAAAATTGCTTAAATCACCTTTCTTTCCCATTCTGACATTCAGTTTGGAGTTCAGGAGATTGTCTTGACCAGGACCACACCCCTAAATGCATTGAAGCAACTGCCATGTGATTGGTTGATTAGAGAATTGCATTAATGAGAAATTGAACAGGTGTTCCTAATAATCCTTTAGGTGAGTGTACTGTATTTACTACTTTCAGTGGCCGCTGGTGAAAAATATCTTAGGTGGGGCTGTGTCATATTCAGCCAGTTTCAATAGTCTGGTAACCATGGGAGTCTTTTAGCGTTGTGGCTCCGAGGTTGTGGAATGCTCTTCCTCAAGACATCCGTCAAACATCCACCCTTCTCTCCTTCAAAAACACATTTTTTATCTGAATATTACTCTTCAGCTCACAGTCTGTAAATTCTACATTGTTATTGATATGCTATTTGTTTGAATCCCTCTTTGTTTGTATCTTTAACCTAACTTTGTAAGTGACCTCTGAACATTAGGCCTACTTTCTACCCTTGGTATGTGTATTGTGCTTTGATGTTGATGTTTATTTTGTTCTATTCCTTAACCCAGTCCCAGTGGTTCTCAAACTTTTTAGAGCTGTACCCCAAGAGGCTTTTAACATCCTTCTGCGTAGGCTACCCCCACTCTTCAATCACACTTTTTTCAGTAAGGGACAATATTTGCCCCCTTAAATCGATTTTTTTCCAGTGCATTTTTACCTTTACAAATACCTTTATAAAATAAATAATGCTTTAAATAAAAAAAATAAAAAGTTCAATAGAGAAAATGCAATGATGGTAAAAACGAAGTGATGCTTTTAAATATTAAATTAAAACCGCCAGTAGGTGGCGAGTAATGAGTCATTCATTCAGTAACGAAGCAAGTGGCTGTATTTATGAATTAATCATTGACTCTAATGATTCGCCACAAGATTCACAGATTAGTTCACAAACACTGCTGTGTGCTGCAGTTCTGCTGTGGCTTTCGTTGGAGCTATTATTTTGTTGTAAAAAATACTGACAACTGTGTTGAAAATGAACATCACTTAATATTAATATTTCGTTTGTTGAACTGTTGTATAAAATCAATGTCACATTTGCAATCGTGTGGATCTACATATAATGTGATCAACATTAAACACAGGAACTCACACAGGGTAGGCCTATGTGTTTGTATCGAAGAGAGTTTGAATTATATCGATCTCCATGCACAGCCTGTTTATGTTCTTCATTCTAGTAAGTGCTAAATCCCTACTTTTACAAAGGTAACGTACATTGGCGAGAATGGTAGTATAGATCGATTTACCAAGGCAGCAATCTGCACGAGACTTGTCATATTATGACGTTAGCCTACACGCTGCTTAAATGCAGAAAGTTTTGACCACAAAAGATGAGGTAATTTGATCGGATGTCATGTATTTACAGCATTTTACCTGATAGAAATGCATGCTCAGTTTAAATCTCATTTTAAGATGAGGTAGTATTAAAGGAACGGCAAAATTCAGCATTTTGTTCCCGTACCCCCATCTGTCACCTCACGTAACCCACCAGTTTGAGAACCATTGCCTTTACATATCTTTGTAAAGCGAATAATAATAATAATAATAATAATAATAATAATATTAACCACCCAAATTGGGTATTAACCACCCAAACACAATTTAACACAAACTGCATGATAGCAGTGCTCTGTGAAAAAGTCAGTAATTATTTAATGCCATATTACAAGACTGAGGCATTCTTACACAAAAACAAACAAATTGCACAAATTTTCCATTTGCATTTGAAATTTAACTCAAACAGTTTAGTTACTTTCTCAGACAGGTCCCTCACTCCGGTAACTGTCCATGCTGGATCTGTCCCTGTTGTTTTAAAAAGTAATCACGGAAAGCAAAACAAGACATTAGCATGACTGCATCCAGCTAGCCAGGCCGATAGACCGCTGTCTGATGGAGATGGGCGCGCGCAGCTTGGGGCGCCAACAGAATCGCCCATAGCTGACTAGATTTGAGCTCGCTGATTGGCTACAGTTTATGTCAAACATTTATATCTTAAATCAGCAATTGGCTAAGCTGCTCCACAGACCCGCCTCTCTGGGGCGATTACTCCAGCGCCCCAGAGCTGATGAGACGTGCACGCAGGTGGAGGAGACGTGTTGAAAAAGCAGACATTTGTCATTTCTATCATATTTTTCACATATACTGGGTGCATTTAATATCTCAAACACACAAATACTGACAATTTGTATGTATGATTTATGTATGTATTTACTTATTTATTTAATGAGTGTGGCTCATGATTCGCCCTCTATTGGCCAGCCGCCCTAGCCTGGGTTTCCCCCTGCTGCCTTGAGCGCAGCGCGATTTTATTCACGCTGCTAGGCAGCCTGGACACCATGGACCAGATTTTCCCCTCAAAAAGGGAACCAATCACAGAACGGGGAGGGAGCAGCAAGATGATGACGACGTCTATGCGACACACCGAAGCAGTTTGTTTATATCTATGAATCCAACATGGCATCAGACACAAAGTTACCTTTCGATGCAGCCTTAGATAGTGTTCTAAGTAGTTTAGAACGCAAGTTTATTTCGTCTTCTTCCTCGTCGAATTTCTGTCACTCTACATACGTCATCTGGTATGATTGAAACGATTGGCTATGAGCTACGTACAGGCGCATTTGATAGACATTCGTAGCGCCCAATAAACGGCTCTGGGCATTCGTAAACCACGCCTCAAATACGAGAAAATGAACATGTGGTTCCCAGACCACGTCTCAATGAGACGAGGTCTGACGTTAGCCAGGCTACAGCCGTCCCTGACTACTTTTGAATTTAGAACTACATGGAAGTTTCCACATGCCTTATTACCTGGGGCCTGACGTATTGGGCAAAATGGGCATTACACCATTTTCCACGCACATATTGAGATTTATAAAAAATAAATAAATAAATAAACCATCCGCACACTAGGTTAGACCAAGCCTACCTGAATGGACTTAAATTCCCTGTATATTAAATATTGTAGAAATATGTTCAGTTGAGTACAGTTGAGTTCTGGCTGGTTTTCTTCGGGTCATTTTGGATAGTGTGTGGTGTGTGGAGCTGTCCGTGGTGCTGCTCGAGACATTACAGTCACACAAAAGAGGTTAAAATAGTCTAATGTCCACAAATATATTATTAATAAATATAATTATAGATTTTACAATTTTAATAAATATTGTATTAATATACAACTTATACAAACACTACCCATCAACATTTTGAAATAATTACAAAGTTTTTGTGATTTTGAAAGAAGTCTCTGCTGCTCACAAAGGCTGCATTTATTTGATAAAACATTCAGTAAAAATAGCAATATTGTGAAATAGTACACTTTAAAACAACTGTTTTATATGTTCATATATTTTAAAACGTAATTTATTCATGTGATCGAAGCTGAATTTTCAGCATCATTACTCCAGTCTTCAGTGTCACATGATCCTTCAGAAATCATTCTGATATGATGATTTGCTGCTCGAGAAACATTTCTGATTATTATCTGTGTTGTTTTTTATTTGTGAAAAACATTATTCAAAAGCATTTAAAAAAAGAGTAATCTTATCCAGCAAGGATGTATTAAATTGATCTGTAATGGATCCACTGGAGGCAAGTGTAGATGAGAATCCAAGTGCAGTTTATTTAAACCAAACATAACAAACCCAGGCAAAAAACTGAGAACATGGACTCACACAACAGTGGTCACAGGAAACAATACTTGACCAAGACACATGGCAAACATGAGGGCTTAAATACACACAAGACTAATGACAAGACAAGGGACACCTGTGAACAATGAAACAATCAACCAATGACAGCATGACACAGACAAGGAAACACATGGCAGGATCACATGACTAACAGGGAATCACATGACAAGACACAGAAACATGACATGAACAAAACCAAAACGTGACATGATCAAAACAGCAAAGACATTTATAATGTTACAAATGATTTCTATTCCAACTAACTGTTGTTTATTAAACTTTGTTTGTCAAAAAATCCTGAAAAAAAGAAAAAAAAAACTGGATCACGGTTTCCACATAAATATTAAGCAGTAAAAACTGTTTTCAACAATGACAATAATAAGAATCATTATAAATAACTGAGCACCAATAATTGATAATAATTAAGTAGCAAAGAGGGTAATATTAGAATAGTAATATTAAAGCTGCAGTCCGTAGTTTTTCCTCTTTGTCGCCATCTCTGTTCGAAATCTGCAATTGCAGTTATTTGTGGAATTATCAACTATACGTGCGTTGTGCCTCGGCAGGGCACAGCGTGGATGAATCCGATGTTTTGAGGAGAATGTGCGGCTGTCAATCCCCGCACTGGTGGTGTTGATACTGGCATTCACAATCACAGATTCTACTTTTTGGAAGTACGACCAACATAAGAATTTTCACCGGAAAATGTCTTCTAAACAAGTAACATCCACTTTTGTTCTGACCAACTAAGGGGAAAAAAGCATTGCAGTAAATCGCGCCGATTAAATCTAACGATCGCTTATCATATCACTCAAACCGTGCAAATTATACTTTGTTCTCAAATTGTTAATGCTAACAACATCAGCTTTGCGTGACTACATTTAATGCCCTTCCGATATTTGTCCTTGTTTTCGCACGGGCCAGTTGCAGTCTCTTTTTTTCTCCAAAGTCCGAAGTCTTTCGCGTTTTACAATGGGTGAATCTCCAGTTGTCACTGGTGATTGCAGTTTGAACCTTTCTGGATCCGCCATCAAATTGATAAGTTTAATCATATCAAGTGCTGTGAGAAAAGGCTAAGTCTCCACCTCCAACATCCTCACACGCAATATAGCCTACTAGCCGAGACTCTTCTTTATGTGTACAGGTGTGACGTAATGACACAAAGACATGCTCGAATTTCCCACGGTAATCCACCAGTACCACTGGAATTAAAAACATTATTACAAGCTTACCGTTTTGAATTGAGAGGCAAGCAGAGAGTTTTGAACACTGGCTGGTTATGTACTTGCTCACAAATTTATTTTGGATCATTTTTAACCCAAAAAAGCTACGGACTGCAGCTTTAACAGTAATATTAAATAGCATATTAGAATGATTTCTGAAGGATCATATTATGTTATCCTTTCAAAAGCAGGCTACGCTTTAGAAACACCTTAACCTGGTAATGCTGTTCCATAAACACTCGAGGGCGCCAAACACTTGCAAAATGTGAGCGTAAACCCAGTGAAATGTGTCCACATGCCAAGGTAATAAATAAACTTCGAAAGACAATAGATAGTGTATTGAGCTCATTTTGAAAGGATGAGCTAAAAATAAAGTAGAATAAATGGTTCATACTTGTAAAACACTTTGAATAAAAGCCTCCTGATGAGTGAATAAATATAAATAGGCAAAGATGCATTGTTCAACACATATTTACATTAGAATGTGTTTATTTTTTTCCAGACTGTTATTGATTTATTTAAGATGTTTTGATTTATTAGGATCTGTATTGGATTATAGTGTATGTTTTCAACATCGTAAATATTAAGATGAAGTCTTTTTTTTTTTTCATGCCACTGTAATGATTTTGGGTTGCACTTACAAAAAAGGTTTCAACTGTTAACTTTTGTTTACTTCATAAGTTAATGTGAATTTAAAATGAACAGAACTTCTATAATTTATTGGTAATGTAAATTTTAACATTTACCAATGCATTTTAAAATAAAATGTCGGCATGAAACGGAAGTTGCGATAGTCTTTTTGTCCTATTGTGACGTATATCCGAGTGAAACAGCTTCTCGAAAACAAGAAAAAATGTAGAACAGGGCTTGATTTTGTTCGTGGGGAATTGATTGGATGGTTGTGGTTTGCTATTGGTGGATCTTATGTGAGTGACAAGTTGCCCCGCCCTGTGATTTTGATTAAAGTTTAAGAGGGCACATGAATTAAAAAAAATGATGTCCACAGATAAATCATAATAAATACTGCAATATTCCATGAAAAACAACAATTGTTGTTTCATGGTGACTTTAACATGATACAATGCACTGTGAACATAAACAAACAATGAACAATTGCATTTTTATTAAATAACCAACAATGACTAAAAAAATAAATAAAAAAATTGCTATAGCTAATGCATTAACTTATGTTTACAAATGAGGTCTTTATTGTAAAGTCTTACCTTATTTTGCTTGCCAGATACACATTTTGAAATAGTCTATCAAAGGTGTTGTTGACCGTCGGTGAGATTACATCACTTTCACCATGTTCAACACAATTTGTCACTTGTTTTTGCTGTCCTCATGTTTAGCATCAAAGTGTGTGTCATTTTGGACACAGGTACACAGATCCTGATCTTTATCTCCAGAGTTTCACTAAACAGGAGGGATTCATCACAGAGGTCAAAGTCATTAGCCTGACTGCTGAAACACACACCAGGAGTGTGAGCCAACACGGCATTCCCTACACCAAAGACACCAGAGGATCACGTACCAAAACACTCTGTCAACACTGCACATACACACACACACACACCCCTGCTGCTTCTTCATTCTCTCTAGATATTATATCTGCACTGTTTGTTAGTCTGAATTTAATCATCTTTCAGAAGTTTTCTCTGTAACATTTTAGACAAACATATTAGTTTATTTCATCTGCTATCGTTCTGCTTCTAAAACCCTTTGTCATGTACTAAAAAGGTTACACCACAGCATTACATTCACACAGTTTGAGTCTGATATTGCCCAATGAAGTGTTTCACTTCTATTTTATCAGAAAAGGGTGTGAAATATGATGTGCTGTTGATTTACATTTGGATTTCTCGTTATTATTTTTTTTCTCAAAATCGAACTGAATTGAGCTGAATAATGACATTATTGTCTTCTGTTGAGGTGCTTTAGTTAAAATTTTTAGTCATTTCATAATAGCATTTATTTTGCATAGAAGACGGTATAATTTAGAAAGTTATCTGGAAAGGATGTGTTTAATTAATTTACTATTATGCTCTTCCAGAACTCTTATGTTAATCCAGTAAAAGCCAGCAGAGGAACGGCTTGTTTTGATGAGCTTTGAGGCTTTCCATGTCAGCGAGAAGAAAGTGTGTCGCTCAGACTGTCAAAGCCGTGTTTTTTGCTAAAGCTTATCCACCAGGGCTGACCTTTGACCTTTCACCCGTGCCCTCCAGCCTGCGCACCTCCATCCACGCGTTAGGAAGATCGACTGTCAGGCGGAACCTTCCGGAACACTCCAGATCCTCGCTCGGATTGGCTAGAAGTGTTGCCAGTTGAGCCGGTGGAACTAGGAGGATCAAATGAAGGGAAAACTGAGGGATGGAATAAGCCTGAAGGAAAAGAGAAGACCCTAACTAGATTTATAGTGAAGCGCAAACAGAACCATAGGTTAAGGTGTTGTGGGTTAAGGTTGCTGAAGTGTTCTGAGTGGGTTTATTACATTGCTATACAGTTTGTGTTTTCTAGTCTCTAGACATTACTCGGGTTGAGTTGCACATCAAAGGTTCACTGTAAAAAAAGAATCACTGAATCTACTTAAGAAAAGCATGCAAACTTAACTGATTATGACAAATTTGTTGATTTTACTTAATTAGACTGTGTTATGTGAACTTTCAGCTGGATGTAATAGTTCAGCTAAATAACTTTAGTACTTAACAGTACTTAAGAGCATCCAGTGCGTTGGACTAAAAGCCTGCTCACACTGTTGCAATTATCTAGTGCAAAGAATCGTCACAAAAAACTGTGAATACAATTTTAGAGCGAATTTTAAATGGTTGTTAATAATTCTTTTTTTTTTTTTTTTTTTTTTACAGTTCTGAATAGAGGCGGTTTTCTTCTGCGTATGCGCAATGTGAACATATACAAGTGTTTGGATACGACCGTTTTTTTAATTTTTTTTTATTATTTATTATTTCCCCTATCCCATTATTAAACTCTTCTATAGAGAAGAACTGAACCGAGAACTGAACTGTGCTGGACGATGACATCATGGATTTCTCCAGAGCGGCTGTATAGTATATTTGTCACAACAAAAATGAACCATCACTGAACTTACTTAAGCTGGACTGTGGTGCTATTTTCTTCTAGAAACAAACTTTGTTTCATTATTTTCCTGTTATCGCTGTAAAGCTGCTTTGAAACAATCTGTATTGTACAAAGCGCTATATAAATAAAGGTGACTTGACTTGACTAGAGTGGTGCAGGTTATGACATCACTTTGTAAGCCAAAACGCGGAAGCGAATTAGCATTTTAGCATGTCCGGTTCCATCGTACCGAAGTCAATAGCTGTGTCCCAATTCAAGGGCTGCACCCTTCGAAGGACGCACCGAGACTTGTTAGTGGACGGTACAGCCGATCTCTCAGGTTTGATTAAAAATATATACATTTGTTTTTCTAAGAAAAAGTCTGAGTACAAAAGTCTGTATTTGGAACAACGTGAGGGTGAGTAAATGATGACAGAATATATATTTTTGGGTGAACTTTCCTTTTAAGTGGTTTAGACTCTAAGACAAGTTTTTTTTTTTTTTTGTCATTTGAACTGTCATTTTTAAGAGAACTAGGAAACCTGGTCTCTACTAAGAAACTTGTTTATAGAGTTTTGTGAATTCTCTGTTTCTGTATTTCAACACTGAAAATTGTAATTCCTCACTGCTTTTTGTGTCATAAAACGGACATTGATTTATTTTATTTATTTATTTATTTTTAATTTACTGAGTGCAGTATGTGCAATTTGTCTTACTGTGTTAAAATGTTGATTTGATAGCATGCCTTAAAATAATGACTTGAAGTAACATTGTTTCATGGAACAAATAAACGTCCTATTGTTGTGCCAACAATCAGTTGTCTGTCTTTGTATTAACAACTTAAAGTTTTGAGTACAGCTTACTTGACAAATTTAAGTCAATCTGTTTCTAAACATTTTTCTAGTAATGTGAACAAGCAGACTTGTTAAGAGAACTGTTTTGTTTCAGTTCTGAGCACTAAACTAAACTTAAATCTCTTAAGTTAGCTGAACTTTTCAAACTGAGTTACCAACACATTAGTTTTCTAGCATAAACATTACAAATACACAAGTTACCTATACAAAGTTGTAGTAAGTTTTATCAACTCAAAAATAATTTGCTAATCAATTTGAGGCAATCAGTTTCAACAGGTTTTCTAAGTAAATTCAACTTAGTACTATTTAGGGATTTTATTAGCCAATTAGCCTAAATGTGCATATAGTAAATAAGTGCTGCAGATCAGTGGAAAGGCACTGAAATGCCCTTCCGTTCCTATTAATGCTGATGTTAGAGGAAAAATTGCAGATACATTCAGGTCCATACTGTTTTTCACATCCATCCAACTTACAGGATCTGATGATGCATTTATACTCTCACTTCTTTTTTCTATATATAAATTAAGAAGATTTTGAGTTTCCTAAGACACTTATGATTCCTCTAGTAATAAAGCCAAGCAATTTCAGACAACAAGCACATCTCATCATTCAAAACTAGTGCCAGAGCAAGTATGTTACATTGTGACGACATTTTTATATCAGATACTAGTGACAGTCCCGTGGATTTTCCGTGTCAGCAAATATAGCATCTCAACTGAAAATTATGCTGATTCGCCGAAGTTCTCTCGAGGCGTTTTTCAGAAGAGCGCTGGCGCTTGGACACAAGGCCTTAGGATGATTTATAAGCTGTTTTCCAAAAAATGTCTCCACAAGGCCAACATTTACTGCTATTACTATCTTTGTGGGGATATTTTGTCCACATAATGTAGAGTTTACCAGGACACACACACAAAACATATTAAGACAAATATGTTTTAGTAGTTTTAGTCAATGCTAATGACCCTGTATCAGCCTGTCCTGTGTCGTGTGAAGGAGAAATGCAGTCGGGGCGAGCGAGGACCCAGACAGGCCCAGGCCTCTGCCAGCGTTATGCCACATATGCATGAAAAAAGAGCCGTTATCTTCAAAAGCCGTCGCCTGGTGACTCACAACACGGCCCGGGACTTCGCAGCTCCGCAGACATGCTGCATTCCACTGCTCATTCCACAGAGTACAATAACTTCCTGGAATTCTTCGAAGCCTGGCCGACGGAGCCAGGGCACTTCCTGTTGTCCTGCTGAAGCACTTCCTGCTCGATCAGGTTCTGTTACTATGGTAAAGAGCAAACACCTCCAGTGGCTTCAGGGTTCGGGCTTGAAGCAAACATCCAGTGCATGACATGTTGCCCCAGATTACATTAAACAGGATGATATTTCAGGATGCCACTGTTAGTGGATGTTTTCTAGAAGAGGACATTCCAGAATAAAGAGAATTAAGACTTCATTTAGTATACAGACCATCATCTTCTATAATACTAATTAATTTACATTGTATTTGATTTCAAAAAGGGTGACATACTCCAGATTTACACGTCAGTAAAAATTTCTGCTCACCAAGCCTGCATTTATTGGATTAAAAATACGATAAAAACAGCAAAAAATTATTGCAATTTTCTATTTTAAAGATATTTTTAAAATGTTATTTAACTATGTAGAATGTTCAGGATCATTACTCCAGTCTTCAGTGTCACATGATCCTTCAGAAATCATTATAATATGCTGATTTGATGCTCAAGAAACATTTCTGATTATTATCAATGTTGAAATCTGTTGTGCTGCTTTATATGTGGAAACAGTGATACAATTTTTCATGATTATTTGATCAAAAGAAAGTTCAAAATTCAGGATCATTTTAAACCCTCCCTGCAGGCTAAGGTTTAAACACACACACACACACACACAAACACACACACACACACACACACACACACACACACTCTCTCTCTCTCTCTCTCTCTCTCTCTTTCTCTCTCTCTCACACACACACAGTGATTGATAGCACTGGCGCACATCAGACTGTTGACAAATCACTGTGAAGTTTGCCTTGGGCTTCATTCTCTGTAGATCCTGTACGCCAGAGAAATTCACAGGAATGATTATGTAAATGTGTTTGTTTGATGTGCATTTATATGTGGTTTGCTAGTGCTTGCAAAAGCCACACGTATATATATGCATTTGGTGTGTGTGTGTGTGTGTGTGTGTGTGTGTGTGTGTGTGTGTGTGTGTGTGTGTGTGTGTGTGTGTGTGTGTGTGTGGACTGCACACAGTATGAACATGCACACTAGCTGATTTTGCGTTCCAGCCAAAGTTCTTACAGCATACGTCAAACTGTGCTAAAACATGTTCAGTGATTTGCATTTTGGAACTGAACTGCTCATCTCTCTGGTTCCTCAACACTACTTCATTAGAGTATAGAATCCATTCAAGCCTCCAAACACAAGATAATATTTCATGTAACTATGAATCGTTTCTACAGATCTTGCTTATCTTCTTGCACATTCCTGCAGATATTATGCAATGTTGGAGCTGAACTCGCGCCAGGATTTTGGAGACCCTCCTTCCGCTGGACTAAAGCCATCACTCCAAACCATGCTGATGGCCCACAAGATAACACTGTGCCACATGGAGAAAAACATCTTGGCGGTTCTCATTTGAGGTGCTTTCTGTATCACATCACACTTTATTTTTTTTCCGGGAAAGCAAACTATACAATTAAAGACAATCATCAATGTCCTGAAAACACATTTGAATCAGACAAAAATCTTAAGCAGCACAATACAAAGTTCTGTCATGAAACTATAGCATTCTCTATAGAGCACAGCTGATTGGTTGCTGCTGCATCAGTAGCCAATAAGCTTGCTGCTCAACCTTCAAATACTTCCCCAGCTCCACCTGTCTAGATCTGCTACGGGTAATCCATGTTAGTGGCACTTGTTGGTGCAAAATTTATTGCTGAAGTGGCAGGGTGATGTGGGCAAAGAGCCTGCTAAAAACCGGCTTTAACCGTCCTGAGATTATTTATTGGTCTTAGCTGGTCTGACGAACATATTAATAGTGATGGTATGTGATACATCTGATGTCAGTGTGGATGCAGGACAGCAAGTTCTGAGAGCGGCGCTGAAGTTTTAGTAAGCAGAGGTGAAATGTTTCAAGCCCTCATGAAAATAAAAGATGAAAAAGTCCCCAGACAGCCGTGGTGGAGCTTGGTTTCAGCAGATGATAATGGATTGGAAAACATCCTCTCCTTGTATTAGCTAACACAGTGTATGGTGAGCCATGAGGGACATGTTTCTACAACCATGCAGTAAACAAACTGGTAGAAATCTGACCTGCCATATAAAGATTACACCTGTTTGTTTATCTTTTCACACTTGGTTTATGCCTTGACATCTCAAGAACTTCTGTTTTGCACAATCAAATAATCTTTTTCTTTCTTTCTTTCTTTCTTTCTTTCTTTCTTTCTTTCTTTCTTTCTTTCTTTCTTTCTTTCTTTCTTTTTATTTAGTGTGAAGAGCTTAAAGCTTAGAGTTTAAAATTCTAAAGAACCTTTTGTGGATGTGAAAGTATAATTTATAATATATATTTATAATTATTATGACTGAGTTGTATATTCTATGGGTCACTGTGATTTTTCCAAGTAAGACATGTTCGGTCAACATATTTTGTTGATCCTGGAACAACATGTCTGAAAATTTAGTCCTAAGCCTACCTCTAAACCTAACTTATCCCTAAAACCAGAATAACACCGAAGCACCTAACCCTGGTCGTAAGCCTAATGCCCGGTACACATTGTACGATTTTGGGCTGTAGAAATTTTGCATGATCATCTCACAGTGTGTTTGCTGCTACGACCTACGCCTACTGACTAGCCAGTAACAATGCAACATGAAATGGCGTATTGATCAACGCGACATGGCGCTTAAATTACTTCCCTTAAGCTCCCAAGCCAAGTTGGCTACTTTTCCCTACCTATGACTGCGTCCATATTCTCCTAATTTGCTTCCTCTTTTTTTCAGCGCACATAAAAAACACAATTGCCAAAGTGCGATTTATCTTGCTGTATTTGTTTACCACTAGCGCATACTGATGATGTTTTATTCTTCTGTACTAACTTGTGTCGTATCCTACGATTCAATAGGTGTCATCATCGTACAGTCTACACGTACATGTCGTACCCAAGTTTATTAGATCTATGTTGTACAGTGGGATCTGTAATGATCTTGTAGGATTGCTGAAACCGTCTGTATAGCAGGCATTAACTTGACATAAACTGTAAACTTGTCCCTCAAATCTGATTGGTTGATTGGAATGTTGTTCCAGGATCAACAATGATGTTGATCCAGGAACATGTTCTACTTGGTGAAATCATGTTCACCATATTATATTTGTTTAAATTGTCAAAATAGCAACATTCAAACTTCTTTCTTTCTTTTGCACTTTCGCATTTCTTTTCTCCATCCTGTGTGAACCCTGTAAGCAGATTAGTGAATATGAGCTGCATTGCATGCTGGTATTTTTGATGAGCACATGAACACCCTGATTGACCCATTTGCCCAGTCCGGTGTGAACTGATTGGCAGCTCTCGTACGGTAATCCCATGTGGGTGTTCGTGACTTCACACTTTGTAAGAGTCGTCCCGCATACCGTCTGTATTGCTCTGTGCAATAACTGTGAACATTGCAGCTCACCATCCTGTCTTAATGGCGTGAGTCCAGGAATGAAGCGTGCAAAGAGATTGGCTTCCCTAATCCCCTATGCAACCAGACATGGGCTCAGCAAATATTTACACACCCCAGGGTCTGAGATGCAAAATGTAACCTTTGCCTCAGTTTCTGCCAAAAACGCAAAGTGACGTGTTCGTCTACGGTGTCACAGGAGGGTGTAAGGTCTGAAGATGATTCTAGGAATCTGGGCTCGCTTTCAAAACCACATCGCCACCCACTTCCAGTCAAAGCCGTTTGCGTCATTGTGACATGAAAACGAGGGCACGTTATTCACATGGATGTGCTGTTATAGATCATTCAGATTTACATGATGAGTTTTTAGTACTTGGCTCTGTTCTGTCTAGCTGTCGATCTTCTGACTGGCACGTGTTCGGCATACCAGGCTTGTTTTCATAGACACCATTGCCTCTACATGCCTTCAACAGAATCAGTCTAGGAGAAACATTATGCAAGATCTCTCTGACATTATCTACATTGAATATTTACACATTTTAATAATTTACTAGTTGGTAAAAACTAATAGTCCATCTTATAGAAGCTCTGTATAATTAGACAAATTTAGGGACATGTGCATCACATACAGTCTATGATGTTTATTAAAGTTTAACTGGACATGGCATCTTAATAAAGACTTTCATTTAAGGTGGCGTTTCGATTGCTGTAGCACGTATGGTGAAAGGATTTTTAACTTATTTAACAATCTGGCAACAATGGCACACCAATGCACAACATGCTCACAGCAAAATGCATTTAAAGAAAATGAATTTCTTTAATTTGGCATTCTTGAAGATCTTGAAGACTTTAAGTATTGATATGCTTGTTTTAATTGGCCAAATATCTATAATGAGGATGTCCTCCATTTTTTTTTAAACAATTTAAACAAAAATGGCAGAAATCTCAAGAATCTACATTAGGTCGCAATATATATGCAGATGTCAGACATGGGTCAAGCTCTAGCTGTCATAAATGAGCTGTGGTTTGTCTGGGGTCAGTCGAGTAGACAGCTGATCTTTTAAACTTGTATCAGTTTTTTTGGAAATATACTTAACATGCATAGAACATCACAATCACAGTCTGTTCTTTCTCTTATTTCAGGAAAAACTATTTTCAACAACATAACATCCCAAAAATACACACCAGATGAAGCCGGTATGAACTGTCACAAGCATCAAAGATGGAGTGAGTTTCTTTCCTGGGCAAATATGGATCACACAAACAGCTAAGAACAGAGCGCCAAACATGGGCGTCGGGCAGGGGTATTGTTATTCTGTCAGAGGAGAACACAGTGTTAGTCTGGTCAGACCCTTTGGTTTTCCAGCATTTACAGTAGGCATAAATTCTGAAAGGCCACTGATTTGAAGGGTGATTTCCTGTTATTTCTCATGCTGTGCTCCAGCAGTTTTGGAAGCGGTTTCATGGCTGTGACACTTACATAAAAGGTAGCACAGATTTATTGTGTTGACACAGATTTGTATATAGATAGATTGGAAATTAGTTAAATAAATATATTTAAAAATTGCATAGTTTATTTGATAGATGTCACGTGTTGTGTGTGTTTTGATTCACGTCTGTATGTCTAGTCTTCTGTCAGTGTGTTATTTGGTTCTGTCATCCTCAGTTTCCCCTGCCTGTTTGTCACCATAGTTACATATTGATTAAAGTTTGAGTTTAGGTGTGTCTAGTTAATTAGTCTCGTTAGTTCCTCTGTTTGCTGTGTATTTAAAACTTTGCAGTTTCTCACTATTCTTCAGTGATCTTGTGTCCTCATCAACCGTCTAAGTTCAATGCCAATACTCAAGAACGCAAGTACAGAGGACGCATGAAAGTGCACGGATGTGTTCCTGATATCGAGGATGCATTGAATGCAGACTTGAGAGAGCCGAACCATTAAAAGTCCCAGAAGACGCTTTGGGCACTTGACGTACGGAAGCCTGTAAGCTTAAACTTCTCGTTCTCGCCTAAGAGATTCCCGCTGCAAGCTCGTAATACGTGACAGCTTGTGAAAGTAAACATTTGTCCGTCTCTTTTGCTTAATTTTAATAAAGTGATGAAGACCTTAAGAAAGCGGCAGTATTTTTATTGGCATATTAAAAAGAACCTTAACATTGACAAAGCATAGGTAACACATAGGCTACTCATAAATACACGCAGTAAAATAATCGCTATTTGCTGAGATGGTCAGGTAAGCAGCAAGATCGCAGCACATCTCAATTCTCACAAAGATGCGTTCTGTGTCCTCGTGTCCTCCCGAGTTTGTTCTTTCAAGGTCGCCTGGTAATACTGGTCTCAACGAGAACGCAAGTCTGTTCTTTGTATTCTTGGAACTGTTCTTGGCCCCTGTGTGTCTTTCAGTTCATTGTCAGTTCTACGTTATGTTACGTTGGTTGTTCTGTTTGTCATCCTTGTTCCTGAGATTCTGTTTTGTAAAGATTTGAGTTTGTTCTTGTAATTAAAGTAAAGACAGCTGCACTTAGATCCTGCTTCATCTCTGCTTCAACCAGCGATAGAGTGATAGAGAGAGAGAGAGAGAGATAGAGAGTGATAGAGAGAGAGAGTGATAGAGAGAGAGAGTGATAGAGAGAGTGAGAGAGAGAGAGTGATAGATAGATTGAGAGAGATAGATCGCGAGTAGATAGATCGAGAGAGATGGATAGATAGATAGATAGATAGATAGATAGATAGATAGATAGATAGATAGATAGATAGATAGATAGATAGATAGATAGATAGATAGATAGATAGATAGATAGATAGAATGATTGACAGATAGATAGATAGATAGATAGATAGATAGATAGATAGATAGATAGATAGATAGATAGATAGATAGATAGATAGATAGAGAGTGATTGATAGATAGATAGAGTGATAGATATATAGATAGTGATAGATCTATAGAGTGATAGATCTATAGAGTGATAGATATATAGATAGATAGATAGTGATAGATAGATCTATAGAGTGATAGATCTATAGATAAATAGATAGACTGATAGTGATTGATAGAGTGATTGATAAATAGATAGAGTGATAGATATTTTGGGGCAGACAGACATCATATTGTAAACATTGTATAGTTTATAAAATTGTTAGACAGACAGACAGACATCATATTGTAAATATTTTATAGTTTATATGATAGATAGATAGATTAGATCAATCATCATTTACAGTTGTTTTGTGCATTTTATTGTGCAGTCCACCCAGTCTAAAATCTTGTTCCAGCACAACTGTCATTTTAACCACTCCTTAATGTTGTTCTTTTTAGAATGTGTTTGCTAACATGCCTAACGTGTGAAAAAGGAGGGCGTACAGAGAACGCAGATAAAGAGGTGGGCCAGAACTGTCCAAACTCACACAAACAAGCCCCGCCACACCCCTGTACAGGCATTGACCTTAATACCTGGCTTCTGTACTGGCACGCGTCCAACGCCTAAAGACAGGATGATTACTTGTGTGTCTGTATTTGTAATGATTAATCTATATTTGTGATGATGGTAAGGCCATGCACTCTGGAAGGCAGGTCTGGGCGATATTTCTGTTTTGTTTATACCAGGCGCATTACAGATGCTCCATTAGCTTCGCTGAAATCGGTTTTCACTCTCAACATCTTTGCGTTTTTATGAGACAGAGTGTGGCCGTAGTTCAGCCTGGTCACGATGAGAGGATTATGTAAGGCATGACTGGAAGGCATGACCCTTTGCTCTCTTTTCCCATTCAGATCATCATAACTGATAACTATTATTGTGGCTTTCCAAATATTTGCTATAATTTCCATAACATTTCATCTTGGCCAACTAACATATCAAATCAGTGCGTGCTTCTAGGAAAACAAGAAAAAATATTGGATTTTGCATTAATTCGGAAAATACTGCGTTCATTATTGTGTAAAGGGCCTTGAAGCAGTAGACCTGCTTAAATTGTTCATTATTGGGTGTACTATCCCTGTAATGGTTCTCTCTGTTGCTCAAGATTGTAATAGAGTGCATTATTGCCCATCCACTTTTTCCAATGGCATTGGTTCCAGTCGTATGTTTTCCATTAATTTTTCCCATAGGGATTTTAACAAAGTCTTCGTTAAAGTGTTATAAGCAGGAACCAAGCCAACTAGCTACGAGGTGAATCACAACATTACAAACTTTGATTTGAAGCCAAAAATTATTTGAAAATTAGACAGAAAAGCAAAGGTACAAGACTGTGTACTTAACGGCTTTAGTGAGGAAAAGAACTACAATCCATGAAGCATTGAGAACAGCATATTCGAATTAAAAACGAGGAAGAAATACAGTATAAAACTACTTCAAGTTGTTGATTTTATATATATATACTGTACATATTTTAAGTTTATTGCAAACTATATATACAGATATTTAAGCATGTTGAGAGCATAGGGAAATCGACTTGATTGAGTCATTTGTGGCGTTCCCTGCAGAATCTTTTTGGTGTTTTCGTGACTCTCTGATTGGTGGAATTTACAGCATCATGGGTAAAGTAGTTTTTTTGGCACAAATTCTGTCAAACAATTATTTAAAAAATAAGTTGAATTAATGCAAGCAGGTGGCTTCAACAAAAGTATTTATCATTGATTAACAACCTCAGAGCTCACATTAGGTCTGTATTTCAAAGGTTTATAAGTTATTGTTAAAAATCAATTTCCCTATGGAGAAAGTGAATGAGTGTTTACTTCCGGAACATGACTGTTGCACTCTATATAACTGACGTGGTTTGTGTTGCACGATAACATAATCAAGTAGCGACTTCACACTGTTTTAAAAAACACTTAAATTCCATCAATTAGTGTAACGAGCCGGTCTATAAATCAGCATTCCAGGCTGTATTGACAATGTTCATGCTATCTGATACATCTCGAGTTGTTTTTATAGGAATTATGAGTTCTCACATGGTTGAACAGACATAACAGTCTGAGTAAACTATGGAGTGTTTCTCAAATGAGTTTTCCATTACACTGGAAACTACCAGCACTCGCCCAGGCTTTTGTGCGGTTGCTCTGCTTGTCAAAAGAAACACATTTCATGTGACACATCCTTATGGTTAATGGCATTCCAGTGTCAGTTTAACGTGTGCTGGGATGCCTGAGGGCTGTTATCGGCTTGTTTGTATCACTTTCCATCAGTTCTCCACCTTTTATTTGAAGTCGGACCATGTTTGTTTTATTACCTGCATCTTTGGCATTCCAGTCACCATTCTGTTGTTATTATTACAGTAACGGTGTGTTCTGGGCTTCATTCAGCGCGGCTCTTATCTGCACCGCTGCAGAGGCTGGTTAGTGGTTCCTGTTATTGCGGTTTCATGTCACGGGGGCCGATCCGTGCACCCGCTTGGCTGTGCAACGATCCACCAGCTTTTTCACCGTCAAACAATTCAGATTGTGTACAAAGAATTTAGATTGTTTGTTATTACAATGCCAGCCCATGGTAGGCCCAGCGCGCGTTGTTTTGACTTTCAAGAACAATCGCATTTGCAATAATAGGAGAACCTGTCCTCTCCGCACTGTGCTGGTCTTCCCGGATTGCTGGAAAACTTGAACAGGGTCCAGTGTGTTTTTCCTGTTGCTGGAGAGTTTATATTGTGTTGAGAGGCAGGCCCATATGCTGTTCATATTAATTAGGGATTTTGTTTTTATCATCAAAATTTTAAAAAAAAGCACATGACATTTTGTGGAAAGAATTGTGTGAGTTTACCAAAACATGTCCCAGTTATACTTTATCCCAAAAGAAATATAATTCAAATTGTGTTATGAAAAATAATACAATTTGGAACCATTAAGATGACAGTTATACAGTTCCAGTCGTATGTTTTTCGTTCATTTTTCCCATAGGGATTTTAACAAAGTCTTTGTTAAAGTGTTATAAGCCATGAACCAAGCCAACTAGCTACGAGGTGAATCACAACATTACAGACTTTGATTTGAAGCTAAAAAATGTGAAAATCAGACAAAAAGGCAAAGATATAGACTGTGTACTTAACGGCTTTAGTGAGGGAAAGAACTACAATCCCATGAAGCATTGAGATTTATATGGTAATGAGAATGTGGAGGGAAAATGTACTTAATTGTCATGAACATTTGAATGCAAAAAAAAAATAATTCTTAATCGACCAATAAATAGGCTGTATTTTTCATTTTGCAAAAATATCTAGTTTAGTCATGAAACTCTAGAGCGTAGGGCTGATAGGTCCTTTGCATGCAATCTGCAAGCAATCACATCATTACCACATAGTACAAGCTGATTGGCCTCTTCTGATCCAATGAGCCAGAGGTTGCTTGCTCAACATTTAAATAGTCTGGTTCATTGTTTGCTGTAATCTAGTCATGCAGCATGCTATCAGAGTTCCTCTGAAACCCTCCACCTCCCCCAGCTCCACCTGCCTAGATTTGCTACAGGGATTTATGTGTGTCTAATTATGCAGCAGCAGCATATCTTACATGCTCACAGCTAGGGGTGGGTGATATGACCAAAATATAATGTCATGATATGAGTAATTTTATTTCACGATAACGATATAGTCCACAAATTATAGTTGTTTTTTCCTTAAATAAGCCTTTTATTATATATATTTTTTATGCCATTCAAATTTCATAATTCTTATTACCATTTTCAATATAATTTAAAAAAACTAATACTAGCCTACAAAACTCTCAAGCTTACTAAAGAATGCAAACTACAATAAACAAAGACACAACAAATAGACCTACCTGAAAAACTTCAAGCATTAGACATGAGAGGTACTACTATAAGTAATCAAATGTATAAAAAACAAAGCATAAATAATACATTAACATTGTCATATTCAATAACATGCTGAAACTATTCCGAGAGTTGTCATGATTGAAATATATATTTTTTATTAATTTTGGTGCATAACCTGGGCATATTTTTGTGTGATGCATCCATTTATAATTACATTTGCTCCAGATAATATTTATTCGTTCTGCATCTTGTAACTAAGCTTTGTGAAATCAATTACATAAGTGCTGGTGAATGACTTAACAAGGAAAAACGACCAAATACTAGTTGAAAGGAAGTTAAAACATCATTTACATTGTTTTAAAGATCTTTTTTGACTCTCCATCCTTCGTATGATTCAGTGGATCAAAGCAAGGGTTAATGGTAAGAAGGCAGAGGAGCAAAACAGGAAGTTGCCCCCCTTGTTTTAGTTAAAGGGTCACAAGTGTTCAGTATTTTTCTTCTGTGAATCCATGTTATGGTGTGACTACGCTCAGGTCAGGCTGAGCTCGCAGAGCACAGTATTGGCATTCCTTCATCGGTCGAGACATGATGAACACTATCCCAGTGGTGTTGTTTCTGTCACAGGGCTGAACAGACTAAATAAGGGTCCCTCGGTCGAGCCTGCAGCCTTTGCTAATGTCACCCACATTACTGGGTCGGGTTTCAGGTCAACGCGGTAAAGCCGGTTTCTTTCCCACATTTCTGATTAAGTTAATCTGAACAAATGGTTATCAGCGTGGTTATGGATCAGGACGTTTGCTTGTTGACTCAAAAACGGAGTGCATTCTTCAGACAAGGATGCTTCTTATCGTCTGCGACACGCACAAACTAGTGATACGCTCACATTTGTTGAAACTTGTGAAATGTTTTTCATTACTTGGTATGACAAACTTTATCGCTCCCTTTTCTGAGTTTGGTCTTCCCGGCCCGCATCTTTAGAAATAATTTTTAACTGCCAGGATTTTTATATTTATTTTTATTTTATTATTTACAATTATTTTTAATAGATTTCTATAATTGATTTCAGCAACATTTCTAGTTCCCTGCCCCCATGTTTAGAATGCTGATTCTTGGTGGATTATTGACTATATATTATATTATATTATATTATATTATATTATATTATATTATATTATATTATATTATATATTAATACATTTTAGTTCACTTTTGTGCAATAACAAATTGAACAGAACCAGTTGACAGGCTCTAAATTTAAACCTTCAATTTCATAACAAATCTCGTCTGGCCGTTCATGTGAATACAGCCCCTATATTTAAACCTCAGGCACTGACATTTAACTGGCCCTTTCTTATTTTTGGCTCCTTATCAAGTCTCATTGTTGCAGGAGATGCACGGCACGATATTAACGCATTTTAATGTTTCCTATGATTGTGTGAGCAACTCCATTTGTTGAAGCAACTGCAGAAGTTTCAAGGACACCAGAAGGAAATGTGGCTCATTTGAGTTTGTCATTAACGAATGATTGGGGAGATCTTGATCAACTCAATTTTCTTCAGCATGTGTTGCATGTTTTGTGACATTTAAATAAAGAAAAAAAAAATTTGATTGTGATAGTGATTATTTATTTTTGTTATAAATTTATTTTTATTTTATTTATCCAGGTTTATGTGCTTGTTTGTTTGGCTGCACAATTTGTGATTATATATCAGTATGACTATATAATAATAATAATGATAATACTTTTATTTTACAGTATAACAGCAAAATTACAATAATAATATTTATGACTACCGGTATATTAATTACTTTTATTTATCAAGGAGCCATTAAAGCTTTTCTTTTGTTGACAGCCAGTTTACAAGCACTTCTCTTTGCAAATTTATGAAGTTGATTGGCAGTTGTTGCGTTTCCAAGTGCATGTTTAAGTGGTCCAAAGTACTTTTGCATTAAGGATGCGTTTACACGACAACGATGTACTAAAAACCGAAAGTTTTTTTCCTTTGTGTTTTTCGCTTGCAGACGACAATGTTGTCAAAACAATCCCCGTTCACAGGGATCCACGAAAACGGCTAAAAACGCTGTATTATTCATGCCAGGCCAGTAGTTGGCGATGTCACTTTGTAAAGAAACACTAATCGCCTATAATACGCATGTACATGATGTCAACGTTTTCACAAATTTGCGTTCTTGTAGTTTACACGGAGACGATAAATGTATAATTTTCAAAAGCATGCACTTTAAATCCCGTTTTCAAAAGTTTGCATTTTCAGGCCCCCAAAACACCATTGTCGTGTAAATGAACTGCCAAAAAGACATTGAAAACAGTGTCGGCCCCAGTGTGAACCGAGCTGCGGAAAACACTGGATCATTATCTGCACGTGTAAATGAACACAGAGCTACACTTTACTCTGAAACATGCAGTGCATATGGAATATATACAGTATCACATCACATAAATTTCACATCACATATGTGTGATATTAATCATGCAGTCATGTCATTTACCCACCCTTCTTTTTTCTATGGACAATGTAGCATGGAGTATTTTAGGATACTATTAAAGTGCTTTTTGTCATTTTCTACATTACTTTTGTAATACGGAAAAGTGCAATGTGGACTTTGTGCTCCACAGAAGAAATGAAGTCATCCGGGTTTGGAACGACATGAGGGTAAGTAAAGAATGACTTTTATTTTATCCCTTTAGCAACTTTGAGTTGGTTTTGGCAGCGGCACTATCTAAACAAAAGCCACGAGGTTAAATCCCAGTGTCTCTCTAATCCACGGACTCATGTCGGTATGTTTATGTGTAGATGTTGTCACTCATGTTCAATAGATCTGACCTCTGACCTCTGAGAAGTACTTCCAGGTGGCGGCTCTCCAGAGTGGCTCTTCCTGTCAGGGCATTGAGACCCCCTGCGGTCAGCCAACACATCTCAATCTATAAATATCACATTACGCTCCCCACCCAAATATTCTCTCTGATCCTTCATATGTCCCAGATTCCTCAAAGAAGTATACACAAACACCAGACATGAGTGATGCATGCTATCTGTTACTCCAGAACAAAACAAGATGTGTAATGAGAGGATTGTTCTGTTGGTGCCGTCATCATGTGTGTGATAAAAAAAAAAATGCTAGTAGACTCTCGGTTTTGACAATGCAAAATTACTGCTATAATGCAAGTGTTTTGATTTTATTTTTATGTAGGTGCTCAGTATTTTCAAGCCCACTGATTCTAGCATTCCATGTGTAAATTGAGATCCAGATGTTGAGATCTTGACATTGTAGCATTATCTTGTGCCAATATTTTCACAACACATACACTCCGTCAACCATAAATAGATACATGCACTTGTACACACAGTACAGTATGTTTGAACTTTCTGAGATTGCCTTGCAACAGTATGATATCAGAAGCTTCACATGTGTTCGTGGAATGTGTTCTTGTTCTCCGGGCTGATTCTCCACCTCAGCGCCCCTGGAATGCTCTTGTGTGAACTGTGAGGTCACCGTGCATGAATGGAATGTTTCTCGCCAGAAAATTCTTTGCAGGTGCCCCTCGGCACCCAGACTGTACTTGTAACGCTCCCTGCGGGGACTGCAGTGTCTCAGTTTCCACACAATTTGGAATTAGGGCGAAAAATGCATTCTTCCCTCAGTACAGACAGACTCCAATTAGAAGGAGCCTTTGCAGTCTGATGTCATTGGAGAACATTTTTTATGTTCCAAAAACAACTTTTTATTCTCTAGTTCTTTTTCTACATTCACACAGCAACACAATACAGTTGTCAGTGCTGTGTTTGAGTTCTTAATACTGTAATGTTCACTCACAGTTATTTACGGGAGTGACAAACGCGTTCTATAACCAAACTCACAAATTTTCAGGCCTCACAACCGCATTCTGGGAAAACCTGCGCTGTGTGAATGCAACCGGACTGGATAACTAGTTGTCTGTCACATCATACAGTGCGAGAGAGCCGCTCTGCGCTGCACAAATGTGTGTCTACCGTGTTGTTGCGGGTTTTCATTTGTGGGTTCACTTTTGGTAATTTACAGCGACAGAGATGTTAGCTGTGTGTCATCTGATTCTGAAGGTTTTAGAGGTTTTGTGTTCTACACGTGACTCAAATACTCCTCTCTCCACCCAGATATAAAAGCTGCTGTCGGTTAATGAAGATCTGACAGATGAACTCGCTGCTTGATTGGACTCTTCTCTTCTCATTGGAGGCTTTTCAGTTTTATAGACGTCGCCATCTTTGATATTTCTTTGATCACTGTCAGTCACATTCATACAGACAGTATGTGTACAGCAGCTTCTTGATAAAAAGAGGCTTCTATGATGAAACTGAAGTGTTGCAAAGAAATAGGGGCAAGCTAGCGCAAGTTCTACCGGGAATACGCTAATATCCCGTCATTCATTAACCACAGTTCTAGCCAATCACTACTTGACATATTGAGTATTTAAGCCTGGTTAACACCCATTACTATGTTACGTTCACCCCCATCCTCCCCACCACCACCAGGTCGGTCTCTGTCCATCCATCGGGGGTAGGCTCCACCCCTGCCTTCATCTTCAGGCAGGAACTGCAAGTGTCTTCTACCCTATGGATTTGGATTACGGACGGGGTCTACGCCAAAGAACTTTAACGTTTCATTTGCATACAAACCGTTAAATAAATCGTATTCATACTTTCTCTTGCCTCCTGAGTCTTTCTGGTAGAACCAATGAGAATATATATTTACAGTTAGAGTGTTGTGTCCAGGGCTTGCTCACCAGCCACTGTGGCTAGTGGTTTTCCAAAATTACTTGCCACTCAGCATTTTCACTGGCCACTGACATCCATACCATGAGGAAAAACTGCCATATAGATATTTTTAATATTAGCTCATAATTTGGCAACAGGTATATTAGGCTGCTGTCACTTTAAGACCTGACGCGCGGATCCATTATACTGTTACACATGCGTTTTCTTTCTCAATTGTTTATGTTCACTTAAAACATAACTGATTGTGTTTAAGTGAATACTTTTTTAAATACATAATTTTGACATTATTTTGTGTGTATTTAACTGTTTAAGCACAATAATCAGCGAAAAATAACTCTCAATTTAGTACTGAGAGACGGCTTTATGTGCCGCACTTTGGGTGTGAACATAAAATCTGAGGGAATTAGTAAAATTATGCACAATATGTGCAATCCCATGCTGAAATTCAAGCCCTGTAACACCAACAATATTCATCCGGAGCAAATGCAACGAGTGAGTGAGTGGAGGCGGGTTTGTGTGTCACTCGCTGTCAGAGAGTTGAGAGAGAGAGAGAAAGCACAGCTGGTATTGTTACCTATTCTGCGGAGAATTGGAAGTGTTTCAGATATTTCAGTATCTATACATCTCAAAATCTATATTTTTGACAACACTACATTGCACATAGTTTATTATTTCAGATGCCTTTTTAAAAATAGAAAAATGCATATATTATACATACCATTCAACCCGCCAAAGTGGCTAGAAGGAGTGAATATGTTACATGCCACTGCTGAAATCCACCCGCATTTGGCGGGTTGGCAGGTGTTAATGTCAAGCCCTGGTTGTGTCTGTTCTAACATCACCTCTCATTACTCATTGCTGGATTTGTCTCTATTGCTCCATCTCTCAATATTTTCCACACATGTAGAGTGTGTTTGATGGCTACCATTCCCACTGTACAGAGATTCCATACTCAGAACTTTACATTCCAACTCTGAACTTTACATTCCTAATTTAAAGAGAGTCATTCGTCATCCTGTCTTGAGGTCTTGCTCTACCGCACGCTGAACAGAGTAAAAATGTGTTAAAAATATATGTGCATTGACATCAATCACCAATAGCTATTTCAAGCACTTGAGTCTTAATTACTGATAGCACAGATTCATCTACAGGCTGGCCCACACTAAAATATTTTTTTAAATCTTATCAGAGTTGAGAGACAGATTTAACGGTGATCATAGATTTCATAGTTTTGTTCCAATAGTGTGTGGAGTGTTGCGATGCGATCAAGACAGCACACCACACACTAACAGATTCCATTCACAAAACAACCAGAGTCCCGACTGTGAACAAGGGAAATCTCGCAAAATCTCTTGCGTTCAAACATGACTTTAGAGTAAACAAATATGGCGGACGACGGGCATTTATAATGTTACAAAATAAAGTTTCAAATAAATGCTGTTCTTTTGAACCTTCTATTCATAAAAATATCCTGGAAAATTTTTTTATTGTTTCCACAAAAATATGAAGCAACTGATTTCAACATCGAAAGTTTCTGGAGCATCAAATCAGCATATCTTCGCCTTCCTAAAATAATTGGCCAAGTCTTTTTTTTTTTAGGTTTCTCAGAAAACACAAAAAAACTGAACCAGTAATTGAAAAATGACATAGGCAATTATTTTAGGAAGGTGACGATATTAAAATGATTTCTGAAGGATCATGTGACACTGAAGACTGGAGTAATGATGCTAAAAATTAAGCTTTGATCGCAGGAATAAATTGCATTTCAAAATATTTTCAAATAGAAAACAGTTACTTTAAAATGTAATAATATCTCACAATGTTAGTGTTTTTACTGTATTTATCATTAAATAAATGGTTAACATAAGAGACTTATTTTAAAAAACATTAAAAAAATCTTACCAATCCCAAACTTTTGAATGCTATTAATGATATTTTAACACTAGACTTGATTGGAATCAGC
Organism: Abramis brama; assembly: GCF_963993115.1. Classification (NCBI taxonomy): domain Eukaryota; kingdom Metazoa; phylum Chordata; class Actinopteri; order Cypriniformes; family Leuciscidae; genus Abramis; species Abramis brama. Next base: position 6,942,772 of record NC_139974.1, read on the forward strand.
TGTTTTAGTCAAGTCTCTCATGGCCTGACTAACTATACCTATTATTTAATGTGTCTTGTTAAGAAGAGGTGTGCTGTTACTTTTCTAAATGATTTGACTGACAATCTTGTAGAAATGTTTCTTTACACCAGCAAGAACCACTCATACTATGTCCAACATGTGAAAGTTCACTTTGTACTTCCATCACACACATCAATTATGTTCACAGACAACTCGTGTAAAAACAAAACAAAAAAAAACACCAGTATCAAATCTGAGTTTGTGTATAGAGCTAGCTGTGGCCCAGCATGTGTCCTGTTCTTGCAGTGCTAATGGATGTGTTTATTAGGAGTTAGTGGGGGTCGGTCAAGCAGAGTGACTTCAGCTCACACCCCTCCAGTCCGGAGGTCACAGACGCCTGCCGTGTCTCTCCCATCAGTCTGCGGATTAACCGGCTAAAAGAGCCGCCTGTCAGCGTGTGTGTGTGTGTGTGAGCTGTTAAGCGTGTTTGGGGTTCCTCCCTGATCCGTGTTAGCGCGCTCTCAGTGTCACGGGAGGCTTCTTTGCGTGAGATGAAGCGTGAGGCCCCTGTTCAGAACGAAAGCTGGTTCATACCAGCAAAAAGAGCAGTATATTGGCAGTTACAGCACATGAGCCTTCTGGGGTTTGGAGTGTGACATAATATGCCGTGCACTGGAGTGCAACACTGTCACGACATCTGAGATTGTGTTTGATACTAAACACTTGGCTCTTTTATTTTCTACACAGAGAGAAATGCTTAAAGGGATGGTTGATTATGATTTCACTTTTTCAACTTTAGTTAGTGTGTAATGTTGCTGTTTGAGCATAAACAACATCTGCAAAGTTACGACGTTCAAAGCAAAGGGAGATTTTCTTTTAAAGAAATTGCTTTTTAAGGACTACAACAAACGGCTGGTAAGGACTACACAACATTCTTACCCTAAAATTTACATAAACCCCGCCCCCGGGAACGCAATTTATAGATTATCATGACAGAATATGCTAATCAATGATTAGAAGATAGTTAACTCCACATCAGCTATTTAAACAAACAAAAAGTTTTTGAAATTTTCAAGACACAAGCTGTTGTAGCTCCGCCCCCCGTGCTGGGAGCAGCTGCTCATTTACATTTAAAGGGACAGACACAAAAACGGTGCATTTTTGCTCACCCTTAAAAAGTGACAATTTTAACATGCTATACAAAAATATCTGTGGGGTATTTTGAGCTAAAACTTCACATACACACTCTGGGGACATCAGAGACTTATTTTACATCTTGTGAAAAGAGCATTATACCACCCCTTTAAATATATTTTAACCCACATAAAAAGTGCAAAAGTTTGAGGTCTATAAGATCAAGGCTGCATTTATTTGATCAAAAATACATTAATGTTGTCATCAGTGCCACATGATCCTACAGAAATCATTCTAATATGCTGATTTTCTGCTCAAGAAATATTTATTATTATTAATGTTGAAAGCAGTTGTGCCGTTTCATATTTTGTTCTTGTTTTTCTGAATTTGTTGATAACTAGAAAGTTTGAAAGAACAGCATTTATTTGGAATACAATTTTTTTTTTATTATAAATGTTTACTGCCATTTTTTATTACAGTAGTCAACATTTGAAGTTGATCAAAACCTTTTGAACAATACCCGTTCTTGTTTTAGGACAACTTTTATGAACTTTTTTGATCCACTTCAAATGTTGACTACTGTAATTTAATACATCCTTGCTGAATAAAAGCATTCATTTCTATATATAAAAAAACTAACTTTTGAACAGAAATATCTTTTTTGATGAACAAAACATTAGCAGCTCCCTCCATCTCCGGGTCACCCGGGTTGTGTCGCCTTCCTGCGGGTGGCTCGACGTTGCGGACTGGATGTTGGCTGCTGATTGGGCCCAAGTGGAGCGGATGTATACGCCACAGGGGGATGCCCTCAACGTGGGTCTGGTGGCAGCAGCATCCCTCCAGGTCAAGATGTGCTTGATTGCCTCTGTCTGCTTCTGTACTGCCAAGAACTGCTGGGCAAAGTCCTCAACAATGTCGCCGAAGAGGCTGGCCTGGGAGATGGGGGTGTCGAGAAAGCAGATTTTATCCATTTCCTTCATCTCAGCCAGGTTTTTCCAGATATGGCATTCCTGGAACACCAAGGTGAACATCTTCTGGCTGAGGTCCATCGTCGTACACAGTTCCTGCATCAACCCCGGATCAGAACTACCCTCTTTGAGTGCTTTGGCCTGATGTACTTGCAGGACGGCCATAGCGTGCAAGGTAGAGACAGCCTGTCCAGTGGCACTTTAAGCCTTGGTTGCGAGTATAACCGAGAACTTAGCCCTTGAATGGGTGGTGCAGGTGATTCTGCCAGGTGGCAACATTTTGCAGGCATTAATGCACCAAAATTGCACGCTCCACCTGAGGAATCACCGCGTAACCCTTGGCTGCCCCACCATCAAGGGTAGTGAGAGCAGAGAAAACAGCAAAGCCGCTTTGGGCAGTAAAAGGTGCCTTCCACGACTGCGTGATCTCCTCATGCACCTCCGGGAAGAAAGAAAACGGGGCAGGATGATGCTGTGTAGCACGCCCCACGCTGAGATATCAATCGTCCAACTGCGGACGTTTGGGACAGGGTGGAGGGTTCCACTCAAGCCTGACGCTTGCGGTGGCCCGGGAAAGAAAGGCCGTCACCTCTGGGTCAGACTCAACCTGCTGAGTCTTCAATCCTGGAGTAATCAAGCCCGACATCCGGTCCTCTGCGGGAGCCCCAAATGAGATGCTGGGTCCCTCATGAGAAGGACCTGCAGCCTCATCAAGAAACTCCACAGCCTGTGGATGATGGATGAACTCCACAGCCACTACGATGTCTGAGTAGTGTGAGGCCCATGGGGACTGGCCCCATGATAGAGCTACCACTATAATCCTCAAATCACCCTGTGTATTCACTGAACGGGAAATAGCAGAGGGGTCTCCACCTTTTTCAAGGTATTGGAGTCTCGTCCTTAATATCGCGATGGTCATGTTCCCACAGTGAGAGCATGATACATCAATGAATGCTGCCTCAGCGTGCTTACGGCTCAGACACGGTGGCTGTCAGACGAGGCCAGGAAAGGACCGCATCCAGAAACACACAGGTGGAATGCCATCTTGAAAAAGATGCAATGTCACCCTTGCTTGCTCTTTTAGGGAAATTGCTCTTGTGTTTGTTGAAGCACCCAGGGGCATGATCACTGCACTTAAATGTCCATTGGCTTGTTTTCCCAGACAGCAACATAGTGTCTGCCCAGATCCGGCCCACATCTGGTACGTGTGGAATCCATGTGTACCAGATGTGGGCCGGATCTGGGCAGATGTGTTGCAACTATGTTGCTGTCTGGGTTGTTACCACTTGAAGGTGATTGGGCTACCAAATGATATCGCACAACGTCAGTCTTTTCGAACGTTGAACGTGACTGACTGATAGAGAAACAAGCTTTCATAGTTGACTCATTAAACATTTACACAGAGAAAATATTTTAGCATCAGCCTTTAAGGTCAATACGAATTTAAAATTAACTTTAATCCAAGTTATCTAATTGTGTAGGATTCTTTGTTGCTGAAAGTTTTTTTTTTTTTTTTTTTTTTTTACTATAGTCAAAATATTACTCCATCCCAGGTATGAGGCAAATGACTTCATATTTACTCAAGCATGTATTTGTTCCTTGGAAAGGAGTTCCTCCATGCACTGGGTGTCCGGTTGGCCGTGTGTAGCTGTTATCCTGGGTTTAGAAATAAAATGCACTGCACACTAGAATCACAGAGAGAGATACACCAACATAAGATTCACTTGGAAAATGTAGATAAGGTTGTTTACGATCTTTTTACATGAGGACATTCATCCTTATCATCCAGCCAATGAGCGTCAATGCACAAGATTGCCATGTTATGTAGAGTTTTTCCGCATGATTCCTCAGAATAAACAATTGCTATACTTGGGCCAAAAGAATGTATGAAGGTTTAGTAGTAAACACTTCTGAATAAGATCGTAATCTGGGTCGCTTACAGTAAGCTCTCCTGTGATAATGCGCATGATTCATCAAGTATGCTATTATTGCAGCCGGCAGCGAAAGTTTTCTATGGTATCTACAAACAAAGGGTGTCAACACAGCGGTTGGCAACGCATGCCCACAGATGCTGTGAAACGGCAGGTGAATTGAATAAAGCCACACCTTCGTGAAAAGAAAGAAACTGAATATGTGAGACTGATATATTCATTGTACAGTAGATACATGTCTGAAAATATTTACTTTTTGGAGGCGTCTAAGAATACTTATACAAGGTGAATTAATGTCTGTGAGGAAACTTTGTGCAGAAATTGAAATTGCAAATGGCAAAACACTTCAGTGGCAAAACAAGTGAGTCAGTGCTTTGGAAATGTTGAATGTGAGCCACTGTGGTTTCAGTTCATGCGCTATGACTGTGTCCATATCAAAACAATAATAAATAAGATAAGTAGATTCTTATCTTGTGCCAGGATTGTACTTTATTCAGGTTTGAGAATGCTTTTTAAATTCCATTTCAAGAATTCAAATTTGAATTTAAGGATAAAATTAGTGTAGTTTTTAATAATACATATTTATTTATTTTATTACTGTATCATACAAATTATGGGGTAGTTTTAGGATTATTAGATGTCAGTGTTTAAGTGTAACGAATATGTTCTTTCTGTCTGCACCTGTTCTTGTTAGTCCTAATTAGTTTAATCTTTCTCCACCTGTGCCTGTTTAGTTTCCTCATTCACCTTGTGCATTTATACTCCCTGTTCTGTTCAGTCCCTTGTCAGTTCTCGTTTATGTCAGTTGTGGTTGTGTCTGTGTCCAGGAGTGGACCTGGACCTGGACCTGGACCTGGACCTAATAGACCTGTGGTCCGCGGATCCAAATCCCTCTCAAGTCCCCACCCTCGAGTCTTCATCCTCCTCACCGCCACCTCGTCCTGTCAGCCCATTGTCCTCACCTCGACCCACCACTCCTTCATCGCCTCCGCGGTCCGTCTGCCCGGAAGCTCCGCTCAGCGGCAGCCACGGACCCCGGCTCCTCCACCACTCACCATGGTTCCGCCTCCGCTGATCGGTCCCAGGGTTCTGTCCGCCCCGTCTGTCTGGACTCCTCTTTGGTTCCTCCGCCTTCTCGAGTGGAACGTAATGTAGCGATTACGTTCTTTCTGTCTGCACCTCTTTTTGTTAGTCTTAATTAGTTTAATCTTCCTCCACCTGTGCCTGTTTAGTTCCCTCATTTGTATTTATACTCCCTGTTCTGTTCAGTCCTTTATCGGTTCTCGTTTATGTCAGTTGTGGTTGTGTCTGTCCTGCTTGAACTTAAAGCAGGGCTCAGTAGTTTCGGGATTTCTTCGCTGTATTCTCGCTTTTTGCTCGCAGGTTTCTCTCTAGAGCTCCACCCACAGCTTCGGAATAGATATTTGACAACACTGTTGTAAAAACTCGTTGGCGATTCTCAGACACCAGAGGCTAGTAGATCAACGACATCAAAGCAGATGGGACATTCTTTAAAACGTCTTCTTCATTCGGGTTCGAACAGCGTGAGGGAGCGCAATAATGACAGCATTTTAGCAGATTTCTTTTGGCCGTAAAGCAATTGTTTACATCGCGAGACCTGATAACACGCGAGACTTCCTGACGCGGCGGCCAGCGACCCGCCGGCTCAAAGTTGCAAGTGCGGATTTTCCGCTCATGGGCACCAGGGGGGTGCGAAACGACCACCATTCAACCCGAAATAAGTAATATAACCATTCCAATGACTCCGAAGCTGTTCAGTTAAGGTAAAAAAGTTACTTAGATCACCTTTAAAGTAAAGTTTGTGTTTACCCTGATCTACGTCTCGTGCCTTCACTACCACCACAACGTTACATTAAGATGTTTGCACATATAGAATGTTTTATTTGTTATATTGTTTTCATTAATACATGCACTTGGATGGCTGTACTGTACTGTACAATATATTGCATAATCAATAGAATCAAATCAAACTGTGATGTAAATAAGTTATGAATATATATGTATATATTAAATTTTGTATAATTTTATTCACCAAGGACACATTAAATTGATAAGAAGTGACAGTAAAGACATTTATTTATTTATTTATTACGAAAAATTTCTATTTGAAATAAATGCTGTTCTTTTAAACTTTCTAGTCATCAACGAATCGTGAGTAAAAACTGTATCACGGTTCACAATATTACCGTTTTTACTGTATTTTTGATCAAATAAATGCAGCCTTGAGAGCTGAAGAGAATTCTTTTAAAAACATTTAAACAGCCACAAACTTTGAAACGGTAGTGGTGCCGTTTGTCAAAAATAAAAATCTTAATTGTTAAAAGTGTTCATTGTTTTGACATATTGACAACAAGTATTGATGGCAGCTCTCCAATGTAATTCTAATTCAACTTCACATTCAGACTCATAAAATTGAAAGGGAGCCAATTCTGGCATTTTCCCGACCCTGGTGTTGCACAAAAGCACTTGCACTCATTTCTAACGGAAACATGCTGTTAATGCTTAATGAAAGGGAGAGAGAGAGAAGAGAGCGGAAGTTAAGAAGACGGGGCAGGTGAAGTGGAACGGCAGGTATAGAGCTGAATGCACTCGTCCCCTTTGAAGCACAGCCGTAACTCAATCCCGAGGTTTTGACTGGAGCATAATGGTGTCCTGTAGTCCATTCAGCACATGCAGTGAGTCCAGGCCCACCAGCGGATCCTCTTCAAACCACGGCGCCTCCTGAGAGACACTTATCACCTTTAGCCTCTCACTGAAAGAACCCTCTCTCTCTCTGCACCCTTTCATCTTTGTTGTCTAGTCTTTCTTTTCCTCTTAGAGTAACATGCATTTATCCGGTTCATTGCTTTTCAGGGAAGCAGGGGTGGAAACGGGGCTCGGGCACAGACATGGGCGAAGGCCGATGGAAGGCTTTGTTCGCTGAGGTTATTTTTCTTTGTCACCCTGCTGACCTTTGGCCTCATCATAAACTCAATCAAAGCTGCTGAGGGATTTTTCACCAGCTTCTGTTGAACTTCAAATCCCGGCTGATGACAGTAATTATGTTGAAATATATTACTGAAGGCGGTGGATTTGTTAGAAAGCTGTGCTTTGATGGCTTTAGCGGTGATTAGCAGAGTAGTCGTGTGCTGACAGGCCGTCTCAGAGAAATGTGTCACTGCATTAAAGCAATGCTGCAGAAAATATATGAAACTATTAAGAAAACGTCTAGATACATTTATATTTATTCTTTTAGCAGATAATCATTCAGTAGATAACTAACCTAAATAGCACTAATCACTAATCAATGAGTTGAGGACAACTATCTGTCTATTATTTGTCTTCAGTTTTATCATTGTTGCAGTATTTTATTTTTGCTCAGATTTTTTCTTCTTCTCCGCCTTCCTAAACCACCAATACAGATAAATTAAGAGGTTTTAATTGCCGTATACATATATTTTTTTTATCCGCCTTCCTAACGATACAAATACAATACAAATGTTTTATTTTATTTTGCTTTAAGTTATTTTCATGTTTTTATTCCCCGTCTCTTATTTGTCTCTCTATACATACCGATCAGTTAAACTTTAAAATATTTAGCATTTTTATTTTCCTCTGAAGTCACACCTAAAAGTACAGTTCTTGCACCAAAAACAGTCATAATTTAGTTTCCGCTAAAAATATTAAGCGGAACAACTGTTTTCAACATTGATAATAATCAGAAATGTTTCTTGAGCAGCAAATCATCAAATCAGCATGATTTCTGAAGGATCATGTGACACTGAAGACTGGAGTAATGATGCTGAAAATTCAGCTTTGATCACAGGAATAAATTACACTTTAAAATATATTACAATAGAAAACAATTATTTTAAATTGTACAAGTATTTCACAATATTACTGTTTTTAGTGTATTTTTTTATTATTATTTAATACTTCAAAAAGATTCCAATCTTTTAATCAGCTCTGAATGAGGCTGTTTAGATTTGATTAATATCTACATTTAACTTTTTCTTTTGCTGTAATGTTTTATGAAGCAGTTGGTATGTTTTTTTTAGAGGATCTTGATGTGTGAAAGCTCTGGACACGTTTGTGTGCACAGAAGCTCGTGTGAATAGGTGAGCTGACCCTGAACTAACACCAGCAGCTTCCCTTCTAGTCACCTAATGAGAGTCCCAGCATCCATCGCTCACGCGCGCTCATCGCTGCCCCTGAAAGAGCCTCTGAAAGCTGTTTGTTTTGATTCTTGCAGAATCGCTCTTCTTGACAAAAGGACACAAGAATTCTGACATGAAACATCGAGGCTAAAATAACAAACAAAGCGCCAAGATAAACTGAGAGGGTGAGGGCAGCGAATCTTTTCATCCCTCATTCGTTTCAATCCATCTTAATCTTAAAACAGATAAAAAGAGGGGTTAAAGGACTAGTTTACCTGAACATGTAAAATACCCTCATGTTTTTCAAAAACGACTTTTTTCTTTTTCTTTGAAATGCAAAAGATACATTTTAAGAAAAAGATTTTTCAAGGAGTATTTAATGGCTGAACTTACATTTTTTTGGTGTACTATATCCCTTTAAGTCAGGGTTCACCAATCTCGGTCCTGGAGGGCCGCTGTCCTGCAGAGTTTAGCTCCAACCCCAATTAAACACACCTGAACCAGCTAATCAAGGTCTCACTAGGCATACTAGAAACTTTCAAACAGGTGTGTTGGAGCTGGTTGGAGCTAAACTCTGCAGGACAGCGGCCCTCCAGGACCGAGATTGGTGAACCCTGCTTTAAGTGCATAAACAGTCTGTTAAGGAATGCAGAAGTTATCTCAAAGTCTCGTTCCAAACTCTGATATACCTTACCGTATCCTCTGTTCTCTTCCTCTGCACCGTCCTGTAGCGTGCAGATGTCTGAGTTTCAGCCAGCATTTTGGCCTGTTTGAAGATGGTGATAAGCGTGTGATACGGGACAGCCTGCAGTCTGGTTCGGATGCAGAGGTCTGAAAATGAGAGTGACACTTTTCAGACAGGATGCAGTTGTCACTTGAGCAAACAGCGGTGCGATAAACGTGTTCGTGCTGCCGTGTCCCCTGCGTCCAGACGGGGCCCTTTGGCCCTGTTAGTTTAGCACTGCATTCCAGTTTAATCTGTGAAGTGCTTTTAGGAGGAAAATATATGGAATAGAGATGATATATATATATAATTTTTTTTTTTTTTTTTTTTTTTTTTTTAAGAGAGCTTTCGAAGGGGAGCTTTAATTTAATTTAATTTATTTTTTTTAATTATTATTATTGTTGGCTTATACACTTAAATTAGATTATTTAATTTAAATATTCATTAAAGTAAATTATTTGACTAAATTATAATTTAAAACCACCTGGCTGAAAAAGATTCTAATAACACTGTTTTGTTTTGTTTTGTTTTGTTTTGTTTTGTTTTGTTTTGTTCTGTTTATTATTGCGCAACTGAATGATTTTTGATGTCATCAGAAAAAAACCTCAGGAAAAATCTCAACCTTTTAATAATTGATTGCAATTCTTACAGTGCATTTTGATCAAGTATGACAGATAGAAGTTTTTTTTTAAACTAGCACTCAGGACCGACCTACAAGATTATGCATTATGCAAATTGCAATCAGCATTTATTTTGTGTGCATGGTATTCACTATTGGTATTCACAATTGGCCAACCTAATTTGCATAATTACTTTAGTGAATAGAGTGCAAATCTGCTCCTCAACAGAAAATGGAAGTAGTCATTTACGTGTCCTTTATGTGAATGTTATCTTTTATATGTCAAGGAAAACAAATTAAAGTAGAATTTATTTCATTTTGAAGAATTACATGGTAAAACATCAAACAATTATGCACTTTTTGTTTAAAACTATATACTGCACAGATTAATTATTATCTGCTAATGTCTTTAATGTGGTAATAATATGTGTAATGTGTTTTTCATAGGTAGAAACTATATGAATTTGTGGCTTTAAAGGGGTGGTTGAATATGATTTCACTTTTCTAATTTTAAGTAGTGTGTAATGTTGCTGATTGAGCATAAACAACCAAGTTCAAAGCAAAGGGAGATATTTTCTTTTAAAGAAATGGTTTTTTTAAGGACTACAACAAACGGCTGGTAAGGACTACACGACATTCCTCCTGGGTTAGTGACATCACAAAATTTACATAAATTTACATTTACCCGCTGGGGAACAAGCAGGCATTGTTGAGAAGAGGAAGAGTTGTTGTAGTTGAGCACATTTGTGAGTCTGCTCAAGCTTTTCACATGCAATATAGTACATAACACAAATGCAATAGCATGCCACTCTGTAGTACGGTGGCCGAGAGAGCTCAACGCGAAAACACATGCAAATAGAAAAAACACCCGCAAATTAAGAAAACATCTTCATCAGTTTCACAACACGTGTGTGCTCCAAATACTCACAACACAACCAGATACAGAAACGCGCTGCAAAAGTTCACAACACAAACAAATACAGAAACGCGCTGAAAATAGGACAGAACACAACGGAAATGTTTCCGGGGAACCCAATAAGTGACGGACCCGGCTGGGACGTGCTTACAGCTGTCTACTTTTATTTTTTTTATTTATTTTTTTGCAAAACATACAGAGATGACACGTTTATGACATACAACTTTGTATACAATATACAAAATGTATTTACAATGTTCAATGTCATAAGAATACTAAAAAGAACAATGAGCTGAAGACTAAAATAAACTTTAAAATAAACTTCAAACGGGGGGGGTAAGACTTTCCCTCTCTGCCGTGCGTGCGCGCGCTATCGGTTGGTTTGGAGCACAGTCTCTGTCTCGCATGCGTGCTCGCTCTAGATTGTGGGAGATTTTTAAATCATTTGCGCCATAACTAGTGGTCCATCCAGTAGTTAAGAGCCTGAATTGTTTATAGTAATTCGGAAATTTAGTGCACATGAGTGAAAAAAAATACAGCACAGAAGAATGTCTATTTTTGCGTGAGATTTCTTTGTTGAGCGTGAGAGCGTGAGATTGAGGCTGAATGCGTGACTGTCACGCGAGATGCGTGAGAGTTGGCAACCCTGCATCTTACAACAGATCCCACACGAGCGATTTCATAGATTAGCAGCATGACAGAAGATAGTTAACTCCACATCAGCAACATAAATTCGTCAACTAACCATTCAGAAATGTCCTGTTGAATTTTACATGTTGTCACTTCTTCTTGAATCTCTCCATCATTGTCCGACTCCAGTTTAAACATAAAAGGCAGGACAGTTTCTGAAATTTTAGTGCTTGTCTGCATGAGGCGATCAGAGCTGCTAACACACACAAGCTCTTGAAGCTCCGCCCTGAGTCTGTCTGGGAGCAGCAGCTTATTTGCATTTAAAGGGACAAACACGAAACGACGCGTTTTACTGACCCTCAAAAAGGGACCATTTTAACATGCTGTAAAAAATTATCTGTGAGGTATTTTGAGCTACAACTTCACATACACACTCTGGGGGACAACAGAGACCTATTTTACATATTGTAAAAAGGGGCATTTTACCACCCCTTTAAATGACACCATAGATTCCTGGCATTCAACAAAATGCAAAAACGTCAAGGTTATTAATTTGTGGCCGGGAATTCCAGTAGTGTAAGATTCCATGTACAGTCACCCCTCCTATAAACTACTGTACTGCATTGTAAAAATTCCTTTGACGAGCATGATGATGGTGATGGAATTGGAAAAGGCCCTCAACAATTGTGTGGTTTCAGACAGTTGTGGACGGCAGACGACAGGATGTTAGTGCAGACACTGCCAGCAGGTTTCCTCACGGCATCTGAACAATAATACATGCACACACACAGACACTAACTGACAAAAATCACAGCTAAGGGAGAAAAACGGGGTAGTCCGAATTTTATTTATTTATTTATTTATTATACTGTTGGCATTTTATTTAATTAAAATATTAATTGAACTCAATTATTTAATTAAATTAAATTATAATTTTAAATGCTTAAAAAAATGCTAATAAAACTTTATTTTTAAAAAACTTTATTTGTTTATTTATTTATTTTGACACTGTTGGCATTTTACCCTTAAGTTAGATCAA